>NW_017729024.1:94697017-94767475 GCF_001723915.1 Gavialis gangeticus
TTGTGGAGGCTGAATAGGTTCAGGTCCCGCAGTCTCTCACTGTAGGGTCTGCCCTGTTGTCCCCGGATCATGCGGGTGGCCCTCCTCTGGACCCTCTCCATGTTGTCCACATCCCTCTTGAAATGGGGTGCACAGAACTGGACACAATACTCCAGCTGTGGCCTGACCAACGTCGCATAGAGGGGGAGGATCATCTCCTTGGCTCTACTCGAGATGCACTTGTGGATGCACGATAAGGTCCGGTTAGCCCTGCCAACCGTGACCTCGCATTGTCGGCCCATGTTCGTCTTTTTTAGCTTATTTGTTTGTTCTGTTTACTCCGTAAAATCTATTCTAATTTTTTGCTGGTATAATTTGAATCCACAATTAGTTGCCCCTGTAACTGACTGCCTACAGAAATTATGACATTTAGAAGTTTTTGGTAATTATGAGTGCATTCACAAATCAGGAAGTTAAAAGTTTCAATGTGTTAGTATTTTTGCTTGTTATTAAATATGAATGCAAAACCGCCAATATATTTTTAAAAAAAGACTGGCTTTAAATATCTGGCCCTTCATTTAATAACTGCATTGAACATTGAGTTCATTCCCACTCATTTAAAATAATTGAGAATCGTACTGCTAACTTCAGCATGCGTGATTTGGCTCTGTGACTTTTGTGGTCAATAAATGCATAGTGACTTGTCTGGCAGCTTTTTTATTCTGACTGTTTTAAATATGAGGATACCCTTATCCTCACAGACCGTGGTGTAATATGGAATATTAAGTTATATTTTAAAAGTTGTTTTTATCACAAAAGCATGAACGGGCAAGAATGGTTACAAAACAAAGGATTGTTCTGTAAGTAGAGAACATAAAAAATTACTCTCTATCAACCCAGAAAAATGCCAAGGGATTGTAGTGCCATTTTAAATAAACTGTGAGGTCAAGCAATTGTGAGATCTTATCTCCCTGGCTTTGCTAGCAATATCCTTTTGTTGTAGGAAAAAACACATCTTCTCAGAAAACTGCTCAAATAGTTAAGTACCTTTATGTCCTCATAAATTCACTAGGAAAATGCAGCATTTTAGAAAATGTGGCTTGACAGACATTAGTGACACTCTTATAATCAGTATCATCAGTGAAGCCTGTGTTATAAAGCCTGCTGTGTTTTGGGCTTGGTGGCATGTCATAATTGTTTTCTTGTGTTTTCTTGTATTGATATAGCATGTGTGGTCTCATTGGAAATCCCGTTATCCTTTTGAGCTGCTGATACTGTATGGATTATATTAAGTCAGCTACGTAAAGCTTTATAGTTTTGGATACAACTTAGGCAGGGAACTCAGGGTGCTGGTAGAACTGCTGATTATCCTTGCCATTGTGTTCTAGGGCCAAGATAATTGCTACTCATGATAGCAGAGGGAAGGGACCACTGGTGAGAAGGGCACCTCTGGGTATTGTCTGCCTATGTTGGAGATAATTGACTCTACAAAGACATCTGGGAATAATAGCCCATCAAACCAGTGGGACCCCAGGTACTCCAGGCACACCAGACCTTTCTAGTGACTCATGAGCATTAGAATGATGCTAACTGTGGGGTGGGGGTTGAATTGCAGGCTTTTTACAGCATAGCTAGGCTAGAATATTTCTCTTTGAATCTCAGGCTTTTGGGGATTCACTGACCCCAGTTACCAGGACTGGTGGAATCAGCAAGAAGGCTGGTTTCTAGAGCTCTATCAAGGACTCACATGGGAGCCTGGAGGTAGCCAGAGGAGAGCATAAGAATCTGTATTTATTTTCTGGCTCTAAACCCATGGTCTGTGTTGGTTGCATATTTCTTTCATCCTGTGTAATAAATCCTTTTGCTATTTGTTTCCTTATATGTTGCCTGTGGGCAGAGTGACTTCAGAGCAGGTGATATTCCAGGAAGACCCCCTCTGTGGAGATGGCACCCTATAATTTCTTGCATAATCCATAAGTGGGGGCTACTCAGGACTGGCAGAGATCCTTCATAGCAGCTGCAGAGTCTGGCATAAGAGCAGAGGAACTGAGGTGCTGGCATAGGAAGCTATCTTGAGGCAACCTCAGTCTGTTCCTTTGGGTGAGTAGTAGCACAGCAGGGGAGGAACTTGAGGCTCTGGGAGTCCCCTGGGGATGGGTTTGTGACAGTCTGTTTAGCAATAGCCAAATTGTTGCTTAATGAACTTAGTATGCTTTGCCAACCTTGTCAGAGTGTCCTGTTCATAGTAGGCAGGCATCCAACATAAGGATAACTTTTGGCATATTTTCATTTCCATTGGAAATATAGGTAAATTTAATGCATGTGACAAACCCATAAAAGTGTACAATTCAGTACTGACATGGTTAAAAACACATACAAACACAACATATACATGTTATGATTAGAGCTGCAAACAACAGATACTGAATGTCAATCCTTATTTGCCAGGAAAGGTCGGCAAACTCAACAGAAGCCATGCATCCAAGTCTTTCCCTCCACCCCTTCGACCTCAAATCCTAGAGTCAATACACGCATTCATAGGATGCAGGTACAAAATAACAAACTAGACAAAATTTATCTTCAACTGACCTATGATATTCTGTACATCAACTATTATTTTTACAGTTGGACTGTATTTCTTAGGAATGCCTATCAGATGCACATATACCTAAAACAGAACAGGGAAACAACTATTTTATTCCAAATCTGAATTCATTTTTGTGTGGTAAAGGAAAAAAATATAGCTGTTGTTCAGTTATTTAATGTGTTATTACAGCATTATATCATACAGCATGTTTATTATTACAGAAAGTGACTTTTCTGTTTAAAAATTGAGTAATAAAAAGCTGTACATCAATTGTTATCATTTACTATTTCCTGTGGCACATTACTTTTCATAAGTTTTCATTAGTTCTGTATTCCCTTGTGCTGTAGCCACAAGTCTGCTTGCCAAAATTCAGGAAGGAGGGAAAAAAGAGGGAAAAAACATCCTTCCTGCAGTTAAGAAAATAGTTCATCTTCCTATACTGTGTAAAAACTTTTTAAAAGTCTTCAAAAAGGCAAATAAGAAAGTGCAGTAGAATACTGTTCATTGTAAAGTGTATTTAATAAATCAAAGGTGTTTAGCTTGATATCAGTGAAGTGAATCTAAACTAAAGCTATCACATAAAGCTAACATGTTTAATGATTTCTTTGCCTCCGTCTTCCTAAGTAGGGACCAGAACAGCCACCTCCCTGCTGGGCCTCCCTCGGGCCCCAGGGGGGGCACACCTGGGCCAAGGGTTAGCGAGGATTTAGTTAGGGAGCTTCTGGAGGGGCTGGACGTTTTCAAGTCAGCCGGTCCGGATGATCTCCACCCTAGAGTTCTAAAGGAACTGGCTGAGGTCATTGCAAGTCCCCTGGCACGGCTTTACGAGCACTCGTGGTGCTCTGGAGAGGTGCCGGAGGACTGGAAGAGGGCCAACGTGGTTCCCATCTTCAAAAAAGGGAGGAAGGAGGACCCGGGAAACTATAGGCCAGTTAGTCTTACCTCGATCCTAGGCAAGCTGTTTGAGAAAATTATTCTGGCACACATCCAGGAGGGGCCAGCAGGGGACTGCATGCTTAGGGGCAACCAACATGGGTTCATCAGTGGCAGGTCCTGTCAGACCAACCTGGTGGCTTTTTACGATCAGATCACCAGATCATTAGATGCAGGGGTAGCAGTGGACATAGTCTTCCTGGACTTCCGGAAGGCTTTTGACACTGTCTCTCACCCCGTTCTCATTAAGAAAATGGGAGGCTGTGGCGTAGACACCCACACAGTCAAATGGGTCGCCAACTGGCTGGAGGGCCGCACCCAGAGGGTGGTAGTGGATGGGTCCTTCTCAACCTGGAAGGACGTGGGCAGTGGGGTTCCGCAGGGCTCGGTCCTCGGGCCCGCGCTGTTCAACATCTTCATCAGTGATTTGGACGAGGGGGTAAAAAGCACCCTGTTCAAATTTGCTGATGACACTAAGATGTGGGGGGACGTGGGCACACTAGAAGGAAGCAACAGGCTACAATCTGACCTAGACAGGTTACAAGGGTGGGCGGATGAGAATAGGATGGGTTTCAACACAGACAAGTGCAAGGTGATGCACCTGGGGAGGAACAACCGGCACCATACCTACAGGTTGGGGAACTCCCCTCTTGTCAGCACGGAGGCAGAAAAGGATCTTGGAGTCATCATTGACTCCAAGATGAACATGGGTCGGCAGTGTGGGGAGGCAGTTAGGAAGGCCAACCGTACCTTGTCATGCATCCACAGATGCATCTGGAGCAGGTCCAGAGAGGTGATCCTCCCCCTTTATGCGGCACTGGTCAGGCCGCAGTTGGAGTACTGCGTCCAGTTCTGGGCGCCGCACTTCAAGAGGGATGTGGACAGCATGGAGAGGGTCCAGAGGAGGGCCACTCGCATGATCAGGGGACAGCAGGGCAGGCCCTATGAGGAGAGGCTACGGGACCTGAACCTGTTCAGCCTCCAAAAGAGAAGGCTGAGGGGGGATCTTGTGGCCTGTTATAAACTAGTCTGGGGGGGATCAGCAGGCATTGGGGGAGTCACTGTTCCCCCAAGAACCTCCAGGAGTGACCAGGAATAATGGTCACAAGCTGGCAGAGGGTAGGTTTAGGTTAGACATCAGGAGGTGCTATTTCACAGTCAGGGAGGCTAGGGTCTGGAACCAACTTCCAAGGGAGGTGGTGCAGGCTTCTACCCTGGGGGTTTTTAAGAGGAGGTTAGATGAACACCTTGCTGGGGTCGTTTGACCCCAGGACTCTTTCCTGCCATGGCAGGGGGTCGGACTAGATGATCTGCTCAGGTCTCTTCCGACCCTAGAAACTATGAAACTATGAAACATAAATGTGAATTGTTTTCATATATTTTTGTGTGCCTATGAACTGAGTCATAGAGCAGTGTAACAGGGGGCCTGCTCCGGGCTGATTTCCCTGTGGCCTGCCCACCTGTTTCTAGGCTAACTGCCCACTTTCTCACCTGCCATGCCTTGTTGTTAATTAGTTAATTGATGTTAATTAAGCAGGAGGCTGCCCATTTCTTGCCCCAATGCCATGGGGCGCTATCTGCAGCTCCGTTCCTCCCCTACACTGCAGCACAAGCCTTGCAGATGGCATCCAGATGTTACCCATATCACCGGCCCCACATTGGGCCCCAGAATCCTACCAGTTAGACTCCACTTAGATCCCTCCATTTAGACAGCCTATTCTGCCTTCATTCCTGGCTGCATAGCTCCCTGAGCTGCTTCCCCCTTACTGGCGTGGTCCCCCCTGGGACCTTTGGCTTCTAGCCCTGGCCCACCTCCAGACCAGTCAGAACCCTAGGCCTTCAGCTCTTGGGCATTCCTCATGGTGGGCCCTTGGCCTTTTGACCCTTCCGGTCCTGGCCCCAGCATTGACCAGTCAGGGGATGTTCAGACAGGTTCTTGAGTCTATGGCCTCACACTCTTTTTGGGGTCCACCTTCCAGACCCTACAAGGGGGTAACCCACCCAGTTGTGGCAGCTGGGGTTAAGATGCCCCAGCCCATCTTTCACTGGGGTGGTAACTGGTCTGGCATTTCCTGGGGGCTCCCGTGCCACTGAGATCCCCACCAGGCCACCCACTCCCAGCAGGGTGCAGTTTTAGGTCATGCCCGGGACCAGGAGCCTCCTAACCATCTCCTACAGCTCCTCCCTTACCTCCAGATGATACCAGCAGCCCTCCAGCCAGGCGATGTTGTTGCCTGGCCTCCCAGCAACAAAATGCCCTGTTTATATGGGCAGTCCTGAATCCAAAATGTCTGCCCTAATTAGGCATCTGCTGGATGCTGTCTTCTGGCCCTTAATGTGGCAGGCACAGACAGTGCCCTGCCACAACCAGGAACCTGCTGTGCTGGTATAGCAATTCAGGTGCTATGACTCCTTTCGGCTTAAACACTGCTGTTGTTAAAACTGCTGCTGAAACACACCTAAACTCAACCTAAGTCCCTGTAACTTGCTGTGCCTGTCTTGAACTCCCCACTTAGGTTTTTGTAATAACCCAGAACTAACAGCAGCCTTGCAGACCAACAGTTTGACCACTGGCACCAGTTACGAAGACCACTGATGGTGCTCTTCTGCCACGTCTTTGATAGAACTTCAATCTTGGGAGAATGGTGTTAGACCCCAGATCAGTGGAATCTTGGTAGGTCTAATCATTAGCGTGAGAACAATGGGGCTCCACCTTCCCTACACCCTGCCTACCACCAAGCCTTTGTCACTCTGATGTTGCACAGAAGTAATTTCACCTTAGTTTAGTTCAGTCCCACTCTTGGCTTGGTTCATCTGGATCAAATTCCAGTCTATACTTCGCCCTTTTTAGCCGCATCCACAACGATGCAAGAGGGTTGTCAACTGTCTCCTGTCCTTCATTCATGGTTCTTTACCAGTCGTCTCTATTTTCTTGTCCTACAGATGCACCGCTGCCTCGGCTCCACTCTGCAAAGCCGGACCTCCACGTCACTCTTCCAGGTAGGTCATCTAACTCCTCTGAGTCAGCTTGTAGGGACAGCTCCTTGGTTGGAGAGTGCCACCAATTACCCCTCCCGGGGCTTGTCGCTTGACTGCAGCCTTTCTTCGGCTGCTGAGGACCCACTTCTGGTTCCCCTTTTGGGCAGTCTTCTGGGGTTTTTGGCTTTGTCTCACTGTCCCTGACAGTGAATCGGCATTGGAATATGTTTACAAAGCACATCTACACTGGCAGCAGGTTTTTTTTCCCCCTCAGGCACCCTTGCCCTTGCCTGTGGCTGTGACTCAGTGTACAGTGGCACCTCCGGTAAGTCTTGCGGCACGGCAGTCTCATCATTGCTGCCATATTTCCATGGCTCAGCAATCTTACTGTCCCTGCCACAGTCCCTTAAGAGACTTCTCCAGTTAGATACACAAAAAACTTGCCTGTACTTCTTGTGATTGGTAAAGCCAGTTTTGCATTGGAAATATGGCACAGATTTGCCAAAAATGCTGAGAGAATCTAGTCCTTTTATCTTTTACAGTTAACAAATCCTCCTAAAACACACCAGTTGCTAACATTTTACCACCCCCAAATGTTTTCCAAACATGTGTCCAGAAATTCTATGCTACTTTCACAAATGTGAAAATCTTACACATTCAAAACTTCCACTTCCCCTATTTGCTTTCAGGTCTCTATTAAATAACTCTTGTTTGAATTTCTCCTTTAAAGCCAATTTTCAATAATTCAAGTGGAAAATTTCTGTGGAATATATGGGAAAAACACATTATTTCCATGGCTCAGTAGCTTAAAAGAGCTTGAATCCTACTTTGAGCTGAGATCACGCAAGGCAAATTTCACCCAAAACAAATATATCCAAGAAAGTCATGAGAAACAAAGAAAACATAGGACAGAAGATGGAACCTCTTTGCACATAATTTTTTTTAGCAGCAGCTAATAGAGACAGGAAAATCCTGGCTCTATTTAAATCAATGGCCAAAATTCAACTGACTTGATGATCTGAGGATTTCAGCCATGGAGCTTTATGTTTGTTAGTGTGCTATACAAATATTAACGAGTTAATTGTCTCCATACTAGTGGGAGTGAACAAAATAGATTTTACTTCCACTATGTACATAGGAAAAATACAAACAAGCAAAGTGCCTTTCCCAAGACCACACTACCAATCAGAGAAAGAGCTAAGATTTGAATGAAGTTGGGGGGAGGGTCTCCTTCCTATATCTATGCTTCGTACATGAGATGTTGCTGTTGGTAGGCTTAATTATGGACAAAGCATGTAGGATGTAATCTAGACATGGTGCCAAAACTTAATAAATACTTTATCCTGATGAAAACTGATGCAATGTTATCATGGACTTAAAGGCACAAAGGCTAACGGGATTGAAAATATTGGCATGGACAATGACACACCCATGGTATAGTTAAAAGTCAATATAATGCACTTGAATTAGTGGGGAATGAATAATCTTCATTCCAGAATACTAAAATATTTACTTTGTAAAATTTTTTGATCAATTTGGGATTGGTCCCAGATGACCTGAGAATAGCAAATATAATATCCACATTGCTTAGAGGGTGGGGAGAGGCAGCTATGTAAACAATTCCAGTGCCTTTAGTCTCATCTCTGTGGTATACAAAACTACGACCAGTTTTGAAGGAAAGAATATATGATGCTGTAGACATAAATGGAACATGAAGCAAAATGCAATATGGGCTTAGCCAAAGTAGATTGTGATACAATAACTTTCTTTTTAAAAAATAAATGGGATAAAATAACTGATTTTCCTACATGAAGAAAATGTAATATATTTAATATCTCTGGACTTCAATAAAAATATCCATTATAGGGTCACAGGAAATTTTAGGTCAAACCAGAAAAGATGTGAAATTGTGCTAGCTTCATGGTAGCTACATGGATACATAGTTGGTGTATCTAGAACAGTGGTCACCAACCAGTCAACTGGGGAGCCCTTGACAGTCAATCTCTATCTAGGGTGGGGATAGCCTGGGCAGCTCATCCAGGCATGTGGTAGGCCTCCTGCCACTGCATGTACCTCAGCAGAGGCCTGGGGGACACATGCCCCTTGATCTGTGCATAGAGTGAGGCAGCTGCCATTGACTACTGGGATTTGCACCCCGAACCCTGCTGCAGCTTGGGGTGCAAAGCCCTGGGCACAAAGCTGCCTTGTCCCATGCACAGATCAGGGGGACACGTGCCCCCCAGGCCTCCACCATGGTGCATGCAGCAGTGGGAGCCCCCCATGCAGCTGGATGAGCTACCTGGGCTCTCACCTTCCCATGGTCTGGCCCAGCTGGGGTCCTACTCACCCATACCCCAGCCTCACTCCCTACCTCACTGCAGGGGCCTCAATCTGGCCCTCCCCCACAGAGTGACCTGCTGGGAGATGGATCCTGGATTTTCCTTTACTTCACAAAGTTATCTTCACCTTTAAAAGGTTGGAGACTGCTGATCTAGAACATGCAGTTAGTCATGCAGCCTACATCAGCCCAGGGTACAGCTATGGTAGGACAGGAAGAGAGGCTAGACTGCATACATGGTAACTTCATTGGTACAGAGCTATAAGGTGGGAAGACATTTTTAGGCAATGGCTTTAGCATGTGGTATACAATTGCTGGGGTGGAGAAAAGTCAAAGGCGTTGAAAGCCTTTGTCAGTTAATGGTGCATATGGGAGAGTTTCAGTTTATTCCCTCAGTCCCCACAGTAAGCCAGCGTAGGAGTTTAAACCATACTATCACTATTCCACAATAATTCCCTGTTTGGGCATTCTTTATTTTAAGTAAGGGGGGATTACCTTTGAAAATTGTGTAAGTTAAGTTTATTATGGTCTTCAAAGTGAGTAAACTACCTTGCACAAAGACACCCATAGTGCTTTATATCCTATCTTACTGAACACTCATTTCACTCTGTTGACAAACCCTGAAAGTAGTTGGCCTATTTAGCCTGGCAAAATGTAGAGTGAGAGAGGGCATGAAATTGCTCTCTGTTAGTACTAGGAAGGAAGGGGGCTATTTAAATTCAGATGCTGTGGTCACAAGAACATATGGGTATCAGTTAGCTCTGAATAGACTTAGGCTGGAAAACAGAAGAAGGTTACTAACTATCATATAAATGAAGTTCTTAAAAAGCCTTCCAAAAGGAGTGGGGGAAAGAAACCTAATTTTAAGATGGAGATTAATAAGTGTATGAACACAATTAAATGGCATGGCTGTCTGCGGCATCAAAGGAATGAACTCTCTGCCACAGGACCTGGGGACAGAAGTTACACATAAACCAGCTGAAGTATTCAGAAAGTGGTTTAAATTTGTAAGAGAATAGAAGTTCAGTGCACATAAACCAGTTTCAAATGGCTGAAACTGGTTAAAGATAAGCCTGGTTGAATGTAGTATCAGACTTAACTGATTTGGGTCAAGCTGGCTTATGAAACTTCTGTCCCAAACCTGTTCCTGGTTGAAGTTAAATTACATTCTCCCAGCACCCCAGCATACTTTGTAGACCTGGGCTCCAGAGATCAGGGCTGGCCCCACCTGTTTGCTCCCTAGCTGAAGCACTGAGGGCTGGATGAAAAGGGGACAGGGGTGGCAAACCCAGCTGGGGATGCAACCTGGTCTGGGGGAGGGGGGTGGGAAAAACCATCTGGGGTCTAGGGCAAGGGAAGGAGGTTAAATACCTCTTTCCCCACTCAAACTTACTGCTGGCTCTGACTATGAACTACTAATCCCAGAGGCACCTGGAAGCAGGAAAAGGAAGGGATGAGCAACCCTGCAGAGTCTTGTTGCTGTGACTTTAGACTGCAAATCCCAGAGACTTCTGGGGAAGCAGAAAGAGGAAGCGAATACCCAGCCAATGTTAGCTGTGTGGCAGAGAGCTGTGCTTTAGTGCCCCCCCCCAGCTTCTGTCCTGAGCCACTGCAGGCATGTGGCTGCATATCCTGAATCAAAGGTAAATGTCTGTCCACTTCTGTTTCAATTTAATCTTTGCAATTTAGACTATTCTGCAAAAACTGAATCAGTTCAGCCTCAGGCTTTTTGACTGTCTGTACTTAGCCCAGAAGTCTCTTCCACTCCTACTTCCTGCATCCCTATGTAGATGTGCCACTTCTGCCAATAAGATATTTATTAGCCAAACTGATTAATTTGGTCTGGGGAATGCATCCAACAAAGTATTTTGCTAATTACAAAGGCTGCACTTGTTCATTTCCAACAGTTCATGCAGGTTAGGTGATTTCTTTTTTATGCAGAAATAGAATGTTGCTGATTTCAAATGCTTTGTGACACTTCTGCTTTCTCTGTATAGTTTTTATTGACTCTTTTTCTTGGTAATTTCACTACTTTATGCCTTTGAAAGCAGTGGATGAATATTCAAATCGCAGTTGAATACATTTAGACAATAACAGATGTATTCCTGAGAGATCAAATTATTCTGAATGAACAAATTGTCCTGTTTATCTATATTAAGCATTTATTATGACTTTGTTTTTTCTCATCCTTTCTAATATGGAAAAAAAAACCTTCTCATTGTTTCAAAAATGATTTTTCATGGATTGCACATGTTCAGTGCCAAGATGCTTATCACATGTGCTTGATTGCATCTTAGGCTGAGAAACTGCCCTGATCTCAACTGTCAGCAGCCAATCTTTAGAGCAGCTTTCTGAGTGCACCTTTAGGCTGAAATCTTAGCTTTACTGAAGCTGCTGGGAGCCTTCCTGTTTACTTGAGTAGGGACAAGAATTGATACCAGGGGCAGGCAAAGAATAGCCCACAGGCTAGATCTGGCCAGAAGTGGAGTCCATTTCCCAGCAGTCCCAGGCCTCCAATGGCTGGGGCCCATGGAGACCCAAGCTGCAGCTGTGCTTTGATAGCACAAGGCTGGGGTTGCCATGGAGACTAGCCCCAGCCACACTGGCAGGGCAGGGCAGGGCAGGGCAGGGCAGGGCAGGGCAGGGCAGAGGGTTGCTCCAGAGCTTCTGGGATCTTGCAGCAGAGGCAGCTTGGGCCAGGGCCAGGGCCAGAGTGGATCATGACTCTGCCCTGGCTTGGGACCAGGTGTCTTCACTGCAAGGAGCCAAAGCAAAGCTTCAGTCTTCAGCCGGTACACTCTGGACGGAGGGACACAGGCAGTGGATTGCAGCTCTGCTGTGGTCCCAGACCAAGCTGCCTCTGCTGCAAGATCCCAGTGGCTCTGGAGTAGCCTCTGCCATGCGCCCTGCCAGCATGGCTGGGGCTGGTCTCCATGGCAATCCCAGCCTCCTGGTATCACAGAGCAGCTGCGGCTGGGGTCTCCATGTAGACCAGCCCCAGCTATGCAGGCAGGGGCTGCTGGGAAATGGCATCTGGCTGCCGGCTGGATCCACCATTTTGCTCACCCCTGATCGATCCCTATGTTAGGCAGAAGCTAGAGCAGGAGACACTTTGGAGACTAACTGGTTCAGAGAGGCATGAGCTTTCCTAGCCAAGAACCTACATCATCAAATGCTATTAATAGACTTGCAGAAAGGTGTTAGTATTTTTAGAAATGGTGATATGAAGGAGAGCTGTACACAGGCAAGGTTTTTTGGGTAGATGTTATATCTTTTATTAGACAAACTAAACAGTTGGAAAAAGGTTCTTTGAAAGCTTTCAGGCACAAACACCCTTCTTCAGGCATTGGGCGATTCTGCTGCTGTTCTGAGTTCTCCAAGATAGAAAAGAACATTTTTAGAAATGGTGATGTGATGGAGAGTTATATAGTACTTGGATAGCATGTCACATGTTATTATAAGACTGCTTTTGTATCTGCAGTTACTGTTGTCATGTGTGCATATCAGGTACTAGCAAACACATGGCAAGTTAGATGCCTCTGTATGTATCTGAATCTTATTTTCAAAACGGTGTTATAGTAAAATGAACACAATGGCACCCTAAAGTTGTAAAAGACAAACAGTCTGGGGTTCAGATTAATCACTCAAGAAAACAGTACTTTATATTATTTTTTCATATTTAATATCAATAGACGTGTGACATAAAAGTAGAATTATTAAACCAATCAGAATCCCCTATCCTGTTTTTAGGTAAAAGTATTCAAAAGGATAAGGTGAGAAAACTTAAGTTAAATGACTTTATTTGATAATATACAAATATGGCAGCTATATTCTTGTAACCTTTTAGGACTGGCATAAACATATCATACTGAAAAATATTTTTGTACGCTAAAATTCCCTTTTATACCTTCCAGGGATTGTTTTAGCTTCAGACATATTTTTGTCTCCTTACTTCTCCCCCTACCCCCTTCCCTCCCCCCCCCCAATTTCAGCTATATCAAGCTTTGATCATTATACTAGGTGGAAGACCAACAAATTCTGCAGGGAAAAAATAAAGCTCTTTTGTAAACTCTTTATCCTACTTAGGTCATATGTTTGTTTTTTCTGTGCAGAACATCTGGGTTTTCAGAAGAGTTGGCCAGTTTTGCAAATGAAAGTCCAATAATAAAATGACAGCTCCTACAGGTTAGCAGCATTAGAGGAAGGAATGCACCAGGGTGATCCACACCATCAAATTGATTTATTAGTACAGCTGGCTAAAAGGACCGGCCAAAGCCCTGCATTCAGTTCAGCTGTTTATTTGTGTCACTATCAGACACTCGGCTATTTCAGGAAGCCAGTATTGCCAGAATTCTTCAGTCATTTTTATGGAGAACTTTGAATGTTGTCATCAAAATAATTGCTAAAATAAACCACAACAATATCACAGCACCTTTCACCCTTACACACTCTTCGGTGTTACCTGTAATATTACTATGTTCTTATACATACTATTTTCTTTATTTAGTATCTAGCTATGTTCAAAATAATGCAGTATCAAGTCTTAATCCTACAACCACTCAAACTTTCTTTCTGCATAGAAATAATTCTACTGATTTCAATGGACAATACATAGGGATTCTTAGCAGGTTTAACCCAGCCATCTAAGACCAAAATGAGCCAAAAGAGCAAACATTACAAAATAAGCTTAAAATAATATATAAAAAGTACCTGTCTTATAGTGACAAAGTCAATTATTATAGGAACTAATACCTAGTAGCATTGCAATACATTTGTGATAGTAAAGAGCTGCAGTTATTTCAGATCTGTTCAAAGTATTAATCAAATATTTTATTTCCTGAATCTCACAGTGTTTTCCAAAATGCTGATGTGTGCCCCGCCATTATTTTATTAGGTAACTGACCAGGGTACAAATTCTGGCTCCACTTAAGTCAGTGACAGAACTCACTTTGGCTTCAGTGAAGCTAGCATTTCATCCCTAGATGAATAATTCACAGATAGCTAGTCATTTTTAAACATTTATCACTGATTCTTCCAACTAATAAAAGGAGCATATAGTCTGACAGAAAATGTCACTGCCTACAAACACTCATTGGTTTAACACCCCCCTCCCTCCCCCTCCCAAAGAGATTTATATAATACCAAAAGTATTTCATAGTAATTCAGAATAATCTGCAAGGCATAAAAATATGTATGCGACTCTACTCATTTAAAAATAGTAACTGAATTAATTGGAATTACAAGTTGCTCTAAAGTCAGTCACATTGAATCGTTATGAAATTGGGCCTAACTTAATGTGGGGCTTCTGAGCTTCACCTTCAAAATTGGTTGATAATATGAATGTTTTTAAGGTGGGAAAAACACCCCACTCGCATACTTATGAGAAGAAACATCAAACTGATGACAAAAATCACCTCTATTTTTCTTAATTAAATGTGATTATCTGTTACTAAAACTGAAGGCAATCATTTCTTATTGACTGTAGAATAAAGCTGCACCACTTTTAAGTTGGGAAGCTAACCCCACCTACTACTACTTGAAATTTGAATTTGCCAAGGTGTGCCATAGCTGAAGCTTTCTTGTAATATATGTTGAACCTTCCCGACACCTGAATAATAAGCAGCAGAAAGAATCATGGCAATGTCTCATAACCTCTGCTGAATTCATCTCAAGTAGCTACCCTACTGTTAGACAGGAAGAGATACATACTGCTAAGTCTTGCTACTCTATGTCGATATATGGCATAATAGGGGAACAGTCAATCTAAATTTTAGTCCTTTCTGTCAAGAGGAAGTCATAGCCAGTAGGAAATTTCTTTGTGTAAGGCTCATTGGTTTTCAAAAGGGCCAGCTCTGAGACTCTGGATGATGAGCATAAAGATAGAAGACATGCCAGTTTTGCAGCTAAGTCACTGATGCTGCAGGAAGAAATGTCAAATAAAGCTAAATGATTTAGCAAAACATTAACGTCCCCAAAGGAATTAAATTTTGGCTTGACAGGTTTAGATAGTGAAGCAGGCCTGACTAGCATCCTAGACTTCCTCGTTCTGGTTACCTCTGAGAAAACAGAGCATTAACTCAGGCACATGACAGACCTGGACTTACCAAGTGCCAATTTTAATTTTTTTTTATTGTTTTGGCTAAATGGTCAATGGTTTTGTATGGAACTTTTAAAATGGAGATTTTGTCGCTTTGTTTAAATTTGCCCCACAGAACAAACTTTCTGTAACTCCACCATATAATATCTGGCTGCCTTGTTTGGAGTCTTAAGGAAGATTTCAGTAGTCCATCTTTGCAATCTTTTATTTATTTGTTTAGAGGAGGAAGGAGAAAGTGTGTGCATGTGGAAAATGCTTTGTAGCTCATTTAAGTCTCTGCCACTGGAAAGATATTCACTTGTCTTCTGTGTTGGGTCAGTTTGCCCAGATCCTTTGAGATTTATGGAGAATTGCAGTATTGAGTAGACCTGTGGTTTGAACAGTCAGTGGATAAAGATCAAGAAGCAGTGCTCCTCTTTAGATGCTCCTCTTAATTTTCCCCTCATTGTTTGAAACAGTAGAAAGTACAGTGACAGGTCTAAGTACATATTTTATTTCACATTATTTCTTGCATGAGAAACTGAAGGAAAAAAAGGCACATTGTGTGATTGGGAGAGCTTGTGAAAAATTTCAACCGTTGTTCCTTTACTGATGATAAAGCTAGAAATAAAGACAATTCTGTCCTAGTGGATACAGCACTGGTTTTCACTTTCCATGTACTAGCATAGAGGAATGTACAATGTCCCCATTGGGAAACAGTCTAATGCAGCAACGGTTTGGAGATCAGAATTTTTGATGGATTCTAAAACTGAACTGAAAAGCAATCCAGGCTGTTATTTTATGGACAGAGGGAGTACTTAATGTGGATGGAGTATTCAGTTTGCTTATTGATGTGAAGCTCTGATTGCCTTATAAAATGTAACTAATCCTCAGGCAATAAGTAAGGATATGTTCCCTTTTCAGAGGCTTCAAAGCTTGAATGGTGAGTGAAAGTTTTGTAGATGTAGGGGATGAAATTATATTCTTTGGGACTACTTTAAATAATTAAGTTAAGAGAAAGTTTTGGATTTGAAAATTATTAATGGCAATTGTTCTTAATTGGGATTCCTGTAGAACGATGTCATGAAACAAAAGGGGATTTTCCCTGAGAAAAGACCAAGCAATGTAATGCCTTAGAATTGAAATAAGAGGGGAATGAGAGTTTGCTTTTAATTAACTTGAGTAAACCTAGAGTACAGGGAAGTTAAATTCCTGTTAAAACATTCTAACAAAAGAATTTAGCCTTAGGTTACAGCTCTGAGAGAAAGCAAGGAAAAACATAGATTTTTTTTCCAATTTTGTGTTTTGATTTTTGTGCAGCTCTTATTTCCTATTTTGTAGACAAAAGTGTGCTTTATGGAGGGATTTCGATCACCTTGAGTGTTAAGTTATGTGTTTCACACAAAGGTTCCCCAAGGATCAAGAAAGCAACAGAAAGTCTTCAATGAATGCTGATATTAAGCGAGAGCTTTTGGAAGCTTTAAACTGCCTGTATAGATACTTCCAATTTCAGCCAAACCAGACTGATATAATAACCCCTTACTGTATGCAAAATTCTTCATAATCCAGTGTTTATTGGTTTACTTCATAAAAACAAAAACAACTACCCACAGTAGTGATATAAGACTTAGCAATTCCTAGGTAGGTAGATGCAGAAAGACTCTGACGAACAATGCTACTAATTGGCCATGTCTACATATGCATTTAACTGTAGATTAATTAGATTAACTATAGTAGACTTATTAGCTATAGACTAATGCTCTAATCCCATGCACTGCACCGGGATCAGGCAGCAGTAAACTAATTAGTCAAGGACAGTACTAGTTTATGCCAGGGTAATTTATTGCAATTAAACTCACATGTAGATGCTGACCACGGGCATAAATTGTGCCCAGTCAGCCCAGCCAGCCGGGGGCCAAACTCCTGCTTGCTGCCTCACTACATGGCTCTGTATTTTCAGCACCCTCATGTCCTAGCCATCACCTGTGCCAGCTGACACTACCACCTGGAGCCCAGGGCTGACGCCTTCACCCATGCCCCCAGCCAGCCCAGGCCTGCCCCACCTGGCTCAAATTGTTGATGTCCCAGGCATATGTGTAGAAGCTGTACCCAGAAGTAGTTTACTCTAGCCCAAACCACTCCAAAGTTTATTGCTTTATATTAATTGCATGGGTAGACACACTCACTATGAACAACATCTGCTTGTTTAACTATTTGATTAAATACTTTAATATAATGTACCTACTGAATACTCAGAGGCAGCCCACAATCAATGCCCATGAAAAAGCTGAACTCCTAAATATATACTTCATGTTAGTATTCCTGAAATCAAACGGGGGCTGTTCACCTGACCAGAGGCCCGAGGAACATGGGGAAGACAACAGGCTACATGAAATCAGTCCTGAACAGATGAGGGATCTCCTATAATACTTGGATGTTTTCAAGTGTGCTGGGCCAGATGATCTGCACCCAAGAGTCTTGAAAGAGCTGGCTGAGGTTATAGCAGTGCCACTGGCCAGGCTGTTTATAGAGTTGTGAAACTCAGGAGTGGGTCCTGGATGACTGGAAGAGGGCCACTGTGGTGCCCATCTTTAAGGGAAGAGGAATGACCCTGGTAACTACAGACAGGTCAGTCTGAATTCAGTCCTGGGTAAAAACTGAAAAATTTATTAAGGAGGCCATAAATTGCAATCTGGTAACTGATGGGGTGTTAAGAAGCAACTAGCACGGCATTGTCGAGGGTAGATCATGCCTGACAAACCTTGTGTCTTTCTATGACCAGGTAACTAGCCATCTGGATGAGGGACACGAGGTTGACAAGACTTACTTAGACTTCAGTAAAGCCTTTTATCCTGCTTCTCATGGGATTCTCTCAAACAAACTGGAGGGTGCTGGGCTGGACCAAAATACAGTGAGCTGGATGGACAGGTGGCTAAGAGGATGCTCTCAGAGGGTGGTAATTGATGGGATGGCCTCATCCTGGAGGGCTGTCTCCAGTGGCGTCTTCCAGGGATTGGTGCTTGGACCCGTGCTCTTTAATATATTCATTAACGACTTGGATGAGGGAGTGGAAAGCTCAGTAATTAAGTTCATGGATGATACCAAACTGTGGTAAAATGCAGACACATTGGAGGATAGGGTCAGGATCCAGGATCACCTTGACAGACTGGACTCATGAGTGGAATGGAATTGGATGAGGTTTAACAGGGATAAGTGCAAAGTCCTTCGTCTAGGTAAAAAGAACACCCACCACAACTACATGAAGGGTGGTGGTCTACTAGCTGCCACAGTATCTGAATATGACCTGGGGGTCATGATTGACCTGAAGATGAATATGAGCCAAAAGTGTGATGAGGTTGCCAAAAAGGCAAATAGAACTCTGGCATGCATCAGCCAATGTGTGGCCAATAGATCCAGGGAGGTGCTCCTTCATCTCTATTCAGCACTGATGAGGTCTCAGCTGGAGTACTATATCCAGTTCTGGGCGCCACACTTCAAGAACAATACAGATAAGCTTGAGAGGGTACAAAGAAGGACCACCTGTATGATCAAGGGCATGGAGGATAGGCCTTATGAGGAGAGGCTCCAGGAACTGGGCCTTTTCAGTCTGAATAAGAGAAGTCTGATAGGTGACTTGATAGTCACCTACAAGTACATTGGGGTGAACACCAAGATCTAGGGCAGCAACTCTTTAGGAGGGCATCTAAAGGGAGGATGAGGACCAATGGGCATAAGCTTATAGAGGGTAAGTTTAGGCTAAAAATAAGAAAGAACTTTTTCTCTGTTAGGGTCACCAGAATCTGGAACACACTCCCAGCAGAGGTGGTGCAATCACCCTCCTTGGAGTTGTTCAAGATGTGGCTCGACAGCCACCTTGTTGAGCTTGTCTGAGCCCAGTAACTTCCTGCCTATGGCAGGGGACTGGACTTGATGATTTTACAGGTCCCTTCTGGTTCTAAGATTGTATGATAATTTAAAGGTATGAGCTACAATGCTCCGTTTATCTATAGACTGATTCCCAACTGAAAAGGATTTTCTTCTTTGACTGTTAAATTTTATACGGACATCTTTTTTCCCTTTAGATAATTAGTAGCATTGTTGGTACTGTGGGAACTTTTTGTTTTTTCTTGGGAAAAAACATTAGAGCTTGTTAGTGAGAAGAACAAGGGAGTTAAGGCCTTATATAGACATTCAGTTTATCCTGGGAGAGTCATTTTTTCTACCAGGAGAAACCATGAGAATTTACAAGTGTTCAAACTTTTTCTGCCATGGTAAAAATCGTCACTCCAGGAGGAAAAATAACCTAGAAACACCCAGGATTAAATCACTCCCAGGAGTGAATGTCTGTACACACCATGGCTTCTCTCAGAAGAGAACATAGTCCTCCAGCACGTCCCCTCCCTGCCCCTCTAGGGAGGGGTATGTCACTCACTGAATGCTGCTTCTCCAGCAGGGAGCAGAATACGCCCCTTTCATAATCCTCACATTGTACTGCAGGGAAACAGGCTGACCATGGGCAGTCTGGGTCAGCCAGTCAGAGCTGTCCTATGCTCTGTTGCCAGCTATTGCCATGCAAACTAAGAATTCCTACAGAGCATCCTGAGATGTGTGCACAGCTCCCCTGCCCTCTGGCTACGGTGTCAATACTGAAAGCCCTCTACTCTTCAGGGTCTCTAGCAGGAGAACAAGCCTAGGAGAATTCTTCCAGATTCTTTGAATATGTGTGTTCAGCCTAAATGTACCTGTGTTCCTATGTTGTGTTTAATCTTTTTATTCCATAAAAAGACATAAATCACACTATGTAGTGCATCTTGCACCTGTTTATAGAGCACATTAGAAAACAGGGCTACTAACAGGTAAACAAAAATTGAGGTTCTCAGCGAGGCAGGCAGCAGAAAACTGAAAGAAAAGCTGTACACACTGAGGAACTGATGCTAAAAACAGTCAACAACCACTGACTGTAGTGGGTTTTTAGTGTACAGCTTATCTGCAAGATCAAGCATGTTAGAAGATGTAAAATGTTTTTATATACTGTCCTTTCTGCTCTAACTTGTTATTCCATTGAAAGGCTCAGAACATTTCAACCAGCTGGAAAGTAGAAGAGAGGACTGAAAGCCATACACAGTAATGTTGAATTAATTAGTCATCTTGACTCAAGTTAGGGAGGTTAATAATAGCTTGGCATGGTATACCGGTTAGGACATTTTGCTTTGCAAACAGGAAAATATGCAGCTTGGTAATTAATTCTTCCTTTGATGTCCAAAATGAGCTGATCTTCAGATCTGCAACAAAGTCTGGTTTGGATTCTCTAGGTACAATAGGCTGTGTGATATCATCTGTAAACTTGTCTTGTTACCAAACCCCATTTGGGGATGTGAAATCAAATAGTTGATCATCAGATTTGCCTTTGGGCTCAGTGGTTCCAGTTTCTTTATAAATAAAGCCAGGAAACAAACCATAATGTCTGTTGACCTATGAGTGATATAAATTACAGTTCTTCATGGGTCACTGTTATAAAAAATTCTCTGTGGACCTGTTTTGTCTAATAGTGAGTGCTTGTCCCAAAATCTCTCATGATTTATGTTCCTTGCAATAGCAGTGACTTCAGTGAGATTATGTAGGGTATATACACAAGCTGAATTTGACCTTGAGTGGATTCAGTGAGATGCTCCAAAAATGAAATCAGGAGGGCTAAGTAGCTGAGTAAGAGTTTGGATAAATTTGGATATTTCAGCATTTGTTTTCATACTGAAATTGGCTAAAAGATCAAAATTTTAAAACTGTTTTTGGAATAGAAAGTTCCACAAAAAGCATAAGTATTAAGAAAAAAAGCTTCAGCATCTTATTTTTGCCATTTTCTGAATCCAAACATTTTTGGCTTGTCAAACTGACAGGAAATATTTACTTTTGGCTCAGTTTGACATTGAACTGGGCCCACCTGAGCATCTGTATTGCTTCATGGGAAATGTAGTTCACCAGGGAGTCCAGTCCATTAGGAACATGAAACATTCCAATTACATCTCCCTTGTCATGAGATTCCTGTGATATACCACAATTGTACAATCAGGAGGAAAAAACTGTTGCATCTTGGAAGATATAGTACAGCCAGGGAGCTAAATCAAGGAAGAAAAGAGGAGGCTTGAGGTAGCCTAATTGATAGCTTGTAGGAAGGACTGTAGCAGCTCAGATGGATACAGATTGATGTTGGAGTTACCTAAAAAAATATTTGATTCTTGATTGGCCAATCAAACTTCTGTGGTTTGAGACAAACTAACTTAAAATTAAATGTTTCATATTGGTTTTCCTCAAAGATGTTTTTTTCTCAGCACAATATAATTGTGCTATTGAAACCTTTGATTGTTTTGGAAAGCATATTTTCCATCAAAAACTGTTATAATGGAAAATTCATAACCAGCTTCAGTCTGAACTTTCCTGTGATTTTTTACAAGGGCCAAACCAAACTGTAAAGCTTTCCAAGTTCAGTATTCACATGGATAGAACATGTTGCTAAATAGGGATCGCCTTGCAAGAGATTTCAACCATGAAGACAATGGTCATATTGTCTAAAGAGAATGTGCCTCTGTGCTTTAATTTATAATATGAATCTCTGTTTTGGAATCTACAAAGTATATTATAATTTCCTAATAATTCTACGACACGGAAGAGGCAAGTTGGAGAAGAATTGTAATGAGAAATTCTAGATGTAGGTTTGTCTGCCAGTACAATATAATCATTTAAATAACATACTATTTTCTCTTTTTTTTTAATATGCTGGTATGCAACACACCAAAGTGAAATAATGCAATGCCTTCTAATTTATTCTCTAAACTCTAAATGGTGTTCAGTTAAATATTTTGCATATCTGTAAATTGGGCTTTAGATTAATTTATTGGGCAGTATGCATTGAGGGCTATAGGTTGTACAGACGGGACCGAGTAGGGAGGAAAGAGGTGGGGGCAGGGGAGGTTGCTCTCTATGTTAAGGAGCATTATACATCTACCCTAATTAAAACGGGATCAGAAGAGGAGAAAGTTGAGGCATTGTGGGTTAGGATATATGGAGGTTGAGGGGGGAGGGACTTGGTGGTGGGGGTCTCCTACAGACCACCACATCAAGAGGAAGAGGTAGCTTGATATTCCTGAGGTAGCTCTCAGAAGCCATATGGTCTAGGGATGGGGGACCTAAAATACCCTGACATCTGCTGGATAAGGAGCAGTCAGCCAAATCCAACCATTCACATAGGTTCTTAACCTGCATACAGGACCTTCACCTAATGCAGGAGGTATACGGTTCCACTAAGGGAAATGCCTTACTGCACTTGGTGTTGGCTATAGGGGATGACCTGGTAGGGGAGCTACAGATTTGTGGTCATCTTGGGGACAGTGACCACCAAACAATTGAATTCACTATATGATGTAGAGTGGGTAAGATAACTAGTAGGGTGGAAATGCTTAACTTTAGGAAGGCTAACTTCAGTGGGCTCAGGAGCTTAGCCAATAATGCACTGCAGGATAGGAATATCGGCGAGATGGGAGTCCAGGAAGGGTGGTCGTTCCTAAAGAAAGCAATCCTTCAGGCACAGAGGGAGATGATCCAAGTGCAAGGGAAAGGGGGGAAAGGGGCCAAAAATCTTCCTTGGCTAAACAGAGAAATCCAAGGGATCCTAATGGGAAAAAAAGAGGCATATATGTGGTAGAAGCAGGGGGAAGCTACCAAGGAGGAATATACCCTTGCAGGGAGGCAGTTAGAAAAGCCAAAGCAAGTACAGAGGTAAGGCTGGCAACACAAATTAAAGAAAACAAAAAGTCTTTTTTTAGGTATGTAGGGAGTAAAAGAAAGATGCAGGGCAGCATAGAACCCCTACTGAACAAGTAGGAGCAATTAGTGACAGACGGGGGGACAAGGCTGAGCTCTTCAATGAGTTTTTTTGCCTCAGTTCTTGAACAAGGGTCAACATAAATCTCCTAATGCATTCTTAGATGGGCATCAGAGGAACACCAGCCCGCCAACTGTTGATGCTGACTTGGTGCAGCGTCACTTGGATGGACTGGATGTGTTTAAATTGGCAGGCCTAGATGAGCTTTATCTGAGAGTACTGAAGGAATTCACCAGTGACATAGCAGAACCACTGGCAAGGCTGTTTGAGTACTCATGGAGCTCAGGTCAGGTTCTGGAGGACTGGAAAGGAGCCAATGTGGTTCCTATTTTCAAGAAGGGGAGGAAGGAGGATCTGAGTAATTATAGGCCAGTCAGTCTCATCTCCATCCTTAGAAAAGTCTTTGAAAAGATTATTAAGGATCATATTTGTGGAAGCCCAGTGGGAAAAATAATGCAGCAGGGCAACCAGCATGGATTCATAGCAGGTAGATCATGCCTGACTAATCTGTTTTCGTTTTATGACCAGGTCACAAAACGCTTAGACCCAGGAATAGAGGTGGATGTCATTTTCCTGCATTTTAGGAAGGCCTTTGATATGGTATCTCATCCCATTCTCATAAATAAATTAAGAGGCTGTGACTTAGATGCCTACATGGTTTGGTGGGTGGCAAATTGGCTTGGGAGTCACGCCCAGAGAGTGGTAGTAGATGGGTCGGTATTAACCTGGAAGGAAGTGGGTAGTGGGGTTCTGCAGGGCTTGGTCCTAGGACTTATACTCTTCAATGTCTTAATCAGTGACTTGGATGTAGGCGTGATGTGTACTCTGTCCAAGTTTGCAGATGATACTAAATTGTGGGGTGAAGTGCACACTCCGGAGGGTAGGGTACAACTGTAGATGGACCTGGACAGGTTGGAAAAGTGGGCAGAACACAATAGGATGCAGTACAACAAGAACAACTGCAGAGTGCAGGACTTAGGGCGTAAAAATGTCCATCATACCTACTGGCTGGGAAGGGAATGATCTTCTCAGCAGCACAGAAGCAGAAAGGGATCTTGGAGTCATAGTGGACTCAAAGATGAACATGAGTCGTCAGTGTAACAAAATCATCAGCAAAGCTTTATCATGCACTTTATAGATGCATGACAAATAGAACCAGGGAGGTGATACTTTCCCTGTATGTGACATTGGTCAGACTGCAGTTAGAGTACTGCATCCAGTTTTGGGCACCATACTTTAAGAAGGATGTGGATAGTTTTGAGAGGGTCCAGAGGAGGGCCACTCCTACGGTTAAGGGTTTACAGTCCAAGCCCTATAAGGACAGACTGAGGGACCTGGACCTCTTCAGCCTCCGCAAGAGAAGGCTGAGAGGTAATCTTGTGGCTGCCTACAAATTCATTAGGGGGGCACAGCAAGGTATCAGAGATGCTCTTTTCACCAGGGCACCTCTTGGGGTAACAAGGAACAATGGTTACAAACTGACAAAGACCAGCTTTAGGCTAGACTTCAGGAAAAACTTCTTCATGGTAAGGGTGGCCAAAATTTGGAATGGGCTTCCAAGAGAGGTCGTGCTCTCCCCTACCTTGGGGGTCTTTAAGAGAAGGCTGGATAAGCATCTGGCTGGGGTCATCTGACCCCAGCACTCTTTCCTGCCTAGATCGATGATCTGTTGAAGTCCCTTTCAACCCTAGCACCTAGCATCTAATTCTAGGTTAGAATTATTATCTAGCATATTTAATGAATTCCAAATGAGTTTAACATTGGTAAAAAAAAGTCCCTTATCTTGGAATCAAGTACAAGGCAGTGGGTGGGCAGGCAGCTGCTGCAGCTCTGGCCCTGGCCCTGGCAATTTTGAGTTGGGACTGGAGCCACAGCTGATGCTCCCCACCCCACCATTGCCTCTACCCCCACTGCCTCTCCTTTCTACAACCCCCCTCCAACTCCCTTTCTCCACCTCTCTCCCCTCCAGGCCTGCCCCCAACTTCTCCTGTGCCTCTCCCCCTGTTTACCCTTGCTAAGATGCTGGCAGGCACTGTTCTCATTGGGGAATCTCCCAGCCCCCTCTCCATGATTGCGATTGCAGAGGTGGGTCTGGGAGCTTTCTGCCTGGGGAGAGTTCCTGGTCAGCCCCAAGCTCTGGAGGGTAGTCTGCACATGCACATATCCCATTTTGGGCAGTCCCCAGCCAGCTCTAGGCTGCACATGCAGACTTCCCCACACAGCCTGGAGCTGACTAGGAACTATCCCAATCTGAGGCCAGTCCCAGCCCCATGCCCTGATCAGGTGATCAAGGCATGGAGCTTAGAAAGAGCTGCAGGGGAGGGGCAGGTCCCAGCCCCCTGCTCTGATCTGTCAGTGGGGCAGCTAGACGTAAGCCTGTGGCTGGGCAGGGAATCCCCCTCCAGTGGATAGGGGCAGGGGTCTGGGACCTGCCTCTCCCTCATAGCTCTTTCCCTCTTTCTCCCTGATCAGGGAGCTGGGGCCAGGAGCTCCCTGCCATGGGCAGGGGGACATTGTCCTCTCTCAGGCTCCTCTACTAGAGCCCGCCTTAGCATCAGGCAGCTCCTGGGGCAGGGAGCAATCTCTGAGCTGCCACCAGAAGACAGCTGTCTCCTGGCTCTTTGCTCCCTGCCAGCCTCTGGGCTGGCACCCAGGGGGAGCCTAGAGCTCCCCTGGCTCCTGCAGTGGGGCAGAGCAGAGTGGAAGTAAATTCACTCCCAAATGCGCACACATGGAGATGCCTGCCCAAAGTGGGTTTACTCCAGAGTAAATTACCCTTGAGTAAACCCATCCAGCAGCATTTGCACATATAGGCACACCCACTGTTTCTGAAAACAGCATAACATAGAGTAAGCCCCTCTATTTGACCACTGTTATGTTATATAGAGGGGAAGCTGGCAGTGACCTTTTATTTGTATTACTTATCGCTGATTGCTACAAAAAATTCGTTTGACCTTTTATGAAAAGCTCAAACATCTATTTATTTTTCAGCAGGTCCGGAATAAAAGCCTTTAGATCTTTCACGTGCATCATAAAATTCCATCTAAATTTGTCTGAGAGATAAAATTGAAATTGCTTTTTCCTTTCCCCCACTTGAAATGTGCTGAAATAATAGGCCCATCTGTGACAAATAGCAGCAGTAACACACTGCCTTGGGAACACCTGGGAGCTGTTGGAGCAGCAGTAGTGGCAGATCTGATGGGAAGAGAATAGGCTGAGGTCCATCTTTTTTCCCAGACCCAGCACATAATCCTAGAAGGCCATGACTATATCTGGGAGCAGAACATGGGAGATCCCTCCTATGTTCTGTGCAAATGAGCCATGCTGGCCACCCTTCATCCAGCACTTGAGCAAGTTGTCAATTTATTTGTGGGCAATTTAGATAGCAAAAGTTGTACTGCACTGTTGAAGATTCAATCTTTATGAATGGTAGATGATATAGGGAAAGGGATTTTTACAATTAAAAAGTAGGAAATTACTTATAAAAATATACCCTAAAAGGTTACAAAGTTAGGTATTCATTTGTCAAAAATGTCAGATCACCAGTTGTCTTTGCCATTCTAATGCTGCTCCCTGCAGTATCATATAGTCTGTTATTACATAATCAGATGGTGGGTTTTTTTCCCCATCCTCAGTCTCAAATCTGACATAGCTTAAATTTTTGAGGGCTTCACTTTTCCACCTAAATGTTTTCTTTCAATTTTTTTAGAATGTAATTGCCTATAAAACTTGACAGTGGTTGAGAATGCACATCTCCTCACAGAAGTGCTTAGCCCTGTGCAGGATTAAGCTCATAGTAATGATCTAATTTCAGTTAACCCCATTTGAGCTGTTTCCTGGTATTCAGTACAGAGTATCTGTGTTTCACCAGCATCCCTCCATCCTGACCCTAATGTTTAACCCCTTTGAAATGGAAATCTGGAGCTGTTACCTTAAAACAGCTTCAAAGCCTTGATTGCCCACTCCAGATTCCTTTGAAATACTTCATTTGAATCATAAACTAGCCTTACAAACACTCATTATCTTGTTACATGTCATGTCTGCTTTGAGATGTGTTTCTGTCCATAGGCCTCTTTGAAGTGTTACTTAACTACTCAGAATTCTTTAGAATTGTTACTTTTATAGCTGGTAACACTAATTGTTTAAACCTTTAAACTTAGAATTAGTAACTTATTAAAATAAAATGATTTTAATAACAATATCTGTGGATTAAAGGTCACAGAACATCAGGCCCCGTGCCTTTGTCTAAACTGAATTACTTAATATTTCCAACAGTGAATGCTATATTGTAAAGTTGAGAGAGGTAGCTAACTGTTAATCTGAAGTCCAAGAGACATAGTTAGGCATGTTAGTCTGAAGACAAGTAGAAGGCAGGATAGATTTGCACCTTAAAGAGTAAAGTAGATGGGTATAGCACAAGCACAAGTCTGAAGTCAGGCAGAAGGCCAGGTAGAGTTTAACAAATTGCTGCTACTAGTGAAGTAATTCCTTTTGAGATGTGTTAAAACAAACAAACAGACATTTCAATGTAGACATGGCCCAACTATATCGAGCTAATGTAGGTAAAACTGTTGATCTAGCCTCAGCAAAAGTGACTAATAGATCAGTTCATCAACCTCAATGGGAATTTGGGCAGACTGAAAGCTTTTAATAAAACAACTGGAAACTGACAAAAAAAACTACAATAATCAGAGAATCTCCTTCACATGTGTAGGTGTTCTTAACCTTTTTTGTACCAGGACCCATTTGTGAACATTGATGGCCAGTCCCAATCCAGTGCCCCCCACTCCCAACCCGCTGCCTCCTGCCCCCAGCTCCCAGCTCCCTAGTATATGGAGCGTGGAGGGGGTGGAGCAGGGTGGGGGGTAGGTGTGAAGTAGCCCCTTGCTAGCTGGAACTCTGCCAGCCTGCAAGGTAAAAGTCACCATTTCCCACATTTTTCTCCGTTAACAAAGTATACATTTTAAAGTTTGTTGATCCATTTTAAAGTTTGTGACCCTTTCATATATTTTTGTGACCCACTTTTGGGTTGTGACCCATGGGTTGAGAAACACTGCTCTAAAACATGGAGTCTCCCCAACCATTGCTTGTGTCTGAGACTGTCTTTGAAGGTATGGCCAAGGCATATAAATAAGACCTTTTAAGATTAAAAATTGTAGTTAGAAACCTAAAAAAGGATTCACAACAAAATTGTTATTTATAAATGGTTAGAAATATGTCTGTCAGAAAATGTCAATTAACCAAAAGCAAAACATTTAATGAAAACAGGTTGCTTTTGAGATGTCTCCTAACAAAACACAGGCAAAAGTTGTCAGGGCCAGGAAATCCAAGCCAACTTCTAGACTCCTGATCAGCTGAGTCTTTCAGCAGTCTAATTCCATATGTCAACATTTTAAATAAAAATAACAATTACAGAATTTACATTTCCTAGAAAATCTCAAAAAAATCTTACTCAGAATTAAATAGAATGTTAAAACTTCTCCCAAACTAGAAATTCTAAGTTTTGACCAGCACTAGCTTTCATCTAGCCACTCTGAGAAGTAAGTAGAGAGGTACACAGTAGAATCAGTGCTGCTCACAGCAGTCGCCAGTGGTTCGGACATGATTAAATATCAGATGGGAAAAAATGTTTTGCTAGTCTTTGCCTGTTACAACTCAACTATTGTGGACATGTTACAAACTTCATTATTACAGACCTCAGATTTAATAAGTTCATGTTGAGGCCATCATGCCAAGTTCATCTTATTTACAGCTATGCTTATTAAAACTTGTTACAATCATTTCACAAAGGAAAACCATATATGAGGCTAACGTAAAGGGAATATTTGTTACCAAGGTAACAAATAAAACCAGAACTACTATTGAGTATTTTATTTTCAAAGAAGAATTGAGCCCTTTTCAATTATTGGGTGGGATGGGAAAGTAGTAAACAAGGCTATAAATCTTGGGAATTCACTTTGTGGTAATAGTACATTAAGCAGGCAACTGGTATCCTCCACACACTGAAGTAAAACTACTATGACCCACTACTTTATAATTACATGAGGATTATTAACACAACAGGAGAAGGAAATTGGCTACTCAGCACAAGTACCACTCTGTGTCTTAGCTAATTGCACATATCCTAGGTTAGCTGAGCTAGGCAGATCTCCCATTGTGCTTGAAATTGACAGCAATACATAAAAATGATAATAATTGACAAAGTAAAATTGGTGTTGAAAAAGATAAACACTCTCAGAGGATTACTTAAATTGTGTGAGATTTTATTTTATTTATTTTAGTTTAAATTTCACAATGGCAATCAAAATGAAGAAAAAAAAATCCCATCACGTTTAATTGAAATTGTATGTCTTATTATTACTATGTGTCTTGGGCAGTGGGTGAACTTTAGCTCTGTTGATCAAGTTATGCACAAATGGAAGGCACTTAAAACTTCAGCCATGAATATATTTATACCAGGTTCTCTTAGTATAACATTTTACCATCTTAAATGTGAGATTATCATCCATGATTAGAAATATAAGACTGAAGTAATAAAGTATAGTTATCCTACTAATACAAAGTTTGCAGCCTACCCTACTATTCTTTTTCTTTACAAATTAACAAGACAAGTAATAGTGAAGTAACAATGTTCCATGAATATCCTATTGGCCACCCTGCCACTCAGTGTTGCAAATTCAGACCCTCAACCCTCAAATATTTGTGCCTGTGCAAAATGTCACTTGCCAGGCAGTTACTGAAACTGCTCACGTGAATAATGTACAGCTGTAATCCTGCAAACACTCTTGCACAAGCCTAATTGTGTGCACACAAGTAGTCCTATTAATTTCAACATGACTGCTCCTGTGAATAATTTAAGCCTGTGTATAAATATTTTCAGGGTCTGACCCTAAATACACTGGGTTGTATAAACAGTCTATAACCATGCAGGTAATTCAACTGAAAAGCTACTTACTTACACGTGGAAAAGGATCAGGCCCTATATTTTTTTTTTACCTCAGGTCCAAACACAATTGGAAACAGCGGTAAGGTGCATTAGTTAATCAAACCTGATATGTGAACCGCATAATGAAAAATAAATAAAAGCTTGTATCTTTAGGTTTCAGTGGCAGTATTTGCACATTTCCTTCTTCCCATTAGCATTTATGGGTTATTGCTCAGTAAGGAAAAAAAAATCCCACTAGTTTAGCCACATGTTTGTCTGAAATCTTGGCAGCAAATGTGGTCTATGTATATGGACAAGGTCAAGAAGACTTTTCTTCCTACAGAGCATTGGACTCATCGCAGTACCAGGGAAGCCAGAAAAATGCCACAAATATGTAACAAATTAACCTGGCCTACTGAATCTCTTCACTTAACTTTCAGTAGGCTATATCTCTGTGATTTTGTATTCTCCATCATTGGCTACGCACAGGTGTAGCTTAAGAGTCTTTTTATAATATTTATTTTCCAATGTAAAACAATCTTAACTCCACCTATATCTACTTGAAGTTTAGCTAAATTAAATTTTGTGGCAGAGAGCCTACATTTGTTTTTTCATTTGTTTTGGGGGGTTGGGGTGGGAGGATTGTCTCATTGCATGTAGTTAAAAGTTTGCTACGGTCGCCTTTCAAGATCTGGTCTTTCTAATAACATGAAGTCAAAACTTTCATTGATTGTAAATTAAGGTTTTGCCTACCTCTCAGTTGAAAGGTCAAGCTTTTATGTATAGTTTTTGCCATGATGTAGGAGAATTTTTATTATTAAATATGAATTGTTGCACAATAATGTCAATGAATAGTTCATTGACAAAGCAAGTTTATGGTTGCATTAATCTTTGGATCTTTGGAACTTCAAAAGTTTTTAGTTTTAATTAACAGTGTTATTAGTATTTGAAAATGCCATTTTGGGGGTCTGCACATTGGGAAAATAGAAAAAAACTATGGTTGTTATACATTCTATTGTGTTTGGCACTAAAAGGAAAGGAGGGAGCAAGTAGAATAGTAAGTTTTTTAAAAAGATTTTGAAGATTATGAGACAGAAAACTTCATAATTTCAAAATGTTTCTACCTTTTTTCTTCATTTTTAGTCTACTCTGTTCTTGCTGTTCTCTACCAAAATCACTGAACGAAACTTTCAAACTATCATCTAGTATCACCTTTGACTTACATCCATAAAGTCTGATTATTCTCTTCTTTTATAGTTTTGAACAATAATATATTCGTATCATGCAATAAAAACGCAGCTGTTCTGCTTTGATTATTTGTCACACATCATAGGTTTTAGTGAGATGGTGGTCATCTTTCCTGAGGGCAGTGTGACTTAAGCCTCTTTAGAAACAATGAAGAACAATAGTCATCTTTTTTTCAAGAGACATACTTCCCCTTTATCCAGACAGACATAAACTAGTGAGGTAGTGGTAACCCCTATCAAGACATTCAGCAGCTTTGGCAAGTTAAATGGGGTAACTGATGACCGTTTGGAGTATGAGGAAATATTTAACAATTTTGCTTAATTACAAGCTTACTGTATTTGTGTAAATGTACATTTGCAGTTAGCTAGCAGTGAATTTAAATGGTGTGGAAAATCTGAAGAAACAAACTTGCCTTTAGTAAAAGGGCTCCTGAAACAAGGTAAGACACTGCAGAGGTCTTAATTTCCACTTTTAAATTAATTATGACTCATGGTCTAAATAACAGCTTTAAACTAAAATCTCCCAAGGAAATTCAGTCTTCACGTACAGTTTATGTAGCAATTCTGGGAAAGGGACACTGGTTTTCATGAAAAACAAAAAACAGGATAAATTCCTGCTGTAATGGACAATCTGAACCTAGCTATAATATTAATATAGATAACATTATACTCTAATCTAATTCAGACACATGATGTATATTCATCAATATATGTGTTTTTAGAGAGTTATTATATTTGTATAATAAGCTCTTTAAAAAACAAACAAAACTCTTTTTAATATGATGCATATATAATTTACTTTTTGACCCCTACGTCTGTAGTCAGTAATCAAACTCAGAGATAAACCATGGTATTTTGCAGAAATTGTTTTATAGTATTTTCAACACTCCTTTATTCTCTTTCCTTCTTTTTAAACTGGCTACCCAATTTGTTTTTCATGAAATTACTCTCCAGACTCTTCAAATGTATTTCTTTCAGAGCTGTTCTCTTGGAGCAGTAATTTAGTTCTGAAAGCAGCATTCATCTGATTTTCTCTGCAATCATTGTTCCAGATGAACATATTCCCAAGGACAAATTTAAAAGCACTAATGCAGCTTTATCTGTTTGAAGTGGCCTCCTCTGTTATCAACATACGCTGAGCATGAGGGCCCAAGCTGTAGCGCTTTTCAATAAGTACCACCAAGTTTTTATTCAGCTCTCACAAGAGCACTGCACTCTTGGCTCTCAACAATATCATGGAAGATGCTGCTGAACAGGAAAAAAAGAAATGGCTCCAGCTTGAGGCCAAAAACAACAATGCAGTTTATTTTTGTGTGCATCTGTGTAGATCAGTTGTTTTCAGCCTTTTTAGACCTGAGGCACACCTTCATAACTGCTGTCAGTTGAGCGGCACCCCATTTCAGCATGAATTTATTGCCGTGCATTATTGCCTTCCAGAGTGGTGGAGGAGCAGCTAGGCAGGGAGCGTCTGAGCCTGCCTTATCAGCTTATCTTGTCACACCTGGAGCCTAAACCATCCCTAAACTGCTTATTTATTTCACCCCTTGCTTATCCCCTTCCACTTCCTTTGACACCCTTCAAAGGATCTTGCAGCACCTCAAGGTGCCTTGGCACCCTGGTTGAGAATCTGGTTGAGACGTAGATGGTACCAGGAAGTGATCATAGAAGAAGACATCTTGGAGTTAACTTTGGAGTTGCACAAGAGCTTTGTTAGGGTCTTCTTCATTTGTTCCATACTTGCCAATGTAATGTAGGATCAGAACACAGGGATGGCTGTGAGTAGCCATGAAAGAGGTGCTAGATGGAGCCAGAATTTCATGTTAGGTTTGATATAATCCAGCCACCAGCATGCTTATCCATAGTTTTAAATGTAATGGGAAAGTTGGAACAGTCACTACTATACTGCAGGAGATTATTGGACTCCTCTGTTGTTGCCAGGAAGTAGGAGCCTTTAATTTTAGTGTAGTGGGAGAGAAGGTGGAAATCAGAAATGTCATACATATATTTTCTCCCCGGAGACCTTCTCTTCTCCTTCCTCTGGTTGGCCTGGTATGTCGGCTGAGATTTTATTATCCCCATTTCAGTTTGCCTGTGCCCCGTATTTCACCGTTCTGTTTGTCTTATTTATAATCTCTTTTCTTTTGAGCTCACTCAATCTTCTTTGTTTGGTGGAGCTGTCTGATTATTTATCCCAGATGTTTCTTATCTAAAGCTCAGTAGTACCTTGGAAGCACATTCTTGAGGTGCAAAGCCAGCCTCCCCTGGCAGGGGCTCTAGCAGGCACTGTGCCTGCCGTAATGTCCCAGGAAGTTTCCCCAGGAAGAAAAAGTTCATTGTGGTTATGGACACATGTAACAATGAAAACACTTGGAGTGCTGTCCACACATAAAAGCCCTTTGAAACATCTTAAAAGTGGCTGAAACCCTCCAAAATAGTGCCTCTTGAAATGAAGCACTATTTTAGAGCATTTTACTCTTGATTTCGCCTGCATGGATGGGTAGCCTGCTTGCTGTCCAGCTTTTGAGTTCTGTTCCAGGTCCTGGGGTGTTCCTGGGTCCTCAATGACATCCACATACCTCCTGCTAGCACTCACTCCTCCACCAGACATGGAAGTTGGTTTACTCCTTACTATCCCCCAAGACACCCCTGCTAGGGCCCCTACTGCTGGCAAAGCCAGGTCCTCTACCCACAGTGTCTTCAACCTCTTCACTTAGCTGTGAGGGATAGAGGGGAGCTGGAGTGTCACACTCCTGGTGGTGGGACCAGGGAGCCCTGTCATCCCACTGGTTACCTCTCTGCTCTTCTCTCACCTCCCATCTACCTCCCATCCCTCTAAAAAGAGGGGATAGGGAGTGAAGAGCTGAGCTGCAGGTCACTCCCGGAAGAAGAGAGTGCAACGTTTGTAGCCAGTCCACCAGTGCATACAGGTATTGCCTGGCAAAAATGCATTTTATGAAAAGTTTGCAGCAGCAGCGGTGATCTGGGCATGCAGAATGTGGCTGTGGCTGGCCAGCCTCCAGATTCGGGCAGCCACATGCACCACCCCGCTTCTTTGGCACATGTTTTTTAGATACTGAGATTTCCTGGTATCTAATTTTGGCTCTGCACTGCAAATATGTAGCATGGAGAACTTTTTCACATGCGCCACATGCATTTGAGGTGCCTCAAAAGCCTTTGAGACACCACAAAATGCACATTCCCACTCATCTAGGTGCACCACTGAGGTCTCTTCTATCCTTACTTCTCTATGAATTCCAATGGGGAAGGCAGAACAAGGAAAAAGTGACAGAAGCTTACCTGATAGCCCAGTGGTTATACTACTCTCCTGTGATGTGGGAAAGCCAGTTTTGTGGCACTCATGTTGGACTCTCATATCCCAGATGAGTACCCAGGCTAATTTATTGGCCTTTTTACAGTGATTTCCCCTCAAACACTCCTTCTAGAATTATTCCACATTGTATAAATAATTAAATATCCATTGCCTCAGGGACTTCATACAGCCATCATGTTAGCTATTTTGGGATGGATAAGGTCTCTCTCTCTCTCCTCTCATTTTCATCAGAAATGCAATCCTTGTTGAAATGAGTACATATTTATTCATGGAAAAAATTGTTTTCATCATATAATTAATTTCCAACATCAAAAACTGAGGTTTATCAGAAAATTTCCAAGCAGCTCTATCAGTAGGTGCATTCACTTGTTCAAAGGTAGCCTGCATCTCTATTTTGATCCAGGTATAATAGGTACAAAAGGTTTAGCTTACCCTACAGCCATGACAGAAGTGATATGAAAATACCACTCTAGGACTGCTACCAGAGAGGACAAACTACAGAGAGACCCTTTCCTTAAAGGCATTTCTTTACCTTTAGAGGTGGCTGGAAAACGGTTTCCAGAAATGAAAGTCCACTCCAGAAGTATCATGAGGGGCATAGATGCATACAGTGGATCCTTTAAGGGGCTAAAGGCACCGTGTGCCCTCTTTAGATATGTGAGACAGTAAAATTTCTGCAAGATGTGTATGAAAGATGGAGACTTTGAAGTTGGCATGGAAAATAATGCTTTGTTTAAGAAGCTGCTCTGAATCCAGTGTATTTATCTACTGGTCACACTTTTTGTAGGGATGAAATCTAGTTGAACCTGCTGAGGACACATAGGGTATGTGCAGACATGTGGGAACATGAGCTTTGAAAATGGGAACATGTGTATGAACATAATACAGCAGGATATGTATGTTTAATACTTATCCATAACTTGTGTTATTGTTTCCTTTCTCAAAGCTTTTTCTCTTTTTTCCTCTCCTACTATTTCCAATTAACTCTATCAATCATCAGTCCTCTAATGCCTTTTTTCTTCCTACCAGTTTGCTATTTTTTATCCTTGCCTCGTATCTTCCTTTGAAAAACAGCTTACCTGTTCAGTTCATTCCTTTTTCTTGTCTTTAGTTTATGTTATGCAGTTGCTTGTTCTCCTCCAATGTAAGTTGTCACCTTTACTCCACTTCTACTTTTTCTGTCTTTCTGATTTCTTTTATATTCCATTTGTCTTTGCCCATTATTGCCTTGTCTTTCTTTTCCACCATGCTTTCTCATTTCTTTTCTCTTTCTTGAGGGTCAGCCTTTTCAGCATTCTCTCTGATACAGTGCTTCCTTCCCTTCATGTTTTGCAGTTTTCTCCATATTGTTTACCTCCCCTTTAGCTTTCTTCCTTCCTGTGGCTTTTTCTATGTTCTTTCCACAAGTACGAGTTCAATGGCCTTCCCGAACATCCTGAAAACGACTGAGCAGGAAACTGGAAAGGAGATGCTTTGTGAGTTGAGATAGAACAAAGATGAGTCCACCATGTCTTGTGCATCCAGTGCCACAAGCAAGCCATAAAATCCAAAATGGCTGTCTGCCCAAAGATTTCTTCACCTTTAATGACATGATGTTACTTGGTTGCAAAGCAAATAATATGCAGTAGTCACATATTCTTAGGGCATGTGTACACGTCGCCCTACGGTGACACAGCAGCACATTAGGTAGCTGTAAGGTATGCTATGGTGTCGTAGTGATCACATGGGTCTACATGTGATTGGCAGCTATGTCACCATAGCGGTGTGCTTCCCCATTTTAGTGTGCCACTATGGCAACATAGCAGCAAAATCTAACCATGTGCTGCACACATGTTGCAGTACAGGCAGTTACTGCACCATGCTTTAGTACTTCCAAAAGGAACTGCTAAAGCACAGCGTTGTAGCAACATTGCTGTATGGCAACGTGTAGATGCATCCTTAGTGGTACACACTTACAGTTATTTCAAGGGAAGGTTAAGCATGATGTAATCAGACAATACTACTGCACAACATAAATGCATGGGCCCTGAGGCACAGTTTAGTTCTAGCATACTGCCCAGAACCATCAGTAGGCTAGATGTTCAGTTTTAATTGTGCTTTAACTTTATCCTACGATGGTTTGGGTGCTTTTTGTTTGTTCCTCACCATCATGTCTCTTTCATCTATTCTGTTTCAGCTTTATCCTTGCACAGGAATCCTAAATCCCCAAAAGGAATTATAAAAAATTACTCAAGCAACTATTAGGAAGTTAATGAATGGGGAGATGAGCTGTTAATTTTTTTTTAATAATCATTTTAAGAAGAGGTAAAAGGACAGATCTTACATCATTAGAGGGAAACTGATGGGCTCAGAACATAAGATCTTTGAAGTCTGATGCTTTATATAAGCACTATACCTCTGCTCCCATGGCTTAATGGGCTGTTTTATATTACTGGAGGAGAATCCATGGAGGAGACCCTGGAACCATAGTTACTTACAAGCCTTGAAGTAGGCTAAAAAATAGGCTACCTTTGTGTGGTATAGTCATGTGTTCAGTTCTCTTGCAATCCTTCTGCTTCCACCATGAGCTGGAGACAAAGCAGTTTCATTGGTAAGCGTGAGAGACTCCTCATCTCCCATCTATATTTAATAGTTTACTTTAACTATTTTATTACTATTCTTCCTGTCCTTTTCTGCCTCAAACCCATTTGAATCTTACTTGTTACAGTCAACCAGTTACAATACTATTCTAACAGGATCTTGATATTTCTATTCACTTATTTCTATTCCCTGTTGGGTTGCTTGCTAATTTTCTGGCTCTCTCTGTGTCTGACATCTACATGACTTAGAGAACAAGGAACCTGGTGTTTTACCTTGAACAACCAACAGGAGAGAAATGCACCTGGATAGATAAAAATCCTATTAGCAACCTCATGAGAGAGATGGTTCATAGGGGGAGCCTCTTCAGTAACCCCAAACACCTCTCCATTAGGTAAATGCATCCTGACGATAATACAGCTTCTCTATATTTCTTTATTAATTCCCCTCATAACCGGGATTCCATAAGGCCTTGGTGCTGATTCACTGAGCTCCAGGACTGTGAAGGTTTGGCAGACGTCCACAGTCTGCCAGACCAAAAGCATTCTGTGCAGGGACCTAAATCACATACAAAATGAAAGTCAGCTGTGAGTTGGTCAATTAGTTTCATATAAAGCTATTTCTTCTCCTTACTGTATGCAGCTCCTTTTGATTCTGTAATGTGGCGCAGATGGGGAGAGCTACAAGGAGCTCAACTGAGTTCAGCACAGCTCCATACTGCATTTGTGTGAATCATTTTACAGACTCATGCATAGGTTAAGACAGCTTTGGTTTTCATTTTGGTGACACACAGCCTGCTAGCTTCCCTTGTCTGAGCCCTTATCCTACTCATATCAAAGCCACCGGCAAGCCCTCCTGAATTCAGAGAGAGCAAAATCAAATCCTTGAGCATGGGTAAATCCAGTGCTGTTGGGCACTTGTCCCCCCCTCATTACCCCATATACTGTTTAGTGCAGTGCTGCTTTGCCCAGACCCTGTGGTCAGGCAGAGGCATGTAGGGGTCCCCCCATGGCTGCAAAATGTCCAGTGGGGGGAGGAAGAGAAGTACCATTGTGCTCATTCCCTCTTCTTCCCCCCTCCCCACCCCCTCCCCACTCCCCTGACCTGGGCATAGGGTTGGATCCTATGCCTAGGCAGAGGTAGTACAGAACTGCAACAAAGACTTCCGACAGGGGGATCATGGTGCCCAGCGTGTGGCCCCCTCACCTTGTCCTTTTTCCACTACTGAATACACCTTCCCAAAAGTGGATGAATTAAGGACAAAATAGGTAACTTTAAAAACAGGTGGTGGAGATACTTTACACTCTTTTTAGCATTCATAGTATTTGCCTGTCACACACAGTCACAACCCCTTTTCAGCCTCGCACCACCTCTTCCTTTTACAGTAAAGCTTTAGGGAGAGTCTCATTGATTCCATTTAACCTTTCATAATACACATTTTTATGCTATCCCTTATCTGGCCCAGAGTTCAGCTGTTGTGCCCTTTACTTCTTTTTATATAATTTGCAAGTATCACCTGTAAACTCACAAAGCAAGTATAGTAAGGAAGGTTTATCACAAATGAAAAGGAGCAAGGAACCAGTTTAGCAGAGTACTTAAACACATGTCTATCTTCAGGTATATGAGGAAGTGCAGTGAAAACAGTGGATCTTTTGTGTTTAAATAGTGTACCTGTCTAACTTTGGGCCTAACCACTGAAGGAAAGACAATATTGTATGACCAACTGTGTTATCTCTGGCTGTCTCTCTCCTTTTCTTTTAACTGAAAAAGGGGTAATAAGATCAGATAAATATTTTTTTTCTGATAATTTTAAGGAAACAGAAGTCCAAGAGATTTCATCAATATACCTGTTGTTGTGTTTAAAAGCAGTTGATGGCTGAGGGAGAATCCTAGAAGAAAACTGTTGGACAAACCTTCTTACTTAAAGATTTATGCTTACCCTTTACTAGAGAGATTCCTCCTCTGGCCTGAACAATAGCAGAGCTGGTGGGATTTCAAGTTGACATGAAGGTACAATTGAATGGCTTTAATGAACAAATGAGAGTTTAGCAGAATTGAAAGTTATGCCCGATTTTTAACTGCAGTCTTATTTCTTTGCTGTCTCATGAACATGGGTGCTTGCTTTGGAGCCTATTGGTCTTCCTCTTTTGTTTAAAATCTGAAGTGCAGACTGGGAGAACAAACAGCTGTTCCTGATCAGAACAGGCTGTAGACTCTTCAAACTTATAGCAGCAAGGCAAAGTCCTGCTGATCAGAGTCTTGGCTAAAGCAACACAGCATTTTTGCAAAATTACTAGGAGTTCTATCAAGTTACGGGTAATTTTTCATCATGAATGGGATCCAAAAGCATAGGTTTCTTGTTGTATTGTTTAATGAAAAAGAAATCATTCAACTTCTATCAGCAAATCAGGGGAAAGAAAACAAGACACACACACAGTGTCCTCCTTATGCTATAATCATCCTCCCTTGCAAAGCACTGATGCTGCAAGCTAGAAACCCATAAAAAGAGGTCAGATCTCTGGGATCTCAAATGGAAAAGGAAATGTTTCTATTCACCCTTAAAGCAATGGAAATTTATTGTGCATATTTGGAAAGGCACTTGCCATTTTAAACTGCCCTAGTGGGTAAATGTAAGAAATTGATTCCACCCAGTTGATTATAATCCAGCTCTTTGGACAGAGACCCAAGTCATGGGCTAGTGAAAGTAGCTTATTGGGCAAAAGGTTAAGGGGAAAATAATGCTAACTTACCCTAACTTGCAGAGCCAAACCAAAGCTTCAGCTATAGCCAACCAGAAATAACAGCTGGCTCATGATGTTTATGGAACTTTAGTTCAGGAAGGTGCAGCCATAAATACTGACATTACCTTAGAGCAAAGCAAGGACCCCAGTTAAATAAACACTGATTGTAAAGTAAGAAGCTGCCTTCTCATGCCCTGTGCATTTATAGGCAATGCCCCAACGCTTGGTCTTGAATCTTTGAGACTGAGCCAGACAAAATTTGATGCTAAAAGTAGCTGTTTCTTGTTGATCTTCTCAAGATCTCTCTCAGGATCTTTGTAGCACGTAAGAGTTCACTCTCACTGCAGTGTAGCTTGGGTTCTTCCTTGTTTTTTCAGCTTGATTTCCTTGCCCGCCTCCCTCCCACCTGCCCCTTTCAGATGCATCCACGTATGTGCATTGTTCTTTTGTACAAACCTGTGGCCCCAGGTTTGCTTAACTGGCTAAGGGTAGAAACAAGACCTTGAAAGAGAAAGTGCGGCACAGACTTTTGTGAGCTTCTGAGGGTGGATGAACTTGGTAGCTGTAAAGCTAATAGGTAGATGAGATGGGGATTTAACTGGTCAAGGGGGTCAGGGTGAATATCATTAATAACAGGAACTGAAGGCTGTTTGAAGGGAGAGGCATGCTCCCTTCCTCCCCTGCTCTTTTATTTCATATTTCAGTTTCAAAACACTGGAATATTTTTTTGTGAAAGGAAATCTAATTTATCACCCTACACAAGTGCTGCAGTGTCACAGAACACACCAGAAAATGTCCCTGAACGTGTCTGAAAAAAATGAGGAGCTGCCTGCCTGAGAATATGTAACACATATACCCTTTTGTGCACTTCTAGACATTGCCTGGCTGAGCACCGAAGATTTCCTTTTGATGTCATATCAGTATCAGCCTTTTCTATTTCCCTCCCTTGCCTTGGTGTGTGTTTGCCTGTAACTCCAGACCAACATCTTTAAAAAAATGAAACAAAACAGTAATGGGATGAGGAGGGAAGGAACCCCTTAGAATAATTGGATAAAAATGGTATTGTGATCCCTGAGGGGAGAAAACACTTCTGTTGTCACTGATTGGCACCAGAAACAAACCTTTATCCTAAAAAGGAATCTCTATTGAACCCAGCTGCTTGACAGACATATTCATTTCCTTCTCAGGGGAAAAATAAATGGATTACCCAGGAGTTTTATGCTTATCAAACAACTAAGGCAGCCCAGAACCATTTGTTTTTCCATTTCTGTTTACATGTGATCAAAACATAAGGTTAGAAGCACATTTTCTGAAAAAAAATGGTGACCTTCAGACATTCAAAGCAGAGACCCTTCTCTGCTTCTTATAATGCCAAGCAATCTGGGAAACAGATCCTAACTGCTTGCTTTTCTTCCTGTATTTTTAGTGCAGAGCTATAATTCTGTATGAGATCTTCCCTTTGTATTCTCAAGGATTGTCATTTCAGTCAGGGGGAAAAAAAACACAAAACACTGTGAATTGATTTTTTTTTTACAAGGTCCATTGTGAAAATTAACATTTTTAAAAATACAGTATGTGAAAACAGCTTGAATTCTTCAGAACTCACAGTAGAGGTCGAGCTTGTTTAGTAATTGGAAGAGTTTATAACCTGTTTATTACTAGTTTTGTGACACAGTTTTTGGGGGGCAGAGATGCATGGGGATTTCACATCTTTAAAGGTACCCTTATTTCGAAAGAACATTTCTTTGTATTTTAGCATGACAGTCAAAAATAGAGCTGTCCCAAACTCGCATAAGAGACCATTGCTCTGGACATGGTTCCTACCCCTGTGTTTGGAGCATTTCACTCTGCAAGATAGTCATGAACTTTTTAAAATTGCCATAAAAGCCTCTGTTAGCAGTCACTTTTGCTCACAGGTCGCTCTGCAAAGGAAAACCTACCTGCTTTTGTACAAAAGAATACTGCTCTCTAGTGGAAAATGGAGGAAAATTTCATGACCTCACTTCTTACCTTCCAATGCATTCTTGGCTGTTTGTAGATAAAAGGCAGCTTAGCTTTGTCCTGGTGTTATGACATGTTATGATATATGGCTACAATTACTGTGATATTATACTGTGAAGTGGTTTTGCTCTTGTAATCAAGTAAAAAAAAAAATCCCTCCAAAACCTCCTCTGTAAATTGAAACCAGTAGGTTTCTCTATATCCTCTTTTCTGTTTCTGAACACTGCTGTCTGTATCAAGGAGAAAGGGCCTGGAACTAATAACTATTTAATTTACACAGGAACTCGTAATAATTTAACTCGTATAAGGTTAATTTGGTAGTGATTAATAGCAGCACTTATAGAGCTAGAAAATTTTAATAATGCTTCACTCAGGGATTTATGGCAGTAATGTTTTATATCAATAGTGTGCTTTTATGTTGTGGTCAACGCCTCCTTTGGAGCAGCAAATGTCTGCTAGAGCAGAGATGGCGTTGTACAAATTGTTCCATACATCGATCTCTGTCTCAGCAGGTGGGACACCATGAAAATACACACTCACACGTGCACACATGAAAAGTGGTGTTTTCCATTTCTTTCCTTCAGGGCTAGTTGTAGATCTGTCATGTGTTTGGTTAGACTTGATGGGATCATGGGTCCTTTGACAGACTTAATCACTATCACTACCCACAGTGAGCCTGCAAGCTAGCAAATTGACTTTCTGGACATATTTAAAATGGGCATGTAGCACAGGACTGGAATGGACGTGAACTGGAATGTGCTTTAAGCGTGCATAGAAAACAGGCATGCAGTGCTTTGAGGTATTACAATGTTAGCCCTAGAGCCAGCTGCTCTCTGAAGATTTATTTTCAATATGCCCTATTCCTTAGGCATTGGAAAGTAACTTAAAAAAAAAAAAAGTACTTCTCTCTAGGCCAGCTATTCCATGCCTGGAGAGTGTCTGGTTCTTGTTTTGCTGTGGCAAAGCAGAGATGGTCATGCTGGATTACTGCAGAGGTTTCCTGAAAGGTGGTTGGCTGAATTGCCTGCAGAGAATGTTAACTCTAGACTGTAAATAAAGATGCGTGGAAAGATTTCGTAACAAAAATGTACTTTTGTAACCAAAAAAAGGGAGGAGAGGTAACACGAATCCCAATGGCTTTCCTCCCTGTTTCCCCCAGTATATTATATCACCATGAAATAGCACCAGTTCAGGAATATTAGGAGCTCTGCAGGTCACTAACAATTATTAGCAAGAGCAAACTTGAAGTGCAAGATACTTTGGAACTCCATAGAACATTTCTTCCAAGGATCCTAAAGTACCTGAAACTTTTGCTGCTGTAGTTGGGGTGGGGAGGGCGGGGTTCTGTTAGGGGCTAACAAATTTTACATGTCTGTAATGAAAAGCCTTTCAGCGTACACAAAATTGCACCAACATAAAAGTGTTTTTCCTAGTATAACTTGTTTCATCTACTTTTGCCATGATCAGCCTCATCTACAACAGGAGGCTTTGTCAATATAGTTACACTGGTGCTGTCGGAAGGGATCCAGTCTTATGGGATTTAATAATTGTATTTTTACAACACTTCCCTTTTACAGATGAGGAAAACGATTCACATAGAGATGAAAGTGAGTCGATAAGATTATGCAAGATATCTGAGGTCAGAACTGAGATCTCCTGCTTCCTACTCCTGTATATTAACCATACCAGCATACTTCCTCCATTAAAGTATTTATAGTCTTTCCTTTTATTTCAGCTGGTAATAAAAAGTTTTCTGGGAGTTGGAAGGAAAAGATATAAATAGGGATCACAAAGAGCCCCATCTGGAATAGTGAAAAATAGAAGGGCAGAGGTCACCTGCCAGAACTCTTTGTCTTGTATAAAACACATATTGAGCAATGGCTAATATAATTCTGCAGTCCCTTCAAAGATGCAGGATTCAAAGATGCAGACTATGCTCCTCAGACCATGTGGACCATGGGGGAAAAGGGTGGCTGGACCCTCTGGATCAGTGGGAGACACTAGCAAGCCAGGCATGGAGCAGGCACACGAAGGGGGGGGTCCTGCTGTCTCATTCCCCCATTGGCACCACTGCCGCTCTCCCTGCCTGACCTGAGTATGGGCCTCCAAGCTGCCCTACCTCACTCCACCCATGAGCTAGGGGGAGCAGCTGCACAGGGTGCCACACTCAGCCAGGAACAACATCTGTGGCATGCAGTTTCCACCTTCCAGCACCTGCTCCCTGACTGGTTTTCCCCACTAGTTTGGAGCAGATGCTGGAAGGAAGAACCTGCAAGCTGCTGCTGCTGTTCACTGCTGAGCCTGGAAGCCTGTGCAGCCATAGCCTGCAGCTGCAGTTGGGAAGGAGCTGCTTTGGGGCTCCCTCTGCACCCAGAACAGCCAGGGACAGTGTTGTCAGTGGCAGAAGGGTGGGGCAACCACAATGCCTCCCCCTGGATCCACCCCTGCATCTGATGAAGTAGGCCACTGCTTATGAAAGCCTATGCATCTCTGATTTAGAGTCTGTAAGGTGTGAATCTAACTTGCCAGCTGCCTAATATAGCAACAGCCATAATATATGAACCTTGAGGTTTTTGCCGTGGAAAAGTTGACTCGATATAGAGGACTAGAGTCCATTTTAAGAATACATATGGAAGTTTTCAGCCATGTTAGCACTCTATAATGAAGGGGAATCCTTTTATGTGCTCACTCTAGTCTTCCAGTTACACCTAATTTTTATGATTGCCCACTGATGGCTCAGAAGAAACTGGCAATATAAATTGTTCCTGAGCTCCACTCAGAAGGTTTTAGCACTGGAAATGTGCTTCATGCTAGTCTGACAGAAATTTGGTTTCCTCTGACTTGCATAGAGAATATTGATTTTTTTTCTTTTTTATTGGCTTACTAATTATCATTAATTAATTAGGATTAATGTTTGCAAAGCAATTGGAAATGGGAAGCACTATTGAAGTACTAAATATTATTGTTATTGATTTACAGAGAGCATTTTGCAAACATCAGTGCTTTGCAGCATAACACTAAAACAATTAATAACCAATAAGACAGCCCACAATAGCATTTAAAAACTGTTTTGAAATATGTAGACGAATAAAAAAATAATGTGTGTGAAACGAACTTTCATGTCAGGATTCAAAGGAACCACAGGAGTTAGGTGTTCAGTTCTTGAACGAGTATTAGGGAGTATTAGGGAGTGCCATAAAATCAGAATCGGATGAGAAAAGCCATGATCCTTTGAACAGCAAATGGCAAAGACGATGAACTATGGTATAAGCTAAAATCAGAAATTTGACCAGAAACAGAGGATAAGGATATATACGGTTTGATCTACATAGTTAGCTGTGTTAATCTGAACTCCAGTAGAAGGCAGGGTGGATTTGCAATATCCAGACTAACTAAAATAGATATATAGCACAAGGTGTCATGGTCTTGTTAATGACACCAAAGTCACAGGTTTGATTCTCTGGTTGGACTAGATGATCTCTTGAGTTTCTTTTTAGCCTTACTTCTCTATGATCTTGTCACATCTGTAAGTAAAGACAAAGCATTACTGGGCAGTCCTGTGCTTTAGGAGGCAGCAGCTGCAGGTGGCAACCGCTATTTTTGAGCACTTTTCCCAAGTCAGCACGTGGGGCTGGTGCTCCCATCAGCCCCCTCCTTCCTGCCCCTCCCCTGCAATTTAGTTATACTACTGAGTAAATAGGAGATACAAAGTTTTAATCACACAACTCCTAGTACACACTTTAGGTCCCTAGACCATGCATCTTTAGATCTGTAGTGGGGAAGGCATCCTGTGTATATAAATTTGCCTTGTGCTGCACCCACATTTTCTACTGAAGGAGCTATATATTCATTTCCCCACTTGACCCAAGGGGAATCAAAATGCTGTCAATGAATCAGAAGGAGGTTGAAGCCACAGGGCTTTTGCACAGAATTCTAAGACCCAGTAGGAATCACTTGTTCATTTCTGATAGGAGCATTTCTTCATTTCACCATGCAATGATAGGGGGTCAGCAACAATAGTTCATGGAATTTTCCTTCCACTGGATCATAACCAGCATCCTTATTATGAAAGGAAACACTGGGTGCATCTACATATTCATTAATGCACCCTAATTACTATGCATTTAGTTTAAAACTTCCTTAATGAAGTACTAACTGAATGCCCACACGGTTGCATTGACACCTGGTTTTGGGATGCTTACTCCACATGAGCCTAATAATACTGCATAGTAGGCCATTAGCACAGTTCTTAACTGCCACTCTACTGTGCAGTGTTATTAGGCTAATGTGTAGTAAGTGTCTCATGTAGACATGTCCACTGAGTGTCTTCCCTCGTGATAGTTTAATAATCAGGGATCCTGGTTTCCTCTGATTTAAAAAAATCCCCAGTTCTTGGGTAACCCCAAATCCACATTTTTCAGTGATTTAAATGAAACACCACTAATATTTGTGTGTGTGTGCAACTATCTCTCTCTCTCTATGTATATAGATATATTGTGTGTGTGTGTGTGTGTGTGTGTGTGTGTATTAGTGGTGTTTCATTTTTTTAACTGAAAATTGGGGATTTTTTTAAATCAGAGAAAATGAGAAAAAAAACATGCTGTGTTTACATGTGCACCCAGGACTGCAGTACATTGAACCAGGTCAGAGCAGCTCCAGCTGGCAGGGAGCCCTGGGGGTCAGCTTGGCAGGCTGGGGCTGCTCTGACCCCACTCAGCATGTTGAGGAGAGGGTGGTTGGGGAAAAATGTGCCCCAGTGCAGGGCTAGCTAATAGGCAACCCTTGCACTGAAGCACCCTTGTGATCAAGTCAGCCCCATTAGTGTCTAGAAGTATGTTGCAGTGCAGTAAAAAAATGTTGCCAAAGGATACTACTTGTGTTTACAAGGACTAACCTATGGCAGAATTAATTAGTTTACTGTGGCCTAATAGGGCCACACATGTAGACACTGAGACTTTACTGTGGAGCTAATTAAGCAACTCCACAGTAAACAACTCATGTAGATGTACCCACTGGGTGCATCTACACATGCAAATAATGAGGAATCAGTTTACTCTAGAGGGACAATGTCCCGTTGCCATGGTAGCAGGGAGCTCCCAGCCCCTGCTCCACAATTGTGGGCCGGGGATGAGAGATAAGATTCTCCTAGACCCTGCGCCCCAGTGATTGGGAAGTGGGGGTGGCAGGGGGGTATTGTCCCTGCCTGGGCTTTAGTGGCAGAGCTCACCCTGGCAGCAGGCAGCGCTCAGGGGGAGGGAGCTATCTCCTTCCCCCTGCTGCCCAGCTGACCAGGAGCACATTTGCTCTGGGTCAGCCCTCTTCATGTGCTGTACTGCACATTAAGTAACTGATAGTAAAGTTACTAATTGTATTTACAGGTAGCAAATTTACATGTGATTAAAGCAAATTATTGAGCAATAAGCATCTGCATGTGTAGATGGTGATGCTTACTGCACTGTAATTAGCTCTAATCTCGAGTAAAGCATCTCATGTAGACCCTCCCACTGAGTAGTACCTCAGAGAGAACTGAGAGAAACTGATAAAGAGTACCTTGGACTTCTCATACTTCCTTGACCCCAGTCTCTCTGGTTTTAGGCCTGACTAGTATTGTGAGAGAACACATAAGAATTAATGTTGTGGTCACAAAGCTTCTGGAAGAAGTGCTTCTTCTCTGTATCAGATATAAGTTGTATTATGTGCCTTACTGAAGCCACACTTCTGCATGCTTCCTAAACAACAGGCAAAGTATGTAGACAACATTTCTTTTACTCATCTCGGCTATTGAAGAGCATGAATCAGTTCATTAGCTCTTTCAACTGCCTGTAAAATCAGAGACATAAGATATTGCAAACTTGACTGTACTCCTTAGAAGAGATGGGCAGAATTATATGTGTCTGCTTAATATTTTGCTCTGGAGGACTGTACCTGGTTCTTGTTCAGACACTCCAATGGTATTTGGATGCAGAGCATCACAGGTTCTTCTCTATCATCATTTTTGCTCATCAGTCATATGAAACAAGGGGTAGAGACAGAGAGGCAACAAGTGTTTCAGTGTCTCTAGGATGATGACCAATGATAAGTTTCCATTTAACTAAACACAACCATTTAACTAAACACCCCCGCTCTCTCCCGTTAGCTTTCCACTGCACTCAGATCTGTTGGATTATGAATGTCATATAGGGTAGAGAACAATCATATTTATTGAAATGAAACTGTGGTCAATATAGGAGATTTAGGTAGATGACAAATAGGAGAAGCTAATGGTGCTGATAACAGCCCCCTTTTTTCTGGTGATTTGCATTTACACCTCATGTTCCTGCTGGATTTGCAGCTGATTCTGAAAGTCCAAGTAGGACCAGTAGGACCTTTTATAACAATAAAAGGTTACATACACCCACCCAGAAAGCTATTTTTTCAGATGTGGTTCTTTCCTTTAGCAATTCATATTTGGTTTATAGTAACAGGCACTTCCTAAAGACATACCTTAAAATCCCTGTAGATCTTCAACAATGGTAGAATACATTAATACATTAAGTTGTTCATTATGGGTGTTTATACATGTGCTCTGGGAGGTGTGTATTTGTTTGGGGGCCGCTTTAATTAGTGTGGCTCTGAGAGCCCCGCTAATTAAAAGCACCTGGAGAGTTACATGTATCAGCATCCCTGTGTTGAAACATGGTGGCAGGGCGCTTTGAATTAATACTTATTGAATGAGCTTTAATTTAAAGTGCTCCGCTGCCATTTTTCAGCGTGACGCTGGAGGCTGCTGGAGCATGTTCGTTTCCATGGTCCAGCAGACTTGATTAATCAAGTCTGCTCCAATGCACTGGACTTACAGCATGTCAGAGCAAGCTCTCTGTATGTGTATAGGAGCCCTAAGATACTTTTACAGACTACATCTTCTATTACACTAATGTTCTAGTGAACTGCACTGGCTTCCTGCTTGTCCCTGAGTGTTGGTTCTAAGTTTTAACTTATAAAGTCTTACATAAGTTGGAGGCCTGGCTACCTCAGAGATACTGTGTCCAGAGATGGGATGCTAGAGCAACTGAGTGCATCTAAATCCCTCAGCCCCAAAACCCTATAGTTTAGTTGCATGTAAGTCTACGAAGAGAGTTTCTGGTAGGAACCCCTGACTGCAGTTTTCTTCAAAACTGTGTTCATTAGGGACTAGTTTCTTTCCGTGGAGCAGAACAGGTAACTGTGTGGGAGAGATTTATGAAAGATTCAGAGGGATATGGGATATTCTTTTGGTCTTTTGGGGCTGTTCTGCAGCACTATTCTAGTTCTATAATATTTCTGTATGTACCCAATGCATTTAAAATAAATGAAATAAATATGATTGTTCTCTACCTTATATGACATTCATAATCAAACAGATCTGAGTGCAGTGGAAAGCTAACGGGAGAGCGCGGGGGTGTTTCTCAACATGCTGAAATAGTTGGAAACAGCAGGTTTTAAAACCTCCAAATTACACAAAGAGAAACAGTGAAGTAAAAGTACTGCCACTGACTGTTGGGATGCGGAGCTAGTCTTGCATATTTAAGCAATAATTGACACTGCAATCAAAGCAATGAATAGCTCCCATGTTGAGGCCACACATTGCTTTGTTTATTTAGAGGCAGGGTTGATGATAGGCATTATATTGCATACAGGATGGAAACGAAAGGATCTGTGAGATGTTTCTTCTTAATGCCTTTGTCAACACTGAGAAAGACACTCATTTTCTGATGTAAACTCCCCAGCTTTTATGATTGTTTGAAGGGGAGTTGGGCAAAGATGCAGAGCTCAATCAACTGCTTTGGTTGTTACTCTGTAGTTTAAAAGTGAAACATAAAGCTGGGACTCATCAGATTGCTAAAATCTGGATAGGAAGTAAGCTTGATATGTTAGCTGTCAGCTTTCTAACAGTTAGATAGCACTTACTCTTTCTTTTCCCCTTTTCTTTTTTTTTTTAATATCCCCAATTTCTCATTCATTTTGAAATGCCAGAGCAATTTCAGGAATAGCTAAGTAAAAGTTCAAGCTGTGGTGTACTACTTGCAAAGAGGAGTGAGTCACGGTACTCGGGATTGTGGTCCTTTCCTTAGTGTTTGTGAGTCTATCCAGGAATCTCATGACTCAACAATTTGTCTAGACTTGACTTTGGGGAGCATAAGGCAGTCAGCTCCCATTGACTAGCATGCTTAGCCCCTCTGGGTGTTAGGCCACTGGTGTACAAACATTTTTTTTTTTTTACTGGACTATGTCAAAACGTTTCTGATAGAGATTGTTTCCATAAAGCAGGGATTAAAATGAAGTGGTGTTGGGTAGCTATTTAACACTTCCCTAGTTGGTTCCATTTGATTGTGAAGCTCATATTAACTTCTTCTATATGAAAATGTTTTTTTCTCATTCCTAATTGTGTATAAGATTTTCTCTATTTGAACCAATGAAGTGTCTGAAGATTCCAGTGGAGGCAGGTGTTCACTCCATGACCCAATGCTGCGATAGCTCAGAAGTTTAATGCTGGTCCAAAAGGCAGTTGCATGTGAAAATACAAAGCATAATCATAACCTGAGAGTAAAGGGACACTTTCACATATTTAGTATAGTGTCTATTGTCATAGCCTGTCAGTTCTTGCAAGTGGAAGAAAAATCCCCCTGTCCATAATCTGTAAAGGAACATACATTCAAAACTTCATGGCCCTTTTCTCAAAAATTCCAGAAAGGATGCTGGCTGCTATCCATGGCAGCACTGGAAAGTAAGAGACAGGTGCGTGGTTTGGTATCAGATGAACATTTTTAATTAATTCATTCCTGATGTCTTTGTGCAGACCTTCCTAGTTATTCTGAGAATGTGAGCTTAAGTACCCCTTGTTTGATCCCCAAATCTCAACTTCCATGCATTGCAAATATTGATGGAATCAAACTGGGATCAGTTTCAGAATACAAAAGCCATCTGACCAACTTATTAATGTTTCTGTAATAACTTGTGTAACATTCTTCATGTTTGGACCAATGTAATCCTTGCAATTTTTCTGATGTTAAACCAACATAAAACTGGAGTAGTATCTTAATGGAAAATGTCTCTTAATGGATTAGGTTCCAGATCTTTCAGCTTGTTGTTTATAATGCTTCTGTGCATGCAATTCTAGGGCTGAAATTAGCATTTTGTGATAGAGTCATGAGGTCAGCAATGTCTCTTGCTTATGGAGCTTCCCATGTAGAAGGCATGATTCTGTGCTCTCTCACACTGGCTAGGTAGAGACGTTCAAAGAGCCCAAGGCAGAACTGATCTACGCAGTTTTCTCTAAACTGCACAGATTAGGTCAGGAGTGAATGAAACTCATGTTCACCCTTTGGTGGGGGAAGGGAGGGCACAGAGATGCTTGCACAGGCCAAGGAAAGAAGGTAGAGGGCACTTCTGCACACCTCCCAGACACACCCTCTCTCCCCAGCCCCACCCCCCGGCCTGTCGGCTGTCGGCTGTCGGCTGTTGGCTGTCGGCTGTGCTTGGGTCTGGGATGGGCTTCCTCCAGTATTGCGCAGCTTGGCTAACAGCCCCAGCTCTTTCCGGCCCATGCCAGCTGAGCTGGGCAACTGCACAGGGTGGGAGTGGAGGAAAAGAGGCCCCCTGCCACTCCCCCTCTCCTCCTCCCCCAAAGCTATACTTGCTTAGGTCTGGGGGGGCTGGGCCTATGGGGTGGGGCACCCCACTTCCCTATTCCCACTGTATGTGGCTGCCCAACAGCTGTCACAGGAGCAGGCAGGAGCTAGGGCTGAGAGTTGTGCGGGGCTAATAGTTGAGCTGTGCATTGCCAGAGGATCCCCCCAGGCCCAAGCAAGCAGAGCTGGGAGGTAGGGGGCACACACCAGGGGGCCTCCTTTCTCCCCCCACCCCCCACAACTGCCACTGTGTGACTTTCAATTCTGGTTCTGCCAACTCTATGACAGCCCAGAGATGGGGCCAGCCCAGTGCTCAGCCAGAGCAGAGGAGTGCAGCTAAGCCCAACCTGCCACCTCAAAAGGGTAAGGGAGTACGGGGCCTACACAGGTGCTGGTGATACCAGTGGACTGCACTCTAACTTGAGTGGAAGAGGATCTGGAACAGAAGTTTGATATACCAGTGTAACATGAACCAATAAAGTTTGATACCACATGCATCCAGGCCTGCCTTAGACTGGGTTCCACCATTTTTAAACAGGTATATTTGTGCTGAACTTCTGTTCCATTATAGGTTTTGACCAGTTTCTGATTACTTATAACAGTTTGTGTGTAATGTCTGTGCCTATCCACTAGGCTAAAACAGATGTAACTCCATTAAACTCAGTGGGCATGCCTATACGTGCAAATGCTCTAGGGTGGGTTTACTCTAGAGTAAATTACTCATAATTTACTCTAAAATCCACCAAAGGCAGGTGTCTACACATGCAGGGAAGCAGGAGCAGATTTGCTGCTCATGGCAGTAGTCTGCTTCCACCCCTGCCGACCCTGCGCTGTCCTCTGCAGCAGCCAGAGAGGGTGCTAGGCTTCCCCGGGTGCTAACCCAGGGACTGGCAGGGAGCATGGGGCCAGGAGACAGCTGTCTTGTGTCAGGGGTTGGGACATTGCTCCCTGCCCTTGGGAGCTGCTCGCTCATGGGGTGGGCTCTGCCACCAGAGACAAGGCAGGGACAGTGACTTTCTGCCTTGGCAGCAGGGAGCTCCCATCCTTGGCTCCACAATCACCATCACAGGGCCAGGGATGGGAGATTCTTATCTCCCAGCCCTAGCTCCACAGTCATGGGGCCTGGGCTGGGAGATTCTTGTCTCCCAGTCCAGGCCCCATGACTGTGAGGCCCAGGCTAGGACATAAGAATCTCCCAGCCATTACTTCTGAATTGTGATTGTGAAGTGGGGGCTGGGAACTCCCTGATGCTTGGGCAGGGTGACACTTACTGCACAGTAATTTGTTCTAAACATGAGTAAAGCATCTCTTGTAGATGCACCCAGTAGAGCTGTAAACTTTCTGTAGGCAAACACTGCCAAAGAGAGCCAGCTCTCCTCCCTGTATGTTGCTTGTAGCATTCAGTTGTACATTTCCCTCCTTGCAAACAAGATTTTAAAAGAAACTGATTTGTTAATTAGGACCATCTTCCATACATGAATGCTATGGATAAAGTCAGCAGCCAACTTCAAAGGCATATTACAATCCATGTACATATTACAAAACAAGATACTACTCCCACACTGTAATTCTGAGGTTGACAGCCAAATTTTATTTTGGTTTTCTCTTCAGTGCTAGGTAAAAAGGAAAGGTGCTGACCCAAAGCACCCGAGAGCGGTATGCTCTCAGTCATTCTGGGTCTGCAGGTCAGATACAGGCATATTGCCTTTAGGAGATTGAGAGATGGGGAATCAGCACTACAGGGGTCTTTAGGCCTCTTGCATACAATGTCCTCTTTTTATGCACTGCCAGAATCTGTCCTGCATGTGTATAAGGAGAGGGTGAAGGTTAATGGATGGGAGACTGGATAAACTCTCTCAGTGCTCTGGGCTGCCTATACATGTACTTGGGGTGGGGGTGGCGTGGGGGGCTAATTAGAGTGTTTCAGGGAGATCTGCTGTAATTAAAATGGCACAGCATCATGTGTATTAAGCCCCCATACATTTTAAAATGGCTGCAGGATGCTTTAACTAAAGATCATTTGATGCGCTTTAGTTAAATTCTCCAGTGGCCATTTTGAAACCCGTGGGTGTAGCAATGCTAGAACATTCTAATTAGAATGTGGAGCAGACTTAATTAATTGAGTCCCCCCACATACATTCTAATTAGAACACATTGGAGCATGTATATAGGCACCCCTAATATTTAAGTACCTGTACTAGCCAGGCAGTTCATCGGATTGTATCTATGTGTATTCACTGATGCATAGAGGGATATGAAAGACATCCTCTATACTTTTTCTGTAGCCCTTCCTAGTCCTTTTAATGTCCACAATGTAGTCTTTAGTTCATAGCAGTGGCTATCTTTAGAAAAATCTTTTAAAATCATATGTGACTGGATTTCCAATCTTGGCCAATTAACTGAGGGTCCAGCCCATTGGTCTTCAGTCTTTTTCCTTCTGTGGACAGTATGAAACATTGGTGATGATGATGATACTTGTCTGTTACATACTTGGAAATATCTAGAATGAAGTACTTATGAAAGACAAATAGAAAATGATATGATGATTAGGACATTTCTCTCTCTGGAATTCTTAAACAATTTGCCAAAAAAACTACATTTCTGACTGGTTACAGCATGCCTCAGGTACTGTTATAAAGGAGAGTGCTGAAGACCAGGAAATATTAGCCACCTCACCTAGGAAGTACAATAATCATCTTGAAATGTGCTACAATGGGTCAGTTATTGCTAAGGCTGTATTTTGGTCACAGCTGTCATGGACAGCATGATTTTGAGAATGACTATTGTAATTCTTTGTAGCATCTAGGAAATAGGAATGCGGATAGAAAAATAGCTCTCAGACACAACCTGTTGCTTTGTAGAATTGGCAGAAAATGTTGCCTCACCCTCAGCTAATCACATTTATCCTGATTTTAAAGGCAATACACTATCACTGTATCCCATTGGGCCATTTTTAGATCTGGATTCACAGATACCAGCTTTAGAGCAGGCCCAGTCTCTCTTGTGTTTTCCCCTTTGGCTATCCAGCAGAGTGGTCTTTACTGCTTGGGTAGAGCTGCACACAATCTCTCTGATCTCCAGAGTACACCGTTAAGTGCTTGTACTTGCTTTTTTTTAAGGCTGACTACAAACCCTGGTATATTCAGAATGTAGGAGCCCACTTTGTTCCATGACAGACCAGGAAGATACATCAGTAACAGAGGGCCTGGGGCTCTCTCTTCCTTTAAGGCAGAAACAGCCCAGCGAGGGAGCACTTCAGGGCAGGCAGAGTGCAGCAGCTGCTGGTTGCTGGGGCAACAGGGCAATTAGGCCAATTAGCAGGTACCTGCAGGCAGCCCAGGCAGTCTCCTGACTGGAAGGGGGCAGGGCCCTGGGAGGATATAAGGCTAGTGTCCCCATGGCAGCCACAGGATGAAGAGCTCCTGGCAGCAGGGCTCTTGAAGGGACTGTGGTGCTACATATGGATCCCTGCTGAAGCTAGGGGAGTCACTAGGATATAGCCCAGGGCTGGGAGGTTATTCTAGCTGGGTGGTGAGGAAAAATTTTCCCCCTTAAAGGGGCCGAGGGCTCCTTCCCCTTTGTGTTTCTATTATAGCCCAGGGACTTATGTTTACATTATATTGACACCAGTGGTTTGGGTTGAGACTATAAAGTCAGTATATGGAGGTGCCATTAGTGCCCGACGGGCACATGATGGCCTTGAGTTCTGCCAGTGGAGGCACAAGGCTCAAGTGACTGTTGAGCTCAGAGCAGGCATAGAGTGAGGCCACAGAGTCAGACTTGGGCCAGGGGCTAATGACCAAGACAAGCGCACCCAGATAGGGGTCACAGGCCTGGTGCCTGAAAAGGCTGGACCAGAGCTAGTGCCTCAAAGCCAGGTCCAATACAGTGGGCCCAGGCTAAAAGTCCTAGCTAAAGGGGTGAAGACCAAGGATGCTGAAGCCCCAACAGGAGAACAATAATACCATTACACCTATGAGGTTTGGGGCATGATGTAGGGGAGGATTGGAGCCACTCAATTAGCCCTTAAGGCTGTAGGTACCCTGCAGGGCATAGTTGATCAGAGAGACCCAGCTAGGGCCCTGGGGGCAGTAGAGACCAGTGGGGTGCTGAGGAATGTCAGTGGGGGGACCAGTTGGACTGGGTCATGTGAAGGACCATGGGCAGCCTCCCTATTATTATTATTATGATCATTATTCCATCAAGGCATGGCAGGAAAAAAGGAGGTGCCTTAGGGGCAGAGTGGGGCATGGTCATGGAACCACCAGAGGGTGCCACAGATGCCCCTGGGACCCCAGCATGCTACAACACCACACAATGTAAAACAGTGTAAAACAGTGGCTGCTGTGGCTGCTTATTCATAGATTCATAGATTCATAGATTCATAGATTAAGGGTCGGAAGGGACCTAATAGATCTTCTAGCCCGACCCCCCGCCAGGGCGGGAGAACAACAAAAACCCCAAAAAGAGAAATGGGACTCAAACGAGTCCAGCTAGGTGGGCATCCAGCCTCTTCTTAAAGACCCCCAGGGTAGGGGCCAGCACCACTTCCCTTGGAAGTTGGTTCCAGCTCCTAGCCGCCCTAACGGTGAAGTAGTTTTTGCGGATGTTCAATCTATACCTCCTCTCCAACAGCTTGTGCCCATTTCTCCTTGTTATGCCAGCGGGCGCTAGGGGAAACAGCGTCTCCCCCAAACCCCTCTGGTCCCCCCTAGTGAGTCTATAGACAGTCACCAGGTCCCCCCTTAGCCTTCTCTTGTGGAGGCTGAATAGGTTCAGGTCCCGCAGTCTCTCACTGTAGAGTCTGCCCTGTTGTCCCTGGATCATGCGGGTGGCCCTCCTCTGGACCCTCTCCATATTGTCCACATCCCTCTTGAACTGGGGCGCACAGAACTGGACACAATACTCCAGCTGTGGCCTGACCAGTGTCGCATAGAGGGGGAGGATCACCTCTTTGGCTCTACTCGAGATGCACCTGTGGATGCACGACAAGGTCCGGTTAGCCTTGCCAACCATGACCTCGCATTGTCGGCCCATGTTCATCTTGGAGTCAATAATGACTCCAAGATCCCTTTCTGCCTCCGTGCTCTCGAGTAAGGAGTTCCCCATTGTATAAGTGTGCTGCTGGTTCCTACTGCCCAAGTGCAGCACCCTGCACTTGTCCGTGTTAAAACGCATCCTGTTCCTGTTAGCCCACCCCTGTAACCTATCCAGATCCCTCTGCAATCTCTCGCTCCCTGCTAGCGTGCTCACCTCCCCCCAGATTTTGGTGTCATCAGCGAATTTAAACAGGTTACTTTCCACCCCTTCATCCAGATCGCTGATGAAGAAATTGAACAGCGCAGGCCCCAGGACCGAGCCCTGGGGGACTCCGCTACCCACCTCGCCCCAGGTCGAATATGACCCATCCACCACCACCCTCTGAGTGCGACCCCTCAGCCAATCTGCAGTCCATTCAATTCTGCATTCACTTCTAAATCCAGGACCTCATGTAGAAGCCCTGTCTAGTAGCTTTCTCTATGACCTCTTGCTTCTTTCTCTAGATTTTCACTTGTGATGCACTGGAACTTAAGTTATCTATTCTCACAGTGGGCTGGGGGTACTTAAAGTGCTCCATTTGAGTCAAAAACTCTGGGACAGGTAGCAATTGTGATCCAGCAAATAAAGCACTGGGCTGGGATTAAGAGACTTAGTTCTATTCTTGGCTTGGCCACTGACATACTTTGCAACCTCAAGCAAATGCCTGTACCTCTCAACATTCTGGTTTCCTATCTGTAAAATGGGGATAATGACACTTACATTCTTTTGTAACTTGCCTTGAGGTCTTTGGCTAGGAAGCACTACATAGGAGCTGAGCATTATTATTAGAAATTCATTTCAGAATGAATGGTGCATACGCCACTAGAGACATTTTCTTACAATGGTCTGTGCAAATGGTAATAGTACTGTAAACCCTCAGCATCCGTCCTTGGAAGGAAAATTAAACTATTCAGTGGCAATGTAAAATCAGTATCACTGTATTGCAAAGAAAGCTGGAAGATGACAAAAAGTCTTGGGAAGAAAATAAAATCTTTTATATACAGAGGCCACAAAAGAATCTTGCAAATTTTCTGTCCCACACTGATATAATAAAGATAGGTAGGAGAGAGGAGCAAGCAAAGAAATATGGAAATTGAAGAAAAATGTGGAAGTGGATCAGTCAGTCGTGCTAAGCATGGGTGATGCAGAAATAACCAAACAGGCAATCTTTTGGAAATTAAATGAGAGAAGGAAAGACAAAGGCCCAAAGAGGCATAGAAGATGACAATACAGAGAGAGAGAAATGAAAGCTTTTAGACTAGGCTGGTCAATGTTAGAAAGAAGAGCAGCTGACAGGAATGGAATCACTTCCTTTTTGTCTCCATATGCCATATACCATAAAGGATGCTAAGCAAATGCTCAGCACTGACCTTGTATTTTGTAAATTAGCATTTTGTTCACAACATAACAAAAATGACAAAACAACCTTCTCCTGAAGGTTTGTCACAGTAATGTAAATAAGAAATGCATTTATTGTCTCTACCAAAACTTTTAAAGTAACTTGACAGACAGAAGGTAGGGTAGGGAGGCATCTTCTGCCTGACTTCGAACTAACAAGGCTAAGCACCTCTGTGCTCATGGAAGGCACTGACTTGGGAGATAAACTGGTTTCTTTCTAATATCTGATTTGCTAAGGGGACCTGGTGATATGCATAAAAATACGTATAACAACCTACATTAACAACTTCTGTATGTGGAAGCCATACTTAGAAAGGTGTATCATTAGCTGATTAAAGACAATTTTAACTGAAACACCACCAGCACCACATACACAAACAGATTCAATTAGTTAATTACTAATTCAAAGTCAGTATTGTTTACTTTTACCTTGAGCATAACTTCTCTTTAACACAAGGGGTACAAGAAGAACAAGCTTAGGAAAAAAAGATTATTTTTAGATCATGATAATTCTTTTTTTATCCTTTGAGTACCACTTGTCATTGAAGTCCTGATCCTGCTTTTAATTACCCTGGAGTAAATCAGGAGTCAGTCTTTGGCAGTCAGTAGCGTTACATAGAGGGAAAACCAGTGTATGGAAAATTTGAATCAGGCTTATTATCTCATTGTCCCCAGTAAACAGGTAAAGAAAAGATAAAAATGAATGTTCAGCCTTTTTTTAAAAAAATAGAAAGTCTTGCTGTTTGCCTACATCAGGACTATTTGGTGTGACCATGGACTGTAGGAGGTGCTGGCCTGTGGCCCCTAGGCCTCACACCAGACATCCCCATGTTGTGAGGATGGTCTCTTTGGATCACCACCTACCATGTGGGCTCTGCCAGCAGCACATAGATCCCCAGCAGTGGCATGCTCCTCACCACCCCATGCCATCTGGACCACATGGATGCTGAGGTGGCCACCTCCAGAGTCCGTGGGCCAAATGTTAAGTAGTCACAGGCCATATGTGGCTGGGTGCCATTTGGGCAGCCCTGACCTAGGGTTATGAGATCCCTTTAAGGGTGCAATATCAGCACCTATGCAATTCATAAAATAAATCCAGAAATTTTACATAGGAATCCATAGTGTCAAACAGGGTCTGCACACGTGTGCTCTTTCTGAGTTTTTAACAACCAAAACATTGCTTTTATTATTTTTTTGTAGTCAAAAAGTAAGTGAAAACTAAGAGCTGGCATATCTGAGGGTGCCTTGAATCTAACAAGGAGTGCCTTTGATTTTAAAAGATCAAGAACCTGTTGCTTATGCTTCTTTTAATCTTATCTGAGCAAGATCCTGGCCCCAGACTGACCTGATTAAAGCTGATTCAGTTTGGGGTTGAAATTTTCAGCAGTCTCTGCCAGTTGGGTTGGCTGTTTTGTTTTAATGACTGAGCATTTGCTCTTTCTCTCTCTCTTGCATTTGGCTGTTTGTGACCCCATCAGCTATTTTGACAGCCATGAATTGGCCAGAGTTTGTCTCTCTCTGATTACACCTTATTTCTTCCAGCTGTATTCTCTTTTCCAATCATTAGACTCACATAGTCCTGTGACTCTTGGGTTTTTTCCCCACGCTGGAGAAAAATGCAGTGAGCCAGTTAAAAAGACTGGCAGTGATTTTCAAAGAAATCTAGGGGAGGTAAGTGACAGAGTCATATGGAGAATCAATTGGATATGGGCTACTTGAAAAATCCCAATTTTGGATACTTTATGATGCCAGAATAGCCTTAACAGATTCAGAATCTGGCCCATAACTTATAAGTTGACATTGTCTCTCAAACTTCCAATTAACATTACTTTTGAGTGAACTGTGTTACATTAATCTGGATATATTTTGATGCAGAGCTTGGCAATAGAACTATTAAATCCATGGTTAAGAAGTAATCTAATTTAAGCTTTACCTATTATACTTTTTCAAATGCATTTACAAGGGAGAACAGCATGTCAAAGCTACATGCTTTGCCAGAGCCATTCCATTCTGCCTTTCATTGGGCCCTCAATAGCAATGCAAAGAAATTATTTTTGGGGCTGACTTTGAAATGCTTAATATCAATCCAGAATTGAGTAAATTAATCCCAGACATCCATCACTTTGTATTTCTGGTAGATCTGGGAAACAAACACACAAACTTGCTAGAAGCTGCAATTCTATCTCTAATTCAAAGGCATTTTACTTGGACAGAGGTGTGCCTGTTGTGGACTTTGTTTCAAAGTTGACCTGCAAAAAGAAAAATAATTAGTTTGTTCCAGTTTTTCTTTTCTTTTTATGCTGTAAAGCAGATGATCTATAATGTATTATTGTCACAGTCAGATGACTCATTGAAGACAAGGACTGAGAAGAAAGTTTAACCCCTTACAGTGAAGAGGTTGTGGCATAAGGGAAAGGCAGTGCTTGCATCTGAATAGGCTTCAAGGCTTTCAGCCCGACACCTTCCATAAACACTAACTGCTTATGTAAAATTAATGTGAATCAGAATGTAATAGAATACATAATAGCCCATGAAGAAGAAAGCTGAACTTCTGCAAGCTGTTTGAAAAACTTGCACAACAATGCTTGACCATACAGATCCCTTTTCTTATCAGTCATCCAGTTTCTGAAGCATTTCCAAATCCCTACAGAAGAGCATATTAAAAACAATGCTTTGAAACAGCCCACAGAAGTCAACTTACTAGAGCAGTGTGCATCCTGTGTTAACGTTTCCACATTTCCCACAGGTATCTCCCTCATCTTCTTTCTTATTTTTTTTTTTAACCTACAATTGGAAAAGGCATCGTCAGTTTGGATAACAAGTTTCCCAGCTAAAATATGCAGTGGTTGGGACAATATTTCCAAATTTCCATGTATTATTCACAAATCAAATACAAATGTGAGCAGCAGGAGGCTGACTTTTAAAATAGGCAAGTGTTGCCACACATTTAAAAGATGGCTGCTCTTCAAATCTCTACTGGTTTCCCTTCCTCTTCTGCATCTAATTTAAATTCCTAGCCTGAGTCCAGATGTGCACGGGTGTGCGTTTGCAGCAGCACAAATTTGTCACCACTTTGTGCTGTAGTGCATGCCCCTGTATGTGCGCTTTGGTAAGGGACAAATTGTCCTGCTCTAGGCAAACTGCCCTTCCCCGCTCTTCCTGGCTCCCAGCATGCTGGAACAGCCAGGGCAAAATGAAATAGTAGATGCTCTTGCCAGCAGCCAGACCATCTCCCTGGAGGACCAAGCCTCTGTGTGTTCCAGCACATGCTACCATAGTGTATGCCATATTGCTTTTTTTTCTTGGCTTTTTTTTTTTAACTACTGGGAAATCCCAGCAGCAAATTTTGCTCCTGCATTGCAAATTTGAAGCATGGGGCATGTTTTAATGTTCCAGGAGTGCAGTTTGTGGTGCTGCAAAGAGGTTTGTGGTGCCACAAACCACGTGTATCTATACGTCTGGACATGGCCCCAGTGTCTGATTCACTGTTGCTTTACAGCCTGTGTGTTAGTGGGCCAGAAAGTGTGTAGGCTGGATGTGAAGTAACAACAGAGTATGTCCTTGGCAGGGCTGACATGGCTGACGATATAAGTTGGTGGTGATTTTGTATACTCACACTGCTTTAGAGGAAACCACTGAAGTAGGGGCAAGCTTCTGGCCCCTGAATCTTCTTGTGGCAGGGTCACGGGAAATGCCCTTCACTGGGTACTCTCCAGACTGAGATTGGCTTAGGGTGTTGCTCCCTCTTGTGTCTGCCTACCCACCACAACTTGACGTTAAGTTTATGATTTACATAATAGGAGGCAGTTCACTGTGATGACCTATAGTTCTTTTATAGGCAGGATTTACACTCTCAGTAGTCACAGTTCAAAACACAGTTAAAAAATGGGGCCCTGTCCCTTTAAGGGTTAGCCAGATTTGCCAGTTTGGTCACACTGTAAATCTGAGTAGGGTACCACTGGCTGGGACCTCCACCTCCCCTACACTCCCTCCACAATCCACCAGAATCCCAACCAAAATAGACACAACAAAAGAACAGGAGCCTTTGCTTACTCCCATCCAGGAGTGTTGCGGCCTGGAGCTTTACTCTCTTCTTTCTCCCTCCTTCCCGTCTCCACAGCTGCTTATCTCCCCACTGGTGCTTCCCACAACCAATCTGCCAGCCTCTTTGCCAGCTGACAGTCAGCTGTCCTTCAGGTAAGTGCATTCTCCTGGGGATTCCTCTAGTTCTATTCTGGGCCGGGTTTTCTCTCCAACGCAGCAGCGAGCAGTCTCTCTGTTCCCCACAGATGGAGCCAAGAGAGGGGCACAGAACCACCTTCTCCCTTACTCTGCTGCACTTCTTCTCCTGTATCTTTGCATTTATGTGGCCTCTAGCCTTGTCTTCAAGACAAATTAGGACCTACCTGTTTCTCTATTTTTATTTCCCATTCCTCTTACTTACCTCCGTTGCTGCACCCAACCAGTCTCCCTTATTGTTCTATCTGTGACCTTTACTTTTTCTTGCCTTCTTCCAAGATGCCTCCTACAAGTCTAACCTTGCTTCTTGCCCCAATCCACCACAATCTTTCCATTCCACAATCGAGTTTCACCTCCAGAAGTCTCTTTCTACCAGGTGACCTATCGTTCCAAAATCCTCACTGCTTTAGACATTTCCCCAAAGCATTCTCACAAAACATCCTCAAGCTCTACCTATACATTTGTCATTTAGAGTGCAAGTCCTTCAGGTCAGGAGCCTTGGATCACTATAAGTTCAGTCCCTCACCCTCTTTTCTTTTCTTTTCTTTTGGAACCTTCTGATATATGGTGAGAAAAATTGTTTTTGCAATATGCTTGGCTCCCCCAGAAAGCTTGTTCTTACAAGATTTATAGCCTAAGAGGAATACTTAGTTTGAAGATGCAACTGTGGCAGAAAGTATGGGTGTGAAGGTGCTGTATTCAATGGTGTATTCTACCTGCAGGCTGTATTTCAGGGCGAGGCAATTATTTCAGTTGGAGGTCCACTTACTGAGCTTTGGTGAGCTGTCAAGGGCCACGTGAGTAGCTTTGCTCCTTCCCTGACAGTTGCCCCACCTCCTGGTCGCCATCTTGGGACCAGAAGTCCCACCCCTAACCCCTGACCTTTATCACTAGAAGTCCCTCTCCTTGCTCCAGAAATATTCCTTTTTTTGGGTGGGGGGGGGTAATTACCATCTTGAAACTGGAAAAAAAATCAAATCATATACTTATATATTTAGTTTAATTACAAAAATATTTTTGTCCTGATTTATGTGTGTTTTCACAGTTTATCTAGAAGCAATTCCATAATAGCTCAAAATACAGCCTTACTCTTGTATATTTTGTGTTTGTGTGTGTGGAGGGGCTACAGGGGTGTATGTGAGGGCTGTGTGGTTGGGGAGTGGGTGTAGAGGTGTGGGTATGGTGAGTAGGGTGTGTGGGGGAGGGTGCGAGGGTGGGTGTGGAGGGGTATGGGTGTGGGGTATGTGGTTGGGGTGGGGGTGTGTGGGATAATGTGAGTGTGAGTATGGTAAGGGTGGGAGTATGTGTGGGGGGCTGTGGGAGGGTATGGGTGTGGAACTTCATGTGCTGTGCAGGAGCCTCCCAGCTGGGCAGGAGCCTCCCTAGTGAAGCCTTCTGCCTGCCTGCTCACTTGACCAGAGCAGAGCAGCACAGTGTGGTATAGTACAGTGCAGCAGGAGCTGCAGCTAGAGGCAAGGGGAGTAGACCAACCCCACCAGCCCTGGCCAGGGTACACAGCTTCTGTTGGGGCTGTTCCTGGTGCAGCTGCAGCCAACAAGGTAGTGCTGTGCTCCCCTTGCCTCCAGTGGCCACTTTCCCCACTCCTGCCCCTGGCTGCGCCACTCCGGGTGGGTGGTTGAGGGGTAAGCTTCAGCCCGGCTCCTCCTCTTGGAGGTGAGAGGAGCAGAGGACCATCTGGCCAGCTGCAGCTGTACTGGGAACAGCCCCTCCAGAAGCGGGTTGGCTATGGCCAGGGAGGAAGGCAGGCATCAGCTGCTTAGGTGGGATTGGGTAGAGCTCATCCCCCTATGGGACATTGCAGGGGCAGCTGTGGACTGGATCCAGCCATTTGACAAGCCAAATCCAGCCCCAGGCTGTATTTTGCCCGTCCCTGATGTACTGAGTAGTTTCTTGTAAAGCATTTAGGAGTGATGGATTCTAATGTCCTGTCAAAGGGTCAGGTATGTTTTCCATCCCTCTTATTTTTATATGCCATTTTTCTGAAGGTTCTCTGCCTATTATTCATCAACATCATTTACTTAACAGAAAACAATCATGCAAGAAGTGAACAGGTAAATGTTTTATCCAGCAAGAACCAGGTTTTCAATATGGCACATGTCAAATACAGATCAATATTTCCTACTGTCAGTTTAGGATAGTTTGCAGTGCTGGTTCTAAATATATAACATGGCTACAGTCATGCCTACCTATTAGTAGATAAGTTGTGAAAATATGTAACATAAATGATTGAATATGAAATTAATTGTCTATTTACATTTTGGTAAAAATACCCATATATCAAGAACCTAAAAACAGGCTCAAATGAGATGATACGTACCTTATTAAATATTTATTTCAATGGGAGTTCAACTGATACCTAAAACCTTTGAGGATCTGAGTTTCAGTGTTTTAAAATATACTGGTTCCTGGTTCAGTTTTTTTTAGGCTTTACCAATGTGAATAAAGCAACTCCATATTCTTCACTGGATCAGACAATTGTAATCGCTAGTCTGCAGTGGTTCAAGTTCTTTACTTTGATAGCCTCCTTAAAACTTTCAAAGTAAGCACATTTTTAGCAGTGGACATAGTTCAGATGAAAGTAAAAATCTGAGTGGGGGTGAAAGCAGCTTGGTGCTTCAGAGATGTACATCTTATTTGCTTTCTATTTCAGGAGGTTTTCAGTTCTTTTGCAGAAGGTTTTTTTATCTGGATTAAAAAACCTCTGGTAGCATTCACTTACATGCATGGATTGGCTTTTCAGCAGTATGAAATGTGATTAAAAAGAGGTTCTGCTTCAAGAACAGCTCTTGAACTTGGGCCAATCCACTTCTTCTGGCAAATCAGAGGATGAGGGATATGCGTGTATGCATGTGCGTGTGTGTGTGTATATCTTTTCTTCTGGTCCTTTAAGGTCTGCCTGATATTCTACAAAATATAACAATGAACAATACAGTTGCTAAGATTATGGAAGAACTAACTGCTGTAGAATTGTTAGTGGTATTGCCCAATATGACTGACAGTATGGCAAGTGGCTGAGGAAACATTCATTCAAGGCCAAATTAGATGCCAGAGAGCCAGCTGCACAGGTTTATTTGACAGGAACCAACTGACACAGTTCTAGAAGTGCAGTGCAAAAGAATTGTTGACTAGGAACAGGCCAGACTTACCTGTTGATCTCTAAAATCTCAGACACACTCTACAGACAAATTTCATGGATCCCTTCTTACAGTCCCTTAACATTTTGAACACTGATCATTTCCCTTCAGGAAAATGAAATCAATTGCGTTTCCCCTTCAATTACATTATGCATAAAGACCTGCCTTAACTGGCAGATCTTCTGTCACATTAACAAGCCTTCTACTCCACTGGCACATGCACAGATGCACACACATTATGGAAGCTACTTCACAAACCGAACCCCCAGAAAAGACATACATGATAAGATCTGAAAGCCATTTAATGACCTGACTCAATGGGAGTTAAATCCCTTGATATGTGTGCCTAGGTGCCTAAGTACCTTTAAAAGCTAGGTCCTTTGCTATGCCTTGGTGGTGTTCATTGTGTGGATTGACTGCCATGGTTTTCAGAATACAGATCAACAGTGTATATCTTATATTTTAAAACATTTTCTTTTATTTTTAGGCATATGGCCATTTAAACCACATATACTTCAAACTGGACATGGAACAAATTCCAAGCTTGGACCACATTCATTAAAAGGTAGTAATGCATAGATTTACCTGATGTATCTTCAGAACTCTGGTTCTGGATAGGTTGTTACAGAGCTTAAGAAAACTTGTGTCTTGTTTTTCTACATAGCTAAGGCCAACTGAGGGGCAGAATTATTGTTTAATACAGAGGGACCAGTCATCTCAATTTTACTTAGATGGTCACTTCAGCCTAAAATTTTTGGCAACCTCGTATTCCTGGTGGCTTTTATATGTTATTTGAGTATATCAGAAGTGCAGTTTTCAGAATGAATTAGTCAAGGTTTTAAAAGCCTTGGTTTCAGCCCTGTATCTTTTAAGTCAATGACAAAACTTCCACTGGGTTAACTTGTGTTGCAGCTGATCTTCACTGTCCAGTGATTTGTAGCTGGAGTGAAACATTGATCCACAACATCTTCAGACCAGATCTTTTCCCAAAAGTGACTATGAATTAGTTTTTGAAGATGATAAAGAAGCAGATCTCCCTAAATTATACACAGCCATGTTAGCTGTATAAATCAAACCTTGCTTTGTAATAGCTGAAAATTAGCTGATGACACTAGCTCTTTTTTCAGATACCTGGATTCCCTCAGTCTGCTGTAGCTCATTACTGTGTGCATTATACTGTCTTCCATCTGCCAAGCAGGAGGGGGAAAGGTGCGTAAAACCCACGGATGTCTTTCAGTTGCTCAGCAGTGTGACCCACACTGATCCAATTTGAAATGTTGGCATAGGTCAAACTGTTGTATTTAAACCTTTGCCAAATGCAGAGCAAACACATTGTATTTAAGCTACCTCAGTTATTTTTGGCCCATTTTTTGTTGAAATCACTGGATTTAAGTGTAGTGTAATCCAGGTTGGGCAGCAGTTCTATAATGCCCTGACTCATGCTGTGCACACATCTAAGGGAGACATTCTTTTTGAACAAAATCTGCTGTAGTTTGCCTGGTGAGTGAGGGGCTGGCATCAGATATGTGTGCATGTCTAGTAGGCAGCTATCAGCTCAGGGGTACTAGAAGCAAGTATACATGTGATGGACCTCTGCTCTGATGCATGCTAATTACCAAGGGTTGGAGCAGACTCGATTTATCAAGTCTGCTGTGAGTCTTCTGGAGTATGCTAATTAGTGTGCTCATTAAATTAGCCTTAGTTAAAGCACCCCTGCTGCCATTTTGAAGCGCAGGATGCTGAATACATGTGATGCTGTGGGCACTTTAATTAGAGCGCCTCCCCCCCATACCTCAGCACATGTATAGATGCCCTATAAGACTGAGTGTTAGTTGTTGTCATTTGTTTATAACTGCAAGATAAAGGGCACATCCCGTTCTCACTGAAGATCAACAGCTACTTTCAGTGGTTTTAGTTTCAGATAGAAAAAGATTTTACCTGTAGAGAAAGGTTTTTCCCCCCCGTCTTTTGTGTATTTCAAACAAAGCCTTTATACAGAAACCATAACTTTTAAACAGTTCAGTGGTGGGCAATTAAAAGAACTGGGTGAGATGTTGGTTGCAAATTTTTTTTTCAATCAAAATTTTGTGAGGTTGCATTCATAAAATTTCTGGGACATTACATTAATTTTATGTGTCAGACTGGTGTATTGCTCAGGTAAACCATGTGTGGAGAATAGGGTATTGTAGTCTTTCAAAGAAAATCCTGCCTGTGTCACAAAGTACCTCAGTATAAGACATAGAGCTATTCACCCTTTTCATAGACTGTTGTGACTTTACTTAAGGTTAACTTCTAAAAACCTGAATTATACTACATAGTAACCTTGGATGGCAAGATAATGTTGAATGAGTCAATGCATTGGAATTTGGCCTAAAATAGCATTTATGAAATGTTATAGAAGTAAAAACAAGTTCAGCCACTGGGGGAAAGAGGTAAAGCATGCAGACATTCAGACACTCTCACTTCTTTGTATAACATGTTCTTATGAAAGTTGCTTAAAGTAAGTGAAATTGTCTACCTATTGCACAGTTCATGGGCAGCAGGGAAAAATTACTCCCCTGAAACCTCAGTGACAACTTTTTTTTAAATTTTTTTTTTGCGGAGGGAGGATTAACTGATGCTCAACAAATGGCAAATGAGCAAGGAAAATTGTATGAGACTGTAACAGGCCCTGCCCAGGCTGCCAACTTACCAGACAGATGGTGGTCAGTGCAAGCCTGGGGAAAAGAAGCAAGCAGCTCCACTTGAGGGGATGCATGCCCAGATATTCTGGGTCAGCCCAAGCCCAGGTGGCCTGGCTGTAATCTGACTGGCCAGAGTGGCTGATTACCCCAGAGCCTGGGAGAGCACAGCTAAAGGACAGACCAAAGAAAAAAGATGGGGGACATGGCAGGATGCAAGAGGAGAGCCCACATCTCCATCTTTCTCCTCCACTGTTGGAGAGGAGAATCTAACTGCCACAAACAGCACCAGACCACAGCCCATGCCAGAAACCTCACACAGAACAGCAGAGGTCAGGCAGGGAAGGGAGTAGAAGGTATGGCAAAGCTAGTGGCAAAACAGCCAGGAGAGCTATACAAAGACAGCTGGCTGATGCTGCATAACCAACAAGGAAAACTACAGGCCAGGAGTGGCGCAAAGAGCAGTGAGCTGGAGCACAGGACCCACACTAAGCTACCTCAGGCCAACCCAAACAGAACAGCACCCTGTGAGGGACACAGGCAAGGGGATCCTGGAAGCAAAGTGCAGCCTGGCATCAAGTGCAGAGAGCTCGGACAAGGGCAGTTGGGAGTGGTGCCCCAATCACCCTGGACTAAGTTCAGTACCCCAGTATGGGGGCTCAGCTAACATTTCGGCATCAGTGCCCTGCCCAGCTAAATAGCCTGAGGAATCAAGTTCAGTTACTTTTTTCTGTTGTAATCCTTTGAAACAAAGGCATAGGCATCATCCTGAGCAAGCTTGAGTCACGTGTAGCACCTAGAAGAAGAAAAATCAAACAGAGACTAGACTTACTGTCAAGGTCCAACAGCAATACCTGGTTGGACAGGGGTGTGGTGTAGAGAAGGAGGAGCCCCACAGAAGACCAACATAGACTCAACTGCCCTAAGACCACCAAGTAACCACAGGTATCACCTCCCCATAATTAATCATTCGTCTTCTAGAAACAACAAGTCATGGCAGGTGAGAGGAAGGAGGTATGTTGTGATCAGGTGAACAGGGCACGCATATCACCCATCAGCGGCTTCTCTGGGCATGTACCTGTCACAGAGACATTTCATGAAGTTCCCTCAACTAGTTTTCCCTAAATCAACATATTGAATGGGCTATTCATGGCCTTGATGTTGCAACTAGCTCCATATTGATAAATCCCTGCACTTGTGCAAAGCCCATTGACTCCATTGGGGCACCAGTGTGAGTGCACAGATTTGCTTACGTCAATGACTTCTGTGGTTGGGTAGTCAGAACAGAAACAGAACATACAACTCTGAATGTACTTTTAAAATAACCTTTTTCATGCCCCTACAACACACCATTAACAATACAATTAAATTCTGCAACAGCACATCAACCGAATAGTACATTATCTAGCCCCTTGCCCAACTTCCATCATTATACAATGTTTACACTTTTTATAAAATTCTTAGGCAAGTAAAGAAAAAAAATTTACAACATGGAGCATACAACATGTTGTTCTCCTCCTAAATGCAAATAACTATGATGTCATTGGGATAACAGAGACCTCGTGGGACTCCACCCATGACTGGAACATGGGTATAGATGGCTATACCCTGTACAGGAGGGATCGAGTGGACAAAAGGGGCAGGGACATAGCTCTCTATGACAAGGAAAGCTATGTGTCCCTGCAAGCTGACATTGGCACCCACAGTGGACAACTTGAGACCCTCTGGGTTAAAATCCATGGGGAACACGGTTCAGAGGATACTATGGTGGGGGTCTACTACAGACCCCCTATGCAGAGTCAAGACCTCGACCAGGAGTTCACCAGGGAATTGGCTGAGGCCACACAATCCCGGTGTATGGTTGTCATGGGAGACTTTAACTACACAGACATCTTGTGGGAGGAGCGCTCGGCCAAATCTGAGCTGTCGCAAAGCTTTCTCTCATGTGGATGACCTCTATCTGACACAGGAAGTCTATGGACCTTGTACTGGCACTGCTCGACCTCGTACTGGCAATGGGGGTGACCTAATTGGCAACCTAACAATCAAAGGAAAGCTGGGTGACAGTGATCATGAACTGATCACCTTCACCATCTGCCGTAAAGCTGGCAAGTCAGTCAGTTGTACAGAAGTCTTCGACTTCAGGAAAGCTGACTTTTACAAGCTAAGGAGGCTTGTCAGAGAGGCTTTAAAAGGCCACAACCCAATGGAGAGGGGAGTTCAAGATGTGTGGTTGCTCCTCAAGGGAGCAATCCTGGATGCGCAAACAAAGTCCATCTCATCTCAAAGGAAAGGCAGCAAAAGGGCACAGCATCCCCCTTGGTTCTCCAGGGAACTGGTGGACCTCCTGCATCTTAAAAGGAAGACCTATAAAGGATGGAGGACTGGAACTGCCACCAAGGAAGAATACTCTGCTTTAGTCTGGACTTGCAGAGAGCAAATCAGAAAAGCCAAGGCTGCAATGGAACTCCAGCTAGCTACAAATATCAAGGAAAATAAAAAGTCCTTTTTTAGATATGTGGGGAGCTGGAGGAAAAGCAAGGGCAACATTGGACCAGTGCTAAACCAGATGGGACAACTGACAACTGACGCCCAGGAAAAAGCAAACTTGCTAAATGGGTTCTCTGCATCAGTTTTTCATCAGCCCCATGGGACGGCCCTGGCCTCTA
>NW_017729024.1:94767486-94767990 GCF_001723915.1 Gavialis gangeticus
GCCTATACTGTTTAACATCTACATCAGTGATGTGGACATTTGTGTCAGAAGTGGACTGGCCAACTTCACCAATGACACCACACTCTGGGGTAAAGCATCCATACCTGAGGACAGGAGAATAATCCAGGTGGGTCTGGACAGACTCATAAAATGGGCGGATGAGATCCTGATGGTGTTCAACACCGAAAAATGCAAGGTTCTCCAACTTGGGAAGAAAAACCTGCACCATGCTTATAGGCTCGGTAGTACTACGCTGGTTAGCACTACAGATGAAAGGGACTTTGGGGGTCATGGTTGACCACAAGATGAACATGAGCCTTCAGTGTGATGCTGTGGCTAGTAAAGCGAGCAAAATGTTGGCTTGCATCCATAGATGCTTCTCAAGCAGATCCCGGGATGTCATTCTCCCACTGTACTTGGCCTTGGTGAGGCCACAGCTGGAGTACTGCATCCAGTTTTGGGCTCCTCAATTCAAAAAGGATGTGGAAAAGCTTGAGAGGGTGC
>NW_017729024.1:94772990-94777562 GCF_001723915.1 Gavialis gangeticus
TGTGGAAAAGCTTGAGAGGGTGCAGAGGAGAACCACACGCATGATCAGAGGTCAGGAAAACAGACCTTATGATGAGAGGCTGAGAGCAATGGGGCTATACAGCCTGGAAAAGTGCATCCTCAGGGGTGATCTGGTGGCCACCTATAAGCTTATCAGGGGTGCTCATCACGATCTGCGAGAATGACTGTTCACCAGAGCACCCCAAAGGATGACAAGATCAAATGATCACAAACTCCACTGTGACCAGTTCAGACTGGACATAAGAAAGAACTTCTTCACTGTCCAAGCCCCCAAGATTTGGAACAGACTGCCACCTGAGGCGATTCAAGCACCCACTTTGAATGCCGTCAAAACACATTTGGATGCTTATCCTGCTGGGATCCTATGATCTCTGCTGACTTCCTGCCCTTGGGGCGGGGGGCTGGACTTGGTGAACCTCCGGGGTCCCTTCCAGCCCAAATGTCTATGAAATCTACGAAAAAACATGTAGTTTGACAAGCATTTTGTACGGTATCTGGGTTGCACAGATTTCTCCTATTCCTAACTTGCTCTGCTTTCTTAACTCCTGTTCATGGAACTAAATGCAGCCATCCAAACACAGCTAACAAATGCTGAGGCTTTCTGGTTTAATTCTTAATACAGATGTCATTCATCACTAGGAATATCATCTCTAGGGGATTATGAATGAATGGGAATGCCAACACAAATTCAATCAGTGTTTTCCTTGAGCCTATCTCTCTTGAATCATATTTCTTGATGAATATTTCAATCAATTAGCTGGCAGTTTATTTTGTCCACATCTTTCACAAGCTCTACTGAGTTTTTAGCTTGTTGCCCAGATGGAACATATCTGTCAGCAAGGCCTAACTAAATTAGCCTAATTCAAACCTCCTGCAGGTCTCTGGAATTTAGTAACCACCGTGTTGTAGCCTTCCTCACCTTCATAAGGAGGTGAAGCAGAACAGAGTAGCAAGAACTCTCACTGGATATATTGTGGATACATATTTGTCATGAGACCTTTAAAAGTCTTTAGGACAGCTGATCATTTGGATTTTGATTACTGATTGATTTTTGTTAAAATACAGCACCTGGCATATCTTTGCAAGTCAGATCTCAATTTGTAATGCACCAAAAAGTAGTATTAGAAAAAGTAGAAACCTGTAACTGTCAGTCAAGCCAACCTGGACTTCAAAAGCTTTAGCTTTTTTGGTATTTTTTTGCAAGAATTTTTATTCAGGATGTTGGCAGTCATAACCTTAAAGACAAGTTAGAAAATATTTCTGACCTATTCTTACATCTCAAAGCACTGATGCAGTTGAATGGAATGTGTAATCTGTTCACCCACAACAATGGACTTTATCTTACTATGAGCTGAGTTTAGGATCACAAGTAGATTTTTTAGTAATATGTTCCAATATATGGAATTTGTTAAACAAAACCTGTGTGGGAAATCCTACTAGGGAAATTTATTTTCCTACTCTTCATTTTCCTGGAGTCTGGTCCAGAAGTAGGATGTCTTTTATGCATGTGTGTGGTGATTAAAATTCGAAATGGTTGCCTTGATATAAAAGTAAAATCTCACTGTGCACACACGTGCAATAAATATCCTTCATATTAGGAACTACAGGAAAACTCCAGCTTGGTTAAGAAAAGCACTTATGCATATGTATAAGCCAAAGGGACTTACATACATTCTTATGTGCTTTGCCAGTAGGCATAGATTTAAGAAGTTAATTCAGGAAAGCAGTGAGGCCTAAGAGCCAGAACTAACTCCCAATAAAATCAATTGAATGACTCTAGGTTATTTCAGTTTGAGTTAGATCAGGCCAAAGTCCTTTCAATCTTTCCAGGAAGGACACCGTTACCTTTTCCTTTTTATAATTGCTTAAGTTTTCTAGTACTAGGCAGACCTGCACAATTAGGGCTGATCAACTTTTATTCATAGTAACTTCTTATTGTATACTCATCTCAAAATAAAAGTATCTTAAAAATGTTAATTGCCAGTTCTGGAAAACATTAACGAACTGTGTTGTAACGTTTGTAATTTATCAAATTCCCCTTCTCCAGAGTAAAAGAGGTCTCTTTCTTTTCAAACACCTGCAGAGTGTACAAACTAAATAGGAACATGTTATGCTCTGATGCACAAAATAAATATACACTTGATCAAAAAATAGCAACATGGAGGAAATGATAGTTCACGCTGCCTGGTGTCAGCCCTTTCATACACATTGGCAGCTCATGTAGGTTTTGGATGACCTATTAGACCATTGGACCAAGTTTTCAATTTAGTGAAAAATAAAAATTAGCAGGAGTGTCTGCATTAACATTGTTACCATTACTGACTGCTTTGTAGTCTGAAAGCAGCTCTAAAATACAGATGGAAAAAACATATATGAGACATGATAATTTATCATGGGAACCTGTCCATGGAGAATTAAATCATTCTGGTTTGAGATTTTGAATGCTCTATATACATCTTTATCAAACTACAAACTCTTCTTGTTGTGAGCATTGTCTGCTTTCTCCCCACTCTTTTTGATAAGAAATTCCCAAAGCTAGTGACACATGGCTAAAGAACAGGGTCGCTGAACCTTGTTGATTCAAGTGGAAGCCCACTTGGATGAAGAAGATGGCCCATCCATCTAGGTATGCTGATAGTTAAATAATAGATCTTATATTCAGGAGAGGGAATGGGGAGAGGAGGAGGCTATCCCTGGAGGGTCTGATTAGGTGATCAAAAGGAGAATTATATCACCAGGTCATTTTAGAGGTAAAAGAGACTAGGAGCAGAACCAGAAAGCTGACTTTAAGACTGAGAGGGAACTATATGTTATGGAAATAAACATACACAGGCAGACAGAGGAAGGATATAATGGAACCTGGCCTGCTTAAAAGGCTCTGTCCTTAGCCCAATGAATGCTTAGGAGGCATAAGGAAAGTGAGACAAGGAAATGTAGTTAAGTATTTTTCCCACAAGAGCTGCATATCTTTTTCTCCTGTCTAAAGTAGATTGAGTATTTTTGAATCCCTTCTGCAAAGTCTCTGCATAATGTATTTCAAGTATCATATATCCGTGAAGAGTTACATGGTAAACTAGTGTGCTCATTGGGTTGGTACTCTTGGAAAATGCATTATTGAACAACTGGAATGTATTAGGGTGCCTCAGCATCATTGGGGGGGGTGCTTAGAACAAAGTATGTGGTCCCTCCTTGATGAAAAAGTAACATGGAGTACAGGGGCAGATCTAGGGGGTCGTTCAGGTGCAGCCCCTTTGGTTCCTGCTTACGCAAACTTTAAAACCAACCACCTAAGAGAGGTATTGGCATTTCTATTCAGGCAGTGCTGAGAGAGTCAATTGGCTTCATGGTTCATTTTCATCTCCCTGATTTCTGCTCATTTCTCTCCACTTCAGAGGTGTTAATGAACCTCATCTTTTCAATGGTTTTTGTGTTCCACTATCCAAACTATCCTTTCCTTTGCTATTTTGCTGTTTGTGAGCCACTCCTGATAATTCTGTCTTCTATTTCACAGCCCGGCAGAGTGTTTTGACCTCTAGCTTAAAACCTACACTCAGGTGTGGTAATATAAACTCAGGTGCAAAAATGACTGGCAGTGAAACACTGTCAAGATGCTCAAGAAGGGTAGATTTTGTTTTATGAATTTGAATAAGAAGCATACATTTAACTATAATGACTACAGGACTAATGTCACAATATCTTTTGACTATTTTGACTTTTTTGCCTTGCATTTTTTAAACGTATTATATAATCTAGCGTATCAGTACACATTCCAATAGTTGCATTTGTTTTGCTTTGATCTGACATTGAATAGTATAGTACTACTTCACTAGAATAGAATATTAGTAAAACTTCTGGTTTTCCTTTAACTAGAGAAAAATGTGAGCTGTTTTATAGGTTTCATACCATATGTACCCCCTTTTTCAAAATCCTAGCTCCACCTATGAAAATACATGTGAAAAAGATAGGCCAAAGAAAAATACAACCCTAAGGCCCGTCCAAAATAAAGGAAAGTTAAAATCATGTAGATCATCCAAAATTTTTTGAGGTGTCTTCTGGTAGTTGAGAACTGTTCTCTGGGAAGCAGGAATGAATCCTGAAAAATTCTTGCATTTAGGGACAGTAAAAAATTAAGTTGTTTCACTTATAAATTAACTAACAGGACCTAATTCAATGAGCATCAAATTTAGGCTGCTTCTCTAAGTTTTATCTCAAGTCATTGGAGCCCACATGAACACTCCAATAATAAATATCAACTGAAAACGAAAAATTAAAGATGTTATCAGTGCTAGAGTGGTGGAAGTTCATAGTTTCATAGTTTGTAGGGTTGGAAGGGACCTGAGAAGATCATTGAGTCCAATCCCCTGCCATGGCAGGAAAGAGTACTGGGGTCAAATGACCCCAGCAAGGTGTTCATCTAGCCTCCTCTTAAAGACCCCCAGGGTAGGAGCCAGCACCACTTCTCTTGGAAGTTGGTTCCAGATCCTAGCCGCCCTGACCGTGAAGTAGCGCCTCCTGATATCTAGCCTAAATCTACCCTCTGCCAGCTTGTGAC
>NW_017729024.1:94777934-94778583 GCF_001723915.1 Gavialis gangeticus
ATGTTCATCTTGGCATCAATGATGACTCCAAGATCCTTTTCTGCCTCTGCACTGACGAGAAGGGAGTTCCCCAGCCTGCAGGTATAGCGCTGGTTCTTCCTCCCCAGGTGCATCACCTTGCACTTTTCGGTATTGAATCCCATCCTTTTCTCATCCACCCACCCCGGAACCTGTCTAGGTCTGATTGCAGGCTATTCCTTCCTTCTAGCATGCCCACATCCCCCCACATCTTAGTGTCATCAGCAAATTTGAACAGGGTGCTTTTTACTCCCTCATCCAAGTCACTGATGAAGATGTTGAACAGTACGGGCCCGAGGACCGAGCCCTGGGGAACCCCACTGCCCACATCCCTCCAGGTCGAAAATGACGCATCCACTACCACTGTCTGGGTGCAGCCCTCTCCAGCCAGTTGGTGACCCATTTGACTGTGTAGGTGTTGACACCACAGTCTCCCAGTTTCTTAATGAGACCGGGGTGAGAGACAGTGTCAAATGCCTTCCGAAAGTCCAGAAAGACTACGTCCATTGCTACCCTTGCATCTAAGGATTTGGTGACTGGTCGTAGAAGGCCACCAGGTTGGTCTGACAGGACCTGCCTCTAATGAACCTGTGTTGGTTGCCCCTAAGCATAATCTCCCCTGCTGGCCCCT
>NW_017729024.1:94783583-94783850 GCF_001723915.1 Gavialis gangeticus
CCCCTCGTGGATATGCGCCAAAATAATTTTCTCAAAGCTTGCCCAGGATTGAGGTAAAATTAACTGGCCTATAGTTTCCCGGGTCCTCCTTCCTCCCCTTTTTGAAGATGGGAACCACACTGGCCCTCTTCCAGTCCTCTGGCACCACACCAGAGCACCTCAAGTGCTCATAAAGCTGTATCAGGGGTTCCGCAATGACCTCAGCTAATTCCCTCTGTTCTCTAGAATGGAGATCGTCCAGACCAGCTGATTTGAATACATCCAGTC
>NW_017729024.1:94783861-94795783 GCF_001723915.1 Gavialis gangeticus
GTTAAATCTCTTTCCCCTCGACTGCCTTGTATTCTAACCCTGAGCACTTCAGTCTAACCCAGAGCACTTCAGGTTTATCTATTCTAAAGATCTTGGTTTTCATTATTTTTATTGATATCTGAATGAATGGGAAATGTTCCATTATGGATGGATTTCTTGGTGGTAACCATAAAGGGTTTCAGGACTGAGATTTAGGACTCTAAGATGTTCCATCAGAGGCCCTTGGATAGAAGAAAAAATATCACTTTTCATAACACTTTTAATAATTGATTTGCTTGATCAAGAATACAGTCATGTAGCAAATATGAAACAGATTTTTAAAAAGGCCTTTTTGACTAATCTGTGATCAACCAAGACTGACATTAACTGAGTGCTAATGCTCTCCTTTTATCTTTATATGGACTTATCTGAACTAAAAACACACATCCCTGCAACTCACCTATTTTAACCACTGCAGATACTTGTATTTTTGTATATTATTAATGGAAAATATGTTATGGACACAACATTAAACTGAAGTTTATTGAGAAATAGGTGAGATGCACAATAAAAAGCCACATCTAGATTAGATAAAAAATAAAAACATGATATCATTGTATAGGAAAAAATGGAATAAATATGTAAAGCAGATCCAGGACTTTGAGGGACAGTGAGCATGTCTACATGACATGCTTAACTGCACAGTACTATAGTTTACTGCATAGTAAGTATGTGTGTCTATGTAATAAACCTCACTAATTGCAAGTAAATTTGCTACCTGCAAATGCAACTAGTAAATTTACTTTTGATTAGTAACAGCACAGTAGCACTCCTGAAAATGCCTGACAGGTAACAAATCTGCTCCCAGCAAGCCATCCACTGGGGCAGGAGTTTGCTCTCTGTCCCCAGGAGCAGCATGCTGCCAGGGTGGGCTCCAGCATTGGAGCATGTCCCTTTGCCCCAGCAGCAAGAAGATCCAAGCCCCTTCCTCTGAGATTGTGATTGGGGAGCAGGGGCTGGAAGACCCTTATCTCCCAGCACCAGCTCCATGGACACACAGCTGGCACTGGGAGACCATTATCTCCCAACGCGAGCTCCATAGTTATGGGGCTCAGGCTGGGAGACCGTTATCTCCCAGCACCAGTTCCACAGTTGCAGGACCATTGCTGGGAGACCCCTGCAATTTTATAAGTTTTGTTGGCCAAATATTACAGTTTTCCAGCATGTGGAAAAAAAATCAATATTTCAAATCTGGTGGAACTGCCCTGGAGCAGCAAACATGAAGCCAAGAAGCCTTGTGTGCCCCGTTAGATTCCTAAGTGTGCAACAGGGAGTTTCTTTGCTGCAGAGACTAGAGCTGGGCCTCATCTTAAAATGATATTTCCACAGAGTGTGGAAGTCCTGGAGTCTCCAGTCTTGAGGCAGTCCACATGGCTGTCCTTACTTCAGTCCTGCAGACTCAGAAAGCAGGGGGCCCTAACCTGCCTGCAAGGTGTTACCAAATATGAGAAGCTTCTATTGTAATGCCAGTGAAAGTTTGGTTCAGTGTAGGTTTGTCAAAGCCAATATAGTTCTCTGACACACATTGACATCAGTGAATTGACACTTTTCAACAAAACTGTTTCAGTGGGAAATTTCCAACCAGATGCAAGTAAATATATATATATATAGTTTCTATGCTTAAAGCAAGAAAATGTATATACAAGGCTTGGCTAATACTGGAATCCTTAAGGAACTGGTGCCCTACAAGGCAGTTGCTTAGAATTAGATAGTCTGTCTTTAAAATTCTAATAAATGCAAATGTTGGGGCTTTGCCTTCCTTTTTTTGCTGTCCCTTATAAATTCTGTCCACACAAATGCAACACTATAGATTTTGGCAAAAACCATCAAAATAGTGCCTTTTAAATCAAATGGACTTGACTCAAAACCATTCATCAAATCCAAGCTGTGCCCCAGGGATAGATCCAAAGAAGGTGCATTGGCATGGTCCATCTTCCCCTTTGGAGGTGTACTGCATGCGCAGTGAGCTCAGAGCTCACCAGTGTGTCAGTACAGCTGGGAGCTCTGACATGCCATGATCTCTCTGATATTACTAGTTGGGCCCTTCTGTTCACCCTTTCCCTCTTTCCTTCCACTCCGCCTGGATGAATTCATCAGCAGGGGAAAAAAGCGTATGAGCAGTGATAGTACTCAGCCCCTGTACTCTGGAGCTGCATGAAAGCAAGGGCTCCAGGGAAGAGGGGCTAAGTAGCAACAATGGCACTCATCCCCTGCTTTCATGCAGCTCCAGAGCCCAGGGGCTGAGTACCATCACCACTTGTCCCTTCTTTTCCCCTTCTGTTGAATTCAGCAAGAGTGTGGGGGGAGAGAGGGACAAAGTGAAAAGCAGCAGTGCTTACCTCATGACCTCCAGAGCCCTGACAAAGTAAGGGCCAGGCCCTGCACCAACCAGCTGGTAAAGTAAGAGAGCTTTTCACTGTGTGTATGCTGCACCCCTGAAGCGGGGATATGGTTGCACCCAGCTTGCCATGATTCTATGTCTGTCCATGCCCTAATCAATGATATTTTCCAAAAGTTAAAGGGGGAAAATAAAATAAAAAACCCACTGCATTTGGTCCATCTCTTCCACTCCATCCATATCCTTTTCCCTTCCAAAAATGACAAGAAATCCACATGAACTGAGGCTCTCCTCCCTACAAGTGTGTATTTCTTCAAGAGCTTTTACGCATTCCATGCTTTCAGCTGTGTCAAAAATGCAGTGGGCATGTCTACATGTGAGCATTTAATGCACATTAGCCCCATTTAAGGCACATTAAGGGCATGTGTCGATATGTGCGTGTCCGTAATGCACCTTAAAAATGGCAGTTTAGTGCTATTCCATCCTAAATTTGATACCTGCATAAAATTTATGCATGAATAGTTGAATCGCATTAGCGAACTTGTAGACTAATGCATATTAAAGTGATTTAATGTGGATGTGCAGACTGTCTTGGGACTAAAGTTAGTCCCAAGTCAATGGACACACACTGTGTTAATGCCCATTAGCATATGCACGTGTGGATGCGCACCTAAATCGCCTTAATGTGCATTAAGCTAATACGCATTAAGTTTAGTTGCATGTAAAAGCATGTGTAGACACCCACAGTGAGAAGGAAATTTTTTGAACTGTTTCAGCATTCCCAGTAGAAGAAATCAGGCAGTGTGGGTATAATAGGGATGTCACAAAATCATAAAAATATACAGCTGGCAGGGTCATCACTGTCTAAACCATACCTGTCAGATTTTTGTCCAATTTTCACTTTAAAACTTCCTGTGATGGAGATCCCATAGTGTCTCTAGAGCAGGGGTCAGTAACTTACAACCCACAGACCTGATCTAGCCTACAGAGCCTTTTGATTGGCTTGTGGACATGGCACTTCAGTGGCATTCAGTGACAAGGGGCTTCGGCAGCAGTTGCTTTCCCTGTGCTGGTGTGGGGAAAATTGGTGGCATCTGATGCTTTCCTATGCTTGCAGCAGGTGCTTTCCCAATGCTTGCATAGAGAAAAGCAGAGCAGCAGTTGGGTCCTTGTGCCTGCCCTCCTGCCTCTAACCCAAACTGAGTCAGTAAGACCTGTAGCCTTTAAAAGGTTGCTGACCGCTGCTGGAGGGTAACCTGGTTCAGTGCTTAACATCTTTCATAGTTAGAAAATTCCTCCTCCACTATAAATTTCCCTTGTTGCAATTTAAGTCCATTACTTCTTGTCCTGTTCCCCATGGACACAGAGATGTATTGATCACCATTCTCTTCATAGCAGCTTTCTATACATTTGAAGACTTCTATTAAATCCCCCTTCCCTGCCCCCACCCCAGTCTTCTCTTCTCTAGACTAAATAGTCCCAGTTCTTCCAGCCTTTGTAAGTATGTCATATTTTCTCAACCTTTAATTATTTTTGTTGCTCTCAACTGGACTCTTTCCAATTTGTCTACATCTGTCTAGAACAGAGAAAAAAGAAACAAGAAGAAAGTATAACATTGAAAAAGAGTTGTCTAAACCTTTTCAAATGTGCTGAAGCAGTGGGATCCAACCTTTATGGTTGCTGTGCCACAAATCAAACCGTGTGCTTTCCCTGGGTGCCACCCCAATCCCCTTCCCATGCCCTGCTTTCTGTTCCCTGCAACCCTCCTATCTGCTATGTGCCACACATGAAGGCTACCCATGCCTACTTGTGGGTGGCAGGTTAGCCATTCCTGTGCTAAAGTGTTTGGTTTGAGCTATATTAATTTTTTCAGACATAATCACTGTCATTACTAGTTAGTCGTTATATTATGAGTTATATTTTCAGAATATCATAGTCCATTTGTTCTCAGTCCCAAAGCCTCTCTCTTTCCACTTCTAACTTAATAAGGAGGTAATCAGGCATGGGTGGAAGATACCGGAATAAAAATGTTTTGTTTTGGCAGCTGTGGGCCTCTCCTGTACAACAGATTTGTTTAGTTAAGTTTTACTGACTTCATTACTTTGACATCCAAAATAGCACAAAATGGCTTCTTGAGATGATTGGAGTTTATGGTTTGGCAAGTTATAATTTGTCTTCATTCCAAACAGGGAAGGCTCTGACCCCGAGTCTACATTTGCCACTTCCTTCCATGGCTGTATGTTTGCTTTTAAATCTTCAATGTGTTTGATCATGTTTCAGTGGGGAAACAAAAGGTTTTACTTTTAGACAAGAGTTAACTCATCTTTTGATGAGGAGTCTGTTTCTGGTGGTTTCAGCTGCATATATTTTCTAGCCAAGGATATTTAATCAAGATTGTGTTTGCTGTTATTTTTTTTGAGCTCTTAAAGCTGTACTTCAGAGAGATTAATGAAAAATTTGAACAAGAACAGGACCTTTGTATATGTTCCAAGGTATTTTTGCTAGCATTTTATTTAGTTATTTAGTCACAGGAAAACAGAAATAAAGGAGGAATAAAGATGCAAGGAGTTTACTTTATCAAGATAGATTAAAGCTCAAATACATAGTTATGGCTTCTAGAGCATGTGGTGAGGGAGCCCTACCTCTTTCCCACTTTTAGGCCCTGGCATTTTGGTCCATGATCTTCCTTTGTTGTTCCATGGCCCTGATTTGTTGTTCAACTCCTGGTAGAGGGGTTTGACTTCTTGTTCAGAAGAACCATTGCAACATAAAGTTCCAAGCAGAAAAATGGTCAGCTCTTCCTTGGTAAAAGCATTTACTGGGGCACGGTCCACATAGCTAGAAGAAACTACCCCCCTTCAAAGGGTTAAGCAGTCCCTTTTCCCCCAATCCAATCCATATAACAAAGTTAATTAATTTCTTTTTGATTTGATATCCTGTCTGTCACAGGGAGTAGGCAGGGGAGGGTTAAACTTCCAGGATCTGCTCTTCTGGCCCAGACAGCAGCAGCTGCAGAAGCAATGACAGCCAGGCAGGTGGTTTAACCCTTCCTTGCCTACTCCCTGGGACAGACAGCACTGACAGCCACAGGTAATCAGCAGGGGGGGCGGAGAGTGAACAGGGATCTGGAGTGCTGGAGTGGGGGGGGCAGGGGGCCTGATCTGGGCCATCAGGGGAGGGGGGAAGACCCCAACTCCTCGCCCCTCATGCCCTGTGAGTCAAAGAGGGAGGGGGCAGCCTAAGCAGCCAACCTAGCATTGCAGGGGTGAGGATCAAATCATCCTCAGCATGGGGTTCCCTGCAGCTGACCATACCCTGGCTTGGGAAGAGCCTGGGCTGTGGCAAGGGAAGCCCCCAAAGTGGGGGCTCCCCCTGACTAGGCACTGGGATGGGAGGTTCCTTCCCCTCTCCCCCATGAATCATAGGCAGTGACTGAAGTGGGGCAAGCTGTGCAGCCAGCTAGGCATTAGGGTGATCACCCATCCCTAGTTGGGTGGGCCAGTCCCACAATGGGAACCTCAAGTCCCAGCCCCAGGCTACATGACTCAGATTTGTCCCAGATATGCAGCATCTGCAGGGATCCATGGGAAATGGAAGGTTTCCCTTTGCAGGCTGACAGCATTCCAGCCAGTAAGGGGCTGATAGGAGCAGGATGCAGGGGGTGTTATGTGCATGTATATGCCCTCACACATACACATGGCTAGGATATACAGCCAGGAAGCATGGAGAGCAGCTCCCTTCAGGTAAATCTATGGGAGAGTGGGGGTGGGGACAGATCAAGGCCCCGCCCATGAGGGAGGGAGTGAGGCGGGGCTGAAGATACTTCCCAGCTAGGGTGGTACATGAGGTGAGGAGCAGGATGGAGTCATGGGTGGCTCATCCAGAGGGTGGGGGGCGTAGGAGGTATGTACCTCCCCCAGATTTGTGCACAGGGTGGGGGTGGATGTGGGCTGCCCACTGTAGACTTGGGGTTCCCTACCCTTCTGCCCTGCCCCCAGGGGCCCCACAGTAGCTGCTTTGCCAGGGCAAGGTTCCCCTGCTTGCCTCCCTGGCAGCAGCACAGGTGGTGGCATGGAGTTGTGCCCCCTACTGCTGCTGGGCAGGCATAGGGTGCGCAGCCAGCACAGGACTCCCAGGAGAAATGCAGCAGAGGGAAGCCCTGTGCCCACATAAGGCAGCCCACATCTGTCCCCCACCTTGCTCTGCTCAGCTCTGGTCTGGCAGCAGTGGTGGGGTGGGGGGAAAGCAGGCATGTGCCCCACATTTTGAAAAGGTAGTGAGCCTATCTGGGGTGGGGGAGACTCAGCTTGGCAGACCCCAGCTTGGGAGCCTGGGGCATGTGGAAGAATCCCCTCACCCACCCTGTGAGGCACCCCAGCTCAGGGGCCAGAGCTGGGGCAAGGCGAATCTGTTCCCCTGCCTTCCTCCTTCCCTCTCCTCTGCTGCTCAGTGGGGCTGACAGGTGTGGGCAAGATGTTGCCTGGGGAGCAGAGGCTTTGCTACTTCACTCTGTGACAGCCCAGGGGTGGGCTGGCCCAGCTCAGTCGGAGCAAATGGGGGGGGGCATTGGGTCTGCCACCCAATGAGGGAAGTTAACGGGGGGCTGCAAGGCATCCTGGAATACCAGAGGACAGAGAACAAAAGTGATTTGCTACAGGGTCTGGGACAGAGTTCAATAGACAAATCTAACCCAAACTGATTAAATTTGATATTACATCCATCCAGGTCTCTCTCAAACTGGGTTTGGCCATTTTAAAACTAGTCTATATGCACTGAACTGTTGTGTTACGGAGATCAGTTTCCAATCACTTATACCAGTTTACGTGTAATGTCTGTACCTAGCCTAAGACACTAGAATTATGCCAGCAAGTAATTGGTCTCCAAGTTATTTAAATATACTGTCTGGAGATTAACAGGGCAGTAGTTTTACTGTGTCCGGGACCATGGAATAGTGTGAGATACCCCAGGAGGCACTGCAGATTCCAAAAAGAATAGATAAAGCGCCATTAACTAACATTACATTTTCTTTAGCTCTGCTTTACAAGGCATTTTGTGCACTATAAATCCAAGGGCCTACTGTGTATGATTTTTTTAAATTATGGAGAGTCTGTATTTAACCGCTAAATTATTTCAAGTACATATAATACATAACTCTGAAATAAGAAGAACCAGATCTTGGAGCAGCAAGCAGTCCCAATCCCTGCCTTCCAAGATTAAGAATGACCTTTGATCTCCGTAGCTAGGGGCACTTGCGGCAGCTTTTCCACACACTGAATACTTATCCTAAGGAAGACAGAAAAATATTTTTTTCTTACTGAAAAATGCCTTTTTCCTCTATTGTGCAACAAAATGTCCAGTATTTTTCCTTTCATAAGTCCACCAAAACCAGGAAGTTTCACAAATGGTTTTACTGTATTCACAAGACTTTTTGCTAATGGTCACTTTTAGATGGTGCATCTTTCAGTACATAACTCAGAATATCAACTTTTGTGACCTGAAGGTTTAGAAGCAGCAGAAGCAAAAGTGGTTTAATGAAGGGACCCGCTCAGCTACTGTCCTACTGTATAAGAACTAAACAAAACTTGCCAAATGTGTGTGTTCTTAACAAGCTCTAACAACATTTTGTTTTCATTCCAGTATTTTCCTTTTATTTTTTACACAAGTAGAAAAACTTGTTGCAGCTGTCCTTATAATGAGCATTTTTAGGAGATGGATATGTCTTTTCTTCAGGGTGGGGAGAGAGAGGCTAAAGCTCTGGATACTGAAACTTTTATAGCTGCTGGGTTGCTTATTAAAAAACTAGCAGGGCAGAGGGAAAAAAAGTACTCTACCAGTTTCCACAAAGAAGCACAGAGCTGTCAAGAAAGAAGTTTGAGTTAAGAGTTAGAAATGATAGGACAAAACAACGTATGAAATAATCTATCAGTTTGACAACCAAACCACAAGCTTTTTCTTTAAGGAAACAAAAACCATGTTAAGGGGTCAGTAATGAGGAAGGGAGCAAAAGGGGCTGAATAGTTATCTAACCAAAAGGGGCTGAATAGTTATCTAACCAAAGATTGCTGCCTACTTTCATCTGGCATTTAGGGGACGTCTACATGCTACAATGCCCTGCAGTATAGAGAAACCCAAGCTAGCTCATTCAGTAGAGTCACTTTAAAATGCACTCTGCCAGGACTAGTTATCTGTGTTGAGGAATAGAGTTATATTAGCCTGGGTGGATCACTGTGCTAGTGCAGTTATACTGCTTTTGGTAGCCAAGCTAATTTGTTTTGAGCTAACTTGGGTGTCTCTATACAGAGCATTGTGATGTGTAGATATATCCTTAGGATCCTATCTAGTCTAAAGTCAATGGAAGTCTTTCAGTTGGCTTTAATGGGAATTGCATTGGTCCTTAAGTCTCAGGAAAATAATGACTGTAAAAGTGAAGAGAAGCTGTAATCAAGACAATCTCTCCCAAAGTAATTTTAAGCATTTTCTCTGCTGAAAGCAAAAAGAAGCTGAGACAGAGAAAGAAAGGAGAGCATGGCTTAAACCTTAAAGTAGCTCTTAGATGGATTTTTTTCTTCAGAAAATGGTAGAGAGAAGGCTGTCTAATACATCTCTATTTTGAAATGAAGAACTGTAGGCATTTTCCTGTTTTCCCATCAAGTCAACACAAGATATGAAGACTGAGAGCAGAACACATGTCCTATCATTTAATAATCCCATTCAGGCAGAAACAGAAGCAAATTATTGGCTGAGATATCCTTCCCAACAAAATAACTGCAGCAATTATTCAGAATCTCCCATTATTCTTAAAAAATGCCCTCAATTTCTTAACATGGCTGGTTTTCAGGTTTTTATTCACACGCTTCAGTTCAAGAGAGTCTCTAGTTCAAGTTCTTATTTGAAAATAGAAAAACATTTAAACCATGCTAATTGTTCCCTAGTATAATTATTCAGATAGAGAAATATAGAATGTTATTGTGCCATTTTTAACCCGATCAAATTAAGCAGTGTTAAAATTATTCACCATAATGTACAAAGTAATAAAAATGAAAACTGAAAATTTAACACCACTTTTCTACAATACAGAGTGTATAAGTGAGGGGACTTCAGTCTTAGCTGAGGCCAGTCAAAACTGCCATCATACAAATAATCCATAAAAATAGGTTCAAGCACAAAATCAGTCTAACAAATCATTCATTATGCGTATTCAGATCATTCTGTGTCTTTATTACACAGAAATACTAAATGAATTTCAGTCAAGATTTTACCTCTGTGGAATTATTGTGATCAATAGTTTTGAAGTAAAACATTTTTCTTCTGGAGGCTGTGATGATTAACTGATTTGCTAGATAAATGACATTGTATGGGCACACTTTTAGCATAAATACAGTTGTGTAAATTTAAATTCTTGTTTTTCAGAAGTATGTGGCTTTTGATAGTCACATTCTGGTTTCTCTTTGTTTTATTTGACCAGTAGTCAGCATAATGGAGCTCTAATCTCTGAGGCTTTTGGTTGTCTCGTCTCTGCACATGGCACCTGTAAGTTTTAAGTTTCCGGAGACAGAGCAGAGTCAAAGCATCTGGCTTTGGGTGCAGTTTCTGTCTCTCGAACCCTTGAGAACTAAGAACCTGTAGGCCAACCACATATGCCCTATGACTTGTGCTGGCAGTCCCACACTCTCCAGTAGCTGAGTACACCCATCTGCAGAGATTTACCATTGAGCATCCTAGCTCAAGGTTCATTTCTTCAGAAATAGATTACAGTGGAAGCAGCCATGCGCCTTGCAAAGGTTTCCAAAAACAATTCTTTTTTACTTTAGATAGTACAAGAGATATGTATATGTAGATAAAACAAGAAAACCTGTGTTCTGTTTCCTATATCATTTCCCTGGCTACTTGGCCAAGTCTTCAATTAATGACATAATAAGAATGACCCAAAAGGTTATGACACAATTATGTGAAAGAACTGTGTGGTTTATTCCTTGTTTTATCATGCCATTAATTGACTGAACCTGTGACTGGGTCATACCTTAAGACTTGATTAACTAGCTAAGTGTAATGTGTAGATGGGGGCCTTAGTTAATGAACTAAGATTTAAAAGGATCCTAACCCTCATGACTTTGCCTTTCTTTTTGACTGCAAGATTTTTCAAGCTAGAAAATCTGGAAGAAAGTCATCCCAATTACAGTGATGCCCTGTCTCTTTATTCTCCAGGTACTGGTGCTCATGTATTTTCAGTTGGGAAACAATACTGGACATGATAAATCCATAGAAAATTGGGGTTGGAAGGGACCTCAGGACATCATCTTGTCCAACCTTCTGCTCAAAGCAGGACCATCCCCAACTAGATTATCCCAGGCAAGGCTTTAAGGATGGAGATTCCACAACCTCTCTAGGTAGCTGATTCCAGTGCTTTCCTACCTACCTAACGATAAAGTTTTTCCTAATATTTAACCTAACATAAATTTAACCTAAACTTCCCTTGCTTAACTTGAGCCCAGTGCTCCTTGTTCTATCATCTGCCACCACTAGGAACAGTAGCATCATTCTCTTTGTAGCCATCGATCAGTTGTCTCTCCAATTTGTCCACATCCTTTCTGTCATGATGGGAGGTAGGGGGAATTGGACACAGCACTCCAGATGTGGCCTTACCAGTGCTGAATACAAGGGAAGAATCACTTCCCTCGATATGCTGGCAATGCTCCTACTAATACAACCTAGTATACCATTAGCCTTCTTTGCAACAAAGGCACACTGTTAGCTCATATTCAGTTTATTCTCCACTGTAACCCCCAGGTCTTTTTCTGCAGAGCTGCTGCTCAGCCAGTCAGTCCACAGTCTGTACTCATGCTTAGGACTGTTCTATCCTAAGTGCAGGACTTTGCACTTCTCCTTATTGAACCTCATGCAATTTCTTTTGGTTCAATCCTTTAATTTATCTAGGTCTCTCTGAATCCTAGCCTTATCCTCCAGCATATCTACTTATCCCCACAGCCTGGCATCATCCACAAACTTGCTGAGGGTGCATGCCATCCTATTTTCCAGATCGTTGATAAAAGTACTGAACAAAATCAGCGCAAGGACTGACCCTTGGGACACTCCATGTGATACCAGCTGCCAACTAGACATTAAGCTTGTGTGAACAGGGAAGTATTTGATTTGGATTTGGCCGATTCAGAGGATAGTGATTCAATTCAGAGATTTGGATCATTGTGCTGAATCAATTTGGCTGAATCCACTTTGGAAGATGTGGCACTGATTCGGAGAGATTTGGATCAGCCAGGGAGAAGCGGTCACAGCCAGATGGCTGCAGGTTCTCCCACACCTCCTCTGAATGTGCCTGCCTCTCTCTGGGTGGGGGAAGCCACAGGAGAAGCCTCCATGGCTGCCCTGCCCAGCCCCACCCCCGCCTGGCCCAACCTAGTCCCGGCCCCAGCCTAGTCCCGCACTTTAAAAATAAAAAGCCCTGCACTCACCAGCTGCAGCAGTGGCAATTAGGGCCTCTGGGCACTCATGGCAGAGCCCCCTCGTGCAATGCAGAACAGTGGGGGGGC
>NW_017729024.1:94800783-94801318 GCF_001723915.1 Gavialis gangeticus
CTGAGCCACGCTGCACCCGTGAGGGTGCCAAGCAGGGAGGTAATCCCTGCTGCTCCCCACTGGCCCATGCTGTATGGGCGGGTTCTGCCATGAGCCCTCAGAGGCCGTGATCACTGCTGCCAGAGCTGGTGAGTATGGAGGGGTTTTTTTGCTTTTTTTTTTTGTTTTGTGTTTTAAGTGCCGGGAGGCTGGGCCGAGCAGGAGATGGGGCCAGGCAAGACAGCCATAGGGGCTCCTCCAGCTGTGCCTGCCTTTGCCCCAATGGGGTGAGCTGAAGGGGGCCTGCCCTGCTGCCACTTGTCTAGTCAGCGTATGGAGGGGGGTGATGCAGGTGTGGCTTGCTCTGTGCAGCAGCAGGGCATAGCCCCTGCTCCCAGCACTACTGCGCTCACATCAGCACTGGGAGTGGGGGCTCTGCCCTGCCACCACTTGCCAGCCAGCGTGGGGGGCAAAAGATGTGGGCGTGGCAGCACTAGGAGCAGGGCCTATGTCCTGCTGCTACTTGCCCCCTTCCACCCGGAGTGAGCTGCACCCT
>NW_017729024.1:94801500-94806708 GCF_001723915.1 Gavialis gangeticus
AGCTTGTCCCAGCTCCAGCCCCAATCTCTCCCTCCCCTGCGCCCCTTCCCTCCTCCCTCCCCCAATCCCAACAGACTTACCAGCTGGAGGCAGCTGTTTCAGATGCCTGTTAGTCTATGGCCGAATCTCTGAAGCAGCAACATTTTTTCTGAAGCTTTTCCAAGTTGATTTGGAGCTTTTAATTGTTCTCCCAGTTTGATTCAGACTGGGAAATTCAGTCCCCAATATCAGGCCAAAGCTTCTCTGAATTGAATCAGCCACTGAAGCTTTGCACAGCCCTACTAGACATCAAGCCATTGATTGCTACCCTTTGAGCCTGGTGGCCCCACCTTACAGTCCATGCATCCAGTGCATACTTCCTTAGCTTGTTTGCGAGAATATTGTGGAAAAGCATATCAAAAGCCTTGCTAGAATCAAGGTATATTGCATCCACTGCTCTCCCTGCATTCACAGAGCCACTCATCTCCTCAAAGAAGGCAATCAGGTTAGTCAAGGAGACATGCTCCTTTAAGTATTAAACTTATTTCCAGAAATTTTATATTCAAAATATAGTTACCGAACAATTTTTGGTGCCAGTGTAAGCATCATGTTAGAGGTGGTCATTCAATTTCACATTCTAAATATCAGTGGGTCCCTCTAGACGTTTAGGTAAAGGCATGATAGGATCTGGTGCACACAATCCACACAGTCACACCTCCTGCCATGCCATACGTGCATGGAAGGAGGTGTGATTGTGGGATCAAAAAGTTGTTCACTAACAATCAGGAAGTTGGGATGGAGTGCACCAGCTTCAGATTCTATTGTGTCTTATTGCCAGTTCAGGGGGAGCCCAGGATTCCAATCCCAGGCTCCCCCTGCACCAGCATACAAGGATCAAGCTCTCACAGCAGCAAGTCCCAACAGTTGATGGGTCTCCCAAGGACAGCAGCACCCCACGTTTCCATGGCTAGGAGTCCTGCAGCTGACAGGCCTCCCAGCCACAGAAACACAGGGTGCACCCCTGTGGCTGGGAGCCCCATCACCTGCAGGATTCCCATCCATGGCAGCACATGGTATACTCCCTGATGGGGTTCCCAACTACAGGGGCATAGCTATGCTACACATTCAAATTAGGCTTGAGAGAAACCAGCTATAAAGTTATTACACAATTTCCAGATCTAACTTTATAGTTGGTAGGACCTTTTAAGGTGTGATAATTTGCACATGTAGTCAGTCTAAATGAATTGCGCAATTAACTAGGTAATTATATAATACATGTAATGTGTAGAGGAGGCCTAAGAAGCAACACTGTGCACAAAATATTCTTAGCAAGAAGTGTACGCATCTTTCATTGGCTTTCTAAGTGGCTGCACAGTGCAAAATTGCTTCTCAGAAATTTGAACTGCTTACTTACTGCTGGTATTTCATCTTGCTGATATAGCAAAGAAAAGGGAGGTGAATGATAATGCAGATGATCTGTGCATTTTTAAAGTAAATCTAAGATGCCCTTTTCCCTGAAATTTACAGAAAAGTTGGTGATGGCCTTTTGACACCAATTGTTAGATCTTTTTGTTACAAGGTATATGTTGTCTCTTCTTACTGTAGCAGTGCCATGAGATGACACCCTCTCAGTAGCAGGGCAATACCCATATTTATTGCAGCCAAATACTGAATAAATTAATCTAGTAATTGTTCTTAGGGTATACCTAAGGTTTTCTGAGGACTGTTAGGAGCAGTGGTAAGGGTGGGGTAGACATAATATCAACCTTTTAAACAATGTGAATGAGGTAGGGAGATGTTAGTTCTCAGTCTTACCATGACTCTTGCAAATATTTAAGCTTTTCCTCAAAGGTCCATTTGTGTATTTAGCTGATTATAAAATACCAACAAACAAAAACACTTCATCTTTCTTAATTTTAAAGTAAAGATTTCTGCTCCTTATAATTGTGGAAGGAAAATGCCTAAATATGGGTATTCACGGTGCCTAGATTTAAAATAAAACTGGTTGTATATTTTTCACCAAAATTGTTCTTTAGTCAAAAGTTTTGATTTTGACTGAATGAACCTTTAAATGCAACTCACACTTTCTGTCAAATATTTTGAAATTTGGCTTTCATTCTTTTGATGAAAAGTCAAAATATTCTATGAATCCTGTCTCTCTATTTATATATATAAACTCATGGCCTAGGCCTCTATAAATTGTAAGATTAATTATATATGTAAGATTTTATATATATATATATATATAATCTGTGTATTATAAATTAGGGGACTTCAATTTCTCTCTATATATAAAATATATATACTTAATCTTACTATCTATAGAGGCCTAGGCCTTGAGTTTGGAATGCTTGAGTCTGTCTACATGTGCATGCCTGTACTGTGCAGTAAATATGGCGACTTATGGCAACTTGATTGTAAGTTTGATACCTGCATCAGGCAAGTATAAAATTTACGCCTAATTAATTACTGCACAGTAAGGCACATATAGATGGTTTCCTGCGCAGTGTGTGGACTGACTTGGGACTAAATTTAACTAATGTAACTAAAGTTAGTACCAAATTAACCCACACCCAGCATTAATGCACTTTAGTGCCTACACATGTAGAGGCCAACCTATTCCGTCTTACTACACAGTAAATTTAAGTTGGTATACATGTACATGTAGACATGCCCCCCGAGTATTTACTCGTATTATACCAAACTTTTTCTGCTAGCTAAGTACATTTTCTTCTATAGCTTACATGTACAGAACATGAACAAAGAATGATAACTGCTGACACAGTCTGTAAATATCTGTTAAATGATTCCACAGGCCAAGTTCTAGAGTGCATTAATTAGTCTGATATATGTTGTTGTGAGTTTATCTATTGTCACGGTGTGGGGTCCTAGGAGCAGCTGTGATCTCCCTTAGCGCCCCCTACCACGCCAAGTTCGCATTAAAGCACCCTCATTCTCGCCTGCCACATCTTTAATGTTATGTATTTATAAGGGAGGCTGCCTTTTGTCCCCTTGGACACGGTGTTCTGTTGAATCCTGGCCCCTGTTCTGTATTGTGCGACTCGGTGCACCCCAGCCTTATGGGCTATGCATGGTTCCAACTGCCCCTTTACCATGCCCCAACCCTCGCTGATGTACCAGACATTGTTTGGTCAATTTCACGCTCCGCGCCCCATCGGCGCTCCCTGGCTTGTCTCACAGCCTGCGTCCCACTGGCGCTCCCTGGCTTGTCCCCTTTTTCTCTGGGGCTTCTCACACTGCCCCCTCCCTGGGGCTATCACCACCTTGGGGCTCAGGTGGCCGTAGCCATGCCTGGCCCCAAATCTCCTCCTCTCAAACCTCCTGGAGGGCTCAGGCAGCCTCAGCCTTACCTGGCCTACGATTCTTTGCTCCCCTTTTTGGGGCTGGGGTCAGTGTACCCCCAAATGCTGTGCCCATTCTGGCACCAGGGTCCCCATGCTACTGTGGAGTCCCTATGAGGCCTCCTCCAACCTCCTAAGAGCTTCACCTGGTCCTCTGGTTTTAAACAGTAAACAGAAACTCAAGTCTCTTGGCTACAACATAAATTCAAACCATCCAGCTATAACCATATTCAAGTCCATGACAGGGTTTCTCCCTCTCTCACCCATAGCAACTGCTTGAGTATCCTGGCCTCTTCCTTCTCATTGCTCCAGCAGAGTTCCCACCCCTATGGCTGATGGCAGAGAACTGCCTCCCTGGCTTCAGCCTGGGTTTATATATAGGTCAGGCCCTGCCCCCTTCCAGTCAGCTGACCAACAGCGGTTGCCTCAGCAACAAGTACCTGTGCCTCTTTATAGAAGCAGAGCACTGAGGTGCTCTGCGACACCTATACGCAACAAAATATTTATTTTCATTCCTTGTTGTGTTGTGTAACTTAGATAGTAAGTGGTTTATGGCAGGAACTAGTATATTATATGTCTCATAAGTCCAATATAAGCACAAATAAATGTGATACTGGCTTACTACTTAGGAAGCCACATCCTCAATAGCAGAAAAGAAACAAGATGGAATAGTCCATACTTACCAAGATAACACACATGTGGAATGGAAAGATATTTGGAATCACAAGTCTTCAAAAAGTCTATTACAAGAGCTTTCTTAACTAAGGATGGATCCTAGACTCTGAAACACTTATCCTCTCAGTTTATCAAAACCCAAACTTGTTAGCTTTTAGCGTTAACACTGTAAAGCTGATCTCTCTCTTCAGTCCTGTGTTCAGGAAAATGAAGTTTGGGGGGGGAAGTAATGTCATGGCCTAAAGGACATTGTGGGGAAGACAGAGGACTTGAAATCTAGTACTTTGGTTGTTGGTGGAAGAGGTAGCAAAAGGACCTGAAAAGGGAGATACGGGTATGATATGACATATCAAGGAAAGCAGCAACTTCAATTTTCAGCATGACAAGGGTGAAGTGAAGGTTCTCATGAACAGCACAAATAACACAGTTAAACAAGATATTTCTATAGTCTATAAACCAAGTACCAGTAATTTCTGGGTGGAAATTTTGGTCCTGTTACCTTTTCAGTATAATACACGTGCAGTTCAACCTAGCAACCTACTGGCTGAGATGAAGAGCTTTCTTAAAGATGCCTCTTGGACTCCAGAAAACTCACCCTCCCTGGGTCCATAAGGACTCTATTTTGTTAACCTTTAGGGCACACTATAAGGCTCATCTGCTTCTCAGCCTTATAGTAAAGAAGTGAGCTGAATTTTGGGGTGATGAGAGACATGCTTGGGTGGGATGGGCTCCACCTTTCCCCTAAAGGTAGGCGTGTGTTCTCTTCTAGGTTGGCGGATCTCCTCTGGCAGGCTTTAAACTAGGCTCGTTGGGGGAAGGGGAACAGGAGGGAGGAGGAAGCCTTGCACCACTAAACCAAGCAGCACTCACAAGTACAGCCCAACCTAGACCGACAAGTGGAACATATACACAGGTAAGCAACAGGGGCCAGGGCAATGCTGTGATTAGGGGGCAAGAGCACACATCCACAGGAGGCCTCAAATGCCTCTAAACAAATGTTCGTAGTATGGAAAACAAGCAGGAGGAACTTACCTTCCTGCTAGCTGACACCAACCCAGACATAATGGGGCTCACTGAAATGTGGTGGGACCCAACGCATGACTGCGTGATGAATATCAAGGGCTATAGGCTGTACAGGAAGGACAGGACAGGGAGGAAAGGTGGGGGTGTGGAGCTCTACATTAAGGAGGAA
>NW_017729024.1:94807827-94808500 GCF_001723915.1 Gavialis gangeticus
CCCCCTCAGGCCCCAGGGGAGGTGCACCTAGGCCATGGATCAGGGAGGATCTAGTCAGGGAACTTCTGGAGGGACTGGATGTATTTAAATCAGCTGGTCTGGATGATCTCCACCCCAGAGTGCTGAGGGAATTAGCTGAGGTCATTGCAGAACCACTGGCACAGCTGTACAAGCACTTGTGGTGCTCTGGTATGGTGCTGGAGGACTGGATGAGGGCCGATGTGGTTCCTATCTTCAAAAAAGGGAGTAAGGAGGACCCGGGGAACTATAGGCCAGTTAGTCTTACCTCAATCCTGGGTAAGCTTTTTCAGAGAATTATTCTGGCACATGTCCACAAGGGGCCAGCAGGGAGATTATGCTTAGGGGCAACCAACATGGGTTCATTAGAGGCAGGTCCTGTCAGACCAGCCTGGTGGCCATCTACAACCAGGTCACCAAATCCTTAGATGCAGGGGTAGCAGCTGACATAGTCTTTCTGGACTTTCAGAAGGTTTTTGACACTGTCTCTCACCCCGTTCTCATTAAGAAATTGGGGGACTGTGGTGTGGACACCTACACAGTCAAATGGGTCACCAACTCGCTGGAGGGCCGCACCTGGAGAGTGGTAGTTGATGGGTCATTTTTGACTTGGAGGGACGTGGGCAGTGGGGTTCCGCAGGGCTTGGTCCTCAGG
>NW_017729024.1:94809401-94811033 GCF_001723915.1 Gavialis gangeticus
TCTGCTCAGGTCCCTTCTGACCCTTCTAACTATGAAACTATGAAAGTTGTGATGTTTTGACTGGTTATTTGTAATGATGCCACTGAATGCCTGTGGGAAGGGGTGCCTAAGTGCAGAGGGGTTGCTGAGCCCAGGGGTGTACAGTAGGGGTGTGCAAAATGAGCTGTATTTGATTCAGATTCAGATTCAGCCCAAAGTGGGGACAGTGATTTGATTCATTGATTCAGATCACTGTCCCTGATTCAAGTCAGCTGAATCTGAAGATTCGATGCGGATTTGGAGAATCAGTGACTCAGCCATAGACACAGCTTAAAATGTTTTTTCTACGTACCTCAAGGTGCCAGGCGTGTCTTGTGAATGCTGTGATGCTGAGTCAGATGGAGTATCCCACAGAAGTGCGGGGGTGGGGAGGGGGGATGCTTGGCAGTGAACCTGGAAGTGGACCAGAAATACTTCTGGTCCATTTCCAAATCTGCTGGGGAGCGCACAGGGGGCCCTCCTGCCCCCCGCCCCAGCTCAGTGATTGGCCATAGGGGGACCTCTGGTGCCCCCCCCCAGACACAGGAGGCACCAGTTGCTGAGTTGGGGGGCATTTAATCATTTAAAGCAGCATCTATGTCCGAATCAATTTAGAGGGTTCCAATTTGATTTGGAAGGATTGAAGGGTCTCCTGATTCAATTTGGATTTAGAGATTCAGCCACCAAATTGGGTTGAATCTCCACCGAATCAAATCAGGGACTGAAGCTTCTCACAGCCGTAGTGTACAGTATGAATTTTACCTGCCCCAGGAACTCACAGTCCTCACCTTCTGTTGCTGCAGTGTAGTCTGCCCACTCAGCAGTGCTACAGCATTGGCATAAGGCTGCTGCTGTTGCCATGGTACATACTCCACTTTGGACAGTCATTCAGGTGCCCTCTCTAAGTCAGCACCGAGGGCTCATGCCCCATTGGCCCACCCATTGGCGATGTGTAGGAGCTACACCTGGGTGCATGTGCACCCCCAGAGATTGGCAGTGCACCTCCTGAGAAAAGCGCTGCCAATGCTGCCATCAGCACCTGTGGGCAGTTGCCCCTCACTGCCGATGCCACCAGCAGCATCTGCAGGCAGTCTCCATGCCCCCCTAGCCTCTAGGGGCACATGTTGTTCATGGGCCCACCCTTTGTTTTGCTGCTGAGTAAGAGTAGCAGTAGGTCTTTAGGAAAGGATTTGTTGAGGTGTTGTATGTTTGTTTATCACATTTATATTACCTATTTTGTTAACTTTTTATTATGGACTTGAAGATCTCAGAAGACAAGGAAAATATCTAAAAACATAAGTCATTTAAGAAGATCTTTCTTAAACTAACAATCTCATGTACCAAAAGCTAAAAGCCATGGAGTGTAAGGCACAGTAAGCCTTCTTTCCCCATAAGAAAGGGCTAAATTATACCTGGACAGTACATGTATAAATAAGAAATGGATGGAAAGAGCAAGAAAACAAAGGCAAAAATGTAACATAAAATTTCAGCCACCTTTGCTCTTTTAGTGTTGAATAAGTTTTCTGTCAAAGAGATTTTTTAATGGGGAATCAAAATGTGAGTGTTGAGAGAATTTGTGGTAAAAGATAATGCTAAGATACTTTTATCAGGGAC
>NW_017729024.1:94824969-94829337 GCF_001723915.1 Gavialis gangeticus
CGTAACATTCTTTTGTTAATGTTTAACTAATGTTGACTCACATGTAGACAATAGCAAACAAATTAATTAAAAACTTCAGGTCTTTCCAAAAGAGAGGTTTCTGTGACGAGAGCATTTCTCATGGCCTGAACTGCTTAATTTTCCAGTTTCAGCATTTGGTTTGTGTTTGTTTTAGTTTTTCCACAAAAGGTTTCAAGTCATGTAAGACTTGCATAACAAAAGCACTTGGAATTTTTCTTTTCTTTTTTATAGCTGCTTACAAGTTTCTAAGGTGAAAAATAGTACAATTGATATGGGGGTTTTTGTACAGTTTGGTAATTTTCTTTGATTGCTTTCCTTTTCTTGCTTCTGCTTCCTTTTTTTATGAATGAACTAGTGTCAAACCTAATACTTACAGGATGAATAGTTTATCTTAAACAAATCTTAGCCAATGCTGATACTTACAAAATGGGGAACTTCAAAATGCATGACCCTAAGAAAAGATTTAAGATTTATGGATGATCAGCTTAATTCGAGTTTTCAGTGGGCATGTCTACACAATACGTTTACAGTAGAGTTGCCTAATTACCTCCTCAGTAAACATCTCGTTATCTATATGTGCAGCACTTTTATGCTGCAGTAAACTAATTAACTCCACCCATCCTGAGGTCCCAGGTAAATGTTCAAATGTGGTGCCTGGGAGCAATAAACTCTGGCACAATATGCACCAAAGTATATTGCTGTGCATTACAGGCAGTCCTCGGACTTACAACACAATTAGTTCCTGAAAACAGCATCTTAAGGCAAAACGTTGTAACTCGGAACCAATTTTTCCCATAGGAAACAATGTTTTAAATAGGGGATTGTTTCCTGAACCAAGGCCTGATATCCTGTTTTCACCAAAAATACCCCAGAATCTTGTACTCAGTCAATTATAGATGAGTAATATACTTACATTAATGTATTTATATTGTAAATAGCAATCATATTTATTTGGAAGCACTTCTTTGAGATGACTTCACTGGACTTCTTGAAGGGTTCTTGGCTGAAGTCTTCTCAGGAGTCTTGGCTGCAGGTTCTTCTGAAGTCTTGTCTGCTTTCTTAAAGAAAGTGTCCAAGGAAGTTTGGACAGATGTGCTCCAGGGAGATGGGTGACACAGCAACTTGTTTGTTGTCATCAGATCAAGCATTGTAAAGTCAAAACTGATGTCAGAATGTTGAAACAGGTTGTCAATTTAGAAACGTTGTAAGTGTGAAATGTTGTAACTCAAAATGGTGTAAGTCAAGGACTGCCTGTAATTGCATGTGTAGTTGTGCCCACTGTGGCCAAAAATGTTAGTGAAGTAGAATATCAGGCAGGAGTAAAGGAGTTTCATTACTTCTTCATTTGACACTGAAATGCTGCTCCCAGTGCTGGTGCGCACAAGTCAAGAAGGATGTTTAAAAATCTTAAAGGTTAAGAGAATGTCACAAGAATGACTAAAGAATGATTAAAATACACACTATGTTGAAAGGGCATATTTCTACCTATATAGTTTAACAAGCAGAAAGGATGACTTGCTCATAGTTCATTAGTAGATAGAGAGCTATTATTATTTTTCTTATGAGTAAGTCATGGTCCTTGAGTCAAAGAACTGGCAGTTCAAGTAGTGTTTAGTAGCGTGGTATAGGGAAAGGACTTGGAGCCAATTGATTCAGCTTCTGTTCTTGGCTTTGCCAAGGCTACATGTCAGATATTGGGTAGATCCCTTACCCAGTGGGGGAAAATCCAGATGAGTGTGCACATTCATTTCCCCAGGGACAAATAGCAGTGGCACATAGTTGTGCCGCTGCTTCTTGTCCTTGGGAATGCCTGTGCATGTGCGCTCTGGCACATGGCAAGTTGCCCCATGTGGGGTAAGGGAGTCTGGGCCCAGCACCTGAGCTGGCCCCAGCAGCTTCACCTCAACTCCTGCAGGCCTGTCAGGGCTCCAGCAGTGGCAATCTGGTGCACAGAGCCTGGTCAGCAGCTGAAGCTTGACTCCAGCTGGCCAGGCTCTGGTTTCAAGCCGCACACACTGCCGCCACGTGTGCTGCCCTGCTTTTCTCAAGTGCAGGTTTTTTTGACACCAGGATCTCCTGGTGTCAAAAAGACCCACCACACTGAAAAATAACAGCATGGTGAATGCCTCCATGTGCAGTGCATATTGCACATGCACTCTCATGCTATGTACCTTCATTATTGCCTCTGTAAAACTAAAATGTTCACACTTATAAAATCATTCTTACCTCATGTTTATAAGGTTAAATGCACTATTGGTGGCACTGATCCTACAGCAGAGAGTCCACCGGAGGCTCTATAGACCTACTTAAATCCTTTGGTTTACCCCTAAAAATCAGTGCACAGCCTTGTGCTCAAACTGCTGATAAAACGTTCAGTCCCCAGCTTCAGTGTAAATGTAGCCACTTTTGAATTTAGCGACTTTTTTTATTTTTGGGGTAGAAATTATGGGCAAACCCACCTTGCTACACTTATACTGTGCTCTCAATCGTTTCTACCAACAGCTGTGCCCCCCTAAAAACACAAAACATCACTACAAGGCAATCTACAAGCTGGAAAATATTTTTCCACTTCATGTTTGGGCTAGGTAGAGTCAAGTGCAAAGTATGGCTCTTCTACACCATTTGTCATGTCTTAATATAGGTAAAGTTCCTTGATTAAAAGGAGTTCTAAAGGTGCAGAATCAAAATACAAGATTACCTCTTTGGAGCTTTTTTATTCCTCACTTCTGTCTGCTGCTATTTTAAAAGTATAAGAAAAATGAAAAAAATATGAAAGTATGAACCTGACAAAGCTGGGACACTGTATTCAGATGTATTTTATATTTCCACCCTGTGATTTTTTTATGTTTTTAATTGTAACGTCTTTGGGACAGTTAGGTCGTAAGCTCCTTGTGCTTAATGCCAACTCTAATTTATGCTGCTGTTTATATAACACACTTTGCCTAGTTTTACTAGACAGTTATTATTGTCCTGTATAATTATCAAACTTGTTATTGACCTATTTTAAGTCTATAAATCCAAAAATAAAAATAAAAGTCCTTAATGATGCTGCAGGCGGATGAACCAAGAATACTTCACAGTAGCTGCAAAGGCTGATAAAAGCTGCAGTGGAATAGAAACCTCTGTTCATCTAGGTTTTCCTCGCCATTGGATAAAGGTTTCCATCCAATGAAGTATCATGTGATTGCAGATGTGCAACAGCATCCCCATGCTAAAAGAAGATTTCCACAGGTGTCATCTTTGAATAGCAATCCTCCAGTGATGGGTGAGTGGTGACAGGGGCAGGTGCTAGGCATTACTGGAATGCCTCAGTCACTGACATATGTTGAGGTGATGACAGCATGGTGGTTTCTGTACTTGGAATTGAGGCAGATGTACAATTTGGCAGCTGCAGTCCTGATTGACCAGGCCTATTTGGATCCACTCTAATCATCCTGAATGGAGAAGGAGCTAAAAAAGTGCCCTAAACACCTTTCCTATCCCATTTCACCAGACTGGAAAACCTTATCCAGTGGGATAACACTTATACTGTCTGAATCAAGTAATGAAGTTTGCAACCTGGACCATCCACACCCTGATGGATAACCGTAATATTTGCTGACTGGAGCAAAGGACAGCATACATGGCTAGAGATCTGATACTGACATTGCTGCATCTAGTAAGATCAGACATGTAGGAGAGGGGCAGCTCACAGAGCATGGAGTTGGCTACACCTTTTTAATGAAAAAGACAACAATAACAGACACTTCCACAACAACAGGTTTGCTATGAAGACCAAGATTGTTACTTGGATGGCAAAATGTTCAGTTGTCATAAGATGCTCACTGATGCCCTTTAATCTTCCACTGACCAACAAACAGGCAGCAGTCATCGGTGCATACACCCTAATCGTTGATGTAGATGACAGAACAGCAAATTGTATTCCATACTCAACTATGTCCTGTTATCTGTCCCCAAAGAAGATAATTCTTCATGACAATTTCAATGCTAGAGTGGGAAGGGAGTCTGAGTTGTGGAAAGATACTTTGGAAAGGTTACCCAGAGAGGTGGTGGAATTTCCTTCCTTGGCGGTTTTTAATACCTGACTAGATAAAGCTTAGGTTAGGACAATCTAGTTGGGGGTATTCCTGCTTTGAGCAGGGGGTTGGACTAGATGACTCCTGAGGTCTCTTCCAGCCCTAATTTTCTGATTCTGTGAAAGGAAGGGGTGGGGCAAATCAATTCAAATGGAATTCTTCTTCTGAGCAAGTGTTTGAAACATGATATCATTGTCACAAACTACCTGTTCCATGAAAGTAACAAATGGAGGATATTGTGGATGCATCTCCACTCAAACCACTGGCACCC
>NW_017729024.1:94834337-94842179 GCF_001723915.1 Gavialis gangeticus
TCAGCCTTCTCTTGTGAAGGCTGAATAGGTTAAGGTCCCATAGCCTCTCTTTGTAGGGTCTGCCCTGCTGTCCCCAGATCATGTGGATGGACCCTCCTCTGGACCCTCTCAATGCTGTCCACATCCCTCCTGAAGTGCGGGGCCCAGAACTAGACATAGTACTCCAGCTGCAGCCTGACCAGTGTTGCATAGAGGGGGAGTATCACCTCCTTGGCCCTGCTTGAGATGCATCTGTGGATGCATGACAAGGTACGGTTAGCCCTACTGACCGTGACCTTGCATTGTTGGCCCAAGTTCATCTTGGAGTCAATAATGACTTCAAGATCTCTTTCTGACACCATGCTCTCGAGGAAGGAGTGTCCCAGCTTATAAGTGTGCTGCTGGTTCCTACTGCCTAAGTGCAGCACCCTGCACTTGTCTGTATTGAAACCCATCCTATTTTCATTAGCCCATCCCTGTAACATGTCCAGGTTCTGCTGTAATCTATCCTTCCCTACTAGCATAACCACCTCACCCCAAATCTTGGTGTCATCAGCGAATTTGAACCTAACTGACTACATCACAGTGCTTGCCCAGGACTGTTACAATGTCTGTATCACCAAAGCTATGACAAGCACAGATCACTGCTAGATAAATTATTGGACATATATTCCATCATGTCCATTTGTATCTACCCAGTGTAACATACACAAAAGAAGCAACCATAGAAGTGGTTCAATATTAAGTGCTTGAAAGACTGCTAAAAGCAATCGTCTCCAGCACTGCTTTAGTGAAAAACTCCTTGACCACCCTGATAATCTTGACATCACTGATCGCTGGGAGAGTCTCAAGAAAGGCATCAATGAGGCATGCAAAAATACCTAGGCTTTCCACAAAGAAACACCAGGACTGCTTTGATGAAAAAAAATGGACAGCCATTAAAGTCTGGGAGAATGATGTCAGCTCCAAACATTAGCAAGATATTTATTGCCACACTAAGGCCAAGACCCAGAGGAATTTGAAAGCAAAAAAATAAGTGATGAGAGGACAAAGCAAAAGATTCAAAGTTTGCTGACTTTTGTGACAATACATAGTTTCTTCAGTGCAGTCAAAGCTACCTATGGACCAAACACACAAGGAGCTGTGCACCTGAGGTCTAAGGATAGAACAACACTCTTTTGAAGACAGCTGTACCATAAACACATAGTAGAAGTAACAATTTCAAGAGTTTCTGAACTGATATTCTAATGTTGAACACAATACCATCAAAGCCATTTCACAACCCCCATTAAGGACTACCTTGCAGAGCCACCAATTTATCAAGAGGCCTTGAAAGCCATTAAGCAGACGAAGAACAATAAAGGATGTGGTCCTAATGGAATGGAACACTAGCTGAAATTTATGATCATGGTGGAAAAAATCTCTGTCACCAAATTTATGCCATCATTCTGAAAATCTGGAAGCATGAAAAGATCCCCAGTGAGTTGAAAGATGCCAGAATTGTAATCATATTCAAGAAAAGAGATATATCAGATTGCAGCAATTGCTGTGGTATTGCATGCCTGTCCATAGCTGGGAAGTTCATCTCCCACATTCTCTTCAATAAACATTCTCCTCTCCCCCCTCATGAAGGAGATACTAGCTGCATCCCAGTGTGGTTTCAGACCACTCAGAGATACAACAGATGTAATCTTCATAGTTAGACAGCTGCAAGAGAAGTGCTGAAAGTAACACCAAAATCTTTTATGTGGCCTTCAATGACATGACTAACCCCTTTGATTCAATCAGCAGAGAGGCCTTATGGAAGATCCTGATGAGATTTGGACACCACCAAAATTTATTACTATTATCAGACTTCTTCATGGTGATGTGACAAGAATCATCCTAAAGAATGGATTGGAAACTAGAACTGGAGTCCAACAAGGATGCTTATTACACCAATACACTTTCCCATCTATATCACAGCTAATCAACATTTCATTGCTGATGGACTTTCATGTCCAGTCAGCATCCAGTACTGAATGGACAGGAATTTCTTTACCATCAACCTGTTACATTCCAAATCCAAGATAACTAAGACCTTCATTACTGATCTTGATGCTGAAGAACTCCAGGCTACTCGGTTACTTCTGTCAAGTGTATGAAATTCTTAGATTTACTGTCAACTTCACAAAAAACAAGATATTTTACCAGTACACCCCCAACCAACAAGCTGCTCCTCCACACACTACAATTAGAGATTGTTGAACATTTTCCCTATTCCAAAAAGTAAACATAGTGATATTTAACACCAGATGAAATCTGTCAGTGCAGTTGTTAGATGTCTCCACAATTGTGTCTTCAATGATCATGACATTAGGCCTCAAACCAAACTTCTAATCATCCAGATTGTTATCATCCCTACCCTGTTGTATGCATATGAAACTTGGATGACATATCAGAAACACCTCAGAGTCTTGGAATGTTACCATGAATAATATCTTCAAAAATCCTCTGTATCAATTGGAAAGACAAATGAATGAACACCAGCCTTCTGACTCAAGCAAACATCACCAGCATCCAAACCAGTATTATATGGCACCAGCTCCGTTGGACAAGACATGTCATATAGATGCCTGACAACTGGCTCCCAAAATCAGTTCTATACTCCCAACTCGACCACTCTAGAAGAGGTCAAAAGAAGTGATTGAAGGAGACCTTCAGTCCAATCTGAAGAAATGTGATATTAACTTCAGTACCTGGGAGACTGAGCACTGAATCGTACCCAGTGGTTTCAGGATATATGATTATGCATCTGTTATTTCAAGCAAACTCACCTCACTATGGAGGCAAAATAGAGAAAGAAAAAGAGCTGTGACCCAATATCACCAGGATCTACTCCTTCCTCCCAGATCTATTTGCCATGTCTGCAGCACAAGGATCTTGGATCAGTTTCTTCAGTCATCTCTAGATTTACCAATGACTTCCTTATTCACTAGAAGACAGTCATCCTCATATCAAGGGACTGCTGATGAAGAATGCCTATTTATCATCTATAAATCATCAGAACTTTGATGAGCTGTTTGTGTCTCATTCGTCACCTTTCTATAGGTTTAATTTAAAAATGTTAAACGTGCTGAAAGTTGTAAGAAGTAATACATTTGGAATCATTTATGGAGCCTGAGATATGTGCAAAGTGCATTTCCTCCTCTGACAGGACCACACATGCATCTCTCCTGTGTCAGCTCACTGATGCAGAGAGACTGTGACAAATCAACTTCCCAAGTAATTACAAAAACTAAATGTGTAACCTCCACCAGACAATGATTTCTTTTTCCATTGTTTTTTATTTCTCCCACTGTTAGGAATCAAACTAGGCACCCTTGATTTATATATTCTCTTTAGTCCTGGCACCATCTCTGCATGTGCTGAGCTGCATTCACATCTAGAGTTAAGTTTCCACACTGTTTTTGATGAATAGGATCTTGTGTTTAAGGGAATTAGGATAACACAAAGAGAACCTCCCCCTCCATTTAGAGTTGAAACATTGTTTGGCCCACACATCAGCATCATTAAGGTAGTAAAGTTATGTTTTTAAGAAGGGAAAGTGAATATGAGAAGTCAGGAGCAGCAATTAGAAATAAATAATTACAAAGTACTTAGAAGGCCCATATCAACAGCCTCCAAGAAAGCAAGGAGCTTTTTACAGTCTTCTTCTATGACCTCCTTTTTACCACCTATCTGAGGGTGGGAAACAAGCAACTTAATCTGGGATTAAGCCAGGGTTATTTGGCTAATGTGCAGTGAAATGGTAGGGCAGTACACTGCTCCTATTTTAAATTATGTTCTTTATAGTTGCTAACTTGGAGCTATGGATGTGTAAGTAAGTTGCACATTTTTCTAAGTGCTTTTGGCCTTATCCCCAGTTTCTAGCGAGCCCCCAGACATTTCATCTGTGATTTGTTCTCACCCAAAATGTTTTTTTGTTTGGAGTTTCAAGTGATGGATGGATGTGTCATAAAAAACCCCTACAGAATCATTCAAATAGACTGAACAGGAGAGGATTAGAAGCCACCAGCTGGCTGAAATTTAATTGGCAGTGTTCAGCCCATGTAAGTAAATTTGCCAAGATTTAGTCTTCTGTTAGGTCATCTGTTTCCTCGTAACTAAACATATCCTGGATATTTATAGATGTAAATGCATTATTATTCCCTACCATCTCCAAAACTTGTCATATCTGGTATTTGAATGTCAGTCATGATGGGAAAAAAGGGAAAATTTGAATGTAATCTGCCATCAGATGGAAAAGTGTGAAGGGAAAACATTTTCTATTTTGTTTTTTCCAGGGGTAAACACAGTTTAACAGCCTTACTTTTACATTAAAAAAACCCCAAACCTTAAAGAAACGTATTTCATGCAGTTGCATGTTTAATGAATTATTGTGCATTGTTAAATTTAGCTGTGCGGTATGTTTAAAAAAAAAAGGTTGTACAGGTGCTGAAAAATCTAACTTAACTGCTTGCATAACATGGACTGAAGGGAAAATATGTAAAAATGTTGCTTACTAGAGACATACGTGGAAAAGCTTGTGTTGTGTTGTACTTCCAGCCTCCACATTTAAACAATGAACTTAAACATTAAATTTTTGCCATTCTGCTCCTCAGGAAGCACCTGGATCATTCAGATTTGCTCAAGTCTAGGTGCATTTTTTTACTAAATGTGAAGGGATGAAAGTCCCTTTCTTGGCCAAGAAAGCCAAAGAGCATTTTGTCATTGATTTCAATAGGTGTAGGATCAGTTTCTAAGATTTGGGCATATTGGGCATGTCCAGATGAGTGTGGACATTTGTTTCCCTGGTAGCAAGTACCAGCGGCATACTTTGTGCTACTTGTCCCCGGGGAATGCCCGTGCCACACGAACTCTGGTGCATAGCAGGTTACCCCAGGTGTGTTAGGGGAGGCTGCAGCCAGCAACTGTGCTGGCCTCAGCAGCCTTACCTGGGGTTCTGGGGGCCTCTTGGGGTTGCTGCAATGGCAAGAAGCTTGGCCAGCAGCCAAACCATGGCTCCAGTTCCGGTTTTGGGCAGCGTTCACTGCTACTATGTGTGCCTCCCTGCTCCTTTTCAGCATGACTTTTTTGACCCCAGAATCTTTTGGGGTCCAACCTCCCGCCCCTACACTGCAAGGTAGCTGTGCGGGGTGTGGTGTGTGGTACCACAGATGGGTCTGCGGTGCCACATGCTGCACGTCCGTGCTCGTCTGGACGTGGCCATTGAATGTAATGGAAACATCACAAGGAATTCATTGGGGCCTAGATTTGGTCACCTTCGTTGTTTGCATTATAGGGTATCATTTGGCTAGCGGAAACTTTCCATTCTTTCCTTGAAGGTTAAGCCACTGTGGTTTAGCTTTCACTTACTATATGGTAATTGCATGAATCCAGGCAAGGAACAGTTGCTACATGGTAAACTCCCATACTCTCTTGCTCAGCAGCAGATTGTTCATGAATCCATACCCTGAGGCTCGTCAACATGCAGGGCTTAATCCTTCAGTCCTTATTCATATGAGTTATATATGTTTTGCTCACACTCTTCTTTATTAGCCTACCCAAACATTTCTATTCATTGCTTCCTTTGAGAGTCCTATTTTCATGAGTGCTCCCAAGTCTAAATGCTCTCTGCTTTCCCAGGAAACAGACCTCTGACATTTTTATTTCCAAACAGATTCTTCTTCAAGCCAGATTTGATAAAATCTTCTTCCTCTAGTTTGTAGAGGCTAGAATCAAAAAGCTGTTAGACTGACAAATCTAGATTTGGGGAAATAGATACAATATGATATATAAAGATATATAGTATATATAAAGTGTAGTGCATCTCCCTAGCTTCAAGTCCTTTGAGCCACCCTATGGGATGTGGGAGATGGCAGAATTTAGTCCCTGTTATATATTTATTATGTTTTCAAAGACAATTAATGGCCATTAATCCTTTGGAACGCTGAAACCATGAAGTGTTTTCTTGCTGCTTCCACTATCCCTCACTCTGCCCCTTAAATCTGAAGGCAGACTTGGCTGTGAATTTTTTTTCCTGAGCAGTAGTATAACCAGAGTTGGCCAACCATGGTACCAGCCCCAGACACCCACTTAGAGAGGCATAAGAAGGGTTGCATCACTGCAGCCAGCCCAGCAACTGCTGCTACCTAGGGCACAAACAACAACTGTTGTGACTCTGCTTGTGAGTGGCTGGACTCCAGGTACAGATAGTTTTGTTTAGTTTTAGAAAGAATATATAAAGAATTACGGGCTTCTTAAGAAAGGGGGAAAAAGTTATGTCAAATATTTGATCCATCAACACTGCCAGAGTTCCCTCTGCAATTATTTGAACTTGCTACAGAAAAGGATAGTGAATGACCAGGAGAGATCAAATAGGAAATACTGAATCAGATATTCTTTTCAATAAGGTATTTCCTGTCAGGTACTTCTTTACCTGTCTTGACAAGGCTTCTCTTTCTTCAGATGATTTATTCTGGGGATCAGATCTGTGCACAATGTTTCTGCATCAAGAGCTAGAACAGTGGCCCAGACTGCACCTGTATTGATTACTGTCTTCCTAGCCTCAGGAGAACCACTTGTCACCTTGTACAGACTATGATGTTTACTGCTGCAGTGGAAAAAAAAAAATCTTGGCTGTTGCAAAACATTTTCCAGTGATTTAAGGCTATAGCATTCGAGCAACCACGGTTATAATGAGCTGTGGGGTTTTTCCCTTGGAATCTTCAGGATGTATCCGTGAATTATTTATATCTAGAGCAGGCACCTCTTCTAACTGTTTCCCATTCTGTCAGCTCTGTCAGTGATGTTACAGGTGTGGCAGACACTTACCCCACCATAGGACCCGCCACTACGGTATGCACTACCATTTCTGATCAAAGGTGGCTCAGTTCTTGCTTGAAATGGGGAGACTTTTGGTCATCGTCACAGAGAGAGAGGTCCTGTTCAGTTGTTCAAACAAGTGTCTTTATCTCCACTGCTGCCAAGCCTTACTGTTCTTCCCAAAGACTGAAATTTATGAACACATGTTTAAAAATAAAACACACAGCCAACATTTCCCCCTCCCCTCCGCCCCCCACACCGTTTCCTTCAAAAGTACAGTTCTGTGCTGGCAAACAAACAATACTTCTGTCTCTTCCTCTCTCTCTTTAACAAAAAGAAACATTACATGTTTGAGCAGATAACAAGAGGTACCATTAGGATACGGAAAATTGAAAACCTAGACTGCAATAAAATTGCAGACACAGGGGAATTAGTAATAGCTTCTCCATGTTTTAGTAGAACACTTCCTTTTTATTCACCTAGCAAACAGTGTTCACAAACAGCCGTGAAGAACAAAAGCTCTGATTTATATTTATGGACAGGTATACACACACCCCTGACCTCCCACTGCCTCCCATGCCCTCAGCACCAGAAGCAATTTATGGAGACCAGTCTAAATAAACATTAAGGAGTCAAGGCCACAAACTGACAGCAAGGAAAATCAATGGCTCCAAAAACCAGCTAGTAGGATCAATAAAAGAGATTAGGCATCACAAGCTAGTGTGGGGCACTTACAGGTAAATGTGGCTTACACTTCATCTGACAGGGCTCTCTCAGCATCAGGATAAAAACTGTCATATAAACAGAAGCACACTGAGTAGCCAGTGGAAGACGCTTCTTAGCGGCAAACACTAACCACTGACCTCTGAATGAAAGGGATTTATACCAGGGCTGCAGGGAATTTCCAATTGCTTTTCCAGAGTCATCTCACACAACTGTGCATTTCCCCATAGGAATTGTTTCAGATACAGGTTTTTTGTAGAGCTTCCTGCCTTTTCTTTCATTTGTTTTGCTTTC
>NW_017729024.1:94847179-94851051 GCF_001723915.1 Gavialis gangeticus
TTATTTTACTTGTGCCTGTCTCATATCTGCCTTTTCTCTATTTCTTGTCTTTCCTGGATTGTTTTTCAAATCCTTCCCTCACTGAGTGATATCCTCCTATGTCTGTATCCTGCTCAGGTACATGTTACAGAGAGTCAGAGAGCATCCCCGGCTTCTTGCACATCAGCCTCTGGGGCCTGAAACCTCCTGTATCACAGCTCAGATATAAACTGCACAACAATATTCTTCATCCCCCATTCTTTTTTTCTCCCAGTTGTGCCCTGCATATACTTAGAGCCAGCTGTGTCAAAAGTAGCCTTCTTATCATCAGGCCATATTTTGGCTATTAGTGTTCAATCTGGGTGTTGCCCTTTATTGATCACTGCTGTTAAACCATCACTATGATCCTACGCAGTGCAGAGATACCTGAGTTAGCTTTAAACAAGCCAGCTTGCTTACCAGTCTAGCTAAGACAGCACGTAATTCCATGAGGGCTAATTTACCCTGCCAAGAAACAACCTTAAATGCTAGCTCAGATACCTCTACAGTACACTTCAGCCTATAGTATACCCTAAGACTGGGATCATGGTTTTGCACTATCAACCTCAAACAAAGCAGATGAGCAGAACACTATTGAATATTTCACTGAAGGTCCCTGCCTTATGCTACAGTTTTCCTTTGTCTCCTGACTGCTTTCAAAGTGATTGAGAAGTCTTCACAGCCAGCTCTTCCACCTTCCCTGAAACATGTCTATGCCCAACTGTAGTTTTTCTATAGCACCCCTATATAGACACCCTCAAAAGCATGTAGAAGCTTGAAATCACAACTGAAAAAAGGATTTCAATTACAGGTAATAAAAGCCACCTAAATCTATTCATCAGTCCTGATACCAGAAAAGAATAAAATTCATCATCTCTACCAATTCTTCCCTCCTCTTAAAAGTCTTAGACTTGAGTACCCAACTACCAAGACAACTGGAAGAATAAAATAGGATCACAGGATCCTGAGAAAGTAGGGTTGGAAGGGACCTCATGAGGTCATCTAGTCCAGCCCTCTGCTCAAGGCCAGATCATATTTAACTAAAGCATCCCAGCCAAGTCTCTGTCTAATCTGCTCTTGAAAATTTCAAAGGATGGGTATTCTACAATTTCTCTAGGTAGCCTGTTCCAATGTTTGCCCATCCTCATAGTCACAAAGTTCTTCCTAATCTCAAACATAAATTTCCCCTGCTGATGCTTGAAACCGTTGCTCCTAGTCCTGGCTACTAGAGTTACAGGGGACAGCCCATTTTCATCCTCTCTGTAATTGCCCTTCAGGTATTTGAACACCGTTATCAATCCTCCCTCCCCCCCGAGTCTTCTGTTTTCTAGACTAAATAACTGTGGTCCTTTCAGCCTTTCTTCATAAATCTTGCTTCCCAGCCCTCCAATCATTTTTGTTGCCCTGCACTGGACTCTTTCCAAACTCTCCATGTTCTTCTTGAAGAGTGAAGCCCAAAACAGAACACAGTAGTCTGGATAGAAGAAAAAAACCAACATCTTAAACATCTTCTGATGCCATTAGTCTATCAGTGTTGCTTATAGGATGTTGGCTGTCATGGGGATAATGACACTTAATGAGTGAGCAGAAACATTTTGCACTTGTTTCAGTTTAAAAACAGATACGGTATAAATAGTCTGGCAGTGAGATGAGAAAAGCATTGATGATATTAACAAGGACCAAGTCAGTGCTAGCTGGCCACTTAAGAAAAAATAGGATGTGGGGAGATCTGCAGACTAGGAGGAAAATCAATAACGAATAGAGTGTGTTGTGTGCATGCCTGTGTGTATGCACACACAGTTGCTCTAAATCAAAGGAGGTATAAGCTATGTCATTTCTTTTGCTTCCACCAACCTGCCTGCATTACTTGTAGTTCATCTGAATTAAGTTTCAGCCAGCTAGCCCTCAAATTATGCCATTCTTCAGTATGCTTGACATTTGAAAGAAAATGTGTGTGCATTTCCTCTATTAAAAAGAGTGACCTGACAAACATGCCTTCACAACTCTTAGCAGCATGTCAAAAATAAGCTCGCTGAGACCTTAGTGCATCCATTCTGTCACATTAATGAAATTCCCAATAGTCTCAATCTTCATCTTTGTCTTAGATTTTCTAGGAAAGAAATGACTCTAAAGACAAAAGAAATAGACATCTCCATTATATTATTGAATTGTAATACTATTATCGCTAAGGTTGGATCCAGGAGGGGTGCAGCAGTATGGGTACACCCCCCTTTTGCCACTTCTGTCACCACTCCCCCTAGGTGACAAGCAAAAGGGGAGCCTCAGAGCCACTCCTGCCTTCCTCCAATTGTGGGCTGCATGGAGAAGCTATGTGGAGATCTGGACTCAGCAGAGGACAGCAGCAGCATCATGCAGGTTCCTCCTTTCAGTACCTGCTTCTTGTCCTGCTCCCCACTGTCCCTTGCTGAGCTGGAGACTGCAGCTGCACTTTTCCCAATCCCCACCATGGTCCTATGGGCATTGTGCTGTACCCCACTTTAAGAAATCCTGGGTCTACTTGTGATAGTTATGCCTACAAGCACTAATCCTGGTTTCTAGGGTCAGGCATTGTACAAATACATAACTCCAGATCCTCAAAGGTGCTGAAATCAATGCAAGTTCAGTGCTTAAATTCCTCCTAGTCTATGGCATTAGTCATGTAAGTGTATGTCTAGACTGCACCAGGAATGGGCAGCATAGCATAACTGGACACAACTAGCTAGCTCAGATAGTATTAGCAGTCTAGCTGCAGTAACACAAGCTAAGTTAGCTTTGTTACTCAGCTCTATAGGCAGGTTTTGCAGCTTGTGCTGAGTCCCAGGCTGTCACGGTTAAAATGCTAGCTGTATCCCAGGTAGCTAGTTGAAACCTAGCTTGGGTATGTTTTTTATACTGTACGCTAGCCAACGTGCAGTGTAAACATATATACGCCCAAAATAGAAAAAGACCTCAGCAAAGGGGGAGAGAGAGTATTTTTGGCATTTTTGGCAGTTCAATGTCTAGGTGTTTCTACTAGCAAAGTAAAAAACAAACAACCCCCCCGCCAAAAAAAAAAAAACTGGCTTTAGCCGCTACCCTTAAGCTTGGGGAAATTAAATTATACCATCTGGGGGCTCATGATGACTAATAGTTCCCTACTTACAGGCAATAATTCCTAGGGGTTTGGCCAAACAGCAATCTAGAAAGATCCAAATAAAAAATTAACAATATGTGAGATTACCATCTTCTCAGGGTATGTTGGCACTAACCTTAAATCCAGACTTCCTACCATGGCTATGAGAGATTCATGAGGTAGCCACTGCCCTCTTCCCTTTGTTATACTTCACTCATAATGTATTGCTTTCACTTGGAGGACTTCACATTTTGTATAGGTCAATCTCTTGCCCCTAAAAGACATGCTGTCCCTGCCATGTGATCTGATGATGATAAGGGGATGCTCTCACCATGGCCCTTCATCTTAGCTACTGCTCTGCTCCTGGTGGCTTCCATCCCATAGTTATACTTACTATGTTTTGCTACTCTGTTTTGGAAGCTGACTGAACTTTGCTAGTACAAGAAGAGATTGTTACTGTAATGGCACCAGTGGAAAGGTATAGGAATGCTGTGGGATATGCCTGCAGTTAAATGGGTTACCCTGACTTTTGATGCAGTTGTCTTTTGTTTGGAAAGATAATTCAACTTTAAGGAGGATTTAAGGAGCAAACAGAGGGCTGTTGTAGGGCATTGTCACACCTTGTACAGTCAGCCACACAAATGTGGTTCAGTGTTAGTACTAGCTCGTGTTTGGAGCAGTCACACATTCAGGTCAGCAGGGACCCAGAGGACTGAAAGGTAAGAATCTCTCCTTTCCCCCC
>NW_017729024.1:94851343-94861202 GCF_001723915.1 Gavialis gangeticus
CCCCCACTCCACTTAGTTAACCCTCTCTGCCTCCTGCTCTGGGACAAACAGTGAGGCAGTCACAAGTAAGTGTAGGGGGGAGAGAGGGGGGATGGGAGCAGAGATCTGGGGTGCTAGGGGGGGCAGGTACTGGACCTGATCTGGGCCAGTAGAGGTGAAGGGGGGCAGGTGGAGTGTTTACACTAAAGTGTAGCCTGGAGTGGCTACACCTTAGTGTAACAAGAGCTAGATAACACAGAACAGAGATAATCCTGCCCTGAAGTGGCATAACTTCGAGCTGCATAATGAGTGCTTAAAGCTAGTTTCAGGGGTTAATGCATGGATAATCCAGGTGTAAAGAGCTCCATAAGCCACCCAAAATTACCATAACAAGGCCCTTAGGAAGCAGGGATTCTGATCCAGAGTCCTGTTTTGCCATAGGCCTGTATCAAGAAGCTGTACTTTGGAGCAGGGCTTGGACTTTTCTAGTCTGGAGGAGGACTTGAAAAAACATCTCTTGATGGCTCCCTGATTACCCATGAGCCAAAGTGAATTGTGAGTTGGGGTGCATAACTAAGGTTTCTGGACTAGGCCTAGCCAGAAGAAAGAATATTGTTTCCTAAAGAAATGAATCTTCCAGAAAAACCCAGCTTAGAAAGTCAAGAGCACACAATAAAGGCAGGGCTATTGACTAAGACCTGTTGACATTTGCCAAGACCCATCCACTTCTGTTCTTCTGTTGTTGACAATTAGGCAGAAGGGTACAGGGAATTACAGGCAGGACTTTTACTTGGGATATGTGAGCCTAGGCTGAAGACTTTGCTCTGCTTTCCCAGTGAATATTTAATTAGTCAAATTCTTCCTCTCTACCTGACATGTAACTGAGCTGTAAGCTCTACATGCTGAGTAAGTACTATATGCAGCCATCCTCTAAGCTTGTACTTGCTTGATATTTCATCCTGAACCTGTTCGGCCTTCCTGCTGAAACCATTGTTTCCCCCCAGAAGTTTTGATTTGGTAAAGCAGAATTTCCTAACAAAAAAGATGTTTGTTAAAAAAAAAATATGCTGCTGATTCTGACCACCTTTATGGTGGACCTCACCATATCAAACAATGAATACCATGGGATTAGCTATGGTAATAAAACACCTATTAGGTTTTGTTCATGTTATATAAATATATGCACGGTTATTGTGCTTCTTTTGTCTTTTTTTCTCTTTATCCACAGATAAAAGGTGGTTGTGTCAAGATCTTAAAGCGTCCTGGTTAGTTGCAAGTAAGGAAGAACCACTTTAAAAATTGACTAGTGTGTTTTTGATTTTCCAGCTATCAGAGCATGGCTTTTGGGGAGCTTGAACAATAGTTCATTTATTTCAGCAAAGCACCCATAGACACCTGCCTCTTGTTGTTGCCTTTGACAGGCAGAAAGGTTACAGGGAATTAGAGTGTCTTGACTTCATTCTAAGATTAAGATCCAAGTCCCCAAGACTTGACCTTAGTCTTGAGGATAGTAGATAGCAGAAGAAAGAACTTACATGTTCCTGCTATCGTTCAGGCTATAAACAGACATTGTCACTGGAGCAGGATCAGCTGTTCTGAGATGTGTCCCAGTGACATAGACATCTCCAGACATTGGGCGACAGAGACATTTTCCATTGTTGCAGTGCTGCAGTGCAGTATGCACACCTAGCGAATCCCCTGCCAGGGGATTTCAGGGCACACCTTTGCAAGTAGGGAAACTTGAGCAGGTACTCTTGGGGATTCAGGGACCTAATCCGACAGGGGAGTTCTCAGGCTGTGAAGGATCAGTTCTCTGAAGTCCCAGGAGTACCTGCCTGGGGTGGCTGGAGAATATGGGTACCTCCAAGTTGCCCACACTGTCCGTCCACAAAGCAACCAGACATCCGCAGCTAAAAAGTGAAATAAATGTTTACCACTTATTGTTGCAGCAACAACTTTGGCTGTTTGAGGTGTGACAATGGGCATGGACTTTGAGCATTATGCCACCATAACCTTTTTTATGGCAGCACAAAGGCAATGTCTGTTTCCAGCCTCTGTTTCAGTTTTATGTAACTCCTTTGTCTAGTGAATAGTTATGCATATGCCCCTCAAGGCTACCCAGCTATATGTTGGTGAATAGTATATACATTTCGTAATTTTGTGTTTGCTGTTTTACTGAATGATTGTTAGTTTCCAATCTATTTATCAGAGGTTCTTTGTACACTTATTTTCAGATTTGTTATGCAAATAGATGCTAATGGCATTGATTGCTTTCTTTGAGTGTTGGCACCTTTGGATGCTACCTGAGGTGTGCTGTTCGGCTGGAATTTTCTGAAATACCTGCTTTCAATAGGAGACTCTACCAGCAGCTTGAAATGCTAAATAAGAACTGGGCATGGTGAAAAAATTTCAGATATCTGAAACTGTCTAGTGTGAAAAGATTCAAATTATTTCTTTATTTGTTACTGTATCTACCTGATTATTGCACAGTACTGGCAGTGCTTTAGAGACCTTTGTAGTCTACAATCCTGAGGAAGAAACTATATTTCAAGAGGGACTAAAGAAAATTTTACTGAGAGAAAGAAAAAAAGGGTTATCTAAGTTTGCCAGGCTCTTCAAGAAGTTTAGTGATTGAGATCAAACTGTAAAAGACCCCAAGGACCTCATTCTCATTTACTTTGAGGCTGAGCATAGAGGCTTTAAAGTGGGTGTAAATGTAATTTGCATTAAAATGTGGTTTTTTAATTATATTTACTCTCACTTTCTGGTCCCTTTGCACTGTCAACGTGATATAAGGGGAGTTTTAGTGGAAATGGGAATCAAGCCCCAAATGCTCAGATACTTATGTGTCCAAGTGTAATTCTCTTTTACCTTTCAAGACTTGTAGACCTATTTCTTCTTTGCAGCAAGGCCAATTTGTGTTGCTCTGATAATGCCTAGGGGCCTTAGCTAGTAACATACTTGTTCTTTGCCTTCACTTTAATGCTTCTTTATGCTGCCAGAGCAATGGAAAGTGGTTGTAAATTGAAATGAGAATCAGGTCCCTTATGCTGTTGAAACCTATGCAAATTGTGATCTTGCTTTGTCAGAATTATACAGGCACTCTAAATGTGTAATGGATTACTCCGCATGCAAGGAAGGAGATTTGAACTTGTTGTATTTGGAAAATACAGTGGGGGGCAAGCTTTCTTGCAAGTTCAAATCTAGCCAATATTTCAGAAGAAAGAACTCAAAAAAGCATTCTCATTTACGGCTAGCATGAGTGGATCTATACCAGTGATTCCCCAATGGTGTGCCAGGACACACTAGTGCACTGTGGGAGCAGCAAAAATGTGCCCGCTCTGCCTGGCTTCCCCACCAGTTTGGTTCTCTGTGGAGAGATTGATCCCTGGCTGTGCTGGCCCTGCACAAAGGCAAGATCAGGCCCCAGCTATGCTTGCCTTATGTGGAGCAGGGATCGAACCTTGGCTGGGCTGGCTCCATGTAGACGATTGGGCCGCAGCTGAGCCAGCTCTGTGCACTGGGATCAGGCCCCAGCTAGGAAAAAGTGTGCCACAGGTATCAAAAGTGTGGGAAACACTATTCTATACAATGCTGCAAAGAGTAGTGTAGACAGACTGTTATTTTTTCTGTCACATAGACATCTCATTGTGCCAGGTTTACTGTTCACTAAACCAAAACCAGTGTGAAATCAGGATGCAGTGGTCTTGTCTTAAACATTCCCCTTGATTTCATTTCAGTATTCCCCTAGTCCTGCCTATGAAGTTTCACTCTGATTTAGCAGACCGTTATTGCTTGTTTTCATATTTCCTACGGTGCTGCAAAGTTTTGTGTATACACAAGCTCTTAGATGGTTCTCAGTTACATTAGGGGAGATTCTTAGCTGGTATAAATTATCATAGGTACACTGAAGTCAATTGAATGGTAGTAATTTATTCCCATCAAGATATATCCCTATAGATCCTTAAACTCCAGCCCTGCTGAGCAAACTGGAGAAAATATACAGTCTTTAAAAATAGCTGAGGCTGCACAGAAGAGCTTGAAACAAAACACAGGTTTCTATTTTTGTGTCTCCGCTTTTCTATTGTTGAATTTTCTTGAATCTTAAAGGAAAATAAAACTAAGATGAAAATGTCATTACATTGAAGACCAGGTTCACAAGTTCCCTCTGTTTGTGGCCTTCTGATCATTTCTGTAGCAGGAAATTGTGGTACCAGAAACAAAGAGTGGTGTCTGATGAAAACCAGGCTTGTCTACATGTGCTCCTGACTGTTCATTTGGTACTGTGCAGTCCTTTGGTACTTGCTTTTGCAGTACCTGCTGGTACTGTGCAGTCCTGGAGGTGCATGGTTATTTTTGGATGCTACATCACCATAGCAATGAGCTACAGCAATGTAGCTTATCACTACAGCGACATAGCATCTTGTGTAGATGCGCCCACTGTTTCTGCGTCTCATGTAGATGTGCAGGAACAGATGCACTCTTAGGACCAAACTCCTAAAAGGTGAAGGTATAGCTCACCCTGTAGCAATAAATTGCATGCATGTACCCTGAACTTATTGTACGCATAAAAGCCCACTCTATATATACAAATCCTGACACATGTTTGCAAAGGGATTATATTTCACATGACTCTCCTTACCCCACTTTCAGAAAGCACACCTTTTAAAACACTGATCCTTTGTTCAAATGGGTCTACTACATTTTGAATATTGTTTTTTTCTCTCTATCTTTTGACATGTGTTTCTGTTTTAGATGCATTATACATAGAATATAACAGCTACATCTAATTCACTTTGACTAAAATACTGTAAAGCTTGCTTCAAGACCAGCTTTTTGGCTTATACTTTTGGAGGTTGATATGGATTACTGTTTGTGAGAAGCAGTAGCGTTCCTCCTTTCTGTGGAAAGTTCCTTGCATGCTGTTGTGTTGGGAGTTGATTATTTCTGGGACCTGGGTGCTGGTCTAAGTGCATTAATTAAAAAAATAATAACAGTAATATCAAAGGTGTAGAGTTAAAGGTGAGTGACTTAAATCATGTTATAATGTAAAATAATTTCCTAATTATTTTTGCACCAAATCTTAGCCATTCATCCACAAACTGAATGTGCTAATCACCTTCCATTTAGTTTATGACCTGAATGGATAATTTCTTGCCTCGGGGTGGACAGCGGCAGCCACACAGAAGCTCAGTTGGTTGCATTGGTCCTTTGTGTTGCAGGATCAGCTTGTGTTCAGCTGCTACTCAGGAAAAGCCTGGTCCTGAAAAGTGTTTGGCCCCTGAACCTCTGGGGTCTGGGAATTCTTGGCATTATTCAGGGCAGGCAGTGCTTTCCCCACTGTTCAGAACTGGACCACCCATTACCAACAAACACATTTGCAAATAATTTAAACTATGAAACTCATTTTCCACCACAATGTTTAGGTAATTATTCCTGCCTAAAGTGATTGCAGCATGTTAAAAATAACACAAACAAGTGGTGTCATTTTGGTTTAGAAATAAATTAATCCCACTAGGCACTCAGTCTTTTCATTGAGTTCAGTAGGCTTTGGATCAGGCCCTCACTATGCCTAGGTAAGTAAATGGCTCACAAGATCTAAGAAAATGGCAAATTATTGCCTGTATATCCAGGAAGTAACTCTAATTGTGTTTAAAATCTCAGCCATCACATCATGTATTTATTTAGAAGCTTTTACTTACCAACTTTCTTTTAAATTAAATAATTGTTTTAATCTCTCCCTCTCTCTTTTTTATTCCTCTTTTTTTTAACTTCCATCTGAAGTCATTTTTCATCAGTAAACAATATAATCTTCCCATGTACCTTCCATGTGCAAAAACACTGCACAACAGAGGAAATATGAACAGTCTGCCAAAGTAAAATCACACTGAACATACCTGCTAATCCTAACAAAAAAAGTCCTAGGTAAGGCACATGGCTGTAAGAAATGTACTGCCATATACAGTTCTGCTCAAAGTGGCTGTATGGATTTTTTTTCCAGTGTATCACATCACTTGCTGCACCTTGTTATAGGACTGCAATAAACCCAACTTGGATTAAGAAGTTTTCCATGTCAACCCCTTAGGGCAGCTGATTATAGGTTTGACCTTTTGAGATTCTGTGTATTTCCCACTTAATCAGTGCTGGAATGAGTTGCTGCTAAGTAGGATCTATGGGAACCCTATGGGAAAAGCAAAGTCATCTAAAAATAATGAGTCTCTTTCCCCCCTCCCTCCCCCTCCCATTTTGAGCTCTATTAGGCCATGATAACAGTCTTAATCTAGGCTACACAAAAGCATAACATGGCATGTGATGTTTGCATTATATAGAGTAAAAGAAGACTGAGAAAGGCTTTTGGCAGCCTGGAATGTAAATGAGCCTTCACAACTTGGTCAAAAATGCTTCACTTGCCTCCCCCTCCCCTCTCCCTCTTTTCTTCCCTTTTTTCCCCCCTCTCTGGCTAAAATTTGTTTGGTTGAGCTGAGGCCTTGTGAAGCTTTTAAGCTCCAGTACCTCAGATTTTGACAGAGTAATTGGTTCCCTGTTGCCTGGGCAATAATACAAAATTGGCACCATCTCCATTTTGTCTTGTTACAGTAACACACTTGATGGTTTAGATATAATCTCACAAAGTACTCTAGTTTGGTCATCAGTTCATTTCTCAATAGCTGAGGCCTGTGGGGGTTTTTTTCCTGCCCTACCCTTTTGGGTTTTTTTTCTCCCCTCCTCACACCTCCCGACAACCTTCTGTGAAACTGAACAGCATAATAGATGTAATTAGACCTTCAGTAATAGGACTGAATGGAGCAGGCAATGAGACTCCTTCTCAGGAAGGCAATCAGTGCATTAGGTCCCCAGGACTGAAACTACATTTAACAAGGTTTGGGGCTTAGGGATTGTCAGTCTGGGCTTCTATTGCTTACCCAAGAGAAAGCTCTACCCAGAATGCAAATCTTCATTTACTATTGCTACAAAAGGGAGGAAAAGAACATTAGCCACTTTATTACACATATAATGAAGCGAACTGTAGCTGTTAATATATTTTTTTCTTTGGCAGTAAATCAACTGTTCACAAGTGCTGGTAAGTATAAGTATGTATTTCATCTGTGTTTTTAAAGCTGTTGCCTGGGTTTTTCAGCTCTTGGAGGAATCTAGCTTTGAATGATGTCAGATAAAGGCAGGCTTTATCACTAGGAAATTTCCAGTCAGAAGTAAAAATTAGGCTAAATAAAGTCCTAGAAGAACCAGTTTTGGAAATCATCCCTTTAGGAGAAGCATAGATACAGCAAAGATTATGTGCACTGTATTGATTTCTGTTTTTAACTGTGTAAGCGATCAATCACGGCCAAAACTTCCATTCACCTTTATATGCTGTTGAATACTTTAACCAATCAGTTTTTGGTCCTGTTTGATACTGTTGTGATAAATGGAAAATCATTTGATCTTTATGTTATAGGAGTTATAATTTCAGTTATTCGGTACCTCTACTTTATAGAGAAAATACAAATACATGAAAGGACCGCTGAGCACATATTGCTATGAACAACGCAAGTGCAATATTAGTTGCAAGTGGGTCAGTGGTGACTGTGGGTTAACCTCAAAGGATCCATTTACACATGTTCCAAAAAGCTTATTTAATGATAAAAAAAAAATTATTGCTAATACAGAGTGGAGGTATATAGTGCCGTTTCCGAATGCCCAATTCAGTACAGCTCAGATTTCTGGAAATTAGGAAACGAGACATTCAGGTACATGCTCAGATAATGTTAACTCTGATCTTTTTGAGAGATGCCACAGTACATCCATAACACATATGCTCTCGCTTTGCCTTTGAACTATGCGGAACGGACCTACTGACACCTGCCGTTCAGTCAAATAGCCTGATCTGCAGGAAAAAACCCACAATTTCTGTTGAATTTTACAACTACTGTATCTTCATGTACAGTGTTAGAAAACCATCTAACACAACACACAAACTTAGTCCCTTACATACACACACCTGATTGTTTCTTGTTCCTGAGACAAGCTACAAATGAGGTGGCCTTAACTCTGGAACTGCCAGCCTGCAACTAGTGGGACCTGCATCCAAAAACACAAGCTGCATTCTCTCTCCTTAAGAGCCACACAATCCTGCTCTGGCTCCCCATCCCTGCTATCCCCTATAAATTCAGCTATAAATTCAGAAGAGATATTTGGGGGGGGCCTTGATGCTAAAAAGTTGAGAACCACTGATCTAGCTGGTGCCACTTCAGGGCAGCAGGACTGTACTTTGCTGCACCCTGCTCTTTCTATTGTCTTCCCCCTCCTAATCCTCAGTCTGTACTGGTCTGTACTGGAAGGATCTAGGGCACAGGGGTCTAGGGCAGTCCTCACTGCTGAGGCCACTTCTTCAGGGTCTCACACACTGGCACTTGCCCCTCCTGTGGCCTCTCCTGTTGGCCCTGGGAGCATGAGAGGAGTGGAGGGGACAAGCTGGACTGTAAAAAGAGTCACTCCTCTTTGCATTTTCCTGCCATCCTGTTTGCAGCAGAGGACACCCCTGGAAGTGTGAGGGGCCTGGCACAGGGGCTGCCTGGGGTCAGGGAAAGGTAGGGGGAGACAGCAGCAGTCCCCACACGAGCAGCTGCAGGCACTGCAGAAATATCTGGAGCAAGGTGCAGGGTGCTGGCTGGGGAAGAAGAGCATTTATCTCCTCATACAGGGATCTCATGGCACACTCCCATCACTCTTGTGACACACTAATGTGCTACAGCACACTCTTTGGGAATCAATCACTGGGCTACTTAGTCTGCACATGTGCAACATGATCAGTTTGGCTCTTGAGCATTAAGCTTGCCAAATTCTTTTGTCTTAATACCGTCTTTCATTTCGCTTCCCCAAAGGGCCAGTGAATTCTGTGCACTAATTGTGGTAAAGCTTTAGGCCATTTGGGACACCATCAGGACAATGGTTTGATCTGTCTCTCACGCATGCACACACATAGTTCCACCTTAAAAAAAACTGTTTTTGTTAAGAAGGGCTTTCTCAATACCACCAGTTGAATGACTTCACACTTAGACTGGTGACCATGGTGTCTGCTTCCATGTAGTATGCTAAATTTTAAAGCAACCTAAACACGTATGTGGCTGAACATTAACAAAAGTTATCTTTTAAGCAGAAGTAAGTTTTCAACCTAAACCATAACATTGCTGGAACTTATTTGAGCTTTCAATCCCCCTTCTTCCCCCCACGCTTCTTTTATACAGAGGCCCAGTTTTTTTCTTCCACAAATACCTCCACTAATCCCTATCTCATTTTCTTTGTAAGTGCAATCAGCTTAATTCTACCAGCTAATTCTAATGGTTTGTAGCAAGTGCCTCTTTATGCATTCCACCACTCCAGTGCCTCCCTTTCTCCTTATTTCCTCCTTACTCCAAGGCTAGGGACAGACGTTCAAAAAGCCTGAGCCTGAATTGATTCATAGATTCATAGGGCATGTCCACACAAGCATGCACGTGCCTCTTGCCCTGTCTCAAACCCCTTTGGGGCAGGGCAACAGGCATGTGTGAGAACAAAAAAATATTCCCCACACTGCAAACTTGCAGCCCTGGAAGAAAATTTGACCCCTGGATATAGGGGTCTAAAAAAAATGAAGTATAAAAAAGCAGGGCAGGGCACGGTCCCTGACTGTACCCTGAGGCAACCGGAGGTGGGGTCCTCCATACAGACACTCTAGCTGCCACAACATCTATGGTTTTCCCCTTGCCCTGGTGCTGAAACACGCGGCTGGCCAGGCCATGTGTTTCAGCACCAGGGTTCCGGTGCTGGTGAGTAAGGGGTCAGGAGGGCTGGAGGAGGGGGGAGGGTACTGTGGGGGGACCCCCAATGGCCCCGCCCACTC
>NW_017729024.1:94862405-94871291 GCF_001723915.1 Gavialis gangeticus
AGAGCTGGCACCTTGGACCCATCTAGCTGTGGCTGACCTTCTGGCCAAATGGGACCAAGAAGACATGTTTGACAGTTCCAACAGGCCACCACACCGGAACATCTTACAGGGGATAGCTGCCCAGGTGGCTGGGCAGGGGGCACAAATGGCAGTAGTGCTGCACAGAGGTCAACCCTGCAACTGCAGTCCACTGGCAGCTAGCCCAAAGGGGCATATGCCTCTACTGGCTCTGTAGTCCCCATCCAAGTCTGCAGATGCACAGCAGGTCACAGCCAGGCAGCAGCCCCCATTGCCAGACTGCTGCAGTGGGTAAAGGGTGCAGGGAACTCTCAGGACTGCTTCAGCAGTCCAGCTGGCACAAGGGGTAGTGTCCCCAGGTACCAATTGGCTGGGCCGAAGAAGCTCCTGAGAGCTAGTAGCCCTGAGCTACTTGCAAGAGTGGCTTTTTATACTGCTGGGGACAGCACAGATGCTGGCCCCTGGCTGAAGATCTGGGAGGAGCCAGGCAGAACTGATGCAGTACTCCAACTGTGGTCTGACCAATGCCACATAGAGAGGAAGTATCATCTCCTTGGATCTATTTGTCATGCATCTGCTGATGCATGGTAAAGTGCAGTTAACTTTGCTGATGATTTCGTCACACTGATAACTCATGTTCATCTTGGATTCCACTATGACTACGAGATCCCTTTCTACTTCTGTGCTGCTGAGAGAGTCATTTCCTGCAATCGTTTCCTACCCTCTGGTATGTTCACTTCACCCCACAATTTAGTATCATTTGCAGACTTGGACAGAATACACTTCACGTCCACATCCAAGTCACTGATGAAGACATTGAAGAGTACAGGCCCAAGGACTGAGCCCTGCAGGACCCCACTACCCACATTCTTTTAGGTCAATACTGGCCCGTCTACTACCACTCTCTGGGTTTAACCCCCAAACCAATTTGCCACCCACTGGACTGTGTAAACATCTAAGTCACAGCCTCTTAATTTATTTATGCCTTCTTAAAATTGATTCAATCTTTGCAGGTTAGTCTAACCTGGCTAGGCTAAACCGGTTTGTAACCAGAAAGACATTCTCTCTGGACTGAGGCAATTCAGGCACATGCCTGCAGTGGATCAGGCTAAAAGCCATGAGTGGGGGCATTGAGTAGCCTTCCCTTCCCTTGTACAGGGCTGAGCTGAAAAAGGGTGTGCCCAGGCCCTGGCAGGATGCTTTGATTAGGGAGGTCTACCCGTACCATTCTAGGCTTTTCCCCACTGGCTACTCAATGGGCAGGAGTGTTGCCAGACCCCAGTCCCCTGCTAGCACTCTGAGGCAAGGATGTGTGTGCAGTGCATGCATCTGTTGATGATACGGAGCTTTTCAATCTCCCTCCCTGCTTCTTTATACTGTCTGCAGCAAACTGACAGGCAAGCAAGCCAGCAGGGAGCTGATAACAGTGTTTTATCACTCCACCAGCAAAATAATAGCTTCTCTCCATTAGTTCTTCTTAAACAGTTTACCAGCTGACCTGTTGATTAGCTCCAAAACCCCCTGTCTGCCTATCCCAGTGCAACTGGAGACACACACACACACAGATACCTCTTGGCATTAGCTAGCATATCACATGCCTAGGGTCTGTGGGGCTGGGGTCTGTGCTGTGGGAAATGGGAGGGGGGATTCCTGCTTTATCAGTGAGCAGCGGGTGGCAGGGGTAAGGCAAGGGGAAGCCAGGCAGACCCTGCTGTGTCTGCAGTCTCTGCTGGAGCTGGAGCTGGGGCTGGGAGCAGAGGGGAGGGCCAGCTCTGCTACGGAGCTGAGAGCCCTGCCCAGCCCAGCCCAGCCCAGCCCAGCCCAGTCCAGAGAGCATGCCAGGATGCTGGGGAAGTCTAGTTTATCTTAAACCAGCACGGGGTCTAGGACAGACATTGCATAAACTGGAATGACCCAAATCAGTTAAGTGTGATGCTACATTCAACCAGGTTTATCTCACACCAGTTTCAGCCATTTTCAAATGGGTTTATGTGCACTGAACATCTGTTCTGTTATAGGTTTAAACCAGTGTCTGATCACTTAAACCAGTTTATGTGTAATTTCTGTCCCTAGCCCAAGAGCTTTCTTTATGCAATTAACAACTTACCTTTACATGGTCGTGTTTAGATGCCAGGAGACCTGGCAGTTTCTGATGTGCTGAATGACATTTTTAAACCTTGCATGGTCCAGGCTTCTCTGGATTATAAAATAGTGGGAGTGATGTTTGGGCTCAAGTGAAATGAATAACAAAACATTGACTTCTCTCAGGCCAAGATTTCATTCTGCATGTGTCTCTTCCTAGGAAAGCACAAAAGAACATGAGAAGTTAAGAAAGGTAACAGGTAACAGCCAAGCAAGGTTCACCAATGCTCCTTACACCTAATCGTAGATGTTAAAAGATATAACAAGGTGAAGGGGAAAGGTTGATGGGAACAGAAGAATTCTTAAACTCTAGACGGGTGTTTTTTTGAACCAGTAGGACCAGTAACAAATGTGGACTAATTCCTATTTTCTTCCAACCATCACTGTGACTAGTGAGCAATAGATGTTCTGAGTAATCTTAAATTTAAATATAGCATCTTTTTATACAGTGTGGAATAGTCTATATGCTGTGGAATATGGTATAACAACAGTAACACAAATTAATTCCAAAATTTGAATGGGCACCAGCATGAAATCTAGTGAACTTTGCTGTAACATTTATTCATCTGATGAGGCAGCATACTGTCATAAGGACAAAAGGAATCTCCACCACACACACACACACACGAAGCAAGGCAACATTGTAGTGAGATTACTGAATGGCTTATAATGATTCAAGATAGCTTTTCCACAGAATAACTGACACACACGCTCACACACGCACACACAATAATCTCAGCACAGTGTCTGTCTGCCATTATGAGGCAATGCTTTCATTATGCTGTTGAATCTCATAATACATAATAGTTGTGTTTCCCTTATTCAGAATTAGGCTTCAAACATTGCCACACATTTTCAGGACTTTACATCGGGAATATTTTTGTGTCTGACTGATTCTTTTCAGTGACTGAGTTTTTGTAACTGTTTAAGACTGAGCTGCACTGATTAAGTCCATCCTTGTGATATATTACAAAAGTAACTTGAAAGTTAACTTATATCAGTACTGCAGCTTCTCCAAGCCCCATGGGTACAGAGGCCTAATTGAAAGGAAGGGGAAAATCAACCCATTGGCTTTGACTACAGATAATAAGCAGTGCTATGGGAGAAAATCTATTATCAAACTAACCCCCCTGGAGGGTACGAGACAGAGTAGCCTCATTCTACACAATTAAAAGCTCTTTTCACATCCAGAGGGTGCACCATGCCAAGAGATGTTAGAATTGCAAAAGCAATTTAAAGGTACAGTCAACGGACATCACTAACATTGTTACCTCCTGGAGCTTGCATTGCTAAGGTGAAATTAATCTTTACAGGCTCAATGAAATAAATGCATTCCAGCATACCTAATCATTAAAAAGTCAGTTGTTCACACAGAGATATCTGAAATACCATCAAGAATTGAGATAACTGTGGATTAGTATTCCCATGTTAGTTTACATTAAAAATCCATTTTGTCTAGTAGCCTCTCTCTCCTGGTGACCAGTACTTGTTGCATCAGAGGAAGACTCAAGAAACTTTATCATGACAGTTATCTCAGAAGTAACAGTTATTGCTGATGCAACAATTGATGAAGCTTGTCTTGGCTACTAATGTGCCATCAGTGCTCATTAGAGCGGCCAATTACTGATGCCTAAGTGGAATTTCCTCTTCAACCAGAATCGGCACTCACTCAAACCTCATTCAAAGTTAATGGAATTGCAGGAGGTGTAAATCAGTGTAGAAATCAATCATACAGTTAGCTGACTTCTTTGTAAGAACAACTTGCTTCCAAAGAGACAAAAGCTAAATCCTGCCCTGAATGGTCTGGCCAAGAGGAACTTCCTTTTAGCCTTTACAACTGCTCCCTGAGAACAACAGGATTCCATTTTCTCTTTCAGCTGGATTGGTATGCAGTGAGTCCAGTTGTGAGATGATGCACTATGTTAACTGGCTAAATCTGCTAGAAGTCTAGACATCCTTTTTATTGTATGTGTAAATTAAGTATACTGTAATTTGCTGTATGAAACAAGTCAATATTTCCATATGGCTCAGTTATCAGATACAAAGTTAACGTTGCCATAATCAAAGAATGGTATTTAGGTGTAGAAATGTTTCTGGCAAGTATTCTTGGCAGCAATTCTCAAGAACATTAAAAACAGGAACAGAACTTTCTCAAGCCCCCTGGACATACCTTTATCTAGGACTTTTCCAGAGCTGAATCAGAATTACTACAACAGTCTCAGTTCAAGTGTAATGCTATAACTTTGCCTCCCACATATTAATTCTGTAGGGATAAGAACAGCAAACCAATCTGCTTTAAAGAAAAAAAAGGGACTGGAAACAAATATTATTTTCAGATGAATAAAGAGTCTGAAGGAAGGAAAAGAATATGCAGAAGTCATAAAAACTGGTGTCCCTTTGATTTCTATAATTGTTGAAGATAAGAGTCTGAAGAATAAAAGGGTTTTATCTTTCATTGTTTCCCCTATCAGCATTAGTCCACTTTGCTCATTTTAGGGACATAAATACTAACAGTCTGGCATAATACTATTTTGATACCTGTCTTTCAATATCTACAGCTAATTGACAATGTGACTTATAAGCTGAGGCCTTGGAAATACTGTCTCAGGTATTATATGCAAAATGCAAAGACACCCTGGGCCAAGTGTTGAAAACTGCATCTCTTGGATTTTGTTGCTTGACATAAACTTTTGAAAAATGCTGTGCTAACCAAGAAAACAGGCCTGGCAAACTAAAAGGATGATTTTTGTGCCTGCAAAGTTAATTGTGGAGAAAAAATCTGAGCACCTGCATCTGTAAATATATGATTGCAGACATATTCAAATAATTAAGTCGTTAGATACACAGTTTCTCAGACTTGCAACAGCAGTTCATTTTGTAGGCATAAATATTCCACCACAAATTTTTTATTGCAACTTGCACAGAAAAAGCACAGAGGTCAGTTCTCAACACAGCTGAAAACATGTCTTAAATATATCTTTTATTGAGATTAGTTCATTCTAAGTGCATACTTTGCCAGCTCTATCACAACTTGCCCATTCCCTTTGGACTTTCCATTTCTATGCACCTGCAACCTAGTTTGCACTCCATGCCTTCAGTGTTTTTAGTGGATCCCTATGGAGCTTAAACAATGACTCTGGACTCTGAGCACTAACTCATTTATTGTGCTTAAGACTGGCAGCACAATCCCACCTGTGCCTTCTGTCAGTGATATTGAATTCTCTGAGACAGCTGTGGATTGGGAGACCTCCTATACATAGACAACTGGGTGCAATTTTTGCCTGAATACTTAGAGTAGCCCAAGAAAAGGAAAGATATTGCCCCTTCTCCAGAATAAGCTCTGGTCTACTATACATCAAGTGGAAGACATTCTAAACTCTGCTTTCAGAATCCTGATTTAAGATTTTGGGGCACTCCTCAGAGGAATGATTTGTCCAGCATGCAAGGTCAAAGAAGGTGAGAGAGATGAAGTGTCCAGAAAGGAGGGGGAGCGTGTGCTTGAACAGCCAAGAGATCAACTACCTTACCTCCTCTTTTCATAGCTGCTCCTGCTGCCTCACAAGGAGAAGCAGATCCCAGATTTTACAAAGGGGGCATAGGGAAACATCAACTGGAGCTGCAGAGGTGGCTGCAACTCCTTTTCTCTGACCCCTCCAGCCTCTCCCTGCCCACCCCCCAACCAGGGCAGGTAGGCTATGTGATGGGAGCAGCAGCCAGGGATTTTTTTAAGTCCTCAGAGCAGGTGAGCAATCCACCCCTCCTTCCCCCACGCCACCATAGGAGGAAGGAGAAAAAATTATTTGGGGGGGAAGGGAGGAGATGAGTGTGACTTTTCCCTGCTCTCTCCCCCACTGCTGGGGCCTTGTTCTGTTCCCCTCCCCCCTATGGTGGTGAGGGAAGTAGTGGGGCTAGGGCAGGGGAGGCCCTGTAGAGCTGGGGCAGGGCATGGGATGGAGCTATGAACGACTCATCTGAGGGGCACCTGGCATGGGGAGAGGGTGGCAGCTCCCATCATTGCATGCACCCTGGGAAGGCGTGGGGTCTGTGCCCAGGATCTGCATGTGAGGTGAGGGCAGGCTGTGGACCAGGATCTTCCCAATGGGGGGTTGGGCTGCTTTTCACTCGGGGTGGGCGGCAGTGGCACTAGTAGGGGGCTGGGGGGCTAAAGTGAATTTTGCAGTGGCTGCAGCCCCCCCCCCCCAATTGCCTCCAGCACCACCACCATCCTTCCTGACTGCACCCTGGCTGAGCACCCCCCATCAGGAAGAGCCTAGTGCAGCCCCAGCCCATAGCCCACCCTGCCCCACACAGATCCAGAGGCACATGCCCTCCCATGCCTCCTAGGGTGCTCATTGCAGCAGGCTTTGTGCCCATGGACAAGCCACTCGTGACTTAGTCCTGCACTCTGCCCTGGCTGTGCAGCCCCAGCCCCACTCCCTTTTTCACCACTGCACTCACCAATCCTCATCTGTGCTGCAGCTGCCGGAAGCCCACAGCCAGGCTGCCTTGTGGACCTACTGCTGCCCTTTGTTTGAAGGGCCTAAGCCCCCTTAGCGCCCCCTTCCACTACCTATGCCCCCACTTCCTGCTCACAGACATGTCTCCTCCCTTCTCCTCCCCACTCTTCTTCCCCTGCTTTCTGCTGGTGCTGTCCCTGCCCAATGGGTAAGTGGAGCTCCAGAGCTGCTCCATCCAGCCTGTGCAGGCTCAGCCCATGACAGCAGAGGCAGCAGTGGTTGGTCAGGTTTTCCCCTGTCTGTGGCTGCTTCTAGGCTGGCAGAGAATGCCAAGGGGCAAACTGATAAAGGGGGGGAACTTGCCTATGGACCCCTCTCTGGATCCTCCCCTCATCACAAGCAGTGTGAGGCAGCAGTCAGGGAGGTAATGGAGAAAAGTAGGAGGATGAAGAGTTTTCCTCAAGAAACAAAGTACTGAAAGAAAGAAATTCATTCCAGCATACCTAATCATTAAAAAGTCACTTGTTAACACAGAGGTATGTTTGCAGGGTTAGCACACACCTAAAGGATATTTAATTCACAGACATCACTGGGTTTGTGAGGCTACACAGGGTAAGTGGGAAATAGATCTAGGAGTAGGGAAGGAAAGCACAGCAACAAGGAAGGGAACACTATTCAAGGTGTGGGACAATGATGGGAAATAGCACTCATACTGGAAAGAGATGATCATTAATTCAGGAAGAAAGAAATTGGAGATAAGTGTAAAGATGGAATGGAAAGAAATAAGCAGTGCAAAGGGCAATAGCTCAATTTAAAAGGCAAAAACATTAGAGATTTTTTCAAATAAATGGAAAAAATCATGAAAATGAGTTTGGGAGAAAACAAAGACATTGAAAAGTGCATAATCTGAGAATCCTAAAACTTGGGTAGGATGTAATAGAATTTACATTCTGATTCTTAGGCGAGATGCATCAGATTTTCTAATCTGGAGATTGATTTTGTTGTATTAAAATTTATACTCCAGTTGTCTTTTGGTCAGGTTCTTTCTGTTAAAGCTCACATCATGGATCTTGAATTTGTTCTTTCATCCTTCTCAGCTTTTACAGTGAAGAATCATTTCTAAAAATCTGCTCTGGTTGTCTTAACAGTGAGTGAGTGAGTACTCTTTAAATATCAATCCTATTTTTAGAAAATTAGAAAAAGGATTTTCAAGAGCCCTTAAACAACCACATAAGCTCCTTCCTTCGTATTTAACTATAGACAAATATCAAGTACAAATGTAAAATTTGTTTGGCTGCTAAGACAAATAGCTTGATATGAACCATTGAGCTAATGCCAGCCGCACTTTGAATCAGTATGTACCGCCTTTTTCAGAGATCCTTACTCAGGCAAATTTTCCATGAAAGAGGGATTTTGCACAAGTAAAAAGACTCTCAGAAAACTCAATATTGGCACTCTGTGCAAAGCTTATGGTTTATGTATGAAATGTATACAAGAACTGGAGGGAAAGAAGAAGATGGAAAAAGAAGAGAGTAGGTAAAATTCTGACTTCCTTGAAAGTTAGTGGAGGCAGTTCTGTGGAGGAAGGGGCAGGATTTCAGCCAGTGTTTCCATACATATACAGGGATTTACACTTTTGTGGTGTGTATCACTGTTTCTATCCCAGAGATGGACAATAAGTGATAGCTGCAAATGTAACACATCCTGTTGCAAGGGTTTTGTTATAAAGGAATACAGTCTTAATTTCTCTTCCAACTAAGAAGAAGAAATACTTTCTAATCATTAACAGTCTACAAATGAGAAAAGCTTATATCATAGAATCATAGAAGTAGGGTCAGAAGGGACCTTGTAGATCTTCAGGTCCGACTCTCCAACAACGTGTGGCCATTATTCCTTGTTATGCCAGGGGGTGCTAGGGGAAACAAGGTCTCTCCCAAACCCTTCTGGTCCCTTCTTCAATCCATCTGACTGTGTAGGCATCAATACCACAGTTGCCTAGTTTTTTAATGAGGATGGGGTGGGAGACAGTGTCAAAGACCTTGCTGAAGTCTAGAAAAACTACATCCACGGTGACACCTGCATCCAATGCTTTTGTGACCTGATCATAAAGGGCAATCAGGTTGATCTGACGTGACCTCCCCCTAATGAAACCATGCTGGTTGCCCTTGAGCATCATCTCTGAAGCCGGCCCATCACAGATGTGCTCCTTGATGATCTTCTCAAAGAGTGTCCCTAGGATTGAGGTAAGACTGACAGGCCTATAGTTGCC
>NW_017729024.1:94872980-94873682 GCF_001723915.1 Gavialis gangeticus
TCCCCTGCCCGAAAGCATGGGTCATTATCTAGGAACCCAGAGCTTGCCTGGCAGCACCAACTGCGTAAGCGCCGGTTGACCTTGCCAATGCAGACCCCATGTCACTGTCCCCACCTACTCACCAGAAGAAGAGAGGAGAATACCACCTGCACCCCCGTCTCCTTAAGTTTGTCCCCCAGAGCCTTGAAATCCTTCATAATGCAGTCAGGGTTGCCCCTGGCCACATCATTCTTCCCCAAGTGGATGACAACCATGGGGTACTGGTCATTTCATTGTCTCTTCTACTAATCTATCTTGATGTTCCCATCAAATTACATAATGTTTAATCTGCTGACACTTTTAATACTCATGTCAATGCAAAAGAAAGGTAAGGAAGCATTTTAAGTCTTTAAGCATTTCAGTCTTACCTCAATCCTAGGGAAACTCTTTGAGAAGATCATCATGGAAAACATCTGTGATGGGCCGGCCTCAGAGATGATGCTTAAGGGCAACCAGTACAGTTTCATTAGGGGGAGGTCATGTCAGACCAACCTGATTGCCTTTTATGACCAGGTCACAAAAGCCTTGGATGCAGGTGTTGCCGTGGATGTAGTCTTTCTGGACTTCAGCAAGGCCTTTGACACCATCTCCCACCCCACCCTCATTAAGAAATTGGGTGACTGTGGCATTGATGCCTACACAGTCAGATGGATTGCAGATTGG
>NW_017729024.1:94878682-94887998 GCF_001723915.1 Gavialis gangeticus
TCTATGAAACATTACTTTTAAAAAGCTTTGAAAAGCAAAATGTTCCAAAATGGAATGTAAATTAATTGTGGATGGGAATTTCAGTTTAAATAATGAATTGGAAACCCTTAAGAAATCAGAGCCTTGTGTTTTTAGGGTTACTTGCAAAACCCTTTTCACTTCCGTCTGAGGCCTCAATGCTCAACCTCCAGGCAAAGGGCCATATCTGGGTAACCTGGCCGTCATATGGCCTATGGGTCTCCCCATGTGTTGGGAAATCTGGTGACAGGAGAGCAGTGGCAGCATTAATTGCTGCTCCCCTACTGCCAAATTTCCAAACCCATTTGTAGCTCTGAAAGCTGGATGATGTGACCCTGACTGCTAGATTATCTTGCCACATGGTAAGGCCAGTAGGCAGTGTCATTCTGTGGCAGGATCCAGAGTATGGGGTTGGGTCAGTGTACATCAATCTGGCACAGAGGTTTGGGCTTGCATGCTGGATCACGCCCACAGCCCAACCCCATGCAAGGGATCTAGCTCACTAGAGCCTGTACCACTCATTCAACCTGAGAAGCTGGAAAGCTGAGTACCACTGGTCTGGAACTGAATTTTTAGTTATAATGATTTTGTGAATTCGAGTCCCCAGCTAAATATTTTAGGGACAGATCCTTAGCTGGTATAATTCTCTGGGATGTTGAGCTGATGTGATACCAGCTGAGGATCCAGTTTATAACTTACACACTAGAAACATTAATTATGTGATGTGATAGCATAATAAAAAACGATTCCTACAAAAAGTATCATTAATGAAAATGTAACCAAGGTGAGTGCATTTAATTATTGTTAATGTGTAAAAACAAGTTTTCTCTAATTAGGTGTTCCTTGTTTAACATGCAGATGTTTTTGTTACATTCAAAGAGATGGGATTTTTTTAGGGATTTAAATATTTATGACATAAAATAATTAAAGAAAAATGCATTTCTCAGAAAATGCAACATTCGTATTTAGTACAGCAAATGCCACGTTGTTAGGTTCATCGTCATGCAAGGGGAAAAGCAGCTAAAGGGTGGTTTCATCTCAGAAGGCACAAGCAGGGCACTTTCACTTATTATATTGATGTAGACAACTGCACTGGCCTTCATTACTTGAGGAGCGCAGGTAGTGGGACTAATATACTCCTTCTTGTATGGTGTCTGTTCAGAGGAGGACAGTTTTATTTCATAGCCAGAGGACCTCTACTAACACTAGCAAAGGTTCTGCAGAAAAACCCCCCCATTAAAGCAGCAAATCTAGACTAGCTCTATCCCTGTATCAGGATGGCACTATCTACCACATCCTCCAAATTTTCTGTTTTTGTGGGAACTGTGATGGCTAGAGTTGTTTCAGCTCTGCTTCTGGGAGACGTGCATCTTTTGAGGCTCCACAGCCTTGTCAGTGAATTAATAATGCAAAAAAAGGGTAAAGGATGGAGAAGGAATAGGAGCTGCCAATTTGTATATCCCACAAAATCTTCCTGAAAAACATGACAAGCCAATAGGCACATGTTGTAGCAGGAGGCAGCAATAGGCAGTTAAATACCGTCCTTGAAATGGAACTGGATGAATATTTTTCAGGGTTTTTTTAATGGAAAAATTAAATGTTTGGGGGGCAAAGTGTATGTTCTCACTTATTTGCACAACTATGCCAAAGCTAGGACTGCTGGGTTGAAGAAATACAGACCAGCACTTGATTCCTACAGTTGAGCTGATCACAAACAATTTAACGTTGTTTGATGATGATGTTGGTAACTCAGGGTCTTCAAGAACTACTCTCTCCAACATATGTCAAACAAATTATTTTAAGGATGCCCATTTCATTCTCTAGAAAGACAAGACAATTTCTTTAAAATTAGAGGGGAAAATACAAAGAAATGTGACCTCCTTAATTTATTATAAGCATGAAACTTTTCAGAACTTTCTTCACTGAGATACAACTCTAGGAATAAAGAAATAAAATAGCAGGGAGACAGGAGGAAAGGACATTGGGATATTTATGTGGGATGAAATAAAATAGAATGAAACCAAAGACAGATAGGGGAAAAAAGAGAGAAACAAAACTGACTTTTATTTAAGGCATATATTGTATGTTATTTTTTCTGCACTCCAAGAAAATCTCCAGCAACATGAAAGTGAAACAAGAAAAAGTTATGTGACTGAGTATAAAACAAAGATATAAATTTTGTTTTCTTGTTTTTAGTTTTCTCCTTTATTATATACAGTTCCTGAAATTAAATCTGTTGCATTATTTGTTACTGTTTTTATTTTATGTCTGTGTTCATTTGAATGTCATGTGATTTCTTTTTTTTTTTGGATCAAGCTCTGATACAATCAATAGCTTGAGCAAATCAGAACTGTTGCAAGAGCTTACTAGGGTGTATGGTTGTGTTTTTAGAATAGAAGTACTTTAAGGAGGTAATTACTTCTCTGTTTGGCTGTCTTTCTACTGTGTACCAAGCACAACTGGGTCCCAATCCCTGACATATGGATGTTATTTTAATATAAACAAGTTCTACTGCTACTAATGATGACAAGAGTGAGAAGACATCTAGCGTGATGGAATGAGACTTGGGGAAGAGACTGAATAAATGTGCATCTGTGGAGTTATATAAAGCCACATCTCTTGGATTTCTACCCTACTTCTCTCATTCTTCTCTGACCAAACAGCTCATCATGGAGAGCCAACAAGCAAGAAGAGCCAAAACTGACAGAACCATTCTCTTTCCCTTGGATTCTGACCTATAATAGGAAACCTAGTAGTAAGTACTCCCTTTTGCCATGGAAGAGCAAAAAAGGAAGATATTTTAACTGCAAAGAAAAGGGGCCAGAAGAAGAAACCAGTGGAAGAACCAGTCTTGCAGAAGAAAAAAGGAGTTGGAGACTGTTTGGACAATTTTTCTCACCTTTGGTGCATATTGATGGGAAGTCTTGGAGTGAAATAAACTCCCCAGATCCTCCTGATACACCCATTTCATGTTCTTCTGCCTAAAGTTTTCATTTTACTATACACTGAAGAGGCAGGAGGGGAATCCCTTATAAAACTCAGAAAGAAAGAAGAACCCTCCCACTGCCTTCACTCCTAGATGCCAGTACTTTGTGAGTTGCGCTGGGAAAAAATGTTTAATTATTAATAACTGAAGGTGTACATTTTCCAGCTTATCACCAAGTAGAGGATGGATGTACACATAGTCTTTATGTATGCAAATGAGTGGGATTGAAAAAAAAACCCCAACAGTTCCCTGTGGTGAAATCTGATAGTCTTCCTTTTGAGGTGGATCTCACTTTATTAATACTTGCCCCAAATTGAGGAGGATCAAAGGAAATCTTTCTTTTCCCCTTATAATCTCCCCTTTTGTGTTTTGAATTTCTGGGTGTGACTGATTGGAATGCATACAAATTGGAAGACATATGAATACACATACAGGTAGAAGCACAATCCACATTATTTGTTCTCCCCTTTCATAAATTCTTCAATGATAGTGTAAATAAAAATTTATTTTTCTCACTAAAATAAGTAGATATGGCTCTTAATATCCTCAAAGAAGAGTTTTATTAAATAAAAGGATGCCATTGTTTACAAAGACATTTTTCACAGTACAATTTCATTTTAACTATTAAACAATGAGTGGAAGATTTGAGTCCATAAGGGGATGATCACAAAGACCAATATAATGCTTTCTTCTTGTCTTCAGATGTGGAAATATGGACTACTCATTCCACATTCAAACATCAGACAGAATTGGTTAAATATTAATTTCCATATTTTAGAGATTCTTTACCATTTGAAAACATTTAACCCTTTATTGACTCCTCAGTCTTTAATTACAAGAATACCTTCATTTTTTTCCCACAGGACTCATCCATGCTATCCTGGTGCTCTGAGGAGAGACTGTGTCCTTACTGTCAGGACTGGTTTCAGCCACCTCAACTTCCTGGGTAGAAATCCTCACCCCATGCATCTCTAGACTGAAGCATGCTCAGTGCAGAGAGAATCGTTGGAAAATTTAACAGCCAACCTTATCACGTGTATTTTCTTTCTTTTTTAAATGTATAACTTCTGTCAAATTGAGCCATTTTTTCACAGATATAAGAAGGGGTATCCCACCCTTACAACCTTCCTCCCCCAAAAGTACTGATTTAGTACAAGCTGTCAGTGGAATACTTGAATTTGTTTTAATGGACAAAATGATATGCTTTTCCCAAATCTCATTTGCAAATAAATAACTAAACTTAGAAATGATGCTTATTGCACTACCCAGAAGTTAATTATCTGGCATGTCAATTAATCAGAAGGTTCCCTAACCTTCCCCCGCACTCACTCATGCAAAATTGCCTGGTTCCCTAATAGCCTGCCCAGTGGTGTGCTACCGTGGGGCCTTGTAGAAGCCTGTTGCTATGCACCTCGAGCAGCCCCATGTCTCTTCAGAGCTTCTCAAGTGGTGTCACAGGATGAGATTACACATTACAATCAGACCATGTTGAGAACACGTAAAACTTGAATGATTGCACATTAAGGCTCATTAACAAATGCTAAGTGCCCTGTAGGCATCTTAAAGTTATGCCAGTTCAGGTGATGATTATTAGAGCTGTGCGAAACGGCACTGTTCCATTTCGACTTGTGTTTCAACGTTTTGACAGAACAGTGTTTTGTTTTGAATTTCATTTCAATTCGAAACTGCTGTTCAATTTCATTTTGTTGAAACAGTTTCACTGTTCCGATGCTGTTTCGATGATTTGCCCATAGGCTATAATGGAGAAGCTTGAAACAGCCTATAACTTTGTCATTTCTGACCTGAGTTGGATGAAACTTGCAAGAATGGTGGCCCCTTCTGAGGGCATGAAGCTTACCAAGTTTCAAGGAGATGTTTCGGGGAAATTGCACTTCAAAATCTTGAAACCAAAACTCATGTTGTGTATGTGTTAAGCCACAGCAGGGTCACAGCTTCAGGGGTGGTAGCCCCTGCTGAGGCCACAAAGCCTGCCAGGTTTCAAGGAGATAGGTGCAGGGGTTTTGGGGAAACTGCATCTCAAGCTGCAGACAAGCAAAACTCGTGACATGGGTGACACTGTATGTGTTAAGGCGCAGCAGGGTGAGAGTTGCAGTCATGCTAGCCCCTGCTGAGGCTGTGAAGCCTTCCAGGTTTCAAGGAGATAGGTGCAGGTTCTGTGGCCCTGCACCTCTGGCTGCTGACAGGCAAAACTCATGACATGGGTGTTTGTGCAACTGACTGCATCTGTCTTAGGGCACAGGTGGGTGAAAACTGAAGGCCTCCTAGGCCCTGCTGCAGCCACAAAGCCTGCCAGCTGTTAAGGAGATAGGTGCAGGGGCAGTCCAGGTTCTGGGGCCCTGCACCTCTAGCTGCTTACAGGCAAAACTGGAACACACAGCTCAGTAACTAACACCAAGGCAGAAAGCAGGGCAGTTCAAACAGTGCTTCCTTTTATGTAGTATTTCCATCCCTTCCCCAGGGCACTTGGATTGGAAGAGCCCTCAAGGAAAGGTGACAGTCACTGGCCAGCTACATAGTCAATAATGAGAGCAGTCCTTCTCCCCCTTCTCTCCTCTTCCCCCTCCCTCTCCTTACTTTAGTTTCTGTTTCCCTGCAGGCAAGACCAACTTGAGCTTCAAAACTCAAAACATTTTAAAAATTTTGAAAAGTTTCAACTTGCCTCGCTTTAAGGTTGTTTCGAAGCTCTCTGTTTCGTTTCGAAATGAGCCAAAACAGCATCAAAATGAAATTGCCGGCAAAATTTCGTACAGCCCTAATGATTATCTTTGAGCTGTGCTACCTAGCTCAAGTTAAATTAACTTCTGGGTATTCACCTGAAATATAACCCTCAATTTGCAGTTCTCCAGTATCCCAGGAAGCACTGCTCTCAGGTGGAATAGCCATTAGGGCTGTGTGAAACAGCACCATTTCGTTTTCACTTCCGTTTCACCATTTCGAAGGGGCAGTGTTTTGTTTTGTTCTTTCATTTCATTTTGAAGCACTGTTCCATTTCATTTCATCAAACCTGTTTCACTGTTTTGACACATTTTGACATTTTGCCCATAGGCTATAATAGGGAATCATGAAAATGGCTTCAACTTTGTCATTTCTTTCTGATTCAGATGAAAATTGCAGGGATGGTAGCTTCTTCTGAGGGCATGAAGTCTGCCAAGGTTCAAGGAAACAGGTGCATTGGTTTCTGGGATACTGCACCTCAAACTGTTCAAACCAAAACTTGTGACACTTGCCAGCAGCGGCAGCCTCCTGTCATCTGGTGCGCAGATCTGGGGGTCCTCACCCTTTAGAGGGCTGTGGGGCTTTGTTGGACTCCTCTTAGGGGTGCGGGCCCCTGGATCTGCATGCTAGATGACATGCTGCCACCTGGGACTGGTGCTGGGTGCAGCCTGTGCCCAGCTCCAGGAAGATTGTTGCTGCTGCTGGGCCCAGGCAAGAGCAGCAGCCTCCTGTCATCTGGTGCACAGATCCAGGGGCTTGCACCCCCAGGAGGACTCCGGCACAGCCCCACAGCCCTCCCAGATGTGTGCACTGGATGACAGGAGGCTGCCGCTGCCGCTGCCGCTGCCGCCTGGGACTATCACTGGGCAGAGCCTGTGGCCAGCGTCGGGAAGATTGTTGCTGCTGCTGACCCCAGGCAGCAGCAACAGCCTCCTATCATCCAGCACACAGATCTGGAAGAGCATGCACACCAAGAAAAGTCAGGCACAGCCCCACAGCCCTCCCAGGAGTGCAGGCCCCTGGATCTGTGCACTGGATGACAAGAGGCTGCTGCTGCCACCTGGGACCAGCAATGGGTGCATCCCACACCCAGCACTGGGAAGATTGCTGCTGCTGCTGTTCCCCAGCAGCAGCAGCAGCCGCTTGTCATCTGGCATGCAGCTCTGTGGGCCCGCACCCCTGAGAGGGCTGTAGAGCTGTGCCGGACTCCTTGGGGGCCCTCAGATCTGCATGCCAGCTGAGAGGAGTCTGCTGCTGCTGGCTGGGACCAGTGCTGGGTGCAGTCCACGTTGAGCACTGGGAAGACTGCTGTGCTGCTAGCCCCAGCTGGCAGTGACAGCATGCTGTCATCCCACATGCAGATCCTGGGGCTCACACCACCAGGAAGGCTGCGGGGCTGTGCCAGACTCCTCCCAGGGTCGCAGGCCCCCAGATCTGTGCACAGGATGACAACAGGCTGCCATTTCCAGCTGGGACCAGCACTGAAGCCAAGTAAGCCCGGCTTCAAAACTCAAAATGTTTTGAAACTTTTGAAACACTTCAAGTGCCCTTGTTTCATTTCAAAGCTGTTTCGAGGCCTTTTGTTTCCTTTTGATTTCACTGTTTTCAGCTCAAAACATGTCAAAACAGCTTCAAAACAAAACACCCGGTGAAATTTTATACAGCCCTACTAGCTGTCTATCGTTCAGGAGTCTATGGTCCTGGACTGACAGCTGGGAACAGCCAACAAATGGGCAACAGGTAGATGGGGATGGGGTGAGTGGGGAAGGAGGGAAGAGGGATGAAAGGGGGTACAGGGCCTGAGGGGAGGGGAGCATGGAGAAGGGGGGGATGCTGCCCCTTTTGCCCCCCAATTGCTCCTCTGTCATGTGAATTTCCCCCTCCACCTCAATCCCTCCCTTTGTTCCTATTGCCCCCTCCATCCTCAGATCACTTCCTTGTTGCCTTGATCAGCCTGAGAATGGCAGAAATCCAAGTGGGGGGTTTCCCCCTCCCTGCCTGTTTCTGGGGTCTCTGTGGACCACACTGACCCTGTGCACCCAGATCCAGCCCTCACCAGGCCCTGCAACTAAAGGAGAGGAGGAGGGACAGTCAAGGAGCTGCTATGGGGCCTAGTGGGGGCTGGATCTGGGAGTACAGGAGAGACATAGGTTGGAGGGAGCCTGAGAGCAGGCAGAGAGGAAAAATCCCTTCCCTGCTGCACCCCCTCTTCTCCCCCATCCACTGCTCTCAGTCTGGGGTGCCAGGGCAGTGTTCTGAGGGTGGAGAAGCCAATCAGGGGTGGGGGCATGGAGGGAGGATCTGGGGTCTGATGGAGGGTTGTGGTGCAATTTGTGGGGCAGAGCGAGTGATCTATACCTATACTATGGCTAGAGAGCTGGTGAGCAGGGCAAGCATGGAGCAAGCTTGCATCCCCTAGCCATGCCCGTGCTCACCAGCCCTCTAGCACCAGGTCTCAGCAGTGAACATTAGAAAGGGTATTAACCCCAAACATGTGCCTGAGATCACTAGCACTTGTTAAGCTTAGCACAGACAAAGTTCCTTAGAATTAGCACCTACTAACTCCAATGTAATCTCACCTGCAGACTCCTGCCACTGTTTAGGAAGCCCCAGCTAGTTCTGGGGCAATGCTGATTCAAGCCACCACTTCAGGACTCTCCAGGACTGTTTGGGCAGCAGCATAGATTCCTGTCACAATTTGGGCAGCCCCACAGATTCTCACTAATGCAAGGATATTTGAGCAGTGCAGGGCTGCTGAAGTGGTGGCTTCAATTCCTCGGAAAAAAATGATCATGCCAAATAATGTGGCACTCATTATTCTGGATAATTGATTCTGCACTGTATTTGTTATGAATACTATTCACAATGATTTTATCTCCTACTTTGGTTAGCAAATGATTCAGATCAAGTCTGATTCTATTCTCTGCATGGCAAACAGTCTTTGGAGAAATTAGATTAACTACTTTAGAATGACAAAATATCTGCATTTTGCCCTTTTCTGCTAAAGACTATTTTTCCCCAGTTCAAACCAAATTAGAATCATAGAATCATAGAAGTAGGGTCATAAGGGACCTTGTAGATCTTCAAGTCCGACCCCCTGCCTGGGCAGGAGAAAAACTGGGCTCAAATGACTCCAGCCAGGTAGGCATCAAGCCTCTTCTTAAAGACCCCCAGGGTAGGAGCCAGCGCCACTTCCCTTGGAAGTTGGGTCCAGATCCTAGCCGCCCTGACCGTGAAGTAGTTCTTACGGATGTCTAATATAAACCTACTTTCCAACAACTTATGGCCGTTATTCCTTGTTATGCCAGGGGGCGCTAGGGGAAACAAGGTCTCTCCCAAACCCTTCTGGTCCCCCCCAGTGAGTTTATAGACGGTCACCAGGTCCCCCCTTAGCCTTCTCTTGTGAAGGCTGAACAGGTTCAGGTCCTGCAGTCTCTCGTTGTAGGGTCTGCCCTGTTGTCCCCGGATCATTCGGGTGGCCCTCCTCTGGACCCTCTCAATGTTGTCCACATCCCTCCTGAAGTGGGGCGCACAGAACTGGACACAGTACTCCAGCTGTGGCCTGACCAGTGTTGC
>NW_017729024.1:94892998-94893802 GCF_001723915.1 Gavialis gangeticus
GCCATGTAGAGGGGGAGGATCACCTCCTTGGCCCTACTTGAGATGCACCTGTGGATACACAACAAGGTCCGGTTAGCCCTGCCAACTGTGACCTTGCATTGTCAGCCCATGTTAGGAAATTGGGCTTTGTAATTTGAAGATAGTAATGACTTGCAATGAATTGTAGTCATAATGTGTTGGAGGGTGTTGCTGGGCACTTACACATGTGATTATCCTAGTAATTTGTCCTTTGGACTATACAAAGACACACACACACTGAATGACCTTTGTTATCTCAGTTATAGCCTAGACCCGTAAGCTGCACCGTATTATCCATGCTGAATTTATGTTTCAGAGGAGTGAGAGGACACTCACTCATGCCTCTTCAGTGCAGGAAAATGCATATCATTTTTGCCCAAGAATGTCTTTTGGCCTTATAATAAACTTCTGTATTTTAGGTATGACTTCACCCTTGACCTCAGAGTTAAAATCCCAGTATTTTATCCCTTTGTTCTCTGAAGCCTAAAACAGGAAGTGCATGTGAAATACGTATATAGAACTACTTTTGCCTAATTTGCATACTCCATATTTGTAATTATTTTTGTTTGACATGGTGCAACTGCAACCAGCAAAAAATCAAAGGCAGTAAAGCAGTAAATTGTTTTGCTGCTTGTCTGTTAGCAGCATGCTAAGAGTGCTTGAACACATCACTAGCAAAACTAACCAGAATATTTAACTACAAATCAGCAAGTGAGTTTCTCTAGATTTTCTTAAAAAAAAAAATGGATGCTTATTTTAACCCCCCCTTTTTTTTTTTTTTTTTTT
>NW_017729024.1:94893913-94895927 GCF_001723915.1 Gavialis gangeticus
CCCCCTCTTTTTTTTTTTTTTTTTTTTTGCCTTTTTGCAATGAGTTCATCCCATCGAAATAATCTACAGTTTTGTTGAAAGTTTGCAAGGCATGAATAAGAGGCCAGGTTGTTTGATGACTGAAGCAATTAACAGAATCACACATAGCCTATTTCTGTGGCCTATTTTCTCAGGCCAGCCATCAGTTTAATTATCCACATTACAAGAATCTTCTGAGATAGAATGGGGTAGGTCAAATAAAAAGGAGATGAAGTTCACTCCAGGAATTTAACTGTTTGATTTTAATAATATTTCCATCAAACACCCTTTCAGATACCAAAAGGAAGAATTCCTAGCCATCCTGGAGAGAATTTATTTATGTGCAATCCTGGGGAAAGTGTCAAGAGAGAATTTTTTAGTACTTAGCATTTCAGTTCCCAGTTTTGAGGCAGCTTGTCCAAAATTTAATATAATTAAATTAGCAATACTGGAGAGATCCTTTTTCCAACATGTACATATGTGCATATGTGCTGCTAGGCATTCTTGCCAGAAGGATGTTAACTTTCAGGGGATTTTAGATAATATCCCATTTTTATTTTAATATGTACTTCCCCAGTGAGATAATGTTCCCACCGTTAACACTGTAACACTGTCTCAGCTTCACTGCACACTGAAACTGCCTTTATTATGCTGGGTAAGCAGGCCAATCTCTTTTTAGATTAGATTTTTAGATTTAGATGGCTTTCTTCTTTTTCCTTCAGATTTGGTAGATCAGCTAGGGGAATGTCTAAGAGGGTAGAAAGCTAGAAAGATTTTTCATCATTCCTAATAATGGAGTGAAACAAACCTGTGGCCAATTCCTTCAGAACTTGATTGGTATTTATGTAAGATTCAGCCTCACAGAACGTATATGCTAATGATGTTCTAAATGAAAACTATTCTTAAACCAGCTTGAAGATGCTGTAGAGCGCATATTAATGTTGTGGGTTTTAGGCCATGTTTTGCCTTGATAATACATTTTTTAAATGTTTGACAGTAGTAATATAGTGTGTTTACTCAAATCTTAGAAGAGGGTTTTTCCCTCCAGCCAGCATGAAGTTGAAGGGTGGGGGAGGAAGCTGCTGTGGCTGTGACTCTGGCCCCAAGCTTGGGTCAGGGCCAAAGTCTGACCCACAGCAGTCTTGTTCTCCCCCCCCTCCTCTTGTCATCTGCAGCCTCTGCCTTCTCCCATCCCTTTCCTCCCCTTACTATCAGTTGCAGCTTGGCTCTGACTCCGGCTGAATTCTCTTCTGGGCATGGACCACATGGAAATTGTCTTCTGCCTGGCCAGTCAGCAGTGCCAATGTTGCTGCATGGCCTGGCAAGGGCTGAGCTTCCACATGCTGTGCTCCAGGGAGGCAATAGAGCCTGAGCAGCATCTGACAGTAAGGGAGATATGGAGGAAGAAGCAGCGACTGTGGGGAGTTGGTAAGGGAGAGAGGCAAAGACTGGGAATGGGTAGAAGCTATGGGGAACTGGGGGTAGAAGTGCAGGTGTTAGGGAAGGCAAGACGGTTGTGGGGGATTAAGTGGTGAGGGAGAGGACAAGGGGGCTGCCTGACCCCTCCCCTCCCAGCCACTGTTTTCCTTGCTCTAGCAGTAAGGGCGGGGGGAGTGAATTCAAGACAGCCCTCTAATACTTAGAGTCTATACCTGGAAAATTATAACAAAGTTATACATTTTCCATGTATAAAATCTAGTTTTTGGGAGGTCGTCTTAAATTCAGGGTCATCTTAGATTCAAATAAGTATGGGGGGTATATATAAAGCTGTGTGTGAGGCTAAAGAATGGGTTTAGGGTTAGCTCATCAAATCCTTGATCTTTTTAATATTATGACCAACAATGTCCTTTTATCACTGGAGATGAAGGATGCATGAGTAAGCAGGGATCCTGGTTTTCTCTCATAAAAAAATCACAAATTCTGTGAAAAAGAATAGCAAATTCTTTGATAACCCCCGCAAAATCCAGTATTAAAATTAAAAGCCTCCTACAGCTCC
>NW_017729024.1:94900927-94901261 GCF_001723915.1 Gavialis gangeticus
CACCCCATCCCAGCTGGTTCCCTTAACTCACCAGCTCCTGAATCCCCACAGCCCTGCTGGTGCCCCCAGCCATGACCTGCAAACCCCCTGCCCTGACAGAAGTGCCCCTAGCCCCCTGCAAGCCCCACTTACCTCAGGCTTCAGGAGCAAAGAGTGAAGCTGAGCTGACCAGAGCTATGGCTGACTGAGAGCCTCAGGTCCTGCCCTTCTCCCTCCCCCTTTCCCTCCAGGCAGGGCTGAGGGTTTCCTGTCCTGCTTGCAAACAGCTTTTACAAGTTGGAGCTCAACCAGCCTGCAGAGTTCTTTGCAAAAGTGGGGAATCCACAGGTTTCTC
>NW_017729024.1:94906261-94908160 GCF_001723915.1 Gavialis gangeticus
GGCATTCTTGCCAGAAGGATGTTAACTTTCAGGGGATTTTAGATAATATCCCATTTTTATTTTAATATGTACTTCCCCAGTGAGATAATGTTCCCACCGTTAACACTGTAACACTGTCTCAGCTTCACTGCACACTGAAACTGCCTTTATTATGCTGGGTAAGCAGGCCAATCTCTTTTTAGATTAGATTTTTAGATTTAGATGGCTTTCTTCTTTTTCCTTCAGATTTGGTAGATCAGCTAGGGGAATGTCTAAGAGGGTAGAAAGCTAGAAAGATTTTTCATCATTCCTAATAATGGAGTGAAACAAACCTGTGGCCAATTCCTTCAGAACTTGATTGGTATTTATGTAAGATTCAGCCTCACAGAACGTATATGCTAATGATGTTCTAAATGAAAACTATTCTTAAACCAGCTTGAAGATGCTGTAGAGCGCATATTAATGTTGTGGGTTTTAGGCCATGTTTTGCCTTGATAATACATTTTTTAAATGTTTGACAGTAGTAATATAGTGTGTTTACTCAAATCTTAGAAGAGGGTTTTTCCCTCCAGCCAGCATGAAGTTGAAGGGTGGGGGAGGAAGCTGCTGTGGCTGTGACTCTGGCCCCAAGCTTGGGTCAGGGCCAAAGTCTGACCCACAGCAGTCTTGTTCTCCCCCCCCTCCTCTTGTCATCTGCAGCCTCTGCCTTCTCCCATCCCTTTCCTCCCCTTACTATCAGTTGCAGCTTGGCTCTGACTCCGGCTGAATTCTCTTCTGGGCATGGACCACATGGAAATTGTCTTCTGCCTGGCCAGTCAGCAGTGCCAATGTTGCTGCATGGCCTGGCAAGGGCTGAGCTTCCACATGCTGTGCTCCAGGGAGGCAATAGAGCCTGAGCAGCATCTGACAGTAAGGGAGATATGGAGGAAGAAGCAGCGACTGTGGGGAGTTGGTAAGGGAGAGAGGCAAAGACTGGGAATGGGTAGAAGCTATGGGGAACTGGGGGTAGAAGTGCAGGTGTTAGGGAAGGCAAGACGGTTGTGGGGGATTAAGTGGTGAGGGAGAGGACAAGGGGGCTGCCTGACCCCTCCCCTCCCAGCCACTGTTTTCCTTGCTCTAGCAGTAAGGGCGGGGGGAGTGAATTCAAGACAGCCCTCTAATACTTAGAGTCTATACCTGGAAAATTATAACAAAGTTATACATTTTCCATGTATAAAATCTAGTTTTTGGGAGGTCGTCTTAAATTCAGGGTCATCTTAGATTCAAATAAGTATGGGGGGTATATATAAAGCTGTGTGTGAGGCTAAAGAATGGGTTTAGGGTTAGCTCATCAAATCCTTGATCTTTTTAATATTATGACCAACAATGTCCTTTTATCACTGGAGATGAAGGATGCATGAGTAAGCAGGGATCCTGGTTTTCTCTCATAAAAAAATCACAAATTCTGTGAAAAAGAATAGCAAATTCTTTGATAACCCCCGCAAAATCCAGTATTAAAATTAAAAGCCTCCTACAGCTCCCCCTAGTCCTGCTGGTGCCCCTCACTGCCCCCCAATGCTTCCCCCAGCCTTGCTGGTGCCCCTCACTGCCTCCTTATAACCACCCTTCAGATATCTGAAGACAGTTACCAAATCTCACTTCAATTTTCTCTTCCCCAGACTGAATAACCATGGTTCTTTCAGCTGTTCCTCATAAATCATGTTTCTCATGCTTCTAATAGCTCTTGTTGTTTTCTGCTGGACTCTTTCCAATTTGTCCACAGCCTTCTTGAGGTGTGGGGCCCAAAACTGGACATACTACTACAGATGAGGGCTCAATCAGTGGCAAATAGGGAAAATCGTTTCCATCTGTTTACAACTGACCCTTCTATTACTACAGCCCCAAATGCTCTATATTTTTTTTCATAACTGTTGGCTCATT
>NW_017729024.1:94908417-94914186 GCF_001723915.1 Gavialis gangeticus
CCCCATCCCAGCTGGTTCCCTTAACTCACCAGCTCCTGAATCCCCACAGCCCTGCTGGTGCCCCCAGCCATGACCTGCAAACCCCCTGCCCTGACAGAAGTGCCCCTAGCCCCCTGCAAGCCCCACTTACCTCAGGCTTCAGGAGCAAAGAGTGAAGCTGAGCTGACCAGAGCTATGGCTGACTGAGAGCCTCAGGTCCTGCCCTTCTCCCTCCCCCTTTCCCTCCAGGCAGGGCTGAGGGTTTCCTGTCCTGCTTGCAAACAGCTTTTACAAGTTGGAGCTCAACCAGCCTGCAGAGTTCTTTGCAAAAGTGGGGAATCCACAGGTTTCTCTAGTAAAAGGAGAAATCCATATTTTCTCTTATAAAAGGGGAAATCTGTGGTTTTCTCTGTTTTTCCATGGGAAACAGAAAACCCAGATCCCTGGTAATGAGGGGGACAAGGGATAGGGTAATGAAAATCAGTGCTGTATTTAAATTACTATAGTTAATCTGTCCAACCCATCCTGGTCATTTAAGTGCATGATAAAGGATTGAGGATAATAAATGGTTTATTAAAAATGTGACTTAATATTCTGTTTATTCAATATCAGAAACCAATCTATGCTGTAAGTTATTGGAGCTGAGCTATAAACCAGGAAATAAACAGTTTTTTTCTCTACAAAAGAACCCTTACTCTTTTGGTATCCTTTGTATGTCACTGCCATGCATAGCCTACATCTATCAAACCTTTCCTAATATTGCATTTTGTCATTTTGCTAAGAAAATATTTTCTGAGTAGTAAGTCAGATTATGTTCTAAAATATTCTGGTGTCAGTCTGGAGTAGCACAACTGAACACAATTCAGTTGCTCCAGTGTAAGTGAATATAGTTACTGCTGTCTACTTACACAGGTCTCTCTGTTAAAGACATATCCTATTTTTCACATCTCTGGTCTTGGGATTCCCATCAAGAGGACTACTTTTGGAAAAGGCAATTTCTTTCAAATAAATATACAAAATTCCTGCAAAAAATAACACCTACATGAGCATGTGAATTGTGTTACTTCTCTGCCTGCTATTTTTTAAACTGAAACCTGTTTAATTTCATGACTTAAGTTTATCATGGCACCGTGTCGAAAAAATTTGAAAATGAGAACAATGGGCATCTGCACTCCTTCATTGTTCTCTTCAGAGCATATAAAGAAGAACTTTGCTCTTGAGGATGACTCTGGAAAAAGTGGTGCAGGGTGATTCTCAGTATGTGTGTCTACAAAGGAAATGAATTTGATGCAATAAACTCTGGCACAGTTTGTGCTGGAGTTTATTGTTTTAAGGTGCAGCATTTACACAGGTGCCCGGGACTGCAGCGCATTGAGCCAGGGTGGTGCTGCCTGGGGGGTCAGCCTGACAGCCAGGTCTGCTCCTGTCCATCTCAACATGCTGAAGAGGTGCTGGCTGGGACACAAGGGTGCTAGAGTACAGGGCTAGGTGGCAGGGAGCCCTGCACTGTAGCACCCTTGTGCCCCAGCCAGCCATGCTCATCATTTACATGTGCACTGCAACAGAGTAAATAACTCCATTGTAGAATAGTACTTGTGTTGGAGCAGAGTTAATTAACTCCACAGCGGAGTTAGTTAATTTACTCCAGTCTAATAGCGCTGCTTGTATAGATGGTGGCACTTTATGGTGGAGCTAATTCGGCAACTCCACAGTAAGCGTCTTGTGTCTACACAAGTGGTTCTATTAGGCCAGACAAAACTAATTAACTCTTCCACAAAACAGTACTACCTAACATAAATACTATTCTATGGCAAAGTTATTTACTCTGCTGCAACGCACATGTAGGTGGTGACTGGGGATGGCTGGGGCATGAGGGCACTTACTGTGGAGTTGCCTAATTAGCTCTGCAGTAAAGCATCACCATCTATATGAGCAGTGCTATTAGGCTGTAGTAAACTAATTAACTGTTTTGTAAATTCCCTTCGAGGATTACAACTGAGAGATTGGAGGTGGAGGGGTGGGTCTTGTGAGAAGTGTGTGCTCACCGGTAATTGGTTATTTTTGTCTTTGATAGATTTTTGGTGTGCATTCATTCTGGTACACAGCTGTTTTTTGGTTTATCCTACATATTTTCCATCAGGGGATTTAGTGCACTAGATTAGATCTATTACATTTCTGGACATGCAGGTGTAAGATCCAGGAATGGTGATGGTACTATTGTGATGTGTAGTTTCTGTGGGAGTGGTGGACATATGTTGTCAAGTTTTACATTTCTTGTTCCAGCATGGTCTTGATCCATTCAGTGTGCTTTGGCCATAGGAAGTCTGATCCTGGTGATGAGATTGGGAAGGTTCAGTGAAGAAGAATTCCTCAAGAACTGCACCATCAAACCTATGCTTTATTTAAGATATATAGATGACTTATTCATCATTTGAACTGAAAACCTGCAATCTCTGATTTCCGCCACAAATTCAATAATCATCATCCTTCTATCAGACTATCTCTTGAATATTCCAGGACCAATGTTTCCTCTTTAGACACCTGGATCAATATCCAGAATGGTAAAATACAAACCACCTACTGACCAACATCCATATCTACACAGAACCAGCAATCAACTTAAATACACCAAGAATGTTGTAATATACAGCCAAGCCCTCTGATTGCTCCAAATTTGCACTGAGGAGAACAACTGTGATAGTCACCTTGCAAATCTCAAAAGGGCTTACTCAACAAGGACACGTCTCTAGAGAGATAGAATGCTATAGGAAGTTTGCTTCTGGTGATGAGATTGGTGAGGTTTGGTTCTTGTTTAAAGGCTAGGATGGGTGGTTCTGGGAAGATCTCTTTAAGGACTGGGTCTTCTTCTAGTATGGGTTGCACTTGTTTGAGGATTTTCCTTTTAGGTTCCAGGGAAGGATGATATGTCATAACTAATGGTGTGTGATTAGTGGAGTTTTTCTTTTTGTACTGCAGCAGTTCTTCATATAGTATCCAGGTAGCTCTTTCAAATGTGTGATCTATCGCTCTGGAGGAGTGTCCTTGTTGAGTAGAAGCCATTTTGAGATTTATAAGGTGACAATCACAGTTGTTCTCCTCAGTGCAAACTTGGTAGTATGTAGGAAAAACCAAACAACAACTGTGCCCCAGAATGAATGCACACCGGATATCCATCGCAGACAAAAATACCCAATTACCTGTGAGTGCATACTTCTCACAAGATAACCACTCTCTCAGTTCTATTCCTCAAAAGGAATTTACAACACACCTTTCATAGACGAGCCTATGAACTTCACTTAATAAATCTACTGGATACAAAAAATCATGGACTAAATGTAGACATTGGATTTATGACACATTATAACCTGCCTGCAATCTGATAGCCCCAGGTAACCTCTCTATATTTTACCAGCTACATCCTATCACCAGGTCAGCATTCCTCCTCCTTCCCTCTACCCCTTCCCCCCGCCCCCACACCTACCTGTCTCACACCTCTTGTCTCTCATGGCCTCTGATCCTCATTGCCACACATTTGTTTTTACAGACCTGCATTTTGTATATTGGCTTCTATTCTGTCCAGAAGAACACAAAACAGCAGACTATCCCTATGCCTGAAGAAGCGTGTTTGTGCCTGAAAACTAGCAGTGAACAATTTTCCAACTATTTAGTTGGTCTAATAAAAGACATTCTATGGTGGAGTTATTTACTCTGCCACAATCCACATATAGATGGTGGCCAGGGCTGGCTGGGGCACCAGAGTGCTACAACGCAGGGCTGCCTGCTGCCTAGCCCCACACTTTGTGCCCCAGCCAGGTCTGCAAGCATGAGCTGGACAGAAGCAGCCCTGAGCTATCAGACTGGCTCTCTGGACAACCTGGCAGCTGGGCCAGTGTCACCCTAGCTCAATGTGCTGTGGCCCCGGGCACACATGTAAATGCTGTGCTTGGGAGCAATAAACTGGTGCAATAAGTGTTGAATTTAATTTCACATGTAGATGCATCCAGTATTAACTAATTAACTCCCAATCAATTTTTCTGAACTCATAAGCAAAAAGATACTTATGAGTACCCTAGTAGTTTGTTATAAACTCTGAAAGTTAATCTGAGTTCTTTCATTCCCATATCTAATCACTATTATATATATATATATATATAAAGAATCTAGAGATAAAACACATATTTAACACTGCTGGTTTTATATTAGCTACACATGGGAAATCCCTTTAGCCATTATTAAAGCTTATCAGGTATACCTCAGACATAATTTGAAAACAGTGGTATTATGCAGTTCTCACTCGCCAGGACCTATATTTCTCATTTCATTAGGAATTCTGTGATTTAATCCATCCACAGCAAATGGAACCAATCCAGAAAGAAAGAAAGAAAATCAAGATTTCTTGTGGTACAAAATTCAGGGGGGAGGGGCTGGAGGGGGGAGTGCAGGGGCAGAGTTTGAAGCTCTGAAAATTTTCCTCTTGAATTTTTTGGACTTATTATATGGATTCTATACTATAGAGTAGAACACATAATAAAACATAATTTTATGTGGAAAATAAGTGAGGCTCTGTTCCCCCGGGCACCACCTTGGATAACAAGGAATAATGGCCACAAATTGAGTGAGAGCAGGTTCAGGCTTGATATCAGGAGGCATTACTTTACAGTTAGGGCTGCCAGGCTCTGGAATGGACTCCCAAGGGAGGTGCTGTCTCCTAGCTTGGGGTCTTCAAGAGGAGGTTGGATAGATATCTGGCTGGGGTATTATGATGCCAGCACTTGTTCCTGCCCAGGGGGTCGGACCTGATGATCTGTTCAGGTCCCTTCTGACCCTAGAAACTGTAAAACTATAATTTTGAAACAGAAATGGTACATCCTGCTTTTTTTCTAAATGAAATTACCTTAAACTCTCTACATATTTCTGTGTAACATTTTGCTTTTGGTGAATTAGCATTTCCTGATGGAAAAAATATTCTGCCAGAAAATTTCCAACCTGTAATACAACAAAATCTCTAAAAATGATGGTGATTCCTATGAAAAGTGAAACCAGCTTTTCTTTCACATTCCACAGTGAATTTTCAGAGCTTGCAGCAAGAAAATATGTCTTATTTATAAACTGAGATTATGTAATATAGAATTAGTGAGAAACAATGCAAATGAAACCCAATAATATCACTATTATAGGTTAGAATTCAGGAGGGAACTGTATGTTCAATCTCTAAGAGAACAGCTTTAAAAACTACACATGGGACTGGACTGGCAACTGAAGTAATAATAGTCTTCCTTTAGTTAGCTCAATAGGTGACCACTGCGTTCTGTACTGTCTGTGACTGTACAGTCATTAAGTACAGAAATACAGTTTTTCAGTATCAGAAACAGATCATTTTAGATCTATAAAAAAGGGCAAATGTACCATTACTTGAACAACCAAAAAAAGTGTTTCATCACTGCTGGTAACTGGAAATCCATTACAGTGGTACCTAATCATGAGTTAGCACTAATAATGAATGATCATGAGAGGGTAGGTACCTTCAGCATTAGATAAGGTGACATTTAGATAAGCCAGACTCGAGGGGATCGCCTTCAGACCTCAGGTTGGGGAGGACCGGGTTAGAGAGCTTCTGGAGGGGCTGGACGCGTTCAAGTCAGCGGGTCCGGATGCTCTCCACCCCAGGGTGTTGAGGGAGCTAGCTGGGGTTATTGCAGGGCCCCTGGCACGGCTCTATGAGCGATCGTGGTGCTTGGGCCAGGTGCCAGATGATTGGAAGGTAGCAAATGTGGTCCCCATCTTCAAGAA
>NW_017729024.1:94914650-94935326 GCF_001723915.1 Gavialis gangeticus
ATGGAGAGGGTCCAGAGGAGGGCCACCCGCATGATCCGGGGACAACAGGGCAGACCCTACAGTGAGAGACTGCGGGACCTGAACCTATTCAGCCTCCACAAGAGAAGGCTGAGGGGGGACCTGGTGACCGTCTATAAACTCACTAGGGGGGACCAGAAGGGTTTGGGGGAGGCGCTGTTTCCCCTAGCGCCCGCTGGCATAACAAGGAGTAATGGGCACAAGTTGACGGAGAGGAGGTATAGATTGGACATCTGCAAAAACTACTTCACAGTTAGGGCAGCTAGGCTCTGGAACCAACTTCCAAGGGAAGTGGTGCTGGCCTCTACCCTGGGGGTCTTTAAGAAGAGGCTGGATGCCTACCTGGCTGGACTCATTTGAGTCCCGTTTTTGTTTTGGGGTTTTGTTGTTCTCCCGCCCTGGCAGGGGGCCGGGCTAGAAGATCTACTAGGTCCCTTCCGACCCTAAATCTATGAAACTATGAAACTATTTCTTGGCTGTCCTTCCACATGCTTCCTCTTTGCCAACTGCATTTCAGTCTTACGCTAAACCAGCTATTTCTCACTCATGTTCCTGTTTCTTTTAGCCTCTGGACCAGCAAGAAGACAGCAATATCTGCACCAGCTGAGGAGATAAGGAAAAAGGGATATTGCTGGAATTGTGTTTGTTATCCTATAACTGGTAACTGTCTCATACTCTTCTCTGACTGTATCATAAAATATGTTGAAAAGTAGAGAAGGAATAGAATCTTGTGGAATTTTGCAGAATTTAGCAAATAGAAGCTCATACTTTTCATACCACTCTGCATCTGAGGGGAAGGAGTTATACCATCTAAATGTCATTCCATCCAATACTACTAAGACCTGCAGGAAGGTCAAAGGTGCTTTATAATCAGTGGGTGCTTTACTTGAGATTAGATACAATTACTGCACAGTAAGCGTCACCATCTACATGTGCAGATGCGTACTGTGCAGTAATTTGCTCTAATTGCGAGTGTAGCAGGCTCACCTTTCAGAGCTTGGGTTGAGTCCCCGGCTTGAGTTCCTGCTGTTTTGATTGGTGGAGCCCATCCACCAATCAGGAGGCAGCAGGAGAAATAAAGTCATGCCCCTTTCCTGAAGGGAGGGGGAGAAGAGCTGCCCCAAACCTGATTGAAGACTGTAAACTGTCAGGTCCAGAAGACTTCAGGGGCAGAGTCCGGGAGCTGCATGCTCAGCATGGGGGGCAGATGCAGCGAGGGACTCAAGAAGAGTGGAGCCAAGAAAAGCTGGGGAGCTCTCCCTCAACAGGCAGTAGGCCCAAGGTTATTGGAGAAGCAGCATTGGGAGCAGTATCAGACCGCTCAGGCTGTTGATGGAGCACAGAGAATGTGCGCAGAGACCTGAGACCTGACCCTGGGAGTGGTGTGTGACTGCTTGAGCCCATTATGGTGCATGGTTTGGTGTGCAGAGCCCAGGTTTTGGGAGCTGCAAGTGGCAGCTTGAGCCTGCAACCCCAGCAGGGCCAGTGGGCCACACAGCACATGGGGTAGCACATGGGGAAAAAGTCTTGGGGCTGCAGTGAGGCAGCTCAGGCCCCATCTCCTGGCAAGCAGCCAGGTCCCACAGTGCACAGGGCAGTGCACGGACCCGAGCCTTGGGAGCCAGGGAGCAGTGGAGGCTGCTTGGGTTAGCCATCCAGCTTGAGGACTGATGGACAGAGTCTGAAGGGCCTGGCCTATGCTATGAGAACTCTCAGTGCTGAGCCAGGGCACAGGGAAATGGTAGTGCTGCAGCGTGAGGCCCAGCACCCAGGAGCCAGCAGCAGTGGTGCAGCACCTGAGAGGAGCTGAGCCCTTGGTGCCAGAGTGTGGCACAAGGTGGAGAGGAGCCCAGCAGCTCAGGAGAGGCCTGGAGAAGCACTCCAGCAGAGGAAACCCCATCGAGCTCTGCCCTGACCACTACCACCTGAGGGAGCGTGTGTCATTGGGCCCTTGGGTCCCACAAGGGAAAGACGTTTGGAGCAGGCAACCCCACAGAAGGGGCTATGTGAGCAGCACCCCCACCTATTCAAGACCCTAAGGGGAGGGGCCTCTGGTGCTTCCTGGACACCCACCAAGGGACCCCATTGGAAGGAGGACTATCTCTTGCTATGAATCAGGGACTATATTAAGGAATAGATGTAATTAAGATTCTTCATGTTTGCGCCTTATATTTTGTAGCTGAAATGTTGTATTGTGATGTTGTAAATAGTGTTATTTAGAATTTGACCTTCGTTATTGGTTAGTGTTCTCTGTGTAAATATATGTATATGATACTCAGTTTTATGTTTATGTATATTGTAACTTAATAAATTGTATAAAGTTAAGAACGTTGGGCTTGCTTTATAGAGGAAAGAGATTTCTGCTTGAAATTCTGGCTTCCCTCTCACAGCACCCCCTCCTGCCTACCCATCCTATTCAACTGAGAATAGGGTACACCCTTGGGTGTATCCGGGTTACATGAGTAAATTTGCTACCTGTAGTACAAGTAGCAAATTTACTCATGATTATTTACTGTGCCCTACCCTGCCGCTCTTTCCAAATCCTATGCCCCCACTCAGGGAGCAGGGTACAGGAGCAACCTGCTGCCCAGACAAGGGGGCATTGTCCTTGCCCAGGCTCTGGTGGTGAAGCCCGCTACAGCAGCAGGCAGCCTGCCAAGGGCAGGGAGCAATCTCCCAGCCCCTTCCAGGAGACAGGTGTCTCCTGATTCTGTACTCCCTTCCACCCCATGAGCTAGCACCCAGGGGGCCAGTGCAGGCCTGGATGGGGTGGGAGAAGACTGCTGCCAGGAGCAGCAGATCTGCTTCCACATCTCTATATGTGTAGATGCCTGCCCAGGGTGGGTTTAAGCTGAAGTAAACCCACCTGGAGCAAATGCATGTGCAGATGTGCCCCATGTTTAGATGTTGGCCAGGACCAAATTTGCTGCCACAAGGGACAAGTACCTCCCCTGGTCTCAGCACTCCTCAGCTCCCAGCTCCCTCCAGGACCTGGGAGCCTAGTAGTGCCAGGACAGGGTAGCTCTCTGCCCCTAGTCCTCTCCCCCCTCCGCTGTTGCAGTACTGCTCATCTTCAATCTCCTCACAGGACCTGGGAGCCAAGCAGCCCTAGATCTCTGGACCTCCCTGCTTCCCCTCACGGCCCAGGGCTGGCCAGGAACTGTCTCAGTCTGGGGCAGATTCCAACCATGTCTAACAGCCCTAATCACTAACAGCCCTATCACTAAAACCAAAGAAGTTCAAAATACTTATAGATTTTGGCATTTGATTTTAGGTTTTCTTTCATGGAAAACAGCTCTCCCTGCCCACCTCACTCACCAGGATGTGGGTCCAGCTGTGGCTATCATCCCCACTCCCACTGCTTTGTGCTGCTGGCCAGCCCTAACATGCCAGTGCCCTGGCCATGCCATTGCCCCTCACTCCTAACCCACAACCCCGCTTATGCCCCTCACTCACCATCCATAACCCCACAGCCATCTGCCTCCCCCAGCCTTTCCAGAGGGAGCCCCCAGCTGCCAGAGCTATTGGGCTATGTGCACAGCCTCCTGCTCTTCCCAGCAATGCCTTAGCCCTGGCTGCCACCCGTGGGAAGCAGTGGCTGCTGCAGCTGGAGTGGAGCACAGAGCCCTGCTTCCCCTCCTCCACAGGCAGCGCTGCTGGAGCAGAGCCCATAGTGGGGAAGGGGCAGAAGTGGGCTAGTAGCTACAGGCTTGGGGCTCCCCACTTTGTTGCTTATCCCCTGGGGCCTCCATGGCCCAGCAGATGGGACCTGGCACAGGAGGGCAGAGTGGGGCAGGGAGGCTTTATGCCACTGCCTGGAGCCCTGCGCCACCATGGTGAGGCACCCCCATCATCCTGGCAGCATCAGGGGACACAGCTCCACACTGCTACCCCCACTGCTGCCGGGCGGGCAGGAGGCACCTCGCCATGCCAGCACAGGGCTCCCAGTGGCAGAACTGAGCTTCCCTGCCTTTCTCTGCCCTGCTGCACCAGGTCCTGCCCACCAGGCCATGGAGGCCCGTGGGGGAGGGTGGGGACCCCCAAGCCCACAGCAGCCAGCCTGCATCTGCCCCACCCAGTGCACAAATCTGGGGGGCATGTGCCTCCTGTCCCCCCCAGGAGTGCACACATTGACAGGGAGACAGCTCCCTAACTGCCCCCGCCAGAGAAGCTGCTTGCAGTTCTGTCCCACTCCCCACCTGGGCCCTGTAGCTGCACATTCCTGCCTGGCCCAAGACCCCAAGCCCCAGGCACCACCTCACCTGGGCAATGCCCCCAGCCACAGCCACAGCCCTGCCCAACTCTCTCCCTCCCTCGCTATGGGGGTCTCAATCCCCACTCATAGATGTACCTGTGGGGAGCTGCAGCAGCTGTTCTCATGCTTCCTGGCTACCATGTGCATGTTTACATCTGCACATGCACGTGGCACCCCGTGCCTGATAGTCCTCCTACTGCTCCTCCCAGCCCCTTGCAGCCTGGGACTCTGCCAGCCTGTACAGGGAAACCTGCCATTTCCCTCCTTTTTCTTCTTTAAAGGGGGAAATACATTTTTCTCCTTAAAATGATAAAATCCACGTTTTTCCACGGTGAATGAAAAACCCAGTTCCCTGCTTATGAGATTACTGTAAATAATAATTGAAGATGGAAAGACTGCATCTTCACACCTCAATTCCCATCAGAGTGGTGGATAGGAAGGTTCTGGTGCATTAAACTTGCTTTGGAGCCACTACACCATAGAGTGAGTAGCCTGTGAAATAAGGACTGTAATGTCCAATTCTTCATTCTGTTTCCCCACTGCACATATACTTACTTCAGCAGAGTTACATCTGGAGTGACAGTATAGCCCACAAGCCCCATAGGATCTGAAAATCAAGTAGGTAGTAATGGTTTAAAATAAATACAGTTTAGTCAAACACAGCAAGGGCCTTTGCTACAGGTCCTTTGGACTTATCTGGCAATGAGAAGAGTTCTTACATCTGACCTAAACACAGTGGACAGCTACATCTGCTTTCTTTCTCTCTCTGGCTGTGGTATAACTGAGGATTTAGCCCTCCTTCCTTAATCTCTCTTTAAGAAGTTTCTCTTTGTCCAAATAAGCAACCGCATCAAAATCAGCTTACTATTAATTTTAAGATCTGATGAAGTTAGCTGTTATTCCCAAAAGTGTATGCATCTCTGATTCATTTAGTCTACAAGGTGCATCACTACCCTGACGTCTACTATTTCTTGGCAAAACTTTAGGTTGTAGAACAAGCTAGGAGATGCAAGTATAGCAAAGGGAATTTTTTTCCTCTGAAGTATATCTCATCTTTGGCTTTAAACACTCAATAACCCTTTAGCTAAGCTGTAAATTTGTATATTTTTCTATGGTTTGTATTACCATTTCCTAAGCATGTTACCTACTATGTTTTTTTCCTCAGCTGGAACAAGTTCAGACTATTTGTACATTTCCCCCTCTCACCAAAGTCTTCCTGGAGTCTGACAAATAAATCACTGACTTTCTATTTTTGGTTGGAATTGCGGTACTGAAGCAACTTTTCTCTCTTCCCCATTTTTCCCTTGCCCTCTTGAGACTAGCTAAAAACCTCTGGGACTTTCATAGTAAGAACCAGAAATCATTAGAAAGCAACACTTATTATTTTAGTTCCAATTCTTATTCTCTCTTTGCTACAATATCTTCCCTCTTATGTTATTAAAACCTATTTCATCTCCTTGAGGTCCGGTTGGTGATTGAATTTTTACTGCTTATTTGCTACATATTTTTCTTTGTTGAGTACTGTGTGAAAACTGACCACTGATGTGCTCAGCAGCCATTCCTCTGCACAGTGCTGCCAGCTGTCCTACATGCCACCAGCTTACCATTGGGCAATTTTGAATCCTTCCTCTTTGCTGCATTAATAATACTACACTGCGCAATTGCTGCTAGATGAGGCCCAAACAAATTGGTTTAGACAAAAAAAATTCCCAAAATAATATCCAAAATTTAATAAGCTTGACCCCAAACTTTTTTTTGAAGTCCAAAGATGTTTGGTATTTTTAAAAAACAAAATTTTTATTTATTTATTTATTTTGGTGGAGCTTTTACACAGTTCTCTTGTTTCAAGATCCATCCAGGAATGGAAAAACAAATATTTCCTTTCCTTAGACTTTATGATGAAGTTGTAGGTATGTTTGGATGGTTCTGTGACCCTGGAAGCTATGGCATTGTGAATATTAATGCCCCATGGGACCACTGAGACCAGATAGGCTGGGCCTAAAAGAGCTAGTATAGGGGGGTCCAGTTGTACTAGGCCACCAAGTTCCATACCCCTCTCTCCCTCCCAAAACAGTCAGATCATTATTTTATGTTTAAAAAATGGGAGGTGGGAGAGTCCCCCTACAAGGATGTATCAGGCCACCAAATTTCTCTTGTAGGCTCTGCAGATAGGTCAAAAAGCTATGGATCAAATTAAAAGTAGGCAACTCGTTCTTCAGTCTGAAGATGAACACATAAGGAAAAATTTCTTTATTGTCCGAGCCCCCAAGGTCTGGAACAGCCTGCCATCGGAGGTGGTTCAAGCACCTACACTGAACACTTTCAAGAGCAAATTGGATGCTTATCTTGCTGGGATCATATGACCCCAGCTGACTTCCTGCCCTTTGGGCAGGCGGCTGGACTCGATGACCTTCCGAGGTCCCTTCCAGCCCTAATGTCTATGAAATCTATGAAAGAAGCCAACCAAATAGCATCACAAAAATTAAATTATTGTAACAAGGTAGCCATTCCAGGAAGCAGCAGGATAGACATCAATTATAGAGCGTTATTTATTCCAAAATCAACATCTAATGGAACCAGAATCTTTCTGAATCAGGAGGATACCTACTTTTAACCTGTCTGGAAAAAAGTGCATGGCATCCATATAGGTCTTATACCTGTTTTGTTCACAAACTTTAGAGGAAGTCACTTAAGGTAAAGGAAGAAAAGTATGCAAGTCATAAGAATCAAGGGTAAGGATGAGAAAACTCATCTTATACAAATCAGTTGATGGAAGCATAATGTCAGAATCTTTCCTGACCATGTTCAGGTGAAGAAATCAAGATATCATCACATTGGCTATGCCAGTCTTTAACCATAACCAAATAATTTCCACTAACGAAAATCACTAGAAGCTCCAGGACAGGACGGTTGAGAGACTGCAAAGCTGAAGAGTTCATAAACCCCTGTTATGACCATTATCTCATTTTTAATTTTTTTTCCAGTTCTTTATCTTTACAGGGGGGTTTTATATTGCTTAATTTTAGCATATGAGAGCATGATTTTGTGTATGAACCAATAATAAAATCTGCACAAGGAGGGGGCAGAAAAAAATCCTCATGTTTAAATGCCCCTCAATATTATAACATTTTATCTTTACAGAGTTTTTGTATGTTTAAAACTCCTATGAAATTTGAAATGATCTTCTATAATTACTAGTAAACAGCCATTGTCAAACTTTTGCTCACTAAGTAAGTGTGTTTTATTTATGTCTGCCTAGATTATCTTTGGGAGGATTCACTGAGTGGGTGGAGTTGGCCCTTGCATAGGTCTAGAATCCTAAGAAGGAATTTTCTATTAGCTTGAAGGTTACGGTTCACAGACTTAGTAATTTGTTCTCAATATTAAGGAATTTAACCAGATTGGTAGACTTTGATTACATTATTTGGTTGGAATTTACAACAATTGCTTAGCATTTTCTTTAGAATTTCTAAAGATGTATTATTTATTAGTTTTAATTTGATGTTTTAACTTATTGGATAATTTAATGCCAACCCAATATTAAGCCTAACTTTTTGATAGGATAGTTGCATTGATTTAATCTTATTTTAACTTGCTAATAATACTATTGCCTTAGTTCTGAGCAAATTGCATTTAATTTGTAAGCTTTATAGTAAATTTGATATGATATGGATTCACATTTTTTTAGCAACTTACATGGATCAGAAACATTGCACACTAGGATGGATGCCAGTTGGCCAACCCAAAAGCCTGAACATTACTTTCTAATTAGCCTTCAATTCTCACATATATCCGCACAAACTAATATCAGCTAGTAATGGAAAAAAGTATATGTTGGTCTAATATCTGAGAAAAGCAAAATGCCAACATCTATCATATACGGCTCTTTTTTTTTTTTTTTACAAAGAAAAGACACAAATTTAACCTAGTAGACTTACTGTAGAGTATGTCAGACAATCTCATTTCAGAGCCATATTGCCCAACATCAATTTTCCAGTCATTAATTAAACCTTTTTATAGTTACTATTTTAAACATCTTTAATAGAGCAGGTTGAATTATTCATTGCAAATAAATTATCCAGCTAATTTAGCCCTTTTCCCTGTTTGTGAATCATTTGTGGTCAGACTATTACAAATGTATTTTTCTCCATTTGCAAACATACATCAGATAATAGTTTATTCTCAGACTCTTCACTTCACTACTTGCATGTTGTGTGAGTGGTCATCTGATTCTTGTAGTGTTGCTTCAGCTGCCTGCTTGGATGACTGATGCTTTTGAAACTGGAAAAAAAAAGATAAATAGGGACACAATAAATGCTTTTGTCCTTTAGTAGATTATAAATAATGGAATAAATAGTATAAAATATTGGAATTTGTACATAATAGAAACAAATGTGCAATGTTTTGTAATATTTAATTAGCAACATACCTCAAAAAGTTCCTCTTTAATGATCATAATGGTTCATCTTCATTCTTCTTTAGAGGAGGGAAGGCATGGGGGGGGAGGATCATGACTGACACAAGAAAATCCTCTACTTGGAAAAACACCAGTTTTACAATTCCTTGCAGCTTGTGAATGAGTACCCCAAGGTCATTCAGAAATCTGTAAATATCACCACTAGGTAATCAAGCCACCTAATAGCAAATATTCCTTCAGCACTACAGTATTCTTTCAAAATATGTTTGGATCATTTTTACAAGCCACTGTGTGTTGATAAGCATGATTGGGCCCAATCCTAATATCACTGACATGAGTCTAAAAGAGGACTAACTCAACTGAAACCAGTGCTGTCAAGTTCTATATAGGTTTTTATTCTGCCCTCATTACCATAGTAACCAAGCACCCTCCAGCAATGTATTGAGTGCTCTGACCAATATCTGTCATGTGCCATTCACTCTTTCCATCACCATTTCCCCAAGGGAAGATTGTGCATTCAGTGGAGTGTTTGGTTTTGGTACATTTTTTAGATACATATGTACATCTTTTATGGTTATTATAGGATAGGCTACAAGGTCAAGTAATTGCACGTTATACTTGAAGCAGGAAGTAGTAATGTTTGCCATGTTCAGTGGCTCTTGTAAGAGTTTATTCCTCAGCTTGTGTATTTCCCTTCCCCTCCCATCTCTCCCCTGCGCAAAAGGAAATTCATCAGGTAACAATGTGATGCCAATACCGACAATATTATTAACAACAATATTGTGAGAGCCAAATCAAGTTCTACGTGCTTTGCCAGAATTACAGTTTCCCACTCCTTCCTCTTTCTCAGGCTCTCAGGAATATTGTGAAAATGCAATGAATAATGTGTTGCCATATTTTATTGACCTTCAACAAGAAAGAGGCAATCTCAATACATTCACGTGTTTTTATAAAAGTATGATGGCTATGTAGGAATGAGAGGTAGTGGGACCCAGACACAGTATTATATTTAAAATAATCCTTCTGGTATTCCCTAGCCAATAACATTGGCTGTTTGTTGTATCCCCCTGCTTTCCCTGTGGCAGGTGTAGGGGATTATATTTTGTGTTGTGTCTTGGTTGAAGGTAGTTTAACTAAAAGGTCAGTTTATGGATTTATATATCATGTTTTGGATTGGGATGATGCTGTGTTAGGCAGGGGGTTGGATCAGATGACCTGTGGGGGTCCCTTCCAGCCCTATTTCTTGATGATGCTATGATCTTATGCTCTAGAAACCTTATTCTGACCATCTTCAAAGTTTAATGCAATAAGATAGTCAAATATTGTAAGAATTGCAATTGTTATATGGGCAACATTGTCTAAATTATTCTAAATGCAATATAATAATATATAGAAGTGGACGTTTGCATGGAAAAATAAACCTTCATAAGTGGATTCAGTGTTTCTTGTGCAGCTATTTGAATAACTTCTTCCCTAAAATAATATATCATCAATAAGGAGGTAACACTCAATGACTTAAACTGCTTTAGTGGTCTTGGTTCCATCATAATTCAATTTATTTTATAATACTTAACACAAAATCAAAATTGAGAATATTATTTAGCACAGTAGAGGTTGTAAATGCCACCATGAAGTGTTTTAATATGAATGACATTAATGAAACTTGCAAAGCCTAGTATAAATCAATGCTTATTATTGTATGCTTTTTCAGGAAGTTGGGGTTGCAGGCCTACCAAATTCTATATTCCGTCTTTGGGGTTTGGTGTATATGTGTATAAAACTTAATGAGTGCTACCGTGTTATTCACTTGCTATTCTTTCCATGCTCTTGTGTGGGGGAGAGATCTATGTAAAAATGTATAGGAAATACCTAAATCAGGCTGAGAATGTTAACAATTTAGCTGTTCTAAGAAACAGTTTTTCCAACAGCCTTGTGCACTTATTGGGTTAATGCAGAGGGGTTATTGCCTAACAACCACACAGCAGTCAAATCTTATCACCTTCAGCAGGAATAATTTATGGTTTAATCTTACATGCAGGCATATTAAATTAGTATTACTCATCAGAACCCGCTTATTAATAAAACAAGCTGAATTAGCCACTGGAGAATCATATTTGGAAATTCAATGACAATTTTACATTTTTAATAAAGGCTCAGAAATATTATTGCAGAGCAGGTGGTATGAAGAAATGTGGTCAAATTTGACATTCATTAATAATTGAAGTGTAGAACGTGACAGAGGTGAAAATTGATATTGATTTTTTTCCCCTCTAAATTTGGATGAGTTCTGAAAAGTAAATAAAATGAGATAACAAGACATATCAAGTCGCGCTGATTTCTTTGATCACCCTTCCCTGTATGCACACATATATATCACTATTTTCCCTATCATGTTTTTGAATAATTCAACACCTATAGTCTTTCCAGTTCAATGCATTATAAAACATACTCAAGCTGAGTTTCAATCATATTAGACTGAAAGCTGAATTTTTTATGAAGGATTATTTAAAACAAAATGCGTCTTGGGCCCTACAGTCTCTGAAACCAAACAATCCTGAGAGTTCAGTGAGGAAATGTCAACACTGTGGAGAATTTTTTGATTCGAAAAATTAAAGGAATCCTGTTTGATGTATATTAACCATATCAATATTAACAACCTTCTGTTGGATTTCAGAAGTGATTTGAGAGCAGCAGTATTATCAGTCTTGTATTTTAACTAGTTGTGAAAGCTCTGAAATGTACTCATGCTGAACTTGTCCTGCCTTTGGGAAAGCTCCAGCAATTTTACTAATTTCTATAATCTAATCTACAAGCATGATTCAGGCTAGATTCTCCAGTCTCACTGAGCTCCATCAACCACTGCAGTCCACATATTATTACGGTTCTACAGTTTTATTTGTGGGCCTCTTTTCTAGGTAAGTAGTGCTGGGTTTTTAAAGATGGATTAAGTTAATGTGGGGCCCTATGGGTGCGCAATGTTATTCCAGCAACACCCCACTTATCTGTCACCCATAGCATTGACTGGGGCAGTATGGGATGAGTCATCCACACAAGAGTTGCCTCTTTCATGATAAATACCAACATCACTTCCCTGTAGTTTGACTATGGCCTCCACTACACAGAGTCTTTTGTAGGGATTACACACATCTCCCACACTATATGGGCTTTTCCTGCCATTCTGGCAGGGCCCCAGCACATGTAGACCTCTCCTCTTGCTTCTCTAACTTCCTGAAGAATTTTTGGGAGACACCTTCTCCCTTGGCAGTCTGAACAGAAGGAGTGGTAGCATCTCAGATAGCTGATACCTGCTCCATAGGCTTAGAGTGGTGGTGGTAATGGTCCCCAGTCCAATGTGCATACCTGAAGACTTGGTGTGGTTCCTGAATAAAGAGCTGCTACACTCAGGATACAGCTTTCAGTGTTATGGCAGAAAAAAGAAGGGCATCCCCAGTCTGCTTATCTGGAAGGCCAAAGTTCCCTTGACTGCCATGCTTTTAATTGCTGTATGATTTAATTTCTGACAAGAATCACTATCTAACACAAGGAAAGTCATTAGTTTCACCAGTGTCTAGAGCTGGGCTAAAATCATAGGACCCACTGAAATCAAAAGTAACACTTGCACACACTTCCACGAGGCCAGGATTTCATCCCTGCTATTCTTCTTGCCTTGAGGAACCAGAGGGCATCTGATTCCCCTAGATTATCAAACCTCATCAGTGCAGACTGTTGTACTAATCTACAAAGCTCTTTTCAACAGAATTCTCACACACATATGGAAGATGTTAAGTCTTCTGTTGTATTGTGCCAGTTAGGCAATAACCTTTCTGCATTAACCCCTAAGTACACAGACTGTAGTTTGTGGAAAAACTGTTTCTTAGAACAGCTAAATTGTTACAAAAGGCAAAACAACAGAAAACCTAGAACCTCCCCCCACCCCGAAATAAATTGAGGGTTTGGAGAGAAGAGAGCAAATAACAAAGCAAATGCAGGAGAGAGAAAATACATAAACTCATCAGTGTAGATTTGCTTCTGATTTTAGAAAGATTCTTTCATGTTTTCAGATAAATATCTTTATTCCAGAATATTGAGCATAAAAAACCTTTTTTTACTGTAGTTATTTTCTGCTCTCCTACCTTCTTACTATTTACTACAGAGCAAGTGACTGTTTGTAGGTCCCTTTGACTGTGTTAGCAGATGAAATGGCAAATGCTCCAGGTCTCACTTTGTAAGACTGAATTTAAATTGACTTCACTAGCCAGAATTAATGAAAATGAGTGAAATTACTCAAAAGGTATTCCACAAGGTATTTTACTTTAATTAGTGAGATATATTGCAAGAAATGTGTGTCACCAGAGATTTAAAAAGTTACAGTGTATTACTCTCCCTTTGTAGATCTAGGTATATTAACATTGGAAACATTACTTTAAATTGTGGATTGATGTGGTATATGAGTACAGGGATCTTTTTATTTGGCTTTATTTTTTTTATTTTAATTTTATTTTTTAATTATTTACCATAGGTAATAGTTAAGAATTAATCACAATATAATTAAAATGAGAATATAGGATAAAGCACAACTGAAAATTTAGGAACCTGTCTCCTTATAAAGTGCTAGCAGCTTTAAATATACATTTGTGCAAACAAATGGAAGCTCTGTGAATGCAGATGGTATCAATAAATTAGGATCATCAAACCATACAAAATTAGAGCTGAAAGGGACCTCACAAGGTCACCTGGTCCAGCTCCCTGATCAAGACCCAATTATTCCTGACAAAATCACCCCAGTCAAGAATCTGTTTAACCTGCTGTAGAAATCTGCCAAGGATGGAGATTCCACAATTTCTCTAGGTAGCCTCTTTCAAAGCCTGAACACCTTCATAGTCAGAAACTTCCTCCTAATCTCCAGTCTAAATTTCCCTGCTGAACCTTGAGGCCATTATTCCCAGTCCTGTGCCCTATAGTTAGAGAAGATAGCCCATCTCAATGCTCTGTATAATCACCCTTCAGGTATCTGAAGACTTATCAAATCCCCCTAAGTCTTCTCTTCTCATGACAAAATAATCCTAGTTCTTTCAGTTTTTCCTCATAAGTCTTGCCTCCCAGTCTTGCCTGTATGAAGCGGCTAGTATTTGTTTTGGATTCAGATTTGGCCGATTCAGGGGATAGCAATTCGATTTCGTGATTCAAATCACTGTCCCAAATCAATCCAGCTAATCTGATTTGGAGATTCAGCTGCTGCTGAATCTCTGAATCTCTGAATCACCTAGACCCATTCCCCGCCGGCTCTCCCAGCCCTGGTGCTGGCTTCCTCTCCAGCCCCAGTTCCTGGCACTTTGAAAAAAAAAGCCCCGACTCACTGGGTGCTGCTGGGCGGAGGCCTGATCCCCGCTGCCCCCCCACTGCCCCACGCTGTGTGGGGGGCTCTGCATGAGCCCCCCGAACTCCCCCCTGCTGTCCCAGCTGCCCCCCCTGCCATGGTTGCCCTACCTGCCCACATTCCAGCTCTTTAAGGAAAAAATAAATGAGAAAAATCCCCAGACTTACCAGTTCCTTCCAGCATGGGGCGATCCCCACTGTCCCCTCTGCCCTGCACCACGTGGGGGGCACTGCACAAGCCGCCTGAAGCCCCAAGGTGGTTGCAGAAGCTGGTGAGTCCAGAGGATTTTCTTGTTGTTTTTTTCTTAAATGGCCAGAGCTGGGGTGGGCAGGGCAGCCATGTGGGGTTGGAAGAGTGGGGGGGAGGCTCATGACAGAGCCCCCCATGCAGCTTGGGAAAGGGGGGGGGGGGCAGCAAGGATCACCTCTGTGCCTGGCAGCACTTGGTGAGTTGGGGCCTTTTTTTAAAGCACTGGGAGCTGGGCTGGGCAGGGCAGCCATGGGGGCTCTGGGTGCATGGGCAGGGGTCAGGGGGAGCAGTCAGGGGATGGGGCCTGGCAGGGGTCCCCCCATGGTCCCCTCCCCCTTACTCCAGCCCCCACTCTCCCACCTCCTAGTTTCCAGCTCCAAGCCTGGCTCCATCTCCCTGCTGCAGCAGGCAGGGACTGTCCAAATCATCGAAGCTCTCTGAATCTCTTCTGAAGATCTGGAGAGCTTCAAACCTTTTTATTGGTCCCCTGGTTAGATTTGAATTTGGAGAGTCACCCATCAAATTCGGCCGAATCTCCTCCGAATTGAATCAGCACCCAAAGCTTCACACAGCCCTACTCCCAGGCCTTTAATCATTTTTGTTTCTCTGCATTGGACTCTTTCCAAACTGCCCACATTCTTCTTGAAGTGTGGGCCCAAAACCCAGATGCAGGACTCCAGGTGAGGCCTCATCAGCACTAAACAAAGGAAGAATCACTTCCCTTGATTTGAAAGTGATTCTCTTGTTACTACAACTAGTATACTGTTGGGGTTTTTTTGCAATAAGGGCACACTGTTTGCTCATATTCAGCTTAACCCCCAAATCCTTTTCTGCAGTACTGGAGGCCAGCCAGTCATTTCTCAGTCTGTAGTTTTGCATGCAATTATTCAGTCCCAAGTGCAGGGCTTTGTACTTGTCCTTGCTGTATCTCGTCTAATAGATTGTGAACCATTTCTTCAAGCTACTCGGATCATTCTGGATCCTTGCCGTATCCTCTGGTCTATCTGCAACTCCACCCAACTTGGTGTCATCCACAAATTTGCTAAGCATGCACTGAATCCCATAGTACATATGGTTAATGTATACATTACATAATACTGGACCCAGAACAGTCCTCCCCCTCCCCTCCACCCAGGAAACCCAACTTGATACCTTCTCCCAATTAGGCAATGAGTCATTGATGACTACTTATTGAGTTCAGTAGCCCAATAAGTTGTATATCTACCTTACGGTATTTTTATCTAGTCTGTATTTCCTTAGCTTATTAATGAGAATGTTGTGAGAGACAATGTTAAAAACCTTGCTAGAGTCCAGGTAGATCACATTCACTGCTTTTCCCCCATCCATAGAGTTTGTCACCATATCATAAAAGAAAATCAAGTTGGTCAGGCATGACTTGCTTTGGTAAATCCATGCTGTTTTTCCTGATCATCTTGTTCCTGGGGTGCTTCACAATAGGTTCCTTGAGGACCTGCTCCATGATCTTTGAATGTATCAAGCTTAGGCTGATTTGTCTGTAGTTCCCTGGATCCTCCTTATTCCCTTTCTTAAAGATGGGGCTTTATATTTGCACTTTTCCAGTCATCTGGGTCCTCATCCAACCTTTAGGAGTTCTTACAAAGGATAGCCCATGGCTCTGAAATTACCTCAGCCAGTTTCCTCAGTACCCTCAGGTGCATCCTATCTGGCCCTGCCAACTTGAAAGCATCTAGCTTCTCTAACTAATCTCTAACCCATTCTTCTACTACCTTAAGCTGTTTGTCTCCTTCCCTGTCTTTGCTGCCAACTGTACTCATCATCTGGTAGCCTCACCTATTTATGACGACTGAAGTAAAAAAGGCATTAAATACTTCAGCCTTCTCTTCATTGTCTGCAACTAGATTGCTTTCCACGTTCCATAAGTATTCTGTAGTATTTCTCTTATTTTTGACTGTTTCTCTTACTCTATTCTGGGAAGCAGGAGCTGTGTCAGGGGCTAGGCCATGTTGAATACCTCTTTATTACTTGTTTATGTCCCGTGGCAGCTGTATCACACATTGCACCTTGGCCTTCCTAATTTTCTCAACTGCACACCCGTGCATTGCTCTTATACTCCTCTCTAGTACTATGACCATGTTTCCACTTTTTATAGGATCCCTTTTTGAGTTTCAACTGATTGAAGAGATTTCTGTCTGGTTATACTGATCTCCTGTTGCACTTCCCATTCTTCTGTTGCATTGGGCTATCTTGCTCCTGCACTTTTAAGAGAGCCTCCTTAAAGTAAAGAGTAGTCAGAAGATGGTTTAAAAGCAAGGTACAAACCAGCACAGCAATTAGATAACTGTTTCATGGAGCTAAAATATGAATGCATAATCTTCATTGGCTTCATTTAACGGCATTTTTTTTCAAATTGCTGCTCAGGGTTCTGGCAATAGATGATTACAAAAGTAGTTATGGTAAATATTAACCTGATTAGAGAGCACATGAGGAGGCCCAGAAATTCAAGCCAGAAAAAAAATCCTTTCATCAATCTGATGCTGGAGTTGTTCCAAGTCATAGCCCATAGGTTAGTGAGTTCCCAGTTCACTGCCTAACAAGAAGAATTTCAAATTGGGAAAAACAAATGAAAGAGTGGGAGATAAAAGGCTACAGAAGGTGAATGAGGCTGGTGGAGAAGAATAGACAAGGCAAGGATGGAGTGTGGCATTACTCTCTGGAATACATCTAGAATACCCTACAAGCAACTGCAGTCTAGATTCAGGGAGCTGATGGAAAATGCAGCAGTCTCTTTTCAGAATGTGTCAAATACAAACAATGGCTACTTACTGCTGGTGTAGCAGTGACAAAGGAGTTGGCAGGAGTAGCTCATGATCTGATTCCACCTGGTTGCAATATACATACATTCTTCTAAATATTGTCCCATCACTGGGCTAGAGCAGAGGCATTACAGCCAGGGACTCCATTCTGGGAAGCAGGACCTGTGTCAAGAGCTAGGCCAACTGCAGCAGCTGTGGCAGCTGAGGTAGGCTGCTATTCTTGCACCCCCTCTACATGGGTGCCCAGGCTGATGCCCTGGTCATACACCACTCATTACCCTGCTGGCCTAGATTTTAAAAAACGTTTCTTCTCCTAAATCACATTGTGTGACAGAATCTGCTTAGCAAAACTGCTCTAACTGAACCATTCACTTCAGTGAGCTGAAAGGTTGAGAGTTTCTCAAAGTGAGTTTTTCCACGAACTACACAGAAAAGATTACAATGACTTAAGACTAGACTGGCAGTCTGTCTTGTGGGGTGGCAAAAGCAAAGTCTTACTTTTGGGTTTTGATTAGCTATGCTTCTTGCATTGCTCAAAGTAGTTGTGTAGCTTTAGACTGCAACATGAAGTTCTGAGCCATGCCTTCCCTGGCTGACTCATTCAACTGGGTTACACTGAATTTATTATTGTGGTATACAATAGTGTCAGTTCAGGAGGGTGTGGTGATAGCAACATAAATATGTGATTCTCAGTCTATACTGAAGAGGTTCTTGCACTGATTTAAGTTTGCCTTTTCTTCTAGAAGATTACCAACAATGCAATGGGGTGGCCAAACCAACAGCAACTGAAGGCCTTAGCTTATTTGGTTTGGGCAGGTAGAGGCCACATTTTTTATATGGATTGTTTCAGGCAGCTATGTTCTGTAGTTTGTCATCTGATATTTATGACATGGGAAAGGTTTTAGAATTTAGGGAGTGGATTTTCAAAGGGCAAAGAGAAGTATACAAATCCCATATTTCAGTTCCAGAAAGTCAGTGGGAAACAGGCAGGTACTTAATAGCACCTTTGAAAATTCCAGTCTTTGAGTTTTCTTCGGGGAAAATGCCTTTCCTTTCTCTAAGTCCAGTTCTACTGAACTGGGTGTAAGAAGCCCCATAAGCTTTACAGTGGTAACTGGGATCACACTGAGAATGATGGGATATTTTTCTTAGAATGTGATATCAAGCGTTCTTCCCACTTTGTCCAAGGATTGTCTATAAAATGCTAAAGATTACAAGCTTCTCTCAGCCCTAGCTCATTGAACTTGAACCTCCACAGAAAGCTTAGGGGAAGATTTGCTTCAGAATCCTGAAAACCAAGCTGTAACATTTTAGTCATAGACCTTTTGTGAAGTGAACCTAAGATGGTTCACATCACCCTGTTTAAAACCTAGAATGTAGACCATTCCATAGTCCCTTCCACGGAGCTGTGTTTCACTTCTTCAGCTTGAATGATCAGTTTGGGTTTTGAGCAATTAATATTCTATCCAAACACAAATGAATAATCTACAGTTGTAGAGGCAATCATTGTTTTTCTCTCTTTCTATAAACCTGCCATATACATAGAGTGATGATATTTCTATAAACCTACAAATTAGAATATCAGTAGTGCCAGTGTTATCTCCCTGCTTTTGGTTTATGAATAAAAAAGGCTTAGTAAGAGAACTGAGTCATTAAGTTCTTATAAAGGAAGAAATGTTTATATCATTTTATTAAACTTTGTAAGTGTTGTAGAGTATGTGTTTCTGATGGAGAGACTGCTAAAAGGAAAGCTCATTATGCAACTTCTGCTAGTAAAATTTGTATACTTATTGTCCACCATAAGGAACATCAGCCCATTCTACTTAAAAAGAAGTTGGGTATACTGTCAGAAAATGTTGCTGTTATATTAGTGTCTCAGCTATTAAGCCTGAGTGAATATCCCTTGAGGTTCTGTATAAGTGCAATGCTAGCATAGATAGTGATACCTAACGTAAGTGAAGAAAAGACTTACATTTGCCTTAAGACATAATTATCAAGCCAAGGAACATACTTCTGATAGGTGGATAGCAATGTTTAGTTATTGCAGGAGAGAGACTAGCTTGTATATGTGTGGTACAGAGTCAAGGCCTAATCCCATTCCACATTTTCATACCTAAATGCCACTTACAAAGTCACATAACCGCAGTTTTCAGTACTTATGTGGCATTTAGACTGCTTCCACCTCTGTCAGAGTAGGACTGCCCAGATACACACATAACTGCCCAAAGTAAAACAGAGGAGGAAGATCACCCATCCACCTTTTAGCTCAATAGTTTAGTAGTTTGGTGAATTACCCAGACCTGGATTTTAGATTCCTTACCTCAGATGGGCTTTGAACATGCTGCTGCACTTCCTGGCAAAGGGCTCTAACTACCATGCCAGAGTACTCTCTAGTTGTCCTTTTGCTTTGAATCTAACAAGTCTAAAAAGGTTAAGAATGACTGTTCCATGACCATACTGCTGTTGAAACAGAAGGCACTGGGTTTCGGCTCCTGTCTCCAGTGGTATTTCTCAGCCTTGCAGCTAATATTTGTTGTCTAAAATGGATAAACAATGGAGAGGTAATTTCTGCCTCTTTAGGAGCCATTCAGGGCAGTGCGCATCACAGTAAGCCACATTCCTTCTGCTTAGGTCTTATGGATACACATATTTACTCTCTTGGCTGTGCAGGGGGGCAGCTTCAGAAGGAGAGCTAGAGAGCATTCTGAGCAATGCGTAATCCATAGTTTGTGGTTGGTGTAGTTTGCTGGGAATAGAGGATGCACATAAAGCCTTCTCCAGGTGAAGTGGGTATCTCACTGCCAGAGTAATTTCACTAGCTATAGGGCTAAAGGTGAGAGGTCTTCACCCCCAACCAATAGTTGTGTTTTTCTCCAACTTAAGTTTTCAGGAATTATATGGCATTTCATGCCAGTAGTGTAACAGAGGAGGGGTGACTAGGGCACCATCCCTAGTCGATGCCTTTGTTGGGGGTGCAAAAGCAGCTGTTGCTGCACTGGCAGCTGGTTGCATCACCACAGTTAACACAGCAGAAGACAGCCCTATCCAAGGCACCACATGACTGCCCCACAGGCAAAGCTGCAATGCTATTACAGGTATCCAGGTTGTAGCTGTATTGGTCTAGAGGAAAAGACAATCAGGACTTGTAGTAGAGATGATATATTTTATTAGACCAACAAGATTTTTGAAAAAAAAAATTCTTTAATTGCAAGCTTTCGGGCACAAACACCCTTCATCAGGCATTGGAGAAAAGATTGTAACAGTTCTTCTGGGTAGAAATGAAAGTTCATATTTCATAGGATTTCACAGAGGAGTCAATAGATGGAAAACTCCTCTGGGCAGTCAGTTCATAGCTGGTATGAAGCCTCTCACCTCCTGTGACGATGCAAATTACCTTGAAATTACGAGTCCTGATTGCCTTTTCCTCTAAACCAATACGGCTACATCCTGGATACCTGACACGTGGAAGATATTTAATTTTAACTGATTTTTAAAAATGAAATCTTCACATTTTCCCAAGCAGGAAGCAACTGTGACCACCTGAAACCTGAGATCCTGCTCCTGC
>NW_017729024.1:94935444-94936311 GCF_001723915.1 Gavialis gangeticus
GCCTAATGAAGGGTGTTTGTGCCTGAAAGCTTGCCATTAAAGATTTTTTTTTTTTTTTTTGCAAAAACCTTATTGGTCTAATAAAAGATTTAAATGCTATTACATGCACACATGGACCATTCTGTTTCATTCCAGAGTATTCATAGCATTAGTGCAGTGGAGGGCAAGTGTAGCAGTAATATGGAAGTGCCACTTAGGCACATAGGCTAGGGACAGACATTCAAAAGCCTGCAAAGCTTGAACTGATTTGGAGGTGGATAGACTTTCCCTTTTCATTCAAGAAATGCAGGCACATGCCTGCAGTGGCTCAGGCTAGAAGCTGGGGAGCACTACAGCAGCCATCCCTTCCCTTCTATAGTGCTAGGCTGAAGGGAGAATGTGGCCAGGCCCTGGCAGGAAGCTCTGATTAGGGAGGGGGGGGAACTCCAACCCCACCTGCACTGCCCCAGACTTTTCCCAGCTCACTGCTCAAGAGGCAGGAGTGTTGCCAGACCCTGCATCTGTTGATGATACTGAGATTTTCTATCTCCCTCTCCTTGCTTCTTCATACTGTCTGCAAACCAGGTCAGTTCTAACACCTTTCTCTGTCTCCTCTTGAAGACTGACAGATTGCTTGTCAGAACAAAAGTAGGGCCCATCAAGCCCTACAAAAGAAAAGATTTGTCTCATGTTTCAAGAGTTTCAAGCTCTTATCTAGAGGCTATATTTGCATTTGCAAGCCACTAGCTGTCTGCCCTTTGTTTCAGTGAAATTGGAGACCCACACAGACACCTCTCAGCAGTAGCTAGCATGGGGTGGGGGGGCATGGCCAGATGCTGGGTCCCTGCCATGGGAGGGGTGGGGGGAGGGATCCCTGCTTGAGCAGCC
>NW_017729024.1:94936423-94968966 GCF_001723915.1 Gavialis gangeticus
TGCTCTGGTGAGGAAGGAGAGGGGCGGGGCCAACCCTGCTCTGCTCCAGCCCAGCCCAGGGCTGCAAAACATCTGGGGTGCAGTGGGACTCTGATTTACCAGGAAGGGGTCTGGGACAGAAGTTTCATAAACCAGTTTGACCCAAATCAGTTAAGTCTGATACTACATTCAACCAGGTTTATCTTAAACCAGTTTAAGCCATTTTTAAACTCATGAATGTGCACCGAATTTCTGTTCTGTTACAGGTTTAAACCAGTTTCTGATCACTTAAACCAGTTTATGTGTAACTTCTGTACCTAGCCATAAAGGTGAAATAGAATTGAACTTTAAGTGCTCAAAAATAATGCATCTTTTCCTTGGCACGGCCATGCCACATATCCCTAATTATTTCTAATGGCTGTAGTTCCTTTCATTCAGATCCTCTCAATGCCTGTTATAAAATTGTACTGACCGCTAATGTAAACAATCAAAATCTTTCCATGATCTCTCTGAGCCTAATCATTTGAGTTCTGAAGGCATCCAGGTGTGAGGTATCTCTTTCATAACTCTGTTTAATATTGGGAGGGAAATCACATATCCCTTTTTTCTAAGCAAAGGGTACTGCCAGGGTACTGCCAAACCTTGTATTCTGAGGGGAAATGTTGAATACCCTGAGAATGGAGAATCAGATAAACTATTAACCTCTGTAGAAGCCAAGCAGAGAAAGTCTGTAGAAACTTCAGAGTCAAAACTGAATTTTGATGAGAAGAATGCCCAAATGCACAATGTGTACAGAACCGTCTAAAGACCGTTACAGGCAAATACAAAGCCAGAGATTTCTTTGTTGGCTTGGAAATTCTTTTTTAGGGCAACTAGAAATATTCTCTTTGCATCCACACCATGGAGGGGAAAAACCAACAAAGTCTTTTTTTATTATTTGTTTTTTGGGGTTTTTTAAAATAGGCTTTAGAGAAATGGGGCTGACTATTGAAATAAGTGGTATAATATAGGAGAAAGCAGGAGATGGTATAGCTCTCCTTTGCCTTTCTTCTGGTACTGGGGTAATTGATCACTTTATGAAGTCTAAAGCAGCTGAATAAACTCAAAGGATAATAGGTGGGGCATAATCTTTTAAATGCTAGTGTTTTGTTTATTTGAACCGGAGCTCGATTCATCCTAATTCGTTACAATTTGATACAACCGGGAAGAAAAATATACTATGTAACACATATATTGCAAACATATAGTGGTGTTATATCCAGCCTTAGAAGGGCTGGGGGTGCTGTTACATTTTCTGTTCTTTTGTGTTTCTATTTGTTCACAGTCCTTGGAATTCATTGATTGCTCTTCTTAAAAGATGAAAGGCATTCCTCTTCATTTAGTGAAGAAAATTTTACAAGAGACGGTGAATTGCAATTCACAAGACACTTCTTAAAATGTCATCTTGAAAATGTTTTCTGGAGAACAATGGACTGCAACTCTGACCCCAAACTACCTCCAAATAGCATGAACCCTATGCTTTCTTTGGAGGAAAAATAACTTGAGTTTTTTTCTTCTCACCTGGTGGTAGATAATGCCAGAACAAAGACAAATAGACTATATTCAAAATAAAATCATTACCATGTATGTTTAGATAATCATGTGTTATCATTTGCACAATATCAACTCCAGAAATTGAGTTTGTACAAAAGCAGTCACTGTTGAGTTAGATGAATGAAAGCCTTGCTCTACAAAGATGTGGCATCTGTTTCAAGAGGAAGCTTAAAAAGTAGTCATTTAAATGTTCAAATTAAACAATACAAAATTATCTTTCTAATATGCAATTTTATGAACCTTCAGATAGAGCCAGCATAGCCCCAATTTCATCTTGTTTAATTTGGTCAGCTTATATAAAAAGCAGTGCTCTGAACTTGGCTGAAGCTGGTACCTGTCAGTTTATAGGCAAACATAAAGTAACAGTGATAATATTTTTTCCTTTGCTTTGCATGCATATAAATTGTGAAGGCTGCAATGAGAGCCAACGTGAGGTTAAGGGATTTTAGCAAAAATCCCCAGGTACTACTTTTTCTCTCCTTTTTTACCAGCTGCTCTTGTTTGTGCGATTAACAAATGTAAAAAGAAATGTATCAAAATCCACTCTATGAATATAAACATTGTGTATACAGCTACAATAATACTCTTGATAGGATGATTACTGGATGATCAGATACTTCTACAGGATATAACAGTAAAGGTGTAAAACAAGAGCAATTGGGCATCATGAAATGGACTTGCTCATTAATACAGTCATTTTCATCATCTGGGGCAACAAGGGTGAAGACAAATTACCCATTTGATCATAAATGCTTTATTCTACTTATGGAAAATATGACTATAGGGAGCAGTGTTGTCCTATGGTATAGACAAGTGCTGCTATTGGCATACCATTCTATTAACTTTCACACACGAATGATTTGCAAAGCAAGTCATGAGTTCCATGAAAGTGGAAGAAATGGAGAAAGGAGAAAAGGAAACCCATATCCCTTTATTTTCCTAGCTGAGAGGGACAGCAGATACCCCATGTCATAGCCTTTAATTTAAAATTGAAGCAAGAACAAATATAACTTCATTGGAATGAGTTTAAGACAATCTGCAGGAGCTTCATGACCAAGGACAGCTAACAGGCAGCAGAACTGCAGAACAAAGGATAGCTTGATTGGTGGAACATCAAGACCATTCAGAAGAAGAAAGGGTTGTAGATTACAATGAGTCATGAAGTCAAAAGCACTGCCAGACTAGAAATGCTGCTGCCACTGCCCAGCAGTTCTGGTTTTAAACTCTTGGTGGAGCAGGAATCAAGGGGATGCAAGTGCACTAGTGCATGCCCCCCTCCCCAATAGTTTATCCTAAAATGAAACAAAACCAAGTTTCAAAATATCAGAATCCTGCACAAAAACTATCTGTTTAGAACGACTGAAGGGGAGAAATATTTCATTTGTTTGGCAATGGGAGGGTGACAGAGCCCAAATCTCCTTGCTTGTGGAAGGCAGGTCTGCCACACATTTTATGCAGCAGCTCTGACTGGCTATCTTTCCTTTGGAAGCTGGAAAATGGGACTGGGCAGCCAATAAAGCAAGAATTTCCCCACATGTGGGGGGTTTTACCTGAGCAGGTCTAGGAATCAGCATGCATGCTGCATAAGGCTTAATCCTGCAATATCTTTTATGTGGGCAGACCCCTGAACTTTATTCAAATTTTAGGATGGATCAGAGTATGGGTTTGCACTACTGAGCTGGATCCTTCACTATTCATGTGTCGGCAAAAGCACAGAGGGTGAGATTTTTAAGTATATTTAGTCATCTCTAGATGCCTAGAGAGATTTTTTTAAACTGCCTCAGCACCAGACTTCAATTGAGATGAGGCTTCTGTTGTTTTATTTCTAGCTATCTTCTCTGTAAGGCCCAGTCTAGTAGTCCTATTTTGCGAATGCCTATCAGATTGATCTCAGAGTGGTGTCTAACTTGAGACTGCCATTAGGAATTAAGCATGAATTCTCATGCCTAGATCTCTAAGCAGTTCTGTGGCATGAAAATTTAAAGGGCTATGGGCATGCCCACCACCTAACACTTAGGTGTTGAAAGGCACTAGACAGCTACAGGGCTAGGCAGCAGCTGAGAATGCCAGAATCCTGAACTTATGTACATAAAGGGGCAGCTGGACAACTACATTTCTTCATCTATTTTTTCTCTAAAGCAAGTTATCTGCTTGTGTGGGTCATGCTTTGGTAGTCAAACTTCCTTCTGTGCCAGTGCAGAGGCACAGTGAGCATAATGAGTGCCCAGAGCAGGGGAGAGAGGCATGGGGATATGCTGACCACTGTAGCCACAGGCAGGGCAGGGAATATGGGTGAGGGGAAGGGAAAGTTAATTTTCCTGGGCTGCTGCTGATAACTCTGCTTAGGTGGCAGCAGCCCTATAGGCATACTTTCTTGGTGCCCTGTTTTCTCCCTCCCCCTCACATCCTCATGCATGGTACACAGGGATGTCCCTGCTCGGCAAAGGCTCTGACAAGTGGAAGGGGGAGCACCATTCTGATCTCCCCCTCACTCCTCAGATGCACTGCTTGATGCACTATGTCCTACCTAGCTCCTATGGCAGACTCCTGGCAGGTGGATGGCAATTCTGATGCCTCCTCATCAGTGCTTGGTGTTGTGCTTCCCCCCCCCCCAGTTATGCTGTTGCTCCATGCAGGGGTGGATTTAGATGGGGCTGTTGTGGTATGGCTGCATCCCCCCAGTTTGGATTGTAGTGCACTGCAGGAGCCGCCAGAGACTTCTTAAAAAGTGCCTAAAGCAGGTGAAAATCCTCCCTCCCCTTCTCTTCATGCTCAGAGGCACATTCCTCTCTGCTCCCACCATCCCCACCCCTCAACAGTCACTACTAGCCTGGTTGTACAGGAGGCTGTGCTCACTTAGGGATGGGGACGGAGGCAAGAACACATGGTAGGAGAGTTGATTCCCACCCTGCCTTGTCCCCTGGAAGCAGGAGTGGGAAGGTGAGGGAGTCCTGCTGCTGCTGCCCTGGTCTCCATCCCCATCACTAGCTGAGCCCAGCCCTCAGGCAGCCTGTCTGGGGTGGGCAAAAGTAGGTTTGGAACTTTTCTTGGGAAAATGGCAGGTGAAAGAAGCAGAGAAGGCGAGGTAGGAGATGTGCCTCTGAGCACAAAGGGGAAAGAAGGGCAATTTTTAATCTGCTTTAGGGACTTAAAATGTTCCTGGAGGCTCCCACAGTGCCTGCATTGGTGTTGGGGGGAAATGGCTGGGAGCAGAGGGGTGCAGCCAGCCCTGCACCCCTCCTTGGGAAATCCTGGATCTGCCCCTGGCTCCGTGAATTCTAATTATGCTCAGTATTTCGTTCACACTTCCTCTGTTTCCCTGTATTTCCCTCTGCTCCTCTGTGTTTTCTTGTGTTTCCCCAGCAGGTTTTTGTGTAGACACTCTTCTATCTGTCCACCAAGTGTGGGTTATCTCTGCAGCTGGAAGGTAGATGTTAGCCACAGTTTGAGCCTTACAGTGTTAGCTGGTGTTCAAGCCTTACAAGAAAAGGTCCCACTGGTGAACTAGATATTCCTTTCCACAGTGTGTGAACCCTCTCTAGGGCTCTGCCAAAACTCTGTACAGCTCTGCAAATGCCAACAAGCACAAGCTTAGGGGGCTGACTGTGTGCGTGAGTGGAGGGGAAGTTCAATAGGGGCTTTGAAAATATCCAAGGTGCCTGAAGAGGCAGATAGTTGTCCATGTGCCTTTATGAAGCAGGGCCTCAGGACCTCAGAGCCTATCTCTAAAATGGGGATACCATCACTTTTCAACACGCAGGTGTCTTGTGAGAATAAGCATTTTAAGGAACATGAAGAAACAAGAACCATTTATCTATAGAAACAAGGATCCTTTATACACCTAAGACAGAGTTATAAATACCCAAGTCCCATCAATACAAATGAAAACTGAATCTAATAGGAGCCATAGACCAGGAAGTGCCAGATAACAATGGAAAAGAGAACAAAAAGAATGCTGTTAAAAGTGGGCAAGATAAATGGGTTTGAAATGGGGAGAAAAAAAACTTGTAAAATTGTTTTTATTTTTTCCCTAGTCTGTAGGACCAAGTCTAATAACTATACCCATTTCCAGTGTTATCCATAAAAATAATGGTTATGTCATGGCAATATATTCTTGGAATTTATATGAAAATATATACAGCACATCTCTTCTGCATAAATTCTCATTGTCTATAATTCATCAAACACTGTGTGGTCTGTGGTAGGGTCATATATTATGTACTGGGTTGTTTTTGGGGGTTGGGTTTTTTTTGCATTGCATAATTGCTTGCCTATTTGTTATGCTCATACACCCTCCCTCCCCTGCGCATACTTCAGGATCCCAAAGCAAATTACTTCAAAACACACTTGGAAATAGTCTCTACTCCCCTTTTCTTTGCACGTACCAAAAAACTGTATCAATGTGTGCACATACACGTGCATGCATGCAATGCACATGTGCGCACACAGGTACATACAAGTGCGCGCACACGCACACACGCGCACACACACACACACACACACACACACACACACACAAAGCACTGCTTCTGCATGACAAAGAGTATCTTACTACCTGGTACACCATGGAGGAAACAGACCTGCACTTAGGAATTTCTTTTATTGTATTCCAAAGCAATCCCTCACAGAGCCAATGAGCTCCTTTCCTGCTCTAGAGTTAAAAGTTCTTCTTCAGAGTCATTCTCAACATCACTTGTTCTAGATCATAGATGCTCCACCCTTTTGGAGCTGCTTCCAGAATTTCAAGGCCCTCTGATAACCACTTCCACCCAAATGATCCCAGCAGACAGCTTCCTCTTCTTTCCCTAGCCTCAAGGTTCCTCCTCCATTTCCCTATTTCAGACATTCTTCAGGTTTAAATTTCCCTATGTTTTGGCTCTTCCATGTTTCTTTTTCCACCTCATCCCTAATTTCTTTTTCCCCAGAAAGGGGAAGAAGACCAACCCCATTTAAAACTGATTTTTATGTTTCTTTGAAGGTTCACAGTTCTGCCTTTCCTTGAGTCTCCAGCCATTCCTTTCTTTTTTTATCCAGTTCAGTCTTACGGTGCTGTGCTGATTGCCTCCGTCCCCATTCTTCTCCCTCTGGAGTCCTCATACCCTCCAACCACTCATAATTAGTTCTGTGATTCTTTCCTTAGCTTTGCAGTTGTGCATCAACAGACAGTCAACGTCACTCGTTTAGATTCACTTCAAGCATATTTTAACTGTGGTTCCCTTCCCAAGATAAACAGAAACTTATGTATCTGTTCTTAAGTACAAGGGGGTGGCGGGGTGGAGACAGAGATGAGGGCTCTTGCAATGGAGTTCATATAAAAGACATCAATTTTTTTGAGCAGTTAGTGTTCAATCCTCTCAAAACCTATTGACCCCAGCCCAACTCTCTTGCTGTCAGATACTGAGGTATCCCTATGGGCCAGAATGGTATTCTTCCAGCACTGATCCCTCGTTTCTGGACACTTGATACCCATCTGTGCCAGAATTGTACCAGTGCTTCCTGATACTTCTGCTGTATCTCTTTTTATCTCAATTAGTCATGCACCCGACTATTTAAGTGCTGGGACTACAAGCATGCCTTATCTGTATATCTGCTGCTATCCTAAAAGATCCTATATATCAATGCCTGACATCTTCACCGCTTGTTTTCTAGTCATGATATTATCCTTCGGTTCCTTTTTTTCAAATCTCTGGGTTCCACCTGCAGAGTTCTGAGATCACAGGTACATTGATCTCCTGCCTTCATCCCTTTGTGTAAATTAGATTACAATGATTAACACCAGCTGAAATATTGTATGATGAAGAGCAAATGCCATCCCTAATCCCTTAATGACTAAGACAGTGTGTATGATAGTTAGGGCCAAGAGCTAAATAGGAAATAAAAATAGTCAAAACTCATACGGTTTGGAGTATACTTAAATATATACTGTGTATACATTACAATCTGTATGTTGTAGTTATGTGTGTGTGTGTGTGTGCGCGCGCCCCTACCAGGCACAGGTGCTCTCCAGGGATATCTACCTGCCAGCAGAAATGTTCCACCAGCACCCTTTATTGACACAGCCCAGGTAAATGCCAACATTTGCCAAGTCCCAGAGCTGACAGAGTTTCCTCCATGTTGGTCCAGTCCTGAGGGGCTGCCTCCAACCCACCTCACCCCACTGCACCACCCACTAGAGCTAAACCTCTCATATCAGCTTTCATTTGTGGCAGGTGGGTCCATGCAAAGGTCTGGCTTTTAGGGTGCCTGGGTCTGACCTTTGGAATGTGCATGTGTGTGGAGGGGTGGGGGGCATTCTGTGCAGCAGTGTCCATGTCCTTGGGTTTGGGATGTCTGGTTTTGTGCATGAGTGTCAGGGTGTGCAGCTGTGCCCAAGTCCTGGAGCTTCGGGTTTCTGACTCAGTATGTGAGTGTTGGGGTCTGGGGTTGCACCTGAGTCTTGGGGTTCTCTTAACCTCCCTGTTTGGGTCTGTGTGTAGGTCTTGAGGGTGAGTACTTCATGACATGTCTTGGGGATATGGGAGCACAGCCCAAGGGTATGGGAGCACAGCCCAAATGGGCAGAAAACAATAGAATGCAATTTAACAAGCAGAAATGCAAAGTGCTGCACCTAGGGAGGAAAAATGTCCAGCACACCTACTGCCTCGGTAGCATGGAAGCGGAAAGGGATCTTGGAGTCCTAGTGGACTCCAAGATGAACATGAGTCATCAGCGTGACGAAGTCATCAGAAAAGCTAACTGCACTTTATCATGCATCAGCAGATGCATGACAAACAGAACCAAGGAGGTGATACTTCCCCTCTATCGGGCACTGGCCAGACTGCAGTTGGAATACTGCGTGGAGTTTTGGGCGTCACACTTCAAGAGGGATGTGGATAACCTGGAGAGGGTCAGCCACTCATATGGTTAAAGGCTTGCAGGCCAAGCCCTACGAGGAGAGACTAGGGCACCTGGACCTCTTCAGCCTCCGCAAGAGAAGGTTGAGAGGTGACCTTATGGCTGCCTATAAATTCATCATGGGAGAACAGAAGGGAATTGGTGAGGCTCTACTCACCAAGATGCCCCTGGGGGTCACAAGAAATAATGGCCATAAGCTAGCAGAGACCAGATTTAGACTGGACATTAGGAGGAACTTCTTCACAGTTAGTGGCCAAGGTCTGGAATGGGCTCCCAAGGGGGGTGGTGCTCTCCCCTACCCTGGGGGTCTTCAAGGGGAGGTTGGATGGGCATCTCGATGGGGTCATCTGAACCCAGCACTCTTTCCTGCCTATGCAGGGGCTCGGACTCGATGATCTGCTGAGGTCCCTTCCAACCCTAACATATATGAATCTATACTTGGGGAATGTGAGGTGCACTGCTACATTGGTGTCGACCCCACCCTGCCCCTTGTCTGTGCCATGCAGCTTGAGGCAGAACTGGGGAGAGGGGTTGGGGTTCTATAGCCCTGAGACAGCCTCAGGGCCAGGGTTTGCTGAGTACTCAGCTGAAGCAGCCGAATGCAGGCCAAGTGCCAGTGCACCTCCCTGTGGAAGAAGTCTTAGATCAGGAGAGGGGGAAACAGGGCCTGCAACGCATGCTGGGATGCCAGAGGACAGTGAAATAGTCTACCTCATATTGATTTAGACTTAGCATATCTTGGACATGACCTAAGTTTAGGTCACATGCACCGTTTTTAGCCTGACCTAGACCCTGTGAATGCTTGCACAATTACAGGCTTAGATTAAACCAAGTCCATTTAGACTGATCTAAATATAATACCTGTATGTACCCTATGGTAGTGCAACATCTGGTCTTTACTCTCTTGTCTCTCTAGTACACCAACATTCTCTCTCTGCTGCTTACATTAACTTTTCTGTATAACTTGATTCTTTCCTTTTAGGAGCTGGCAAAAGACCACTGAACAGATGACATGATCCTGACACTATTCTTTTCAAAGCCATACTGGCCAGAAACTAGATAGGAAAGAGAGACACAGTGGAGGACCTGAAGAAAAATGGGAGTCCTAGAAAAGGTGATGCTGTGCAGATCCTCCTTATAGTCACTGCAAGACCAATGGCATCGAGGAGCAAAACTCCATGCTTCTTTTGTGTTAGTATAAATACTTCCTGAGTGTGTGATATGAGGAACTCTCAGTAAAAGACCCACACAGAAGAGTTTTATTTTTCTCCTTCAGCTCCACTGGCCTCCTCTGTTAAGTTTTCCCACAGTGTGTGGTCATATGCATGTGCAACTTAACAGTTTTACAGAACTCCTCTGATTGGTTAGGTAGTAAAGTAAGAATGAAAACAAGAAATATTTTGTTGGTTTATTTATGTTAATAACTTCTGGTCAACCTGTGGTGGAGAAGTTTATGGCTAAGAACAGAAGTTATTTTTTTTTCTTCTTTAACACTAAATCATCTAAAAGATCTTGATGCCATCCAAACAATTATAGTGAGAGCTCCCAATAACAGCATGTCACTTGCTGTGCTTCATACACTAAGTACTGCTGTTAATATGAACTTTTGGTCTTGCATGGCCTGTCTTCCATCTCTTTAAGTGCTTTATTTCAACACCACTGATACCTTAACATCAGAAGTCACACCCCGGCATTGTGAGTGTGCCAAGGTATTTAACTTTGTTAACCTTTTATTCTTTTCAAATTGCCAAAAAAAAGCAGCAAGAAACTAAGATACAAAATGTGATTCTGTTATGACTTTCTTGACCTGTGAAGGTAATAATGCAGCCTAGCCAGCAAGAAACAATGGGTTATACAAAGCTGACAAGAAATGATGGTTAGGGGATGTTGCCTAGACTGGGGTACATCTTAGACTATCCCCCTCAGTTGGTATAAATCAAAATCGCTCCAGAGATGTAGTGGGGTCATGCCAGTTTAAACCAGTTGCAAACCCGGTTCTACAGCATCCATCTCTTTATTTTTCATTTCCTACTTCATATATGGCCTGAAGCCATTCATATATACATATATATACACACACCAGTACTAATCAGCAGTAAACCGATGAAGTCAATGTGCTTACACCAATCAGAGTGGGCAGGCATGTATATGGTCTGTTGTATGAAAAAGGTCTAGTTCATAACAATAGTAAACTGCAAATATTTGGAAAGGAGAACTGAATCAGCTTCTTTAATAACTAACATAGCCAGGAGCCCAGAAGTACACTTCTGTCCAGAAAAGCACTCTCCTGGCATGTTAGTTCAACCAGTTCAACCAGGTCTTCTAACCAGTATGAGGTACTCTTTAGTGTTATTAGCTTGTTCTCAAAAAAACCACTCCAAAACCATTAAGACCCAGGCAGCTGAGTTGCTACAGAATCTACATGGCTCAGTTTCTGTTTCCTTTATGCACCATAGAGGGCAGTTTTGAAGACTATGCTTTTAAGAATTTAAATTACATATATGTGACATGGGGCCATCCCAGGGCTGGGTCACAGTGTTGGCCTGCCAGTCTGTCTCTGGGCTAACCACCCTCCTTCCTCGTCTGCCATGCCTTGATGGTAATAATTATGAGAGATGTCACTAAGGCAGGAGGCTGCCCTTTGCTCACCATGGTGACAACGTTGTTATACATGACTCCAACCTCCACTTATGTCCCATGCCTCGCAGATAACAATCTAAGTTGATGAATAGGTCCAGCCTAAGGCCAGGCCAAATACTACCCCTTATAGGGCCTCTAACATTCATCCTAGCATACCACCCTTTAGAAGCCCTCACTCATGCCACCCTCTCTCACAGGGACTCCACCCTGCTGTCACCAGGCCTCTCACGTATTGCCCACTTCCTGGGCCACTCTCAACCTCCCTTACTCCACACAGCACTTCAAGTCTCCCTCGGGCCTACTCTATGTGGCACTTCAGGCTTCCCTACTCACTCTCCATCCAGGGTGTACACAGCACTTTAGGCAGTCCTCTCACAGACCTTACTCTATGTGACCTACAGCCTTATGCCATACTCCGGGCTGAACTCATCTACTGGCCCCTCTCACACACAGCACTTTGGGTCACCATTGCATACTCTATTATATGCAGGCCTCCACATACTTTTTCCCCCTCACTGGGGCTGCACTCTCTCTGCCCCCTCACTGAGCCACTGGGGTCTTTCATCATATGGGGCTCACGTGCTTCTCCTAAGCATGCCTGGGCCACCTAGCATTGGGTTCTTTCACCCTATGGGCTCAAATGCCTCTCTCTAGGTTATGCCTGGCCCCATGTTTGTCCCTACCAAGGGGTAAGCCATCAGGATGTAGAGGCTGGGGTTTTAAGGCACCCCTACTCACCTTTTACCAGGGAGGTAACTGACTTGGCATTTCTGGGAGACAGTCCTGCCGTGGACAGCCCCACAAAACCACCCTTCCCTGGCAAGGTGCAATTTTCAGTCATGCCCAGGACCAGGAGTCTCCTGCCATCCCCATAGCTCCTGCCCTTACCACCAAGATGTTCCAAGCAGCACCTCAGCCAGATATTGCCTCCTCAGCTTCTAGCAGCAACCTGTTGTCCCAGCTCTGAGGGCCTGGGTTAAAATGGAGGCTGCTCCACCCCCTCCTCCAATCCCAGGGCCCTTCTGGGGTCATGTGACCCTGATTAAGTCTAGCCCACACCTGCAGGCTGCCTTGATGCCTGCTTTCAAACCTTAAAGTGGTAGGCACTGAAGGTACTCTGCCACAATATATTACATTACATATTCTTGGATAAATATACAATGTCTTTTACCAAGGGTTTACACCAACATACCAACATTAATCTAATGAAGGTAAATTAGGAAAATGCTTGGTGTAAATCCTAATGGAAAGCATATTTTTCTTGGTAAGTCTTTGATTTTTTTTTAAAAAGTAACTCTTGGCTGCTTTACCTGCCAAGCAGATAATAAGCAGCTCTGAGAAGAATGAAGAGTGATTATTTTGCATGTGCAGATCAGAGGGGAACCCACTTGCAGGTGACATTTGAACAGGGCCAAGAAGTGGGAAGAACAGAGCCCGTCCCTGAGCCCAGCATGGCTTATTGATAATTTGTGTGGATGACTGTACACATGTGCATGAACATTTATATGCAGGTCTATGGATATGCACCATATATAGTGATATAACATTGTAAATGTTGATCCATATAGATAAACCCACATGCATAGACACAAATGCTTTCTCTCTCTCTCTCTCTCTCTCTCTCTTCCTTAGGGTGGGAGGGAAGGGTTTGTATGTGTTGCATTACACACACACACACACACACATACACAGACAGATATAGATATAGATACACAGACATATATATGCAACCCATATATGTTTTTCCACAGGTCTATTTTTCAAATGCAACATAAACAAGACCCTGGTTTATCCCAGGGGGTTAATTTGGTTAGACTTTGATACATCACATTGTGCCTAGCGTTAATATTTTACTCCAAATGCCATATCATCTTTTATCTTTTATTTATAGTGATCTTCATATTCATTTCTCTGCTGAGGCAGGCACTGCAGGGAGAGCAAGCATTGATCTTTAATTTTTTTTCTTTCCCTTTTTGTAATGCATACTTTTGGCCCTTAAGAAACAACATAGACTGAGCAAGAGTGAGAGAGAGAGAGAAAAAAAAAAAACAGCACACTTTGGGGATTCTTCACAGGAAGCTGCAGACTAGAAGCAGCCTTTGTCACCCAGCAGGAGGCTTGGCTACAAATAAGAAAATAAAAAAGGGTTTTGTGCATTTGTCTTCAGGAGGGAAGTAACTTGTGTAGCACTGCTGAGCTAAACCCTGAATGCCAAGAGGCAGATGGATAGGACTCCAGAGCAGAGATGCGTGGCCTTGAGAAGGTAAATGGCAGCAGTTTTTATTTGGCTTAAGTGTCAATAAACCCACATGCAGCACTTATTGATCAACCTATTAAACGCATGATTGCTATTTACAGGATGTAAAGCCTAACTAGGTGTTCCATTGAATGATAGCCAACTGGAACTGTGTACCAGTTGAGCTGTCTGATAACTATGTTCCCAGCATCCATCCCAAGCCTACTTGGCTCATCAAGCTAGCACATTTCAGGCATGCTACTTTCTGTAGCCAAAAAAGCACATGAAGAAATGATGTACCATCACATCCAGATGCCTTTGGTTTCCCAGCCTGGTGACCCAGTAACCACCCACAGCTAGATTGATTGGAACAGCCATCAGCACAAGGCCAAGCTAAGGCTTGGCCTCAGGCCTATATAGTTGGAGTACATCTTTGTTACTCTGCCACCATCCCACATGGTAGCTGTGTTGCTACTCCCTAATCTATTTCCTTTCTAGCCAGTGGAGGCTGGCAAGAAACATGATAACTAACTGAAGGTTTCAGGAACATGCAATATTTGTATCTGAAATATGTTACTGGTGTAAATCAGATATCTACTTGCGCACATAGGACAGGCTTTTAATTGGCATTGAGTACACCATGTGCAGGCACTTAATGGTAAAGAAGTTTTGAAGAGAGTATGACTGGCATCCAGCCTGTTGAAAATTTCTGTATAAAATATGGATTCACTAAACTAGTGGTGTTTAAGCCTTGCCAAGGAGCTGTACAGATCAAGAAGGTGTACTTACCTTGAGGTACATGGTTTCAGGAGCTGATAATGGCATGTGGGTTAGGGGAACAAAACCATCTCATACTATTATTTTCTCATTTGTGACAGCCTGTTCTATCAGCTTTGTGTTCACCCAGCCTCACCTGTTTCAGTATGTCTCCAGAAGGAAATGGAAATATATTTCCTTCTAACCTTTTCTACATAATCTAGGCATCACCTAACCAGAGCACATTTCTGCTTAAAAAAATAGGAAGAGATTGTTATTCCAGAACACAAGTTGAATGAGTATTCCAATTGCAGTAATGTCGTGTAAGTAAACTATCTAAGTCTACTATATTTGACTACTTCCAAGTATATCATGTTGAATTATTTGGTAGGGGTCCAGAACCTGTCCACATGGACAGCATTCATGTGAAGCACTTCAAATTCCACTTGAGATGTGGGAAGGACGAGGGCAGCCCTTGCAGTTGAAGTGCTTCAGAAGGCCCTAGAACTGATGATGTAGCGTAGTTCTGCAGCAAGTCGCCTGGATCCCAACATACTTTTAATGCTCAGGTCTCTGGAGGAATCTGAGTATTGTCAAATGGAGATGAGAGTGCCCATTGTCTGTTTGAGTGCAAGGCTTCTGTTGGGTGCCCCCTCTGCAGGCTTCATTAGTTTCACCACAGGAGGCATTGTCACTTATATTAGCAGTATAATCACCCTACAAATGGATGCCTTCTGTCTCCTTACCTTGCAGTCCTTGGCTGAGCAGCACCACAAGGCACCATCTCTCTTGTGTTGCTCGAGGTGGAGAATCCTACCTGGGTATGTTTTCCATCCTCTTCCAGGTTATTTGCCATGCTATTGCATGACAGAATATAGCACCATGACTGAGGCACTCAGAAAATACCTCTCTAAGATCTGCTACTAACTCTGCTCTGTGCAACATGCCCGAGGATGAAGCCATATGGAACATCTTTTTCTCATGTCTCTACACCACATTTGATTATTTTGTTACATGTGCTTGTGCTAGTGTTCATTTCTTGTACTTTGCAAGATCTTTCATTGTACATGGGTCTTCAAGCACCGGGCATTGCAGTAGGTGTTGCAAAATCTGAGGTTCTTTGCCATAATCATAGGTGGTTGAACCAGTGGTATAGCCCTACTTCTTCATTGGTTCCTTGGAACACCAACTCTGGTTCATAAGTGGTTGAGACATCGCCATCTTTGCCTCCATCTGCTTCACTTCCCATCCAGTTTGACAAAAAAGTCTTGTTTTTGAGAAGGCTTCTCATCAGCTCAGTAAAGTGTAGATCTTTTGTCATTTCCAGGGTCTTGTGGAGGAGTCATCAATGGTTAACTGTATTGTAGGTGGTAGTTAGGTCGACAAACACAGCTCCAGTCATCTGGCCTCTATCAAAACCATCCTCAATATGTTGAATTAGATTGAGCAGCTGGCTCATTGTTGATTTTCCAGGGTGAAAGCTGCCCTATTCAGGGCTTAGGTCTTTATCCACATATGAAGCAAGCCAATTCAGTATCATTTATTTATACAATTTATATGTGTGGTGTAATAGAGAGATAGGACAGATGGATCTTTCTCTGGCTTTACAAGTGCCACTACCTGAGTACGTCACCATATCTTTGAAATTTTCTGACTGGCTATGCAGGAGTTGTATAGGCAGAGGAGCCATTCTCAAGTCTGGGATCTGAATTGCTTGATTTGTTTAGTAAGGCTGCTGCTTTCCCAGTCTTCAGTATGTTAATACTAGCATTCAGCTCTGTCATTGAGAAGGGGCTTGTAAAACCCAGGTCTTTGGGGTGCTAGCACCTTTCCAGTCTGTTTTGTTGTTGTTGTCTGTTTTCAGTTTTGGAGCTTTTTCCATTGTGAAGCATCTGGTGAGCAATTTGGTTAGCAGTGACATTCTGATGTTGATCTGCCCTTCATGGGTCATCACTTACTTTACATACTGTCACCCATGCCTTTTTACTATTACATGTCATATCAGTTGATGCAATCAGTGTCTGCCAGGATGTCCTATGTTTATCTGTGATGGCTAACATGAGTTACTCACCTCTAGTCACAGTGGTTGTGGGGAAAAGGTCTAGTTCATCCTGAGCACATCTACACATGCATTTGACATGAGATCAGTTCACTTGCAAGTAAACTACTTATGAGTAAATGCTCCCAGGCAGGCATCTACATGTGCAGGGTCATGATGCTCTTAGCACCAAATTGTTACCACTTCCTGCAGACCTGCACTGAGCCCCTGGTGACACTGGGGGAGCTCAAGGCTCTGGCTGGCAGCCAACCTGAAAAGCCAACCCTGAGCTGTGGCCAGCTACTTTCTTGGCCAGGAGCAGCACGTGGCCTCACCGCCTCTGTCTCCCCACACCTGTCCCTAGCAGTGATGAGCAGCACCCCAGGCACTGGCTGGCCACAGTGCTGGCCCTGCTGGCCCACCACACCAACCACTGGCTGGTCCATGGTTATCTGGGTCCTCCCAGCTACCCCATGCACAGCAACCACCTGTTGAGCTACAGTGCACCATCCCAGGGCTGCTGCTGCCACGCCTGCTGCCTGGACCCTGTCCAGCTGGCTGGACTAGAGCAGGGTTGCCAGCAATGGGATCTTAGATGCCACTGCCCTCCTGGGCCTCTAGCTTCTGGGCCCACCAGGCCAGCCAGTACTGGTGGCTGCACATCATCCAGCAGATCTGGGATAACGAGTGGCTGGAGGCATTACAGATCACCCAGGAAACCTTTTGGGACCTCCTGGAGCAGCTGTTGCCACACCTGGAGTGGCAAGACACCAACATATAGTCACACCTCCCTGCAGACACCCAGCTGGCTCTTGCTCTGCTCAAGCCGAGCACTCCCACCAGCTTCCACTATGTGGTCCATCTCTTTGCTGTAGGAAAGGCCACTGCTGGGAAAGCTGTCTTGGAGGTGTGTGGTGCCCTCAAGGATGTACTGGGCACACTGTGCTCCAGGCACTTGACCTCTTGGTGGTGGTGGTGGTAGAGTTCCATACCCTGAGCTTTTCCCAAGGCATCCAGGCCCTGGACAGGACCTGCATTCCCATCATCTGCCCACCCCACAGTGACTTTCCCTACTACAATTAGAGGGGCTTCCACTCCACTGTGATCCAGGCCATCGTGGATAACTCTGGCACCTTCATGAACACACGTGCCAGCTGGGTGTGCAGTGCTCATGACGCTCACATGTCTTGTAACTCCACCCCTGCCAGCCCTGGTGGAGAGTGGCTGATTCACACTGGGGGTACCAGACCTGCAGATGGGCACCATGGTGGTCCTGTCCCTCCTCATTTGGGATCCCACCTACTGGCTTCTGCCCTGGCTCATACAGCGCTAAACTGACCAGCTGGACCCACACCAGGCCCAATTTTGCCGCTACCTCAGTGTGCCTTCAGCCACCTCAAAGGATACTAGTGCACCCTCACTGCCCACCTTAAGTTCACCCTCAAGACAACCTCCCCCAAGCCATTGCCATAGCTTCAAGAACAACTGTGAGACCTGGGTTGAGGAGGCATGGTGGGTGAGGACACCTGGCAGCAAGAGCACTACCTCCAGTGGCAACAACAGCGACAGCAGCAAGCCCCTCCCACTGAAGCCCCAGGCAAGCCACATACTCTCCTCCAGAAGCTAGGGCATGGCGTATGAGAGGCAATTGCTGACCACTTTCTCCTCCTGCAGACCCAACTGTGGGCCACCTGGGCTGCCGCCCACACCCACTTCCAGAACCATGCTTACTACTGAAACATCTCAGAAGAACAAGTTTTTATTCCTCTCACATCAAACAGACCCCCTCCTCCACAACAAGCTGAGTCCCCTTTCCCACGCAGCGAACAGAACCCCCCTCTCTATTTCCCCTCCAACAACACAGCCCCTCCACCACCCAACCCACACGCCAAAAAACACCCTCTTCCCTGTGTAAACTATTTATAATGTGCTTTCTGTGCCACCCCACAGTAGGGGGGGCATGGGATGGAGGCACCTATGGGGAAAGAGCCAGGGGACAGGCAGCCAGCACCCTGACTTCTGACTGTTCCCCTGTGGGTGTGCACACCATGGCAAGTCCAGCAGGTGGTGGACCCACCCAGACATGATGGTGGCTGGGGGTCCCCTGGCACAGGCAGATCCCCCTCTGGCAGCCAGTGCCCAGGGCCAGGAGGGCTTGTGTGTGGTCTTGGTCCTGCTGCAGGCAGCTCTGGCTCCATGCCCACTGGAGCCAGGGTGAGCAGTGAGCCTGGGCCCAGGTGGGGGTGGGGAGTGGGGCTAAGTGGCAGGGGCCCTGGGGAAGGGGCTAGGGATGGGGCTTCTGTCTGGTGGAGGTGGAACTGCACCTCTGCCCAAGCCCATGGTGGGGCCTGCTGCTTGGTGGTGAGCATCTGCCAGGGGGCAGGTGGGGTAGAAGCTGGGCAGTGTGAAGCACCAATGTGACCGCCAGGGCCAGGATAGCGTCCAGCACCCAACACTCATCATCCATGGCTTCACTGCCCTGCCCAGGACCATGGGTAACTTCTGCAGGGCCTCCACCCACTTGCACTCCAGGGCCAGGAGCTGCACCCAGGACTCCCAGGCCACCCAGTACCACACATCATTGAGGGCCACATCTTCTTCCCACCAGGCCTATGTATTTGCCAGATGGTCCTCTGAAGCCATCACCAACCAGTCGCGGAAGACATTGCAGTCCTGGGTCTTCCTCTGGCAGAGCCAGTATATCCTCAGGGTCCTGACTGTGGGTGGCCACATCCTGGCTGCCAACTTCAGCCTCTCTCCTGTGTACAGCTGAAGACCCTGCAGAACCATAAGAAAGAAGCTGTGAGAGTTTGCAACATCTCTGAGATAAGATGCTCTGTACCGGGGGATCATGTGCTGCCTGGCCTCAGATCAGGGGTCAGGTGTACATGGGTGCCCAGGGACCACGGTAAATCAGCTGGGCAGGCCCAGGCCCTGGTGGCTGCTGGCCAAGCCCTCCCATCCCTGCTTGTTCCCCAGAAGCAGGTGAGCCACTGGGTGCTGGCCACAGGCAATCTGACTCCCCTGCCTTGTTCTCAGGGTGGGACAGGCCAGGATCATAGCAGTACCTACTGCCATGACTCCAGACTCTTCTGCCCCCTGGGTTCTACAAGCCAGCCTGTCTCCTATGGTGCTGCCAAGTCCATGGTATCCAGGCTTCAGGGGGCTCAGGACTGCCAGATGACTGGGATGAGCAGCTGCCCATGCCTCAACACTCCCCACAGGAGGCCTCTCCAGTGAAGCACCCCAGGGCCAGTCCCCCATGCTGGCACTGCTCTCTGAGCATGCCCCTGCTGCACATGTCCTGGGCACTGCATGAGGAACCATTTGTATGGACTGATGGTGGTGATGGTTTGCAGCTTTAGGAATTGTCCTCAGATGGCAGCCATCTGAGCCTGCCCTCCCCACCCCCCCTCCAACCCCTGTTCCTTGGGAAGGAGCTGGCACTGCTGGAAGCCAGCTGTGACATGGTCAACCATGTCTTGTGGCTGGGGTTAAGGCTGCAGAGCTTTCAGGGCAGTCTCTGGCCCAGGATCCCTAAGCTGCTGATGGAGGCTGCAGGCAGGGAGCTCTGTGGGATGGGCTGCTGGTGCCCCATAGGTGTCATGCCAAGGTGGGGGCTCGGGCAGGCTGCCTGTGCTGCTGTACACAGCATAGCTGTGGCCTGGGTCCCACGGCATGAGGCTCTCTGTTATTTGCCACATAAAGGGCATGGACTTGCAGGCACTTCCCAACCAATGATTGTGGTGAGTAACAGTGACCCACTGTGCCCACAAGGACTTGACTTGTATAAGGCATTGCCATACCATCTGGCTGTTCCCACATTCCTGCATCTGGCCTGACAGCCCCTCATACACATGGGTATTGGAGTGCCCTCCCTATGTGAACTGGCACTGCACCTCTGCCTCACCCCACAGCACCATGAGGTTGCCAGTTTCCTCCATGGACCAGTTGGAGCCCTGGGTAGTGGGAACAGGTATGGGCAATGACAAGACCATTGAGGCTCCCACACCATCTCTCCGGGCTTTCACATGTCTGTCCTTGTGCTGCCAGGCTTGGGCAGCTGCCTGCAGTGCCCCAGGCAACTGCAGGCTCCAGACAAGCTGCCTGGAGTAGGCTGTGGTCTGCTGGAAGTGGGCCCGGTGGCCAGGAGCTGCCTGAAACTGGGCCTGGGTGCTGGCAGGCCTGAATGGAGCCTACAGGTGCTACAGGGTTATACTCTGAATGACAGTCTGAAAGGCATAGGCTGCCCTTGATGGCCCCAATGAAGCTGAGAAATCCCATGAAGTCCAACCCAGCAATGACCTGTTATGGTTTGGAGAGGTGGATGAACCATGGTGCCAACACCCTCTGGATGATACAGTACATCTTCCAGATGACTGACCTAACTATGTACTTTCCCATGCTGTAGTAGCTGGCCTCTAAACAGATGCTGTAGGGGGTGGCCAGCTTACTGACATAACTTCCGAGTGGTCAGGCAAAGCCCATGACACCAGGGTCAACAGGCACTCCAGTCTGGTGCTCTTGACAATAGGAAAAGAATTTGACCACAGAATTCCCAGCACTGGTGAGAGTGACCATAAAGCCCTAGTACCTAGGGATCCACTATAACCACTACTTCCATTTTTCATAAAGCCTTACACAAGACATTTGGATGGCAGGAATGAACTATTCGACTATCAGCTGAGCAGTTATTGGATGATTGGGTCATAAACCTTTAGGCATCTCACAAAAGATATGGGATATTTTGTGTGACTGCTTCTAAACCTAAAGAACTTTTTATTAAACCATCGAAACATTCAAAGTGTGTGCAATTTGAACAGAAACCGAAACAAAGTGCTTTTTGAACTGTGAGTCGGAGAGCTGGTGGCAGGGTGGTTTCTAAAGTGGAGGAAGGGAAAGGGTGGGAAAGAGGCAGGCAGCTAACCCGTGAAGCTTGTTTCCTGAGAGGAGAGGGAAGAGAGTAGTAGAAAGTCCTTCACTGTTGAGTGATGGGACAGCATCCTGCCATGGTAACTGGAGGAATCCAAGGGGGTTGAGTCTCAGCTAAGAACTATATATAAGGTGGAGCTTTTGACTGCAAGTCTCTTACTCTTCCATCAAAATGATAGCCCTTGATCTGTTACCTATGTGTAGGATGACTATACATCCTGGGCAAACTGGGATAGTCCTGGCTTCCATAGACTAGTGCTGGCTGGTTGGTCAAAAGTCCCAGAGCTGAGTCTAGCAGGGACACAGAGTGGCATGGTGTGACAGGGAGGTGGTTGGGCAGGTGCTCCTGCTGTGTGCGAGTAAGGTGGGTGGACTGAAGCAGCTGGGAATAGACTACAGAAGCCAGGACTATCCCAGTTTGCCCAGGATTTATGATCACCCTACCTATGGGGAGTCAAGGCCTGCAAGGCCTCAGGCCAGAAAAGGTAGAAGGCTTTGTCTATGCAGCTCTATTGCACATATGCCTTTGGTGATCAAGGATAATTAGAACTCCAAGAAGAGGTAGATGTCTTAGTATAGGTTAAAATTCCCTGTTGGAATGAATGAAGAGTCACAGAACTCCTGGGTTACTGCGCATTTATCTGGAGGCATTCAAGTAGTGCCCATTGAAATGAGTGGGAGTGCTGTATAGTTATGCAGGACACAGTAGAATTCACCTCCAGAGGTGAATGAAAAGTTTACTAGCTCTCCATTGAAAGTATAGGAGGACTATATCTCCCCCACAGCTCCCCACACACTACTCCCCCAGGCAAACTAACATATCTCCTGGACTCCAGCTGTGTAAGCCAGGGCTTTGATAGCAGCTATGTATTAGACATTGAGTAGGTGAAACAGAATTTAGCCCTGAGACTTCTGTTTGACTGTCTTACATGAAAGTGGGGAAGTAAATGGGAGTCATAAATATTGAAGAAGCATATTAATTAATGGGATAATTCTATAAGCTTTTTGCCCCTGTCCTAAAATTTTAATTAAAACACACAAAAGGGAAATCAGTGGATGTGTTTGTAGACAATTATCTTAGGTCAGAAAGCAGGACCCAGGGAAGTAACCGCTATATGGGAGCATCAGGATGCTTTTTTTAAAATGGGAGGGGTAAACCCATGCCAGGAAGAGCAACAGCTCTGAGTTAAGTTACAGCTAAAGTATCAAATCTTACCAACCATTAGGAAACTATCCATTGACTAATGATAATACAGCTGCTAGACCCCAGGAACAAAATTAACTAATAAGGAAGCTGCCCAGTAATCAGACGCCAGGAAAATGACTACACACATTAGCAAGTTAACTTTGTTGTAGCCCAGCCAGAGCTGGCTTGGGACATGGTGCCAGCAGCAAAACAAAACATACAAATATAGACCCAGAGAGGCATACAGAGTACACGTGTTGGAATTCACACCTTAGCCTTATAGACTCAAAGAAAAATAATGTTGGAAACGCCCCCAGAAGGTCATTTAGTCCAAACCCCCTGTGTAAGGCAGAGCCAGCCCTGTCTAACTCATTTCATCCAAGTGCTTCCATGCATGAATCTTATTATATTCCTGACCGTAGTATTAAGCCAGATTTGAATGGCACCAGAAAGAACTGATTAATGAGGTGACTGGGACCGGGATGGTGCAGGAGGAAAAAGTGACAGTTTCAAGAGAAACTCTGTTGGTGAGACTAGAGACTCTGAGAAACAAAACTGTTGTCGATAAGAGTGTTCTCAATTCCATCCCGCAACACCCAGTCAGAATTTCTCCAACCCTAGACTTGGTGGGGAAAGCCATTAACCAGAAGAAGAATGACAAGGCATTGCCAAAATCCTCAAGCAGGGGGAGAGGAGCTTACAGCACTGCTCCATGCCATCATCTTAAGGATCTGGAATGATGAGGAAATCCCAAATGACCTCACAGACACTATGATTTTGACAGTTTTCAAAAAAGGAGACAGGTCTGACTGGAAATTACAAAGGGATTGCCTTGCTCTCCATCACAGGAAAGATCACCGTGAGCACCCTCCTGAACCATCTCTTTCTGCTTGCTGAAGAGCTCCTCCCAGAATCTCAGTGTGGGTTTAGGGGATCAAAAGGCCGCTGGCCACTGCTGCTGCTGCCAGCGTTGTCTGCAAGTGGTCACTGACCATTGGCTGGCACTTGCTTTCCCCCCCTCTGCCACTGACAGTGCTGTGGTCACCTGTGGGAGCTCACTACTTGCTGCCGACACACTTCTGCCGCCAACAGTGCCACTGCCACCTTCAGGAGCTCGCCATGTCCTCCCAGCCTCCAGGGGGCACATGGAGATCATGAACATGATCTTCACTGCTCACCAGCTGCAGGAAAAATGCCGAGAACAAAATAAAGCTCTCTATATGGCCTTTGACCTCATTAAACCCTTTGACTCTGACAACCAAGAAGCACTGTGGAGAATCCTTCTGAGGTATGGATGCACACCCAAATTCATCATTTTTCTTCACCTGCTCTATGATAGTATGCCAGTGGTGGTTCTCAGTAAAAAAAAATCTATCACAGATCCCTTTGAGGTTAAGACTAGAGTTAAGCAATTCTGCATCATCACTCCAACACACTTCTCAATATTTCTTACTGTGATGTTACTTCTGACTTCCAACAAGCTTCCAGTCGGAATGGAGCTAAACCACCAAATGGGCAGTAAGTTGTTTAATCTCAGCTGAGACTGATCCAAAACCCAAACTATCCTGATCTCAGTCATCAAGCTCCAGTATGCTGATGATGTTGTAGCATGTACTCACTCAGAAGCAGATCTGCAAACAATCGCAGACATCTTTACTGAGAGGTATACAAGAAAATGGGACTGCTGCTTAACATCAGAAGACTAAGATCCTCCATCAAGAAGCTCTAGCTCCAGTAATTCAGCTGGATGGTGAGACTGGAGAATGTTGAGTATTTCCCATACTTCAGAAGCCAGCTCTCACAGAAGGCTGACATCCGCGAAGAAATCCAACATCACCCCAAATGTGCAAGTATAGCCTTCAGCTGCCTGAGGAAATGGGTGTTCAAAGATCACAACATCATATTCAAAACCAAGCTCATGATTTATCAAGCAGTCACGATCTCTTATTATAGACAGCTGAGATGTGAACAATGTATAGGAGAAGTCACTGGAGAAGTACCTTCAATCTTTCCTGCAGAAGATCTTTTCAATCTAAATAGATGCACCAATGTTAGCATCCTCTTATAAACAAACACCATGATTATCAAGATGATGATCATCCAACATCAACTTTGCTGGGCTGCCCACAACTCCAGACTCCCAACGCAAGTTTTATTCTCCCAGCTCAGTCAGGGAAGTCCTAAAGACCAAATAGAAAAAATGCAACATCAACATCAACTCAAAGACTATTGCCTAGAACCACTGTACATGGGGGGAAGAATCTGCTGCAAGGACCTCAGTATTTTGAAACCTCACAATGACAACAGGAGGCAGAAAAATGGAAGCAGCAGAAACAGTGTTTCACAGATCAAATCAAGAATCCAGAGCCATCCATCCTGTACAGGAAAACATGCCCAAGTTGCAATAGTACCTGTCATTCCTAGATTGGCCTTGTCAGCCATCCTTGGATACACAGATATGGCAATCATAGAAGGCAATCATCTTTGACTGCAAGGGATTGCCAGTGATTAAACCAGATGTGAATGGCACAGGAAGGAACTGGTCAGTGGGGGGACTGGGGGTGGGAAGGTGTGGGTAGGAAGACTGATAGTTTAAAAACAAAAACAGAGAATTTGCCAACCTGGTGCAGCCTGTAGCCTGACGCTTAGGGCACACTGTTTCCTCCCCATCCACTCTGTGGCTAACTAAGTTGTGTTGTTCTTACACAGGAATATTCTCCAACATTTGTTTTTGAGAATCCAAAGACTTTCAGTTGTCCATACTGACTCTATCTACAAGTAGAACATTGGGATTCTTTGTAAGGACTTTTACTCACTTCTGATTTTCTTCCAGCACCTGACAGGTGTGCCTGTATCACCTAGCATTTGTTTTAACTTGCTTGCAGCAATTCAAACAGTTTTCTGCAGACCAAGTGAATGCTCTTACCCCTAGACTACTGCAAATGGTACCCACTTGCCCACCTCCCTAGTTACACTACTGCTCCCCCACTGATGTACTAAGAGAACTAAATTCATTACCCACTTTAAAGCCCTTTTCAGAAAGATTTTAGATGAGTAGCTAGATGCTTTGGAGAATTTTACTTTTCTTGCTTTCATACGTAGAAACAAATGGATAGCTCCTTTCAGATCAATACTCTGCAATTTAGTTTTCATTTAAAATTAAAGCAAGAGCTACCAATTGAGACCGAGGCATCATATAACACACACATATCTTTAAAAAAGTTTAAGTTTTGAAAAATTGCATTCTTTGTGTGTGACATATACGAGTGAGGTTAGTAGAATCTTGAGTATGATGGCTACATTTAGAAACAAAGACAACCGTGTATTTTTGCACAGAAATTCCAGTTCACATTTTGGATGTCTTCCAACTTTCAGCCATGTGCCAAGAGCCTGAAATTCATTGCAAAAAAAAAATAAAATAAAATTATGAGGCTTTCCACTCTGTTTAAAACAATGCATTGCTAGCATGAAAGGCTTCCAAAATCTCTAATACTCTGTTTAAAACAATGCATTGCTGTTGTCATTCTTTTGGGGGCATGTTCAATGTTTTAGAGCTATCATATAAAAACAACTGAACAGCTTCCAGTGCTCTTCCAGTTTCTACAAGTGATTGCATGGCAGTCTTCAAAATATAATAGAAAAAAAAGACTATAGTTTTTTACTCGATTAGTTGATGAGTCATGCTTCACCTCATAATTATGAAATATTTTTTTTTGCATTGTACTATAATTCAGTGGTTGACAATAGGTTTTTTTCTGACAGGGGGTCAAAATGACCCAGAGTGGTTTGGAGACAGGACAGTGCTTTTATCAGGTCATCACTGTTGTTCCTCCCCAGCCCAGCCAAGGCATGACTCTGAGACAGATCCAGTGGTAGATCTATGGGTTGCTTACCCTTGCTGTAGGTTATTTTTCTTGGAGAAAACTTCTCTCAATTTCCACTCATCAGCCAGTTCCTTAACATCAGTCAAGACATTTATAAATCCTTCATCAGAATGGCAGTTTACAAGGAAATTCTCCTTAACTTTTATCTCTGATGCACAGTTTGTTCAAAATCCACTTCAGCTGCTAAAAGCATTTAACGTAGGAGATTGACTTCATAATGTATCTCATACCAAAGCAGTAGACTGCATTTGAATTTGTAGACCTATTGTTACAGATTTTTGTGGGCCAGAAATTCAGCACCACTTTGAGTTTGGGTTCCTGGGGGGTCCCTTTGGGTTTGAAACCTTGGGAAATAAAACTAGATACATTCTTGAAGCATGAAAGGCTTCCAAAATCTGTTGATCACATCAATTCAGCTATCCTGTTGTGTTTCACTTAAGGGTGTTGGAAACAAGTTGAACACATGTTGGCACACTGCATCTTCACACTGTGATGAGGCTACAAAATTACTTTTATACTTTGAACCATACCAAAAATACCACTGCTTCAGTGCAACTACTCCTGGCATTGTTGAACACATCCTTTAAATAATGTATATCAAGTGGGATAAAAAAGCTCCCTTATTAAGGTCCTGACTTCTCACATTCATTAAATAGCTTTACCTTCCCTATTTGCCCTCTTCTGCATAGCGTTCATTCTTAAATCACTGGGTGATATATCCATTTCTTTTGACTGATCAAAGAGAACATCTATAATTTTAGCAACAATAGCATGCATCATATTCAAAACTCTAATGAAATGGTCTTTAATTTTATGTCCTCTCACTTTAGTCACTTGCTCTTTACAAACAAATTTAAACAATCATTGTCAGCTGCTTCTTTTTACTAATGTTTTCAGTGCAGTTGAATATAATAGACTAGTACTTGGCAGCTTGCAAAGCAGAAAAAATTTCCTTCATCATATTCTGAAGAATTTGACTAAATTAATTTTGAATATTTTTGCCTAGGTATTGATAACAAACTTATTTTGAGGTAATTCAGTGGAGGTGTTCTTGCATCACTGTATACTGGTTTGCCTTGCTTTATGCTGTACATGCGTTACTGGAAAATGGTGCTTAACTTGAATTCACTTAAAGGGAACCCACTTTACAATGTAACAAATAGGAATACGTTCCAAGACCTTGACTGTACTGACCCCAAGACACATTTCTACCACTTTTACAAGACAATTTTGGTACTCACCAACAGCAGACTGTACACACAAGCACAGGGCACTATCATAATGGGGATGGCAACTACAGAAACATGTGTGGTCAACAATGAGTGAGGAGCACAGATCCACACAGGAAACTATATTTTAGTGTGTGTCACTCCCACAATGCACTGCACAAAGCAGTTGACTGTGGGCTTCCACCACACCGACTGCATAAGAGTGAATTTACCTTGCATATAATGAATGTTTGGTACAAAAAGGGTCATCACATAAGAGCGAATTCACACATACAGACCCCATGTAAAGCAAGGAAAACTGGTAATTCCTCAAAAAAGACCCACAGATTTTGAATATTTCTCATTGTGATATGAATAGGTCTTGTCCACTGAACTTTGTAGGGGAATCTTTTCTAGTTCATGTAGTCTGGGCAATTAAAAACATCTTTCCAAAACAGCTTCTGTCAGAGAATTAACTTGGTGCTGGTTTTCATTATCAACCAGTTTAATTTTTCAGTCTCTCCACATGTCACTGCTCATCTGCCAGTTTCTCATCTTTTGCAAGGATCTCACTGTTTTCCAGCCTTTTACTATTCCTAGCTAAAGCAAAATATGCAGTGTTAACTTGCAACAGAAGCCATAAACAGAAACAGTTGAAGTAAAGTAGAGAAGCCAAACTGCCTCATGCAGTTTGAAAGCTGGTGTGAAAAAGGGAAAGCTGAAAATATTCTTCTTCTGCCATCCAAAGAAAGCCTTACTGCATGTTTATGTTAACTCCTCATTCAGAAGCAAAAGGTGACTTCTGTCACTGATTACTGGCCATTTTGCTTAGTTTCCCTTCTGCTGATTCCTCTGTATTCCTTGATGCAATCACATCAAGTTATTATTGCTTAAAGATATATCCATGTCCACAGATGGAGCTGTCTTGATAGTGACAACATTTTTTTTTCTGGTTCTCTTCTTTCAGAACTCTTGGAACTATCACAAGAGACACAAACCTCCTTTACTGAGAAGGTTATTTTCAGTTCCTGTATTCTGATCAGATACCCCATTCAAAGCTCCTATCTTTTGGGGAATATTCAGGATGCAGTGTCTTTCCAACCCTGTGAAATCTGAAATTAAGCTTCTAACGCAGCAGAATTTACTTGCTACATCCTCAGCTGGATAGCCACAAAGTGAAGTGGCCCAGAGGGCCTGGAGAGAATGAAGGGGGAAACTAATTTTACCAATAAGTTTAGGGTCAGCTGGTATTTTGTGTGATATTCATGTTGGATGGCTACCATCTGCTTCATAAATATAGAATCCTATCTATGATAATCAGCAAGAGCCAGATGGGTCCACTGGTCCCGACGGTTTACAGCCCGGCTACACCACCCCAGCAGGAGTTCTGAGGACTATGCAAGCACAACTACCCTCTTCCTTCCCACCCCACATCGGGCTGATTCTGGAGGCAGATGGTTTGGAGTAGACTATATCACTAGAGGCATATGTAACCCAGGCAGTTCTCCAAGATGTGCCCCCTCTCCAATTGAAGGGATCAAAGCAGGTGCACAAGCACTGTGAAAGGTGTGGAGACCCTCCTCCCCCTATAGGGCAGAGTCAGATCACCAATGGGTACTTAACCATATATCTTTTAATGAGAGAACAGTAGTGGAAACATAACCGGTATAAACCAGGGGGTATAGGGGACACTACAACACCCTGGGGGGGGGGGTAGGGCAGGATTCAATATAGGTTAGACACACACAATCATAGACATATTCATCCAGTTGACAAAAGACAGGGTTAACAAAATATAAAACATAAACAGCAGAACAAACAATACTAGTTGGCAAAACGTAAAAGGCACAAAACACAAAATGTCAAATAACAAGAAATATAGAGCCTAGGAACCCGGAAGGAGAGAAAACACAACAACCCCTTTCCACTGCAACAAGAACTTCTCCATGTTACTTCACTCACCCCAATTTACCCCAGCCAGGACTTGAATACAGATCTCCCACACAGTGGGCAGAAACACTACCACACAGTCACCACTGCTAGTATCATACCAGCTTGCTAGGGGTCTTGACCTTCTAGGACCCCCTGCCTCACATCGCGCTCCCTGGCTTCTTGCTGGAGGAGCTGGAAGCAGAGCTGGCAACCCTTCAGGTCACTGCTCAGATCTTTGCTGGAACTGGGGAGCCTCTCCTGCTGGCCGCAGCCTTTCATAGAGGATCCTGGAGCCCCGCGGGGAGCCTCTGCTGCTGGCCGCACAACACACTGCTGAGGGTTCAACTGCTGCCTGCAGGTCCCACTCCTTCAGGTACTTCTGGAGCAACTGCTCCCGCCCTGCTGGCCCAGCTCTTGCCAGCTCTTTGAAACTCCTTCTTTGTGGTCCCTCACTGGTCTCCTCTAAGTCAGCAGCACTGCCCCTTTTATCCCCCTCCAGGTGACCCAAGGGGTCAATCAGGAGACATGGAGGGTGAGTCTCTGGGGCCTGATTGGTGAGGAAAGGGAATCCCAAGCCCTCCAATGATCTTTTACCCTTTCAAAACCCCTGGGCTAAATCACTACCAGCTAGCCCGTCACACATACAAGGAAGCAGTGTCTTCAGTGTAACAAGGTGCAATTAATTCAATCATAATCTAACCCCCAAACAGGGAATTTTAGGTGCATGGGTTCCTTGCATCTTCTATTCTTCCCCAGGACACCAGAGACAATCTGGTCCCAAACAAATAGCTTCCTCTACGCTATACATTTCTCATTTATTTGAGGAAATCATTAATCTACCTGAAAGGAAACAGCTTTGTCTGCTCCTGTTGGATTGATCCATATGGCTGTGCCTGAAGTGACAACCAGGTATGTGTAAGAAGACTGGGGAAAGAGGCGTTAGTGGAAGCAATTATTCCTAAGATTTATGTGCAAAGAGTTATGTCATCATCAAAGAACAACTTCAGAGCTGGTCTATCTTTATCATGCTAAATGGTAAATTTAGAGTCCAGCTTCATGGATTTTGTTTCCTAAGTCACTGTGTATCAATACAGACTGAGAAAAAATATGGTCTTAGTTTTGCTTCCAATACACAAGTAGAAGTTCCACAGAAGTCACGTCAAATCCCATATAAAGTGGCCTGTTTATTTGAGAGAGAAATAAACTTTACCTTGCCCCCCACCCCTGGATGGAAAACTGCTTTGGAGATGTTTAGTTATTAAATTACTAAGCTTAAAGAGAAAAAAATGCATTTAAATAATAAATAAATAAGAATTCTAAAAATGCAAGTATGCAAATGATAATTTGACCCATTTTAAAATATACCTCATTTTACATTTCACCCTCCTCAATTTCCACCAGCCAATAATTTAGCATTACCTATGTGGGGAAAGTAATCCCAGTGCTTGTGACTTTTGCTGGTTGCCAGTTGGTACCAGGAAGGGCTCTTGCACAATAAGGGGGCCACACGTATGGCTGACTGAATTTATAATGCATTTATATTATATCAAAATTTATGACAAAATTGGGTTAAAATTCTGGAATTGCTTTGCCACATTCCACTAGACTCCCTGGTTAGGAATGAATAATTGCCTTACTAATTTAAAATCAGAATATCCTAAACAACGTGAAACTACATTGTTTTTTTGGTACAGAAACATTGAACAGGGAGCTTCCTCAGTAACTGCTCTCAGTGTAAGCCATGGCTCTGACAGTATTTCTAATTAAATAGTACATAGTATTTTTATTCACACAGGGAAAATTCCTGGTGTAATGGGTTTTGTGACATGGGCACCTGATCACTGAAACTAGGCTGAGAAACACAGTCTTGTCTCATATTCTACATTAGTGTTTCCTAACCAGTGTGCTGCCCTCAATGGTGTGCAAGCAGAAATGAGCAGGTGTGCCACAGAATTGTGGGGGACAGGGAAAGTCATACACTAGAAAAATTAATAAATTAATAAATGAAACATATCATTCATATAAATTAGGTGCTGGGTGAGGGAGGCTATGTGCTGCAGAAAAATTGTTATTAATGTAAGTGTGGCTTCGGCTAGAAAAGGTTGGGAAAAACACTGTTCTACATCACATGCTGTGATGGGGTAACAGATTTTGATCACAGAAACCCTGGAGTCAATTTCAAACAAAGTTTTGAGCCAGTTATATATCGGTATTGAGTCCAAATCCTCAAAGGAATTAAGGCTAGATTTGAGCTAGACTGTTCTCAATGGTAGCAGAAGACAAGACAAGGAGTAATGGTCTCAAGTTGCAGCAAGGGAAGTTTAGGTTAGCTATGAGGAAAGACTTAAAAGGGTGGCAAAGCACTAGACCAGGTTACCTAGAGATGTTGTTGACTCTCCACCCTTGGAGGTTTTTAAGACTTAGCTAGACAAAGCCTTTGATGGGATGATGTATTTGGGGACAGTCCTGCTTTGAGCAGGGGGTTGGACTAGATGACCTCCTGAGGTCGCTTCCAACCCTAACTTTCTATGATTCTAAGGCACTTAACTGATTCATTGGGAGTTAAGCACCTAAATGTTTTTGATGATTTGGTTCTCTAAGCAATGTCCATCAGTCTTAAAGTTAGCATGTGTCACACGTGAGCAGTCATATTTTTAAGGTGAATACTCTCTCTAAGGTGCACTGCTCTGATCTGCCACTATACAGCTGGCAAGCAGGAGCATGGTTAGCAGCTGCCAAGTCTGCTCAATGTCTGCCCAACTCACTGGCTCTCTAGCCACAGTACAGGCCAGGGAAAGGGGGTGAGGGCTCACTCACCCCCCTGTGCCACTCAAATTAACCCCCACCCCATCCCATCCCATCCCCTGCCTACCACCCATATACCCCCCTGCTGCTTGTGTTGCCCCCTCATCCCGCTCCCTGATCACCAAACTCTGATGCATGGATTGCCTGTCCCCGCACCACCACTGCTGCCGGGATCAGTCCAAAGTAGAAACAAGGGTGGGGTTCTCCCTCCCTACCTTGTTTGAGGCTTCCAGCTGCCTACCCTCTTACCCCCACAACTCCTTCTCAGCCCCAGCAAGGGCTGAGCAGCTCCCTGTAGGCAAAAGGGAAAAGGAGGTTGGTGGGGTGGGGCAAGTAAATTCCAAGCAGCTGCAGAGCCAGGTAGGGGCAGTATGGGGGTGGTCCAGGCTTCAGGGAACACAGGATCAGGCAGAGCAGAGGACACTTCCCATCCACCCTCCCCCACCCCCGCCACTGCCAC
>NW_017729024.1:94969011-94974028 GCF_001723915.1 Gavialis gangeticus
CACTGAGATCCAGCCCTAGCTGCAGTATCAGCTTGATGGGGCCTACCACATGGCTCTGGTCCCAGTGGCCCCTTTCCTATGCTGCTGCTACCCTTCCCCCATGGGAAGCTGCCGGGCAGCCGCAGGATCAGAAGGGGCAGTGTGGGCTTGATCCAAGTGCATGGCAAGGTGCCAGGCCCTTCCACTCCACTCGGCCCGCAGCTGCCTAGAAGCTCCCCATCTCCCCAAAAACATGCCCAAACTTCCTCCACCACTTTCTCCCCCATCTGCTTCTTCTTCCCCGCACTCCACTCGTGCCCTCCATCCCTGCCCCTACTCCCCCTTCCTCATGCCCCCTTCCCCCTGCCCCTCTTTCCTCCTGCCCCACCCCTCCCTACTTACTTACTGCTCAGCTGTCCCTAGCTGTTAGTCCAGGGCCATCAAGTTCTGCTGATATAATGACTGCAGATTCATAGTTTTATCTCAGTGGAACAGCCGGATGATAAGGTAACTTGAACTGGGTAGCAAGATTCAAAGATAATCCTTGTGCAAAGTGGTGCAACTTTAAGAGAGCACTTAGCATTTGTTAACAAGCCTTAATGTTCAGGTGCTTGCATTTTATGTGCCCTTCGTATAGTTTAATTTTAATGTATATCACAGCCTCAGATACCCAAATCCCTAAATGTCAGTCAAAAAGGCAATCCATAAAACCCCTATTTCTGCTTCTGTCTACCCCTGAAGGCACCTACACTCCTCAATCCCTCTGTTTTTAAAGGTGTCATTAACTTATGCCTGAAACGTTACTTCTGGGCATCAAAGAGGCGTTTAAGGCTTGATTATGATGAACAGCTTGGCAATGAGCTCACAACTAAGTTGCTACCAAATCCATAAACTGTGTATTCTACCACCTAGTTTGCTTGCAAGACCTAAACCAATTAAGTGCTTGAGCGAAGTTGCAGATTGGGCCCCCAACTTAAAACATAGCCAAAGGAGAATGTGCTGTCACCAGTGCCTTCCCCCTTTTTATTTATTTGCTCACTAGTTAAGATCACTCATGCAGTATGCAAGACACCCAGGTTCAATTCCTCCCTTTGCCTAAGCAGCTCTGAAACCAGATCTTCAATGGGAGGGCCCTAACATCAGTCTATAGGAAATTTGGGCATGTGTTTGGGGAGGTGGTTTAGTATTTCCAGTGAGTCTATAATTATTCCATGTGAAGTGGAATAGTGTCAGGAGCTCCCACACTCACCTCAGAAAAGTCTTCAGCTAAGGAATCATGATGCTCAAATGGAAGATGTAGTTTTCAATCCAAAGTGAGTTCTGTAATTATTGACTTACCAATGGGGTGGGGAGTGAGGAGCTCAAGCATTATCTGTGGCCATGTACCAAAGGAAGCCTTGCATATTATTTGAAAGGCACAGAAATTCAGGAGATGGTTCAGAAATACTCAGCCCCTACTGGATGGAGGCATCTCTGCACACCACACATCTAAGTCCCCAAAAAGGGATGAGACTCAAAATATACAAATATCCTCAAAATTGCTTATTCAGTAGTTTATGTGGTACTCTTCAGATGTGATGTCTTTTGTGGATATTTCCCTCAGCTCAGTGACAAGTGCCCCAATTCAGACCTATGGAGTCTTTCTACCATGGTAAAACATCTAAAAATGAGATACTGTGATGCTGAGCATTGTGCACCCAAGTCTGTTTATGTGTTTATCCCTCCATGCCTACTTCCCTTTAAAATCAATAGATGCCTAAATACCTTTTAAAATCTTCCCCATAAATACTTCATATATCATTACCAAATCTATTGATCATCTAGTCTCCCAGAGTTATGCTCCTGGATATATTATGATATACACATTCTCTATGACTTACTAATAATCCAGAAGACCATGACTAAGAACCATTTCCTATCGTATCTAATGTAGTTCTGCTAAGTCTCCATGCTTCCTTACAGCATCTTAAAAGCAAGCTTTTCTCCTTGCCAGGCTGATCTTTTTGTCAAACTCACAAAAGCAGTGGATGCTCTCACAGGGTTAATATGCTTAGCTTTTGGTTTAGATTCATTGAGCACATTGTGTCCAGCCTTAATATTTTACACTGTAAGCCATATCATCTTTTATCTTTTATTTATAGTGATCCTCATATTAATTTCTCAATACCAGCTGGCACAGCAGGAGGGACAAGGCATTGATCTTCCAATTTATCCGCTACTCTTACATATCCTGAGGTCGAAGCAGCCTGGAGAGATTGATGGAGCTCTGGAATCAGTCCAGCGGCTGTGTGTTTCTTATGCATGAAAATCAACAACAGGAAACCCAAAATTTGACAATTGGCAGTAATATCAGCCACCTCTGTAATAAATATAACAGGATGCTCTTCAATAATTTAATGGGGTATCTGGTATTCAGTAATGAAAAATCAGCCATGTGAGAGTGTGTGCGCGCACCTTTGTGTGACTATGTATGACTGTGTGTACCAAAAAAACCCAGCTGCAAACAAAAGTATGTTATTTATTTTATTTACACACCAGAAGGTAATAAAAGAAAGCTATAATGGGACTGGTTACATTATTTCTTTATCAATGCAGGGAAAACTACAGTAAATTAAAAGGACTGCAATCATGCATTCAGTAGGTAAGAATATATATTCCCTTTAACCTTACAAAACAAGTCACAGATCCTTTATTCTAAGTTGTGACTAATATCTTAGAATCATTTATAAAGCCTGGTAGCAACTGGCCTCTGAAGGATTACACAAAGAGAAGACTTTCTTACTCTTAATCATCACATTGCTTGTAGCTGCACAACAGGGCTTGACAGCTCTTGCTCTATCACTTTCACTTTTTGTCTTCTTTAAAGGAAAAAAACAATCTTCACTGTTAACAGTTATGAAGCACAAACTAATTCCACCTCTCCACTACCCCCTCCACATCCCTTAATGACAAATGCAGTATGATCCTTTGATAATCTGCATGGTGATTTTGTTAGATAAACATACTAGCTCTGCTCTGGCTATAGTTCTGTTGACAGTCATTAAAAAAATAAACTACTGTACTGCTTCTACTAGGTGCACCTGAACCTACAAGTGCTGTTTTGGTTAGAAGAAGCCTAAACTGTATGAATAAGACTTGATTAGATATGAAAAAAATGAAACATCAGCCTGAGAAAAGCAGTTCCCACACATGTACACCATATAAAGCAGGGTTGGATTTTTGGCCAGTCAAATGAGGCTCAATTGATTGGTCAACTATCAGTCAAAAGTTGTCAATAAGTCCAAATAATACCCAGAAAAGGTACGCAATTTTCATTAAGAAATGTACCAAAAAACAAATAAAAAATCATAGCTCTGTCACAAAAACTACAAAAAGTAGTGGTTTTCTTGTAAAATTGCTATAATCTTTGACTGGTCAAAAACAATATGCAGTCAGCTGACCAGTCACTTGACAATATTTGACTTATCAATTGATTGGCTTGCCAACCTTAGTATAAAGTATGGTAAGCAAAAAGTGTAGAATTCACTGTGAAACATTTGAAAGCCAGGAGATGACAATAACTTTGAAAGACTACAATGGACACACCAGCAATGATGAAACTGAGTTTGGGAAACCAGACATTACACTGGCGAGAACTCACAGTTAGCATGTTCTTTATTATTGTCCAGGTGTAAGGAATTAGGGGATGATGTTTTGAATTTAATCATTTAATCATCACTGTGCCTAAATGGGTAGTCCTCATATCCTCTTGATCTTGATGAAGCAGTATCCTGAAGAACAGAAACACTATTTTACCTTTTCCAAGCCAAAGCAGTATCTTGCAATGGCAATGCCATGGGGGCAGAGTGGTAGAATGCCATATGCAGATTTTCATGCACTACTATGCCCGAAGGAGTGAGGGACGGAGTTGCCAACAAACATATAAAAGACGTACAGTCTCATCTTTTTTACAAATTCTTTTTACTGTCATGTACATGTACAATAGACTCTAACAGCTCTTTAGATAACAGGGCATTAAATTAATGTAGACAAACACTGCATATATTTTACTATAATATGTTTGTTATGCCCCATGCTGCCCCAAAAAACCCAAGGCTTACAGGGGCTTTCTTACTGTTAATTTTAAACTGCCTACAAACAAAAAAGCCTTCAGAATGACGTCTACCTTGTTTTTTATGACTCCCTAGCCTTTTTTCAAGTCCCCAGATGTGCAAGTGTCTCCTTGTGTCTCAAGGAAAGACATGCAAGTTTCTTTTTTCCCTTCCAGACAGAAAGGTTCAATGTTGCTACCGTGGAGAATGAGGGAGTTATATTCATATTTTTATATGCATATCAGCATATCTATTTGATATTATCCTGCCTAGCTGCAAGAACTTAAAGAATATAATGTTTCCTGTGAGAGACGAAAACTCTACAAACTGACCCCGTGGCAAAATAAGGTACAGCTAAGGAATGATGAGGGTCCTTGATAAAACAATGAAGAAGCTACTTACTGGGGAATATAACTAGCCTGGCTCCAACTGGAAAACAAAGAGGACTATATACTAGTATACACTATACTAACCTAGGGAAGACGGGAGAGTGTGTGAATTGCTGCAGGCTGTCTGGGGAACTTCAATGAGTGCTGAAGGAGATAAGAAAAAACAAGCTGAGCATGATGGAAGGCAGGCTACTTTTCTCAAACCAGAGGGAAAGGTAACCATGCCGAATGAAACTAACCAAAGCTTTGAAGAATATATTTAGATGTGAGCAAAGGGACTTATGTAGGCATCCGTCAATCCTCTGGATCATAGTATACACATAAGAGGTCTAGTCAGATGCCTGATGAATCCATTTGTGGCTGACAAGCCCAATTCGAGAGCTACACAGCTTGTAATAAGTTTCACAGATCCATATGTTGTCTGAGGTGGAATCCAAGTTTACAACATGCTGCTTTCTTCTGTCTCGCTCTGCTTCCATCCTGTAGATCAAAGCGGCTTTATGCTGAGCTGCACCCAGTGCCAGATGTTGCCTCCACATCAGATGGGATTCTGCACAC
>NW_017729024.1:94979028-94983972 GCF_001723915.1 Gavialis gangeticus
ACCCAGTGCCAGATGTTGCCTCCACATCAGATGGGATTCTGCACACTCCTCCCAGCTTTCTATGTTGATGTTGAATGGCTTCATATAATTTTTGCACAAACTGTGGTACGTCCATAGAGATAACTCCATTTTTAGAGCCATCTTGAATCTCACTATACACAATATTCTTGGTTATATGTTCTTCTCCCATTGTTCTGACATAGTCAATCCATTGCAACCTCCTCTTCTTGATAGTGCTTTCTAAGCATATCAGTCCTTCATGCTCCTGTATCCCTGTGTTTGGTGTTCTGTCTTTCCAATTTATTTTCAGGATCTTATGCAGACATCTCATGTGGAAGCTGTTTAGTTCCTTGATGTGCCTAGCATATGTAGTCCATGTTTCTGAACCATAAAGGAGGGGTGACAGCACACAAGTCTCCTAGATCCATATCTTCACCTTAGCTGATGGTTTGCTGTTATTCCTTGTATGTTTCTGCACTAACCCAAAACTCATAGCCACTTTTCCAATTCTGTTAGTCAGCTCAGTCTGAATGTCAAGATTCCTGCTGATCATAGAACCCAAATAGCAAAAACTGTCAATGACACCAAGAGATTTATCCTCCAGAGTGATGTCAGGTATTGGTTTTTTCACTCCTTGGTACATAATCACAGTCTTCTTGGGCACTTTTACACATGCTCCAGGGGTGGATGGGGGATGCTTTACTTAGAGTGGCTCTGAGAGTCACTCTAATTTAAGTGCCCACAGCAGCTCATGTATCAGCGTCCTCATGCTTTAAAATGGTAGCAGGAGTGCTTTAACTAAAGCTCATTAAATGATATGTAGTTAAAGCACCCCCACCACCATTTTGAAGTGCAGGGACCCTGAAGTGTAAGGCATGGAGGCTAGCTGGAACACACTAATTAGCACACTCAAGCACACTCAATTAATAAAGTCTGTTCTGACCCTTGGTAATTACAGTGCATTGGAGCAGCCTCCCCACACTTGTACAGGCACCCTTTGAGACTAATTGACATCCCAAAGATCTTGCATGACTCAAAAAAATCTGTCCAAGAAATTTTATAGGGAAGATTCACTGTGGGCAAGCAAGGCCGCATCAGTCACAACCAGGAAATCTTTTAGAACCAGTTCTTTCACTTTGGTTTTCTCTGTCAACCTTGCATTGTTGAACAAGCCTCCATCTAGTCTGGTTTGAAGATAAATGCTATCATTGCTGTCCTTAAATGAATGAAGAAGTAGGAATGAAAAGTAGATACTAAAATACACTAAGGCTAAGACACATCCTGGTTTCACCCAGTTGTTGACATCAAAGGCATTTGATTCTTTGTTTTCATACACTACAGTTGTCTTCATACAGTTCATTCAGTTGTCTTGATGTAATGAGCAAATTATGTTCAACAGTTTCAGAGGACAACCCAGTTTTGTCAAAACAGTAAAAAGGACCTTTCTGTTGACTATATCAAAAGTTTTTGTCAGATCAATGAAGACTATGTACAGTGGTATTCATTTGTATTTGCTTGACTGAAAATATCATATCAATGGTGGTGGTAGTGGTATGTGTGTGGGTGGGTGTGGGTGTGTACACATCTACTGTACACACACATGCACATACAGAGGCTGCAGCAATTCACTCACTTTTGTGTCTTCCCCAGTAACAAGAAGGATTATACAGTAACAAGAAGATTATATTGCAGCACTGGAAAGATAAATGTCAAAATCTGGTACAATAAGATGGCACAGGTGGCATCTATGGAGGGAGTCGTGTTTAGTAGGCCTAACTGCTTCAAACAGTTTAGTGCAATTTGGAAGGAATTCTTGAATGATTTTTGTATATAGCCTTTTGTTTCTTTTCTTTTTTCATATTTCCCTTCCTCTTGCCTCAGCTGTTTTTTTCATTCTATCCCTTAATTTTTGTGGTATAGTTTGGGTAGACATTTTCAGTTGATATATATATCATTTCTGATCTTTGTATTTCATTTTAAAAAATCATTAAAAACCCCAAATCCTTAGAGTATTCTTGTAATCAGAGTTCAAAATCTGGCCCATAGTGAGGTTTGAAATGAGGAAATTTGAGCTTCACCCTTATTGTAAAAATGTTTATTTTGTCAGAAGAGTGGAGTTGTCAGCTAGCCTTAGAATATAGTATACCCATCAAAGATTCCATATGGAAAAGAGTGAAATATGAAAGAAAATATCTTTGACAGGAAGAGAATGAAGCACAAACTCAGCAGCAACAATATATGTAAGCCATTATAACCACAGTAAAAAGATAAGGTACAGTGTATACCACCCAAAATAGACCATGCAAAGTTAGCTTAACATGATTAAAAACCTGATGGTGCATGTCTATTATCTTTATGACAGCTTTTATGCTATTAGTCAATATCACACTTCTTCTGATACCAAAAAGAAAGATTTTGCCTAGAGTTGTCTGGGTAGGAAAGCAGAGAAGAAGAGTATGTTTGGCAGAAGAAAAGAGGAGTTTGTATGTAGGGGCCTGAAAGGGTCAAACTGTTGCTGCATTTGAGTCCTATTTAGCTTTAATCCAACCTTGCCTCTTATATGTAACAAAAAAAAAATCCAATATACTTTTCAGACTTCTTTGTTAATAATCATAAACTTGAAATGCTGATATCAATCTTAATTCTATTACTTCGGTCTGGAAATTTGGCTGGGAAACTCCTATTATTTGGCTTTCCTGAAAGTTTTCCAGTACTTTCTAACATTGTCTGGACTATAAACAATACATAGAGAGTCCATGATGGAATACAGTATTTTGATACTAATGTTTTTATGCTCAGTTGAAACCAGTTGCAGGCATGCAATGTAATGGAAAAAAGACTCCATTAAATTTCTAAATAAACTACATACATAGCCACATGCATTTTAGATCTAGAACCTTGGTCTTTCATTTCCAATACCAGAGAGTAGGGCTGTGCAAAGTGGCTAGTATTCGCTTCAGATTCGGATTCAGCCGATTTGGGGGACAGTGATTCGATTCGGTGATTCGAATCATTGTCCCGAATCGATTCAGCTGAATCACCCAGGCCCATCCCCCATCCGCTCTTCCAGCCTGGCAATGGCTGCCCTGCCCACCCCAGCTCCTGGCACTTGGGGAGAAAAAAAGCCCCAACTCAGCAGGTGCTGCAGGCCAGGGGGTGACCCCCAGTTCCCCCCACTGCCTTGCTGCCCCCCACTGCCCCATGCTGCATGGGGGGCTCTGCATGAGCCTCCTGACCTCCCCCCACTGTCCCAGCCCTGCCATGGCTGCCCCACCCACTGTGGCTCCAGTCCTGTAAGAAAAAAAATGAGGAAAAACCCTGGACTCACCGCTTCTGCCAGAGGGAGGTGATCCCCACTGCCCCCCACTACCCCATGTCATGTGGGAGGCTCTGTACAAGTCCCCCAAAGCCCCAAGTGCAGGGCAGTGGGGGGCAGCAGGGATCACCCCCCACCCAGCAGCACCTGGTGAGTGGGGCTTTTTTTTAAAGTACCAGGAGCTGGGGTGGGTGGGACAGGCATGAGGGCCTGGGGGAGCAGGGAGGGAATTGGGAGGGGTACCCCCTGGTACTCTCCTCTCCTCCATCTCCCCCACCCCTACTTACCAGCTCGGAGTCGGCTGCAGGTCCCTGCTGCAATGGGCAGGGACTGACCGAATCATCAAAGCTCTCTGAATCTTTTCTAAAGATTCAGAGAGCTTTGAATGAATTTGGACCTTTTAATTTGTCCCCTGATTCAATTCAGATTCAGAGATTCAGCCACTGAATTGGGCTGAATCTCTTCCGAATCAAATCACCACCTGAAGCATTGCACAGCCTTACCAGAGAGCTCTACCACATCAGCTAAAGACAACAACCTCCTACATCCTTCCTCTTTCTCAGGTAAACTGCTGAAGAGTGACATTGAACATAGGAATAAGAAAATATATTATTTTTGTTACCTGAAGCAGCAGTAGCAAGTAACATTTCAGGTTCTTTATTTTTGTCCAATGGCTGAAGAGCATGATATGAAAGTAAGAAAGAGGAAGTAACTTCCATTTAAAAAACCCCAATCAGTTTGAGTCCCAGACAAAGCTTCATACCATTTCTTATTTATAAGAAATAATTTATTCATTTCCAGGTTCAGATTCTGAAAATATAAAAAGACATGCACTCAGATGTATCCTCACTGATAGTCTATTCAGTCTCACTATAGAAAATGAAGTTGGCACCATGTTGGCACAATTTAGTTTTGGAAACTGCTTTTTCTCTGCCTCAAAATACTAAGATTTAGGAAGAACAGATGTGAACTGTGTGCTTCTCCTGTTATATTTCACATATTATTTTAAATGTGTTTATACTATGCCAGAGCTGATAGCCACTCTGCATTAAAACAATAAATAAAACAATCATTCATTATGTTAAGTTTGTGGGTACATACATTCATTTTATAATCCTAACAAAACTCTATTGAAAATTTTTACTTTTCTGAAGAAAAGATCAGAGCCATTTCCTGATTAAAGATAGGAAGAAACAGAAATGTTTCATTCTAAACTCTTCTTCAGTACTAAATGGTAGATTATTCAGAAAAATTAAGACCTAGGTCTAAATCACACCTTATTCAGTTTAGATGAATAGCACTTTGGCGTACTTGGGTCATTTTCCTCATGTTTGCAGAAATAAGCAATAATGCTATCATGAAATCAATTTTACTTATGTTTAACCTTAAAAAACCCCCAAAACCTCTAAGCACTATGTATTTCAATATATCCCCATGGGCAGAACCAGGATTTACTAAAGGGAAGGTGCAGCAGACCACCCCTTAGATTATAAGGACATGAGGACAAGGTGTGGCTGGAGCCCTGGGGCTGCTGGAGGCACTGGGGAGCAGGCAGGGAACACAAAGAATGGGTGCTGCCCTATTACTGTCACTGCCACTGTCCCTAGCTGACCCGGGGGGGGGGGGGG
>NW_017729024.1:94984114-95000827 GCF_001723915.1 Gavialis gangeticus
CCGGGGGGGGGGGGACGGGGGGGGAACCTCAGAGGCATTTCTTTCTTGCTCCAGCCAGGGCCTGTGGGGAGAGACTGTGCAGGGAGCCAAGTGTGCTGACAGACTTGGGGTGGGGTGTGCAGTTTCCCTCTTTTAGCACTTTCTTTCTGCTCACCCCTGTCCTCCTCCCTGATGTCCCCCACTGTTTGGGGGAACAGGTGCTTGAAGGAAGAATCTACATGGTGCTGCTGCTGCTCCTGCCTGAGCCCAGTGCCTTGCACAGCTGCTCTCGCAGCCCTAGGCTCTGGGCCTAACCTCCCATGCTTGCCATAGCTGAAGACAGCAGCAGTGGCAGAGAGGGAAACGGGGGCAGGTTCCTTCTTTAACCACACACCCCTAGTCAGCAGGGTACTTGAGAGTGGGGCAGCAGGGAGCAGATGCAGGACATGGAAATCTGTCTACTGCTGCAGCTGTCCCCTGTCAAGCCCAGCACCCCATGCAGAAATAGCCTGAAGCTGGAGAAGAGCAAGAATGGGTCTGAGGTTCCCCTTGTACCTAGATCAGCTGAAGATAGTGCCAGTGGTAGCAGAAAGGGGGTGATATCACATTGCCATACCACCTTTTGGATCAGATCCAGCTTTAGGGGTGGGCAATGTGGGTGACTCCCCAGGGCACCGTGGTCAGGGGGGCACCAAACACACACACACGCACACACACCCCATACATGTGTGAGTAGCTACACTCACAGCAGCACTCTCCCCCCACTATGCCCCACCTTGCTCAATCCCTGCTCCAGGCAGAAGGAGTCGTGTCCAGCCCAGCTCCCCCCCACCCACACACACATGTCCAGCTGCTGGTCAAGAGGAACCAGGCTGGGTGACACCTGCTCCAGTCTACCCCACTTGCTCCCACACAGAAGCAGCGGTACCATTCCTCCTTCCAACCCCTCACCCCGCCCCCGCCTGCCTGCCTGGTGCACCATGCCACTCTGCCTCCCTGCTGGACTGTGCCCTGCATCTCTGCCCACTTGCCCCTGCCTCTACAAGTAGCAGCAGAGGGGTTCGGGTGCCAAAATACAAGTTTGCCGAGGCACCATTTCCCCTAAGGCCAGCTCTGTCTTCGATCAACCCCTGCCCTCCACCCATCATGTTGAGGCTGGTCCAGCAGAGAGTCAAGAAGGGATGGTACCTGGGGCCAGAAGAAGAACAAGCCAGAGGAAAGCTAGGTCTGTGATTCAATGGGATAAGCACACTCCTGGAAGGGAGTTCTGGATCTGCTTTCAGTGGTGTTTTGGCATCTAATACAATAAAATAGATAGTTGCAAATCCTATTTCACCTCCAGACAACATTCTGCTCAACTCCAAATGTCAACATTCAAGTTTAGGATCTAGGCTAGAAAAAAATAAGGAATCCTAATAGTGGTTGAATATTGGAAGTATATGCAATGAAAGCAATTAGTTTAATGAATCATTTCATAGGCAAAAAAAATAATATAAATTGTGGCCCTTTGGATTGTATCTAATAAGTTTCATAACTGTCCAGTCACTCAATATGTATTTTTCATACACAGATTTCCCATATGACCAAGAAACACATCAAAATGAAGGGGGTAGAGGTATTAAGGTTGGCAAGGAAGGCACTACAGAACTAAAATTTGAGAAATGTGCTGCCAAAAAGATGATAAAATTGGTACTTTGCAGAAAACGTACTTTTGCCTAGTGTAGGACATTGTTCCATCTTACATAAGTGTTCACGAGCACATGCTTGTTCACATGAGCCCTGGATACCTGGTTAATAAAGTTCAGGGCTATATCCTTTGAATACAATTTTTTTAAAGGATTTAACTGACTTAGGTGCATGAAATTCATTAGTCTTTAGAAGTCAATAGAGATGTCGTCCTAAATCATGTACATCCTTTTAAAAAATCCTACTTTTTACCTAATTTAGCAAGGTTATCAAGAAGCTAAAACTTCTGTCTGTCTTACAATACATAGCAATCCAGATTTGGTTTTAGACTCTCATCACCCAGTTTTAAGTGGCTTTCCTGAAGATTGGAAATAATTTCCTTGAAGGATTAGACAGGTACCTGATCTCTCCTTTCATCATTTGTTAGTTACTTCCTGGTACACTTGACCTTATAAACATTTGAGATGAGATACATTCTCAGGAGTTTCCCCATTTTTTGGTTAATTTTTAAATCAACATTTCCCATTAGATGCTATAAGTAATCCACTACTAGGTATTTTTTATTGTGCATTGTTAAACCTGTCATGTTTTCACTGAGGGTTTCACAATGTCTTGGATAGGTATTAATTAATATCAGTACCAAAACTGAGCATTACATTCTCACTTGCATTATTGCAGAAATAATCTGCAAAATGTTTACATTTCTACATTCTGTTAGATAAAAAGTTATTTATTATGATAGTGAGTTTTCTGATTTGCAAACCTCAGTGGCACATGCCTTTAAAAATGGTTCCAAGACAATATAATCATATAGTATATAGTATCATTTTTCCCTCCCTCAAGGGCAACACAGTTAACTGGATAGAGTCAGCAGTCCTGAGCAGTATTCTCAGCTAGGACAATGACCAGCTGTGTAACTTTGGGCAATCACTTCACTTCTCTGTGTCTCTGCTTCTTCCACTTTTTGTTTATCTCATCTATTTAGATTGCAAGCTGTTCAGGGCTATCTTAAACATCATCTAACATAATGAGGCCCTAGTCTTGTCTGGAGATTCCAGGTACTACTATAATATAAACAGCAAAAGCAATCGCAATGCATGTTATACCACTCACTCTTTTTCATGTCTGTAATATTCCTAGAACTGTTTATCATATTCTCGAAATAGAAAAGATACAGCAGTGACTCCAAACAGTGACTCCCATGCCTGCTTAAGCTTTCTTAAACAGTGCAGAATTCTGGATACAGTTGGCATGAATTCAGCACAGGAGATGCTGTTTGTCCAACTCTGAACTCAAAATGAAAATATATGAATCAGCAACAGAGAGGAAGCTTTCAGATCTGAGTTCTATTTCTAGCCTGATCCCGTGTTGACTTTTTCCTGGCCTTGCTTCTTTTTTTGCCAACCCATTCAGTCACTACATCCTCCTTCCACCTCTTCTTCCTCTCTCTTCCTGGCTTTCTGTCCTGCCACTGTAACTGTTTTTACTCAAATGCCCATTGCCCCTCAATTCCCTTCCTCCTTCTTCCCCAGACTCTTTGCCTTTCTTTGTTGGATGTGCTTAGGCAAATATCTCTCCCTTCCTTACTCTGCTCCAAAGTTCCATCTTCTATTGGAAAATTCAGGGTGCAGACAGAAGTGACAATTTTCACCCAATCTGGCCCCAGAAAGCAGTCTACAGCCATTACCAAACAGAAGTGCACAGATGCAGACCACTTTAAAAAGGCTCAATCCCTCAAAAATCGGAACCCTCGTTGCATGAGGATTAAGATGAACACACTCCAGAACAGAGTGCGCTCTATAACTTGTGTCTGTGGAACTCCCTGAGATGTGGGGGCTCTAATCTATACACCCCACCCTCCAGCACCATCTGGGGAACCCCAAGAATGAGCTCCCTCTGCTTCCTTTCCCCCTCCCATTCTGAAAGCAGCCTCTGGGCTGGGGGTGGGGAGTAGCATTGCTACAGAGACTGACCTGCTGGCTCACAGCTACATTCCCCAATTCCTGGACCCAAGAGTGAACTTCTGTTCAGTCCAGGGGATCGTTGCAACTCATAGCACTTCCTTCAAAGCGCTATGAGTTGCAACAGGGAGCTGCTCTTCTGTTTGCACCTTGAAAATAGAGGTTTAAGGCGATTGTTTCTGCCACTTACCAACAGTACTTCCTCCCATCACTGTCTCACAAGAATACGTGAGAACATGAAAGATGTGTACCCCCTGCACATTGCCAATGCATGAAGATGTTAGTGCCAAATATTAACATTGATTCCTGTGGTACTTTTCCCCCCTATATTGGCACTCAACCAAGTTATTTTTTTTCTTTACTTACTAAATATTTGTTGGCAGTCAGTTCTTTACTTTCTAAAGATCTGTTGTACACATTCAAATAACTAAATTCTTCATTCAGATTCTCTCACCCAGCTGTTCAATGATGGAGAATTAAGTTTATTAAGACCCTACCACCAACACCACCACCACCCATACCAAAATACCACCTTATTGGGTGAAACGGAGAAGTAACAACAAATAAGTACATTGAATTCATAATATATTTCATTTCATATCTGGGGTTGTTTTGAAAATGACATGAATGACAGACTCCTGAGGACTCAGTAAGTTTTTGTTCAGGATTCTAACCCTTCAGACTGACCTGTCAAATTCTATGTTGTATTTAGATACTGCCTACAGAGCAGTACTTGTTTTTTGATATTGCCAGTTCATTTTGTATCTTCCCAACCCCATCAGTGTCCCCATCAGTAAAATGGGAATAATTATGCTTGCCCACCTTTGCAAAGTGCATTGTGATCTAGGATAAGAAGTACTATACAACTCCTAAGTATTTTTATTACTACTTTGATAAGCAAAGCATAGATAGAATTGGTTGCCAATGCCTTTGAAGCTGTTATGAAAAATCATATCAAACTCCACTTTAGCAATGATTTAATTTGAGGATTAATGACATGACAAACCAAAAGAGGCTATTTGAAGTTTTTCTGGCCTGTTTTCTCAATATGGTTGTTGTGAATATGCAGTTACTCTTGAATGGACTGAAAACAACCAATTGCGATAATTGATTGCTTTGGACCTTTTTTTGCTCTTTTCTCTTTTCATTTTCTTTTCTTTTTTTTACAATTTGTTATTCTAAGTTCTGGACCAGGTATTCTATCAATTGTATTTGCATAAATAAAGCTGGTTGTTAATCAGATGATTACATTGTTAATCAGATGATTACATTGTTAATCATCTAATGTAAATAGGCCTGCCCTTAATCCAATTTGGTGAAAACCAAGTTCCCTTTGCCAGGGTTACCATATGTCCAGGTTTTTCCAGACATGATGTTTTTTTGGATCCTCCCATCTCCATTCTGGTGGTTTTTTAAATATCAGCAACTGTCCAGGATATGGGACCTTGCTCTGATCAGAGTTTTCCTTGGCACTGGAGTGCGGCAGGGTGAGGGAGGCACCTGTTTCTCCAGCGGAGGAAGGGAGCAGGGGAAAGGCAGCAGGGCCATGCTGTGCCATTGCCTGTGTTCATAGGGGTGGGGCAGCTGGGAGACACTTGCAGGGCTGGGGGGGAGCAGGGGGATGCAGGTCAGGAGCAAGGGGCACCAACAGGGCTGTGGGGGGGACTATGGTTTGGGAGTGAGGGGCACCGGGGGGCAGGGGACTGTGAGTCAGGAGTACAGGTAACAGGCAGTGCCAGGGGCCTGCAAGTTGAGAGTCAAGGGCATCAGCAGGGATAGGGTCAGGTGGGGGGCTGCAGGTTGGGAGTGAGGGGCAGGGATGGGGGGAGGCTTTAGCTTGTGAGTGAGGAGCAGGGCACAAGCATATCATTGCCCCCCCCAATCATATTACCCAACCCCCCCCCCGACAGGTGTCTTGTTTTTTAAAACTGGAAATATGGTAACCCTACCCTTGCTGACCCTTGACATTGGGCTACCATCTGGCTGCCTACCACCTAATCAGGCACTGCCTTTCTGCTCAGGAATCTACTCAGTTGTCCTACTGTGGAACAAGATTGGCTGGTGGGACTGCCCAACTTCATCTTTTGTAGAACTCAGGCCTTCTTTTGCCTCCTCTGTCCTAGCACAATTCTTTACTCATGCACTGGAACGGAGGACCTGACAGTTTCTTTCATCTGTGTAAGCTGTCTGAGCCCTTCTGTTCTTATTTCCTCCTCTCCATTTGGAACTTGTAATGCAGCTGAGAAAATCTGTTGTGTTCCAAAATGTGGCTGTTTACAAGATAACTCTTGCACAACATATCTGCAAACCAGCCAGTCACTCAATGTGAGGGGAGTTGGTGTTCTATCCCAATTTGGTAAATAGGAGGCTGGGGATTATAATGCTTCAGGGCAGTGAAAGGAGGAGCAGAGACTGCTTGAGGATGTCCTTAGGCTACTCTGGCATGCTTTACAAATTAAAGTATCATTAATTTACATTAGTAGACCTTGGTAAATGATGTGGCAGGGAATGGCCAAAATGATCTCAATAGGAAAGAGACAATGTACTAGTTGTGGCCACCTCTTTCTGCAAGAGTTATTTTTTGTTTTCCTAGTTTTGATTATTATTGGAATCTATGTCACTATCTTCACAATGCCCCCAGGAAGAGGCTGAATGGATACTTTGTGCAGTCTCATGTTATGTGCTACAAACACACTAAATTCAGTGCAAAAAATGATTGCTCAAAATGAAGCCTGTAACAAGTAGCACTATCAGGCTTACTGGAGCTTACATAGTGAAGATTGCAAGGTATCTTTAAGAATCTTTACCATTTTATTTTTTTCATTTCTCATAGAAAATATATTAATATTTTGCTTATTTATTTTAAAAATTATTTCAGTGAGAGTGCTGAGCATACAGATATTCTGGAATATCAAGCCATTTAGTCACCATTTAAGTGACTAAATATTTAGGATCCTAAAGGTAGGCACTCCTTTATACATATATCTATATCTATCTATCTATCTATCTATATATATATATGGAGAGAGAGAGAAAGAGAGAGAGAGGAGTTCCTACCTTTAGGATCCTAAATATTTAGTCACTTAAATGGTGACTAAATGGCTTGATATTCCAGAATATCTGTATGCCCAGCAGTCTCACTGAAAGCTCAGCGGTCTCACTTATATAGGTTTTCCCTGTTAAGAAAAGAAAAATGGGCACTACATTTTGTAGCATTTATTAAAATAATGTTTTGAACTGTTCCTGGTTGTACAATCCAACTTTATTAGCAGTTAACTAAAAATTATTGCTTCTCCATCACAATATACTAAACTATACTGATGAGCAAACCAGTGTGCTTTGCTGGGAAAAAGTGTCTCTAGAATAGGGTGAAATATGGATTGTTAAACCACAAAACCAACACCATTCAAAACAGCTCTATCAGTCATTGAAAAGAAAAATAAATGTTTTTTAAGCAACAAAGGGCAAATTTGATAGAGGAGTAACATATAAACAACAGAAGTTCTGATCCTTTGCAAAATATTGTTTTTCTCATTACTTTTCAGAGGAAAAATAAAAGATGCTCTTTCTTTTCCACTTCTCTCTTTTTCCTATACTAAATGTAGCATTAATGCTGTGTATTGGGACTGTCTCAAGGTGAAGGTCTTCTGCATATTATCAACATTTAAACTTGTATTTGTTTTTAAATGTGGAACTTTTGACTTGAAAACCTCATAACTTGAAGAATCCTATACCAATTGTCTCCATATTTGGCTCCTTCTGTAGACCATATTTAAACTTAGAGATGAAAAAAATTCTGAAAAGCAAATGTATCACATTATAGGAAAATGCTAATATGCATTATGAGAAGTGAGAAATAATTTTTGATATATAAAAAAATCATATTTTAAAACAAAAGAATGAGGGACAGAGTTAAGGCTTAGATTTTAGTCATAATGAATCTCATTTCCTCATTTCTAAGACTTTTATTTCTCACTGATTAATGTTAAGCAGGAATGTTTTATTAATGATTTATTTTGCACTCTACCTTATAAAAATGCCTAAGGCTATCTATCTATCTTTTTTTTTTTCAAAATGATGTTTCAAGTTATTTTTGGAGGGAAATTATTTTATTAAATCATTAAAAAAAATTAAAACATTTTAATTGAAAAGCACAGAAGAGATCAGCTGTGAAGATAAGGACTGTCATGTAACCCATCAAAGGGTAATAAATTATCAGTGGCTAGAAGTAGGCAGCAAGTATAAAGCCTAAGAAATTAGTGATAGAAAAGACCTGTTAATTATGTAATCTGTCATCCTGCCACTGTTTATTCTCAAATTTCCTGTTGTTTTGAAAAGTCTATTTAAAACAACTCAGATAGTAGATTTTCCACCATTTTTTCTCCTACAGTTAATCAAATCTTATGGTTAGAATCGTCATAATACTTTAGCTTACATATTTGGTTATTTAATTGTTATCCCATTGCTCATCACACTTACTTGTGACACTTTGAATTATTCTTTCTAATTTGAAATTTGTAACATTCATAAATTCAGATTTTTAACAATTTGTTTTCTCCCTAAATTGAGACAAAATGTTAAAAGTATAGTGATATGTTCCCCAGATGTGCAAGTTCTGAAACAGTTTTACTGAGAATGTCTAACTGTGTCATTTTGGCTTGGTTCAAAATGAATCTGTGCTTCTCCTCTGTCCTCTTCAACTTCTGTAGTGCTTCTGCAGTTCAGAAGTGTCATGCCCCACAGTTTCCTCTATGGATTAACTACAATGTCATCTCCTATGATCTATGTAATTTCACCATGATTGTGTGACTCCCGTGATGAGTCACAAAGGTTCAACCAAAGACAAAACTTTGTTTTCTCATAGAAGATGTAACTCAGCCAGTAAGCTCAACCTGAAAAAGGGAAAGCAGGTGCTATGTCTTGGAACTAAAATGCTAGGGCTGTGCAAAGCTTTGGTCACTGATTTCAGTGGAGATACAGCCCAATTCGGCAGCCGAATCTCCAAATCTGAATCGAATCAAGAGAGCTTTGAATCTCTCTGAATCAAATCAGAATCCCCCAAATTGATTCAGAGAGATTTGACAATTTGGACATAGACACAGCTTTAAATGTTTTTTCTACATACCTCAGGGTACCAGGAGGCTCGTGAACACTGAGATGGTGGGGCAGATGGGGAGTCCCATGGGAGCATGGGGGGGGGGGTCCCCAGAATGCTCAATGGCAGACAAAGAAGTGGACCAAAAGCACTTCTGGTCCCTTCTGGGTCTGCCTCATAGCACATAGGGGACCCTGCCCCCGCCCCCTGGCTAGGCAACTGGTGTCTCCTGAGTCTGGGGGGGCACCTGGGGTCCCCCCACGACCAATCACCAAGCCAGGAGGGCACAGGAGGTGTCTGCCCATGCCCCTGTAGAACACTCCATCCACCCCACCATCTCAGTGTTCATCAGCCATACCTGGTACCTTGAAGTATGTAGAAAAAACATTTAAAGCTGTGTTTATGACCAAATCACTGATTCTCTGAATCAGCATCAAATCTTTAGCTTCGGATTTAGCCAAATCAAATTGGGACAGTGATCCGAATCAACTAATCAAATCACTGTCCCCAAATCGGGCCAAATCTGAATCCAAATGGAATACGGCCCGCTAGTGCTTATCCTTGAGACATTGTTACAAATCAGGAAGGCATGAATTCATGTCCAAACACCCCAGATTTGGTTTGAGAGATTAATATTTTTTATTAGGTTGTAGAAAATCTGTTTTCTAGGAACAGCGTTGTGATGGAAAATCCCTGACTAGCTCTAGTATATGTAAGTATATGTACTTATCCCAACTGTATGTAAGTGCATACTGTTATTGTTTCCTCCTCCACGGTCACCATTTAACCAGACTTACATTTTTCTTTCTCGTGCTTCAGAACAATCAGCATCTCTTTCCTACCGTGCCACTAAACTTTATTGAACTATGCTCTGTACATTCTGTTAAAGATGACCATACTACATTCTAACAGTTCTTTCCTTATCTTTCTCATCCATCTGCACCACCTTTTCTAAACATGCTTCAGAGTCTTTGTTAACATATTAAACTTTCATACCATTTACAAACAGAGAAAATAGTAAACCAAAGAATGAGGATTTTTTCAGTTGTGCAGTTTCTATAACTTTTCTCTCCTGTTGCTGCGCTTCATACTTCCATGCTGTCACTTTCATTTCCAGAACCTGTGCCAACAATATACAAAAAAACACTGTTAAAAGGAGTAAAGGGGGAAAAGTTAGAAGAGATTTGATAGTCTGTTAAATTTGGGTCATAAAGGGAGTACCTTATGGCTTACTGAAACACAGAGACCTAAGATTCTGTTGGAATGACACAACAAATTTTCATCTATAGATCATTGAAATGCCCTTTGTGTTATCCAAGGATATTAAGTAGTAAGTTAATTCTTACTAGCTAACCTTCAAGAAATTTCTTTGCAACATGGGAAAGGTAGTCCAAAGAAGTTTATGGACTGAAACAGTCGTTCTAAAATATTTTGCTTTATAGGCCAAATGCAAAGTGCTCATTTTATCTGCAGCCTAGATCAGGCTGATGGCCCCAACCCAGCATTCAGGACATGCTGGGGACTAATCCAGCCATGCAGAGTGGGTAGGGGCAGCCCAGCCCTGATCTGGTCATGCAGGGGAAGGAGGAGCCATGGCTTGGCTCAAACCTGGCAGCACAGGGCATGGGAATTTGGCAGTGGGGCAGGGCTGTTGGTATTAATGACCACTGCTCCTTTACCACCAAATTTCCCAACCCAGAGGGAGTGGGCTGGATGCCATGGCTCTGTACCCCTGCACTAAGAATAAATTTATTGGGCTCTTAACCCTTTTCAATTGCTGCACAAGATGTGAGATTAGAAAACAGTGGTTGCTACATGTTTGTTTGTTTGTTAGTACACTTAAGAAAGAGGCCATCGAGCACAGTCGCTTAAAGTAATGAAGGTATCCATTCTTCTTGGCACAAAAGCTTAAATTTAGGAAAAATAGATTCTGAATCTGTTTAGAGACCAAGATCAAATCTTTCTCTTGATGATATTGCAGTTGCACCAATGATTAATTAAAACTATATTAAAGTTTGACCACAAAAGAAAAAATAGTCCTGTTGCATTGTATATAAGAATATCCCATTTAAATCAAATGTCACTCTCAGCTGGGCTGATGGCATTCTAAAGTTAAAAAGTCAAATTTAAATTAGAAAAGGTTAATTTGTTGACCTCTGCTTTATTTAATTGTAACTAATGCATTTTATGCTAATTAAACATGCTTTCCCAATAAGCATAAGAGGAAACCGCAAAGCTTTTAAGGCTTCTGCTAATCCAGCACTCTGGTTGCTTGTTTTTAATTTGTTCATTTTAAGGTACCAATTATATGCATTAGACAAATAAATATGTCATGAAGAATCTATCATTTCAGGAACTCTGACCTGCAAATGCTTTAAATCACACAAAAAATATAAAGCAGTATTATTTCTCGCCAATAATAATGAATTAAGTGAATACATACTTTTTGGTGTAGCCTAACGCATTATCACCCTTGTCTGCTGCACTTCTAAAGCTAAAAAGCAGTTTATTGTGTGCAGCGCAAGCTAATTTTGAAAAGCGCTGAATAACAAAAATATACACCATTTCTTGAGTGACCATGCACAGCTTTAATTCTGGCATTTACTTCTAGCCAATCTCAGTGCTTGACTTAGTTTCTTTTATAATGCTCTATTTTAACTATTTTTGGATGCAGTTCTCTAGTTTACTATTTCAGCAGAGACAAAAATAATTTTCCATATTTTTCTGCAGTTACCCCTCCACCTATCATGGTCAGAACTGTAGACCTTTACCAAGGCTCACTAACTTTGTCCTAAAGAATTAACTACATTTGCTAGAAACAGGAAGCTGTCATTCTCTGGGGAGTGGACACTAGAGAAGTATGCTTAACATACATAAAACGGTCCATTATATATGGAAGTATTGCCACATTATGCAGCATAAGAACTTTTGAGACAGGTACATGGACACATGACAGGGGTTTAGTCCTTCAGGGTTATATTCTATGCCCCCTAAATTGAAATGGTGCGATTTATTTTTCCGTCACTGATTACACATCATCAGCCTTAAATCTCATGAAATGCTCATTCACAGTAAATTACTGCAGGGGGCACTGCATAACAATCCACGCTGCTGATCTCTTTGTACTAAATTACAACAGGGGGCGCCACACACTGCTAATCTCTGCTACAGATCAGTGATGTCTGGAGCTCACAGCCTGCTGATAAGTACAGACAACTGAAAGTGGTGCGATTTCATTAATCTAATTAATTGAATAAAGTGTCATTTCATTAATTCCATTAATTTAATTTTACATATATTTTACACATTTTTATATTTTACACCAATATTTTTTAATTTATTCTTATTCTTTTTATTCCTATTTTTATTCTTACCTTATTTTTTATTTTCCTATTTCTATTTCATCAAGTAAACTTTATTTTGTGTGTAAATCTTTTTTTTTTATTTCACTCAAGCAACCACCCTATGGACAGGGTGCTGAAAGTCTCTGAACATTTACAATATGTGCATGAATCTGTGCCCCGGGAATTTCTTATATATATCTTTGCGCACGTATTGGAGTGTTGTGGTGCGCTAATTGGAACTCTGATGATGCGCTCCCTGCATTATCTCACAGGGAGTCCCAATCCCAGAAGATGCCTGGACCCCTCCCCACCTTCTGCACCCACATTCCTGCATTCATATTCCTGCACTGTTGGGGGTCATTGTTTTCATTTAATGTTTCCCTTCCATCCCCAGACACTGCTCACCATGTCTCTGCTCAGGTCTCTGTTCCCATAGCCCCCAAAGTCCCAGTTTCCTTGGGCTGTCCCCCATGCTCTGCCTGCCAAATTCAAACCCACATACCAACTATCCAAGCCCGTCCACCCTGCCCCCACAAGCTAACAACAGACCCTGGCCATCTGACTGGACATACATTCCCTTCACCCTCCGGGAAACAAAAGCAGAGCCACTTCATTATCAACTCATCCCTCTCTGAACAGGGTGCTGAAATTCTCTGAGCACTTATAATAGAATCATAGAAACATAGAACCAGAAGGGACCTGTAAGATCATCAAGTCTGGTCCCCTGCCATTGGCAGGAGGTTATTGGGATCAGATGAACTCAACAAGGTGCCTAACCAGTCTTATCTTGAACACTTTGAACACACCCAAGAAGGGTGTTTACACCACTTCTGCTGGAAGTGTGTTTTAGATTCTGGTGACCCTTACAGAGAAGACATTATTTCTTTTATCTAGCCCAAATTTACCCTCTATTAGCTTATGCCCATTGGTCCTCATCTTCCCTTGGGGTGCCTTCCTGAAGAGTTGCTCCCCAGATCCTGGTGCTCACCTCTGACATACTTGTAGGTGGCTATCAAGTCACCTCTTAGCCTTCTCTTACTCAGGCTGAACAGGCCCAGTTCCCAGAGTCTCTCCTCATAGGGCCTATCCTCCATGCCCTTGACCATATAAGTGGCCCTTCTTTGTACCCTCTCAAGCTTATCCATGTCCTTCTTGAAGTGCAGTGCTCAGGACTGGACACAGTACTCCAGATGAGGCTTCATCAGTGCCGAGTAGAGACTGAGGAGCACACCCCTGGATCTATTGGCCACACATTGGCTGATACACACTAGAGTTTTATTTGCCCTTCTGGCAACCTCATCACACTGCTGTCTCATATTCATCTTTCAGTCAATCATGATCCCCAGGTCTCATTCAGAGGATGTGTTAGCCTTTGGATCACCACCCATCATGTAGTTGTGGTGAGGGTTCTTCCTACCCAGATGAAGGACCTTACACTTATCCCTGTTAAACTTTATCCAATTTCATACTGTCCAAGATTCCAGTCTGTCAAAGTCATCCTGGCCCTATAATGTGCGCAAAAATCAGGCCCTGTGAATTTCTTATTTCCTCATGCACATATTGGGCATCAAGTTGATGTGACCAGTGGTAGGTAATGCATTTTAATGATATTGCAACATTTCACCCCCATACACAGAAAGCAAAAGAAAACCTGTAGATTTCAGCCCTGTCTGGCTCCTCCCCACACCATCATCACAGCCTGCTCCCCCCACTCCACTGGAGACAATATATTTATGAGACAGAAGTGTTGCAATGATTTTTTTAATTCTTATTTATAGAAACACGCAACAGTAACTGCTGAATGGTTTAGCATTCAGCACTGATCAATCAGTGGCTTACAGAGTACCCTCTCCATCTGCAGCAGCCAGAAATGTGTGTGGCCAGGTAATTCCACACAATGGCTCCCCAGCCAGCTTTTGCATGCTATCTGTAGCAGGCACTGTGCCCAGCCTGCCCATGTTGTTATCTGGCTACTGCCTCTTGCACTTCCTCAGACCAAGACTCGCTGAATACCTTTCCCCTGATCTCACAAATATTGTGGAGCACACAGGCTGCCACAATGAATGCCATAATGTTTTCTGGATCCACCTCGAACCTGTAGTTCAGTGACCACCACCATGCTTTCAGATGGCCAAAGTCACATTCAACAGTCATCCAGCATTTGCTGAGGTAGTAATTGGATACCATCTTTTGCCAGTCAGTAACTTGTCCTACTGGCTTTATGAGCCAGGGCAGGAGGAAGTAATCTGCATCTGCTATGATAAGCAGGGGCATGGCAACACCTCAGTTTACAGCATCAGGGACCCCAGGGGCATATTGTCCTTTATCCATCATGCTAGGCAGTAGTGAGTTTCAAAAGACAGGCACATTATGAGTGTTGCCTGACCAGCCTGTAGAAATGTTAGTGAAATGTTCTCCATGATCAACTTTGGCCTGGAAGATCACTGAGGCAAATCCCTTCCTTCGTTCTGTCGTTCTCTAGGGTGGGGACAGAACTAGGATGTGTGTCCACGCAGTTAGGGAACCCCATGGCCTTGAAGCCTTCAACAACTTCCCTAGGGTTATGGAGGCAGATGAAGCTGTTCACTGAGATGTCCTGCAGCAGCTGGCATACCTCATACATCTCCACCCTGGCCATGCAGAGAGCCACACTGAACTGGTTCTCAGTGAAGCAGAGGTTGGTGATGATGGCCAGTTTCATGATGGCCATGGCCACCTTCTTTTCTGGTGCAATGGAGTGATGCATGACAGTGTCCTGGCACTCAATGTGCAGTAATAGCAGCGAGACTACATGCACAAATGCGTCCCTGCTCATGAAGAAGTTCTCAAGCCACTATTGATCATCCCAAGTCAACAGTACGATGTGATCCTACCAGTCAGAGATGCTCATATGGACCTTGCAATCATTGCTCTATAGGTTGATCCACAGAACCCTGTCAGCCATGAGATCCACAGCTTCCTCCTGCTGTTTACATTTCAATTTCTACACAACTCAGGCTGCTGTAACCACCCCTCCTCTAAAACTTGGGGTGTCCAATGACCCCAGAAACCTGTGATCCACCCACATCTGCAGATAATAGTGCTTAACAGAACAATGAATAGACCCACCACAAAGTATCACTCCAGCAAACACCCCCAACCCAACAGAAGCTGGGAACAAAGGTGGGTGTGAGGTCCCCATGCTCGTTTTGAATAGGTCCCATTACCACATCAAAAGCTATGCCAGACATCAAGGTGCCAGAACCACCAAGTAATATTGCAGTTACAAATGTCTGAAATCTCCCTACACCCAGTTTTCGATCACATGTACTCAGTGAAAAAAAGGCAGGTGCTGAGCAGAACACTGAAATGGCCGAACCCCAAATTAAGGGTTGTTGCATAGGAACATTAACATTAACAGCCCTGCTCTTTATATTTCAATTCCTACACATCCCAGGTTTCCATAACCATCACTCCTCTAAAAACTTGAGGTTTTAGGTTTTTGGAAGATTATCTTGTCAAGTGCTCAGCAGAAAAAAGGCAGGCGCTGAGCAGAAGACTGAATGGATTAACCCTGAATTTCCCACCCCCCAGACAAAATAGAGCCCCAGCAGCACAGTTGCACGATTGATAAGTTGGACAGTGTTGCCGGGGGGGGGGATATGTGCTTGAAGGGACAGCTGCAGTCCCTTCAAGCCGCATTGCAAGCTGCCAGACAAAGAATTTTGGGTGTGTGCAGCAGCAATCCATTAACAATTATCCTTCTTGATGATGGGGGATCTTGGGAACAATTTGAGGCAGTCTACGGATGTCACAGGTGTTCTGTTAGGAGAGGTCACGTGAGCAGATTTCCCTGAGTGCCGGTACTGAGACACAGTTCACACTTGCATAGTTATGCATATGTGGAAACTCAGACCTGCATGAAAAGATTCCATACACGTATCTATATAACAGCTCTCATCCAAGGACAGAAAGCATCTCGTAACTCTGGTCAGACCATAGCGACCTCTCTCCTACTGACTCATTTTGGCCCCAAAAATATACTCAGTGAAGGCACTGAAGAACAAGCCATGTCTGCCAGGCTTGGAGCAGCATCCACATACTGGTGCCAGGAAGAACTGGCAGATTTGATTGATATTTGGGGGAATAAAGGTTCTGGAGAAGCTGGAAAATCTACTAAATAAGCCAGGCTATGTGGCCATTGCCCAGGAAATGAAGGTGGGCAGCCACAGCTGGGCTTGGGCACAGTGCTGCAATAACATTTCATAGATTTCATAGACATTAGGGCTGGAAGGGACCTCAAAAGATCATTGAGTCCAGCCCCCTGCCCCAGGGGCAGGAAGTCAGCTAGCATCAAAGGATCCCAGCAAGATAAGCATCCAAGCATTTCTTAAAAGAGTCCAGAGTAGGTGCTTGCACCACCTCTGGAGGGAGTGTATTCTAGGCCTCAAGGGCTCGGACAGTAAAAAAGTTTTTCCCTATTTCCAGCCTAAAATGGTCTTGGAGGAGTTTATGACTGTTGGACCTTGTCATCCCTTGGGGTACTCTGGTGAACTCAGGTAATAAAGAGCTTAGATGTGAAGGAGGAAGTCGATGTCATCTTCTTGGACTTCCAGAAGGCCTTCGACACAGTGTCCCACACAATTCTGGTGGGCAAGCTGAGGGACTG
>NW_017729024.1:95001092-95018473 GCF_001723915.1 Gavialis gangeticus
CACAAGCTGAGGGAGGATAGGTTTAGGTTAGTTATTAGGAAGAACTACTTCACTGTAAGGGTGTCCAGAGCCTGGAATAGGCTTCCCAGAGAGGTGGTGCTCTCACCTTCCCTGGAGATCTTCAAGAGGAGACTGGATAGGCACCTGGCTGGGGTCTTATGACCCCTACTACCCCCAGTGCTCCTTCCTGCCCATGGCAGGGGGTCGGACTAGATGATCTGCCTGGGTTTCTTCCAACTCATTGATTCTATGAACAGGTGTTCCCCCAATTCATGATGCACACCCCTTATATACTTATAGGCTGCCACCAGGTCACCACTGAGCTTGCACTTTTCCAGGCTGAAGAGTCCCATGGCTCTCAGCCTCTCTTCATAAGGCCTGTTCTTTTGCCCTCTGATCATGCACATGGCTCTCCTCTGGACTCTCTCAAGCTTCCCCACATCCTTCTTGAATTGTAGAGCCCAGAACTGGATGTAGTACTCCAGCTGCAGTCTCACCAAGGCCAAGTACAGTGTGAGGATGACATCCCAAGATTTGCTTGAGAAGCAGCTATGGATGCAAGGCAGAGTTTTATTTGCTTTACCAGTTGCAACATTGCATTGGTGGCTCATGTTCATCTTGTGGTCATTTTCGACCATGGTGCTAGTGAGCATTGCCGAGCCTATAAGTGTGATGCACAAATTTTTCCATTGAGGTGGAGTACCTTGCATTTTTCCATACTGAATGTTATCAGGTTTTTATCTTCCCACTTTCTAAGCCTATTAAGTTCAGCCTGGATCACCAGCCTATCCTTGGGTGTAGATGCTCTCCCCCGAAGTTTGGTGTCATTGGCAAACTTAGCCAGTCCACTTCTGACACCACTGGGCACCCCTACTCTAGCAGGCCAACAACAGTGCCACTACACTTTAGGGATGAAGGGGAGAGTGAGACAGAGGGGGAACTGGTGGGGAAGAATAGCCTATGAAGGATAATGGGTTTTTCGTTGTTAGTGCTGTTGCTTCTGTAAGGAATCGGAGTGGGCATTGTGTTCTTGCTTTATTTCGGTTTTGCTTCAGTTACTGACAATAAAATAAATGCTTTGGTGAAATTAAAATGAATTTTCATCCATGCCTGTCATCTATAATAGGAAGGGTTGTAAAGGCATGGATTGCTGGGGAGAGGTAAGCCAAACCAAAGAAAACCAGGTTTGTATCAGACACATTGCACTAATGAAAGCAGACACACACACCTCTGGACCAAAGGGGGCAGTTTTTGCCTAGAATGTGGGTACCGCAGGGTATGGTGGTAAGCTGCAATCAGGGGTGCCGCACAGTGTTCATAATATTTCCTCTGAGTGTATGCAGCTTCTCAGTGGACCCTGGCCACCCCACCCAAGGGGGGAGTTTTGGGGGTGGGGGTTTTCAAGGCTTTTATTGTGACCAAAGACAGTGGCCAAACCAAGGCCAGGTGGTGGTGGGTTGACCCAGAATTTTGTTAATGTAGGGACCAGTAAATGGGTGGGTGCTGCACAACGCACATATTTCCTGTGAGTGAATACAGCTTCTCAGGGTGCAGGAGTTCGGCTGGTGATTAGCAGTGCAGGAGAACAAAGCAAATTCAAAACCACTCAGGCAGGCTTGACTAACTGCTAATTGCCACTATTGAAAGACAGGTGTGCCCATCACCAGCTCTTACAAGCCCCTCACCAGACAAGCCAGAAAACCCCCTCTCCCCACCCTTCTATACTTCCTCTCTTACACACAGGGAATATTAAGTGAAGAATCAAACAAACCAAATATTAACTATAATTAAACAAATGACAGAACAGCTTTTATAACAATGCATAATTATTACAACAGAGGAATTTCTTTTTCCAACCTAACAATGCATGATTCATGAGGAAAAATCAATAATCACTTCTAACTAAAAGACTTTGGCTCTAAGGTTAACTTTTCAAGCTTGACTGCAAACTGATGGATGGCAGAATGCAGACCCATACCAGCCTGTCTCTTACCTGGGCAGGAGTGGGGCCAATGAGCAGCAGGCATAGAAACGTTGCAAGGAACCCAGCCATTATTTGCCAGTCCTCCCGGGTCTGGGAATGCCTCCTGGACTTGGAACAATTCCTGTCACACTAGACAGTCATGAATCTGCCTGTACCCAGACAGATCTGTCTCACCATCTCATGCAGCCAATACTCACAGTCCCTGAGGGCACTCACAATCCCGTCCATGACTGCATCAGCAGCAGCCTGCCTCGGTAGTCCGCATGTCCTTGGTGGTGGCATTGCAAGTGGAGCTGAAAATCAAGAAATGCAGGAAATAGAGTGAATTAAGGACACTCCATTCTCTAAAAAGATGCACTCAGCAAACCTTGCATGTGAATAAGAAACATTTGGCCCACAATGACCAATAAAGTGTGCCTGGCTACAGGTGGTAGCAGGCCCTGAGTGGCTGCAAACAAGTGCCTACCAGCTTTGGCCACTGCTGTGCCTCCCTCCCTGAACCTCCTTGCATTTCCCACTAGTTCCCGGGGTCTTTAAAGCACTGTCCTGTACTGTCCCCCTCCCACCCTTCACTTCACAGCCCAGCCTAATCGCAGCTGTCAGTTCAGAAGATGTGACTTCAAGGGTCCCTAAAGTTTCACTTAATGAGTGTGGAGGTCATGTTTCTCAGAAAAAGTGGCAGGTGGCATGACCAGGACCCTGCTGCTGTCTTGTCCACTGGAGCCCCCAGGAGTCACAGCAGTGGTTGGTGATGTCTCAGCAGACAACAATGCTACAGAGTCTCTGTCCCTGTGCATTCATGGAGATCCACTATCTCCATTAGCAGCTAGAGGTATCTGTAATGGGCCACATCATGCAGTGGGGGTGCCCTGCTGCTATGGTCTAGCAACATCCCTTGGAAAGCAGCTCACAGCATCTTTGCCTGGACATGGCATTGGACCACTGTCCTGTTGTGCTTCCACTCACCCATTCTCCTGGCAACATCGGTGTAGATATACAAATTGGCCTGCAGGCTGCAGACAAACTGGCACATGACTTCAGGGTCCCCCAGCACCTGTATCAGGCTCTTTGTTTTGGCAAAAGTTGAACTGGACCCAGACCTATGTGCCCTGGTCTGCTCCGTTGTCCCCCAAATGTGAGACATCTTGGATCAATAAGGGGTACCCTGGGGAGCTGTATGCACAATTTATGGTGACATGGCCAAGGGAAGTTCACCAATCACCCCTCTCCCCTGCCTGTTGCTGGGCAAAGTTTGGACATCAGACATGCTGGCGCCAGGCAAGATCTGCACCTGTGGCAACTTTTGTATCTTATAAGCATACTTGTTCTGCATGTCTTTTATTCCTGCTCGGTCTTTAAGCCCTGTATATGCCATGGCACAGTAGCAGGCTGTGCTGTCAGGGCATGGCATGGGAGCAGGCTAGCCAGTGACCCATATGTCAAGACACTGTTCCCAGTGGGACATGGTATGAACTGCTGAGCAATTCAGACATAGCCAGTGAGGGAATCAATAATGACAGAACTCACCCGCTAGTCATTAACGGTCATGCGGGCTCACAGAATTCTGCTTGTTAGCTTTACATAAAACCAGCAAGTGAATTAATGGCATTAGGGGGGTTTATTAAACTGCAGCCAGCAAAAAGGGAGTGTAAAAGGCCACTCTAAAAAAGTGTTTTAGAGATGCAGGGTGGAGGGGAGCAGGGCTTCCTCACATCTGTTGCCAGGCAAAGTCTGGGGATTTTTGATGGGCATGCAAGAACTATGCTCTGTGAGTGTTGCAAGTTTTGGCACTAGTCAGTGGCTCCCCCCGGTGTCATAAAACATGCATTACACACAAATACCTGCAAATTTTAGTGACACTTAGTGGAAAAGGGAGCTTACTACAGAAAAACTGTAACGACACCTGATGGACAACAGGACCCACCACACGTCAGTCAGTGAATTACCATGCACATGTGACAGATTATTGACTGCACCATTCCAAGCTGCATCATCACAAACTAAACTACATGGGGATGGGTATTAGTTTATGATGATGCAAACTCATTTAAATAGCCAAAAACTGATGTGTGTGTAAAGTGTGACTCCATTTAGCCACACAAAAGGGCAATTTTCATCATATGTACAAGCACCCAGTATGGCTAAGTGGTTGAGACAAAGACTTGAAACTACACAAAAAGAGCTTTGTCATTGACTTCTGTGGGGCCAGATGCTCACCCTGAGCTTTTTTAATCATGTTGGCTAACAAGTGTCCTACCCCTAATGTAATCTTCCTATGTAGACAAGGCCCAGGGGTTTGTACTGATGCAACTATAGTGATGGTTAAAAGCCCCTCCACAGAACAGGCTTCAGTGTATTTTTCTAAAGTGCATGCTTTCAGTGCTACTTATAAGCTATTACCTCAAAAAGTGTTATCTTCTAGGCAGCAGGAAAAAAACCTCATTCCTGTAGCAACCGTTCCAAATGCAGAAAGATTGACAATTGTAGCCTCACTTGTTTCTTTTCATGATTTTCTGAGACATGACTATTTTAGTTATAAAGGGGAGGAGAAAGAGAGGAAGAAGATTCAGATGTGTAGTTCAGAACACTACTAAAGTCTATTATCCTAAGAAAGCACCCTTTCAAGGAAGTCAATTTTGGTGAACTTTCCAACATTAGTAGTTTTTAAACTTGGCAACTATTTAGATATTAATTTGAGCTTATGTGCTAATTAGGATTTAAAGCCTTCTAGTGCTAAATTAGATAATTTACCAGTTCCTTTAACACTTCGCTGGTTATGTCAAGGACCCAGCTAACTTCACGGCTAGGGACAGAAATTACATATATAAACTGGTAAAAGTGATTAAAAACTGATTCAATTCTGTAACACAACAAAAGTTCAGCGCATATAAACTATTTTCAAAATAGCCAAAACTGGTTTAAGATAAACCTGGATGGATGTATTATCAGACTTAACTGATTTAGGTTAAATCATTTTGTCAAACTTCTGTCCCAGATCTCCTTCAGATTCCAGTTAATGCTCAGTTGCCCGACAGCCCAGGATGCTTTGTACCTTCCTCACAATCCCACCCCCCGCTCCCCACAGGGTGAGCAAGCTAGCTTTGGCCCAAGCTGTTTGCTCCAGCCAAGGAGGGAAGTGTGCTCTAGCAACCCCCCTGGCTTCTGGCTTGGGCCACTGCGGACATGTGGCTGCATTTCTGGAATTAGAAGTAAATGTCTGTTCACTTGCTTATTGGTTTAATCTACACAGTTTAAAGTAACCTGTGGGGATTGAATCAATTCAGCCTTGGGCTTTTTTACTGCGTGTACTTAGCCCATGTGAAATTTAGCCTCAGCGCCTATTTAAAAATTGTTTTATAAGGGTCTTTTCCTCTCTTTTAGACTAAATGAATTGTATGTCATATGCTTTTCTGCTTTCTCCTAAGAATATTTTTATTATACCTCTACTTTCCATAGAGGCATGTTTTTCTGAGCTAATTCTATAGGATTAGGTGCTGTAAACTAGTTAGCTATTAAAAGGACTGTTCCTTTTTATTGTTCCTAAGCTTTCTCCATTTGAATTGTTTTAGTACTACAAGAGGCCAAGGATTACTAACATATGCTTTATACTACTAATTGCTTATGGCCTTTTACAGATGTAATCAATAAATTAGTTGAGTTTTCTGAACTAGTCTTTCAAATTGTTATTTATATGAAAACTAAGAGTCAACAAACTAGACCAAAAACTTGTAATTTCCTTCTAAAGATTTATTTTTATATTTCATTTTTATTTTTTCATTTTATTATATATGTTTTCATGGCGTGTCAATAGTAGTGCATAATATGATACCATATTTTGACCTGGCAACTTGGCATGCTCAGACATGCACCATTATTGACATGATGAATTAATAATAGAATGAAAGACATGAAAAATAAATTTCACTACATTTCAAAATTACTTTTTTGGGGAAAAATAATCTGATTCAGTATGAAAACAATTTTTGAAATTCCTGAGAAAAACAAATTCCAAGTTTCAGTCTACCAGCTTTAGTTAAACAATCCACACCTATAGTTCCAAAGAAGGACAATTCTGAAGAGCATGAACAGAGTTTGTGAAGCACTAATGTAGTTATTCAGGCATTTGCCTTATTGGAAAGGCTATAATGAGGAAATTTTGCCGATCTATAAAGCAAAATTCTCCCCATCCAAAATCGGGTTTTGGGGGGGGGGTTTGGTTTGTTTGTTTGTTTGTTTTGGGGGGACTAAATCTGATATATGTTGTACGTAAACCGTAATACAATAGCAGCATCAAATTTTTGTCAGGCAATTAAACTTTATGCCAAGCTAATTCAATTTTTCTGGTGTTTTATTAAGTCCTATGAAAAAAACCCAAATCTGTTCTCTCCAGTAAATCACAAGTTTCACAAAGCATTTTCTAACATAGGCTCCTTGTTCTGCTATTTTGATATATTAAATATCCAGCAAAGAATTTCCAGGGTCATAAATCTACAGTGATAAAATTAATCCTATTGCTGAAGAGAAGTAAATATTTTATTGCAGTTTTATGAGCTTTTGTTCTCCTTTCACTTGCAAGTAGGTGTTGTTTAGAGGTACTGAGACATTTTGCTGCTGAAAAATGTATTAGAAACAATACAGAAGTAATAGAATTCATATCTACAAAGCTGTTCACTTCTCAGAATGAAGATTCAAGAGTATCCTAAAGAAAACTTGCCAACAAAACTCCTATAATTGTTCTCTCTCTGCACTTCTGACTCCGGAAGTAATTTCCCTCCTGTTAATGGTTTTAATTCCATATATCAGGAATATCTTTATACTTCCATCTGCATAATTTTATGTACTTTGAAGTATGTATGCATTTTTTGTGGAAGACACTCATTCAAAAAAACAAAAAAATTAAATAATTAACTCTATAGAAATAGTTAGGATATGTCAAAATAACTGCATGTTACCAGTGTAATACTATAAAGACAGCCAAGAGATTGTGCACTTTCTATTAATTATTTCACCATAATTTTTTTCATTTTACAGATATTACAAAACAATATATTTAAATTGTTAGTTTCCCCTTTAAACATTTCTCTACATTACAAGTTTCTCTGAAGAAATACACAGACACAAAGGGTGCCTGTACACATGCAGGACACCTGCTCTGACATGTTCTAGTTAGAATGGATTAGATTAATCAGGTCTGCAGCCTCACTGTAATGTTTATTCAGTGTTCCTGTGTTTCAAAGTGGCAGAAGGGCCACTTTAACTAAAGCCCATCAAACAAGCTTTAGGTAATGCGCCCCTGCTGCCATTTTGAATTACAGGACACTGAATACATGAAATGCTGCAGGCATTTTAATTAGAGAGGCTCCTGAGAGCAAGGTCACCCCTGCCGCCCCACCATGGCTCCTACTTAGGTCAGCCCCTCTAGGGAGCCACTTGACAGCACTCAAACAGGGTCCTCTGGGCCCGGCATGTGAGTTAGCATGGGATTTTGCACAGGAGGGTGATCAAGGGGCACTATTGGCAGGCACTCTCACTTCTACATGCTCCCCGGCAGCATCACACAGCACACCCCATGCCTGTGGTGCCCCCAGGCAGCTGAAGCCCCTCACGCTAAAGGATAGTCCAAAGGCACCAGATCTAAGGTGAGGGAGATGAGGGACCAATGCTCCCCCCCATCCATGGTAAGACCCAGGTACCCAGGGAAGTCCCCAGGTGTTTGGGAGCCCAGAAGGCCAGGGGATCCCACTGCATTCAGCTACTTGAGTCTGTCTGTTAAGCAGCAGCCACAGCAGCTTGTTGGGACCATGTGGGAGTAATCACACCCACCTGGTCTCCTACTTAAACAAGCACCTAGGAAGCCATGTAACAGGTCTGCCCCACAGACATGGTGATGGGTATACACCACACCCCTAAGCTTCCAGGTCTAGATGGAGCACCTTCCCTTAGTACCACAGAGGTCTTTACCCTGACAGAGCCTATGGTCCCAGCCTCCACAGACAGAGCATAGTATCATAGTACTTAGGGTCAGAAGGGACCTAAACAAATCATCAGGTCTGACCCCCTGCCCCAGAGAAATGGGTGCCGGGTTCATATCACCCCAGCCAAATATCTGTCCAAATACCTGGAGCCTTTGACTCCAGGCTGCAAGGGCTGCCTGGCACATCTGCTGGAGACTGGGGGCTGGGGCACTGACACTCCCACTTGTGGGATGTGCTCACTGGTGGAGACTCTGGAGGGCCGAGTGTGGGAGCTCCAGGAAGAGGTGATCAAGCTGTGAGTCATCAGGAAACATGAGGCAGAGATCAATGTGTACTGCCGGGGCCTGTACACAGAGAAGGATGCTATGGAAACCAGGTAGAAGAACAGCCTTGAGCAAGATGCCCCAACCGACAGTGGGTGGAAGTTGGTCACATCAGGCCCGAAGTCATGAGGTGCATCAGTAGCTCCACCAATAGTTCTGCACAACAGCTCTGTAGTCCTCACATCATCGACAGATGAGGCATCCGTGTCCTCTGCTCTGCAAACAAGATGGGAACAGCCACCCCCACCAAGGAAATAACAAAAGGTGATTGTCATGGGAGACTCCCTGTTACAGGGCACAGAAGGAGCCATGTGTCATCCAGACGCTTTTGTTCAAGAGGTCTGCTGCCTTCCAGGATCCAAGAACTGAGATGACACAGAAAGGATCCCTAAGCTGGTCTGCCCTACGGACCACAACCCCATGCTTCTGGTCCATGTGGACACCAATGACACAGTGAGAAGCAGCCCTGGGAGAATCATGGGTGACTACAAGACCATGGGGGTGAAGCTCAAGGACCTAGGGGCACAAGTGGTTTTCTCAATCCTCCCAGTCAGGGGCCAAGGTTGACGAAGGGAGGAGTGCATCACAGAGGTCAACTGAAGGCTTCAGATATGGTGTCACCACATAGGCTTCAGATACCTCGACCTTGGTAGACAGTTCAAAGCCAGTGGCCTATATGAAAGAGATGGTATTCACCTCACAGGCAGAGGAAGGAATCTCTTCTCTACAAGAAATTGCCGACTTGCTGAGATGAGCTTTTGTACATGAAGTCACTACTGTACATGAATCATCTTTCCATGATGACCCAGGAGAGAACATTGACATAGTGGATACCCAGATAAGCACCAACGTTCTGACATACTTGCACAGTGACAGAAAACCTGACACAACCAGAGGTGAACTCAGGTGCCTTTATGGAAACACAAGAAGCATGTGCAACAAACAGGAGGAACTGGCTGTTCTTCTGATAGATGAGGATTTTGACCTCATCGGGTTGGTGGAGACCTAGTGGGATGCCACGCACATCTCACAATAGGTCAGTAGACAGCTATAGGTTTTACAGGAAGGATTGCATTGAGAAGAAGGGAGGAGGGGTGGCCTTCTATGTGAAAGAGTGGTACTCCTTCCTGCAGGTCAGGTTTGATAGTGGGGAGAAGTCCCTCAAGAACCTCTGGGTCAAGATACAGCGGGGTTCAGGAGAGAGAGATCTGATGGTGGAAGTCTACTACAGGTCTGCCTTCCAAGAAGAGGAGAACAATCAGACATTCTCCAGGGAACTGGCTGAGGCGGCCAGCACTAAAGACCATTTGTGGAGAGTAGATCATACCTGACAAACCTGGTGTCCTTTTACATCCAGGTTACTAACCAGCTGGACAAGGGACATGAGGTAGACATCATTTACTTATACTTCAGTAAGGGCTTTGACTCTGTCTCCCATGAAATTCTCTCAATTAAACTGAGGGATACTGGCCTGGACCAGCCTATGGTGAGGTGGGTGGATAACTAGCTTAGAGGCCAATCCAAGACAGTCATAATCAATGGGAAGGCCTCATCCTGGAGGGCTGTCTCCAGTGGTGTCTCACAGGGATCTTTGCTTGGACTCATGCTTTTTAACATATTTATTAATTACTTGGATAAGGGAGTGGAATGCTCTATGATTAAGTTTGCCAATGATACCAAACCGTGGGAAAATGCGGGCACACCAGAGGATATGGTAAAAATACAAGATGACCTAGACAGACTGGTTCTATGGGCTGATCAGGATCAGATGAGGTTCAACAGGGAAAAGTGCTGGGTCTTTCATCTGGATAGGAAGAACCTTCACCATAACTACAGGATAAGCAGTAACCCACTGGCTGGCACAGCATCTGAATGGGACCTGGGGGTTAAAATCGACCAGAAGAGGAACATGAGCCAGCAATACAAGGAAGTCACCAACAGGGCAAATAGAACTCTGGCATGCATCAGCCAATGTCTTGCCAAAAGATCCAGAGAGGTGCTTCTCCATCTCTATTCAGCATTGGTTTGGCCGCAGCTGGAGTACTGTGCCCAGGTACTTGGTAGCCGTGTTGGTCTGAGACAAAAAGACATGCAAAAACATTTTGGAACCAAGAGTTCTGGTTCTTTGTATGTCTAAACCTCTCTGCCTGCCATCTGGCACCTCCAGGAAAGGAATTCTACCTGATCAACACATCAAAAAGATATTCAACACAGCTCACAAAGACAGTCTCATGGACCCAGAGGAACCTTCCATCTTCAGCTCCCTCTGTGCAAAAATGAAGTTTATTTCTTACCTATGGGGACTTTTTACCATCTTGTGCCATCCACTCTTTTCCCAGAGCCTGACAAAGGGACTTTGGTACTGAAAGCTTGCAGAAAAGAATATTTTTCTTGCCATTTTCCAGTTGGTCTAATAAAAGTTATAATTTTGGAACCAAGAGTTCTAGTTTTTTGTATGTCAGTTTTGGGCACCACACTTCAAGAAGGATGCGGATAAGCTCAAGAGGGTACAAAAAAGGACCACCTATATGATCAGGGGCCTGGAGGATAGGCCCTATGAGGAAAGACTCCAAGAACTAGGCTTGTTCAGTCTGAGTAAGAGGAGGCTGAAAGTTGACTTTCAGGTCACATCATCACATGTGAGGAGCCTAAACTGTGGATATATGTTCCCTATGCTCTAAAACTGCCTCTTAATGGGGGACCTAGATAGAGGAGCACCTACAGGATGTCTTTACTGCATCTTTGGCACTCCTGGAGAAGTCATCTCTTAATCCACACCTAGCTGCTCCATTCTAAGCAGATTTGTGGTGGTAAAGCTGCTTTGTGGGTGACTTCTACTGCTATTCTCAAACACAACTGAGACTTATCTAAAGAGTAGCCATAGAGAATATACCTGAATAGACTTTATTGCTGGGATTTCCAGGTATGACACATGCACATGTGACTGAGAGTGAATAGACAGCTTTTACTCAAGAGCTTGTGCCCTTGCAAGCACCAAAGAAACAGCACAGACATATCCCTAGGTTCTAAATCTCAATCCGATTTAGGTGCTGAGCATCTCAGCCTTGTCAAGACTGGGGCTGTTCTGGACATGCATACAAATATAATTCAGGGCTCTGAAAAACATGCTAAAAACCAAAATGATAGGGTATGGACAAACAATATTTGGAGCAATTTCAAAAAGGGAGGCAGGGGAGGCTGCTGCTTGGGAGCATGTAGCACCTCTTGTGTTCTAACAGCTACATGTGCAAAAGCTAGGAGCAATGCAAATGTAGCAAAACTGCTCCAGATCTAACTCTGGACAATACAGTGTGATAGGTGGAGTAGTTCTGCTACATTTGCATCACTCCTGATTTGTGCACAGAGATCAACAGATTCTTCCCCCACCTCCCTTTTGAAACCACTCCTAATGTCCCTCATATCTTATGGTGCTCATATCTTTAGGTATTGTTGAAGTGAATCAGGCAGCTGAGTCAGGATCACTGCTTTGGACTTCTGGAAGTATATTCTTCCCTAAGCCTCTTGGATCTGGTGCAACTCTGTTAAGTCAATGGGTTTCTTCCTGTTGCCGTCATTAGGAACTGACATATGTACTTGGGCTGTGCGAAACAGCGCCGTTCTGATTTGACTTCCATTTTGATGATTCGATGGAACAGTGTTTTGTTTATTTTCAAAAGCACTGTTCCATTTCATTTTGATGCTGTTTCGATGTTTTGCCCATAGGGTATTATGGGGAAACATAAAATGCAGCAGGCAGGCAGATCTGGGGCTTGCCCGCACCCCCACGATCTGCCTGCTAGATGACAGACTGGCACAGCCCACACCCAGCACCAGGAAGATTGGTGCTGCCACAGGCCCCTGGCGGCAGCACCCGGCTCCTGTCACCCGGCAGGCAGATTGGGGGCACGCACCACTGGGAGGACTCTGGCACAGCCACTGCATCCCTCCCAGTGGTGCCAACAGGCCCCCAATCTGCCTGCCAGCTGACAGGAGCCAGGTGCTGCTGCATGGGGTGAGCAGCAGTCAAGACTGTCCTTGGGGTGTAGCAAAACCCCCAGTTTCTCATTTTTTTATTTTGAAATACATTCCCTCCCCTTCCCCTAACCATTTTTTACTTTCTCTGTGCCCTGTCTATCCCTTCCAAGTGATTACAAGTAATACAAGGTAAGCTATGTTCTTGTGTGCTATTATTGTAATAAGCCCCTTTTTATATCATAAATAGTGTTCTGTTATGTTTGTATTGATTTTTACTGTTTTATATTGTATTATATTGTATTTCTATCATTTTTGCATTGATTTTTATTGTTTCATATTAATACTGTATGGTTTAGGTCTGTGTCTGTAAAGTAATGTCAAGTAATGTCAAGTCTCCATCTTTTGTCCCCTGCCTGGGCATACCCTATTGTAATGCTGTTGTAACTGTGTGACTCATACCCACCCCTCCTATGTAAATTGGTTCCTGAGTGAGTGGGGATGAATGAGGGTGCCTGAGAGACAATGGCAGTAGGTCTAAAAATAGCTCCCTCTGAATGACGGAACCATCAACTCGATGACCCAACCATCACCCTGCATTGCACTGACCCTCCCTGGCTCAAAATTTAGAAGACAAAGACTGCTGCAGAAACCAGCCAACCCACCATTGTGCCAAGGCTGCAAATACTCAGTATGAACATCTGCAACCCTCTGGAACAGGGCTGTCTTCATCTGGACATGCCCTTCCCATAGTAGATTATAAGTAGTCTGCCCCAGAAAAAGTGGTAGTGAAGACTGACTCCTTGGGATGCCTTCTCCATCTGGACCAGCACCATGCCATACCATCTATCGACCCAGAGGCCCTGCTGGCAACCCCTCTCCAGACAACACCTTGCAGGAGAAGACCCTGAATGGCCATCAAGGATCAACTCACAGCCCAGGATAGGTAGCTATCACCCACCTTCCTTCCCCAAGCAAAGGACCTGGACTCTGTCCCTACACACCTTGACTTCAATCCCTCCACCAACCTTTTTCTCTCCTGCTACCATTGCGTGGGTGTGTATGTAGGAACCAATAACTTCATGGGGCTGTACTGTGTTGTCTGTTTAATAAAACTGTTATTTTGAAACCCTGAGTTGGGTTTTTGTCTGTTCCCTAGCTGTCTTCTCCTTGCCACCACTTATCTGCTTCCAATCTCCCAGCTTTCTACCTCAGTATACAGCCCTGATCTCCCAGCTTTTGGCATCTCAGTTTCCTGTTTCCTCCTTGCCACCACTTATCTACCCCCTGATCTCCCAGCTTTCTCCCTCAGTTTCCAGCCCCATCTCCCAGCTTTCTGTCTTTCCCTTTCCTGGCTGTCTCCTCCTTGCCACTGGGCTTTTTTCCCTTGAACTAGTGATCTTAAGTAACCCCAGATTCCCCTCCAGTCTTCCAGTTCTAATCCTGGCCCTGGTAACTTTTACTCCTGGCACTTCCACATTCTCATTTTAACCCCCATCTATTTCCCTCCTTCCCCTTCTTCTGGAAATATTTGACCCTTGATTCCCCCTCTTATAGTCACCAAGCACCCTAGGTATTCCAAGCACCCTAAGCAAACACATGCACACCACACCACCGAAAATAATAGGAACTCACCTGCGTGTATGTGTAGGTGGGTGGTATATGCGTGAACTGGCATATTATTTATGATATATATATATCATTGCGTGCAGGGTGTGCAGGTGTTGGTAACTGATTTTGTCTAATTTTTGGTGTGTGTAGTGTGTATGTGCTTGAATTGGTGATAGGCATGTGCCTAGGCTGGTAATTTTGGATGTGTGTATGCCTGAGTTGGTAGTGTGGGTGCATGCACCTGGTGGGGGTGTATGCACCTATTTGATTTTTGTTTGTGTATATGTGCAATTGTGTCACAGCCTCACATCTAACAGCACAATTTGAGATCCTGAGAGTTAGCCTGACCCCACAGGGCATCAGGAGTGGGGGCATGAATAGGGGTGACCACCCCAGGCCTCACACTTTGGGGGACCCTGCAGAGCCAGGCAGAGTGGCCGTGGTGACTCTGTGCTGCCGCCACCTCTGGGTTCACATCTGGACACTCACTATCCCAGTGGTGGTGGGTTAGCAAGGAAACCACATCCAGGGCACATGGGATTGGGGTGGGAGCAGGTACCCACATGAACTGATTTGCCCTGAGCCCCGCACCCTCAACCCAAGGAGGGTGCAGGGCCTGGGGTAAATCAGTTCTTCTGGGGACCTGCCTCCACTGGCGGTGGTGGCAAGGGGGTAGCAATTGGCCACATGTGAAGCTGGCAGCAGCACAGAGCCACCGCAGCCACTCTGCCAAGCTTTGTGGGGCCCCCAAAGTGCAGGGCCATTGCAGCTCTCCCCAGAGGTGTGGGGGAGCCCCCAGTCTGCCTGCCAGATGACAGGAGGCAGGTGCTACCAGCTAGGACAAGAGCTGAAACCAGTAAGCCTGGCTTTGACACTCAAAACTTTTTGAAACTTTTGAAATGTTTTGATTTCTCTTGTTTCATTTTGAAGCTGTTTTGAAGGCTTTTGTTTCATTTCAATTTCAATGTTTTGAGCTTGAAACGCATTGAAACAGCTTCAAAATGAAATGCTGGGTGAAATTTCGCACAGCCCTAGTGTGTACTTCTGCATTTATGGAATGTAATACAAGTAAACTTTCTGATGGTCTCTTTTGGAAGAACAGTAGAATTGACAATCAATTATTTTCATGCCTTAATGAAAGCTTCTGCCTAATTCTGCTTAATCCCCTGTCCCCATTGCTATCTCCTGCATTACCTACCCTTCCATCTACCCACCCATCTTAGATATTTAGAAGGATCCTATTACTTATGTATATAAATACTAATCATATTTTCTTCATTCTGTCATTTTTTCCTGTCCTGCATTATCTAGCTATTCATGTATAACTAATCATTTTAGTATCTAAGTATCATACTGAAAAAGTATTTATATTTTACTTCATTATTTAAAAATAAATAGTAAAAGAGTCTAAAATTATTTTAGTCAGCACTAGCTATGTTCAGTTTTCATCCTGAATACATGACATGCTTTTTCCTCTTGGTATAGTTGCCAAATTCAATGAGTGATTACTAATTCAACTCTGCAAGAGACAACGCTTTAGCTGATGAGGAAAGAAGAACTTTGTAGGACTTTGAGTTAGACTGAAGCTTCAAACAATATTGTTAAATTTACAGAAAGTCAACAGAAATTTTAAAAATTAGTAAAATCCGCACAGTGTTATGGGAAACTGTAGGAGCAGAAATAATATCTGGATGACATTCGATTAAATATTTAATTAGGCTAAATACACATGAGTATCTTAATTCAGAATGTATTCTGAACACTCTTCCACCAAAATGAAAAGAGGACAAATTTAAAAAGCTCCTTTTAGCTGATTATATTTAATAGCTCATATGGTCCCTGCTGTACTTGCTGTCAAATTTTATATGCCATCCAAGACGAATACCTTCTTTTACTTTTCTAAATTTTAACTGGTGAGGACTAGAACCTAGATCTCCCCCAAAATACAAGCAAAAGGAATAACAAGTAGTTGAGAAAGAGTTATATCATCCTTGATTTCTGTCTGTGTGTCCCAAGAATATGCAATTATTCTAAGCAAAGTGGAATAGTTACAATAAAAAAGACTCAGAGATACCAATAGTAGAACCTTATAGTTGTAGCTTTCACTTGGGGAGTGAGACATATGTGTTCAAGTCCTGTCAGGCACAAGAAGTAATTAATCCTGTATTTCCTTAGCTCAGGTGTATGCTTTAGCCAGTGGGCTAAAGCACCCCTCCTCTACCTGCTGGGGTTTTGAGGAATATCTGATTTAAACCACTAATCATTCCACGAAATGATTAAGGGTTGTGAATCCTGACTGGATGGTGAAGTGTCACTGTACCTAGGTGCTTTTTCAATCTGAGCCTAGCCTTCAGCTCCTAAATGTCAGAAGACAGGTCTGTGACAATTTTCTGTGGTGACTGAGAGCCCTACACTCAATTACATGATACAAAAGGGGAAGCCAGATTATAGAAAGGGGAAACTGAAGGCCTGGAGACTGTCAAGTTGTTGTCCCTTCCTTGTGCTTTGCAGAGCCTAGTTCCACAATAGTTTCATGTAATACTGTACAAAGGAGAAACCTAGGAACAAGACAGGTCAGGGAGAGACCTGGTCTTAAGAATGTATGCATCTTTAGATTTTCATAGATTCATAGCTTCATAGATGCTAGGGTAGGAAGGAACCTCAGAAGATCATCGAGTCTGACCCCCTGCCTAGGCAGGAAAGAGTGCTGGGGTCAGATGACCCAAGCCAGATGCCAATCCAGCCTTCTCTTAAAGACCCCAAAGGTAGGGGAAAGCACCACCTCCCTTGGAAGCCTGTTCCAAATTTTGGCCACCCTTACTGTGAAAAAGTTTTTCTTGATATCTGGCCTAAATCTGCTCTCTGTCAGTTTGTGACTATTGCTCCTTGTTACCCCAAGAGGTGCCCTGGTAAACAGAGCCTCTCTGTTCCCTTGCTGTGTCCCCCTAATGAATTTGTAGGCAGCCACAAGATCACCTCTCAGCCTTCTCTTGTGGAGGCTGAAGAGGTCCAGGTCCCTCAGTCCCTCCTCATAGTGCTTTTCCTGTAAGTCCCTAACCATATGAGTGGCCCTCCTCTGGACCCTCTCAAGTCTATCAACATCTTTCTTGAAGTAAGGCACCCAAAACTGGATGCAGTACTCCAACTGCTGTCTGGCCAATGCTGCATAGAAGGGAAGTATTACCTCCTTGGTTCTGTTTGTCATGCATCTGCTCATGCATGATAAGATGCGGTTAGCTTTGCTGATGATTTCATCACACTGACAACTCATGTTCATCATGGAGTCCACTATGACTCCAAGATCCCTTTCCGCTTCTGTGCTGCTGAAGGTCACTTCCCAGTCAGTAGGTGTGCTGGATATTTTTGCACCCTAGGTGCAGCTCTCTGCATTTGTCCTTGTTGTACTGCATCCTATTGTGTACTGCCCACTTTTCTAACCTGTCCAGGTCTGCCTGCAATCACTCCCTACCCTCCAGAGTGTGCACTGCACCCCACAATTTAGTATCATCCACAAAC
>NW_017729024.1:95023473-95035529 GCF_001723915.1 Gavialis gangeticus
GGTCCTTTTCCCCACCCCTAGTACTTACCAGCTCAGAGTGGCTGCAGCCTAAGAAATATCACCCTAAGAAATTCAGGGACTGCCTGAATCATCAAAGCTTGCCGAATCTTTGCCGAAGATTCAGAGAACTTCGAATCAATTCAGACCTTTAAATTGGTCCCCTGATTTGATTCGGATTTGGTGCTTCAGCCACTGAATTGGGCTGACTCTCCTCTGAATTGAATCACCACCTGAAGCTTCGCACAACCCTAATCTTTAGCATCATGCACTGGCAGTCACAGACAAAAAAGGACAAGAAATAGTACATGCAACTCAAAAAACGTTCCCAAGTTCATCTTTTGGCAAGGCAAGCATCACTGCATTGCTAATAGAAATATACCAAATCCAGTATTTTAGCATTCAAATAAAATATACAAAAAAATCCTTGAAAGCATTCTAGTAATCTGTCATAGTTTTATAGTTTCATAGTAGTAGGGTCAGGAGGGACCTGAACAGATCATCTAGCCTGACCCCCTGCCACAGGCAGGAATGAATGCTGGGTTCACAAGACCCCAGACAGGTGATCATCCTACCTCCTCTTGAATTTGCCCAAGGTAGGGGTGAGGACCACTTCCCAGCACATAGGCAGCACCCACTGTCATTCAGACTAGATGATTTTTTTAGCAATAAAAATGTAAACATATCATGTAAACATTAAAACCACAGTTTCTTGGTTTCCTAACTTCTGAATCCAAAGCTAAACTAGATGACTTGCAAAACTGGCTTGGGTTGTGGGCTGTTGTCTGTTGTATTTCAGGGGCATGTGTACACATGACAGGGGTTAAGTCCCCTAAATTGAAATGGTAGGTGTTTAATTGAAACGATTAGAAACCCACTGTTTCAACTTAGGGGCATCCATCATTGTTACCATGACGGGCCTGATTCTTTTTTTTTTTTCCACAGAGCCTGCCTGCTTCTCCCATGGCTGAGGAGCGACCTGCCAGCAGGCCAAGCAGCCCCTGGGTTGTGGGGGGCCCTGGTCATTCCTTCAGCAATGATGGTATACCCTGGGGCCACCTGGTTGGGCTGCTAAAGGGGGGGTGTTGCCTGGCGGGTGCCGCCTCCATGGAGGGAAACTCTGGGGCCTCCTGCTGCTCAAGGCCCACCAGCAACTATCCCCCCACCCTCCCCCCAGCCATGAAAGAGGCAAGCAGGCTCCACAGGGGGAAAAAAAAAAAAAAGGATCAGGCCACTCACCTTTTTTGTTTCCCCCCAGCAGAGCCTGCTTGTGTGAGCTGCTACTGGGCCATGTGGCCCCTGACCTGAAGTGGGGGGCCCAGTCCTTCACTCAACAGTGGTGGTGCTCCCCAGTTGAGATGCTAGCTGTGCAGGTGCTCCCTCAGCTCATAGGCAGCACCTGCTGGATCCAACTCTTCCAACATAGGGAACAGTGCCTGCCCACTAGCAGCCCCCCTGGGTGTCCCCAGGGGGTACCACCACTGCAGAAGGAAGGACTGCCCCCCCCCCACAACTCAGGAGCCACTTGGCCCTCCAGCAGCTCACTCTCCCATCCTCCAGCTGAGGGAGAGGTGGGCAGGCTGTACAAAAAAAACCTAAAAAGTATCTGGTCCCTCGCCGCTTCTGCCTTCAGCCCACCTCTCCCATATGGGGGGGGGGACAAGCTGTCAAAAGGCTGCAATGTTACCAATAGCTACGTCGCAAACTAAACTACATGTGGACGTGGTTTAATTTGCAACATAGCAAATTCATTTAAATTGTAAAAAAACCCTGCATGTGTACATGGTGATGCAATTAAACTGCAAAAATGGCCAATTTTTGGCATGAGTACAAGCACCCCAGGTGGTTTGACACAGTACTGGCTTAAAGACCTAGAATGGGGTAGATACCCTTTTCCATCTGCAGAACCCTGATATCCCATTTGTCCACAAGCACAATCTCATAAAGGTCCTCACATTATGAGTGAAATCTGCCTTCTTTTTCCTGACATGTACACCTTACCCTCCCACACTGTAATAAGCTTTATTAGTACCACTGCAGTGAAGAGATTGGCAACATGCAGCCCAGGCAACTTCAAAAGAGCTTTTCCTATTTTTTGGTACCCTCAAATGATATATAAGCCAGGATCACAACTACCTATAAATTTTACAATATTTATTGCTCTTTCCCGGTACCCCAGATACTCCCCAACCTGGAAACAGCTCATTTTTTCTCAAACAAATATGCCTGAATCCAGTCTAACTACATATTTTTTGTAATGAGAAAACTATATAAATATATCCTCTCCCACCCCTCATACTTAGAATCTAAAAAGGTCTATCTTTTTATCAGTGATCTCAGAGGTATCAGGGAGGATCCCCCTTGATCCCATCTTGTCATTCCTCCAAAGACATATTGGGAGTCATCCTGCACTTACTTAATGGTAGTTAAAGCCTTCTTTGCTTCCAGGTGCTTAATAGATTTCTTTATGAGCCAGGGAAACACAGGACAGACTAAGTTCCCAAGAATTACAATTGGCACTGTGACCACAATGGTTCAAGAAAAACAGTGCCCTGACTGCAGGGTTTCACAATGTTCTACGTTCTTAAAGATACAAGAACCCTGTGCTTTCCTTGTCAATATTGTACCAAGTTCAGTGAAAAGTCTCTGGTGATCCAACAACACTTTCAGAATCAAGCAGAACCTCTTTCTGTTTTTTTCTTTTCACTCAGAAACAACAGGGACCACGCTTGGGTTATGCCCCTTTTCTACCTCACCATTTAAGAAGCTTATTTGCACTGAATAACTATGGGAGGCACGGCGACCACCCATAGGAGGTGCCGGCGGTGGTGCCAACAGTCGATGCATGGCGGTGATGAATGGGGAGCTCCCGCCGGTGGCTGTGGCAGGGTCAGCGGCAAGGGAGGAGGGGTGGTGAGTGCCAACCAGCAGTTGGCAACCAGCAGCGACCGTGGACCGCCTGCAGACCACCTACAGATGGGGGCGGGGAGGGGGGGTGTTGAACAGTGACTGTCCACAGGCACTGCCAGCAGCATCAATGTTGCTTTTCATAGAGGGTGCACCACCAAACTTAGGGGCTGCATGTGAACCCATGTGCACACCCTACGCATCACCAGTGAGCTGGAGCATTTGTGTTTTGCTCCCCTGGGGAAATCTTAGGCCACAACTGCTACAGACAATCTCTTAGGCTGCTCCCTGACTGCTCTGATATCCTTTGGCAACCTTCTCCCCAGAAATGTGGCATTCTTAATTCAAGGTCCCGAAGCCCCTGCTTTGGGTCCCAAATTTTCATCACAATTCAGTCCACAGCACTTGGTAGTCATTCTGCAGGCCAGGAACACTGCTCTATCATGTATAGCTGGTCAGTAAATACCTGAAGAAGCTAGCAATGTTCATGCATTCTCTTCACCATCTATTTCTCAGGTTTCTCATTTTTCACTACTGCAGAACCAGCTGTTGTGGCAGTTGCTGATAGCTAATCTGTTCAGCATCCATGTTTCCAATGACAAGATGGTGGAGACACTGAAAACTGGCAAGAAGAAAAACAGATTATAGGAAATAATGGAGGAACAGTGAGAATTAAAAAAAAAGACGTAGGATCAAACAGAGAGACTGGAAAGCAGGTACTTCAGTTCTCCAAGGCCACTGAAAAACATTCAGTGAAAGGTACAATGGGATCTTATCTGTCATCCCAACAATTGTGCCTCCCATCACGCCATACTTGCATGGCAGGAGCTTTGATTGTGGGATCAAGAATCAGATCCCAATTGCAACATATTGCCAGTGCAGGGGGAGCTCAGGATCATGATACTGAGCTCTCCCTGCACTGGCAAGTTGTGCTCCTGTGGCTGAGAGCACTGATCACCTGATGGATACTCCCAGCCATGGGAGGCACCAGAACACTTAATGGGCTAATTGCATCCTAAGTGTAATGTCTTCCAGGGGCCCAGGACTAGTACTGGTACTGTACTGCAAAATCATTCCACGGACATTGTGCTAAAGAGTGGCAAAATATGCACTGGAATGTTCAACTACAGTATAATTTAGAATAACTGTAGATACTGTTGCTTGCTGTGATGATGCCTGTGACAACAAGGGCAACTAATTGTCTATTGGTTAGCCTGGAGTAGGACTCGCTAATCTGGGACTTGACTCAGGTTGTGGTTCCTGATCTGCCTCTCTACCACATCTCAGGTAAGTGGCTTTACTGTTGGCTTTTTTGGACTGGGGAGAGTGTGTTTCTCTCTCTCCAGATACTCTCTCCTGGGACAATGAAATGTTTTCCAACTAATATTTCAGTTAGTTAGTATGTTCCTCTAGGAAGCTTTTGTAAAACCGATGTGAAAAAATGCCAAGCCAACACTACTGCCAGTCTGTCACCTTGTACGTAGACTGGCCCATACCTCCTTTTGCATACACAACTGTGTCTAAAATCTGCTCTCTGCTGCCCCGGGGCCAGGCTATACACTGCAATGCTCTGCTGTATGCACCAGCTCTGTTGATTGATCTGATATATCCTGCTTTAGCTTGTGCAGCATTAGCTGCCCTTTTTAACTGCAGATCCAGGCAGAACTGTGCTCAAAATATTTGAAAAATGGCATAGTAAAACACAAATAGGAATTTAAACATGAGCAAACAAAGTTTAGCTTGAGAACATTCCTTTAAAGAATTAAACAGCTCCTAAGGCAGTGGTTTTCAACCTCATTAGAATCACGGCACCCCTTGGAAAATTGAGGCTCCTAGCTTTCACTCTTTTTTTGAGTACAGAAAAATAATAAAATCAATATTTTGGTTGCAAAGAACTCAGAAAGCTCACAACAGGCAAGAGTGGTTTTAACCCTATGGTTCTTATTTGAGGTCTCTAGCTTTATCTTGTGAATCATGTTTGCACACCTAACACTGCTAACACTGTGTGGAACTCTATGGCGCTTTTGAAAGGATTTCAAGGCACCCCTTGGTGCTGTCACCCTGGTTGAGAAACACTGCCTAAAGCTTCGAACAAGAGTAAGTGTGGCCTGTGACATGATTCGGAGATGGCTGAATTTCCTGTTTAGGATAAAAACCCAATTATAATGGAACCTTCTTTAGTGGGTTTTGTTTGTTTGTTTGACTCTGAAATCATGAAAGGATCAAGCACCAGTTCCATTGTTTCAAAAGACCTTAAAGTATACAAGGGAAAATACAAAAGGGTGAATCTAACTAAGTGATGAAAATCTCAAGTGGAAAATATGAAAACAAGATAGCAGTACCCATTCAAAGGTACAGGGGGTAGGATCAGGAAAAGAACCAGCACTGAGCTAAGCTGATACAGGATATATTTGTGTGCTACAGAATTGTGGAGAAATGCAATACAGATCCCAGAATTATATGAAACAATCTTCAACCATGAAAGCAAAAGAAAATGATAAGTCTTCACTAGAAAAGAATGCCAGTCTGTCTGTATGTGGCATTTCTCTCAATTTCTGCTTTGTCAGGCCACCTTCACATACTCAGAACCTGAAGCTGAGATTTGAGAAGTGTAAAGGAGCATATTATTTGAGCATCTTTATCCTTGGCGTTATTGTTTTTCACTTGCCTTTAAAAAAAGCTTGGACAAGAGAGTGCCTGATGTTGGCTGCCTTAGTTATGAATTCCTCATCTAGATGGACATTACCAAAAGTATTATATCAAAGTACATGACCTAGAGCAAGGAAGCTTAACCTCCAGTCTGTGGGCCAAATGTGGTCATGATGCCATTGCATTTGGCCTGCGGGGCTCCCCATGGGTCCAGAAGTTTGACAGTGGATAAGAGATGGCCACTAATATGACCACTTTCGCTTCTGCCAAATCCCCAAACTCCAAGCCCCCCAGGGCCAATCAGAGGTGGGCCACACACCCTCCCTGTGGCTTCTGGATTGAGGCTGGAACACACCCACTTTCCCCTGTGGGCTGGGCCACTCCCTTCAGCCCCATGGGCCTGAGTCAAGTTCCTTTCCCTGTGGGCCTGGCTCGCCACTGTCCCCTCCATACACCTGGATAGTACCTGCTGCACCTGCCCCAGGCACCAGATTAGAACCACTGGTCAAATCCAGCCGACAGATGGACAGGACTTTGACCATCAGGAAAAAGGTTGAGCCAGCACTGACCAGTACCAGTACTGGTACTATATTTAAGCCATTGAGGTTTATCATTTAATGAATTAAATGTTTTAAAATCTAAATTAATGCTACTGTTTGAATATGATTAGAGCACTTTCTTAACAATTAGAACATCTGGATCATTTGAGAATCCCCCTGTAATACATATTCAAGGACAGGAGCAATGATAGATGCACCTACTTATCCCCAGGCTATGCCATGCTGCAGACAGGTATATTTGTCAGCCATTAAGAAAGTCTCAGGCCTTGGCTGTCAAATCAAATACCCTTTTAAGCTAAAAACTGCCTGCCCAGAGGAGTATTCCATCTGTTGACTCCTCTGTGAAATGCTATGAAATATGAATGTGAGCGGGATAGTCAATCTTATCCTCATCTCTCCTTTATACTCTCCTGCCACGACCTGGATTGGGAAGAAAAGAAAGGAGATCAGTGGTCTTTGATGTTTGGGATAGATAAATGCCACACCGGTGTTAAGGCTCACAGTGCTAGTTTATTTCCGAAATAAAAATGGCACAGTTATAGCAATCTCACCAATTACTTCATTGGCAAGGGAAACCAGTTTTACAGATGAGGAATCTCTGTGTTGGATACTTTATCTACTTTGCAAATAGTCTCTGCCGCTAATTACCTCATTGCCGGTATGTGCTTCCCATGTCTCTCCTTCTCCGTGGGTGTCTTTTGCAGGGAGCGGTCTCCTGCTTCTCCCTCCCAGTCTGTTTCTCCGTTTTCAGCTTTAATTGTCCTGATGGGGTAAGGGCTTGGGGTTAGCTCCTACCTCCACCCTGCACCTTATCTGAGGTACAATATCACTCTCTCTCTCTCTCTCTCTCTCGGTTCCCTGCATCTGCCTCCCAGTGCCTCAGGACCTTCCTGCACTCACCAGTGCAGCTGAAATTCTCCGAGAGGTAATCTCTCTCTAAGGTTGACCTGCCACCGATCCTGGAGTTCTGCACCCCCGGCATTCTTCTAGATTCCAGGTCTGATTTCTTCTTTTCCCTCTGGAGTCTCCGTCACTCCTTGTTCATCTTCTTGTGCCCAAAGGCAATCAGTCTTTCTCCCACTGCTGGTTTTATGCCTCCTTTGGTGGGATAATCACCCGGTCTTGTCCCAGGTGTGCAACTCCCCCTACATGGCAGAGTTCATCATCGGGTCAGTCTGGCCTGACCTTATCTAAGTCCCTGTTACAGTGAACTTTCATTTCTACCCAGGAGAACTTTTACAATCTTTTCTCTGATGCCTGATGAAGGGCGTTTGTGCCAAAAGCTTGCAATTACAGATTTTTTTTGCAAAAATCTTGTTGGTCTAATAAAAGATATCACCTCTACCATGAGCGCTGATTGCTTTTGAGTCCACCATTCATGTGTTTCATTGCATACTGGGTTGGAATATCACCATGGAGAGTTCCTTTTAGCTTTCTACCCTATCCATTCAACAAGAAGAAAGATGTTAGGATTCTCTAATGCTATTATTCCTTCATTGAATTAGAAGCATGCCAGTCCATCTGATCAGTAATCATTATCCATTTGAACCTAGAAGATTCATCAGGCTAACACAATTAGATATGCCAACTTCCATAGCCAACAGAACCAGAAGGTAAAGATGTGGCTAGCATTCATGTCCAGCCACTTAGTTCTCCACCTTAACAAACAGGTGCCCATCTACTGGGTAAACCAGAGGTAGCCTTCAATCTACAACAAGACTCCAATTCAATCCTTCAAAGGTAAGAGAGAGACCCTTAGCCACTCTGCCATCATGACGCCATAAAAATACATTAATAATTAAAAAGTTCAGATTTAGACTGAAATCTGCAATATTTTCAATGATGTATTAGGTTGACCCTTCCTAAGTCTGTCAATAGTGCTGTCAGACCACACTAGGGAATGCTGCCATGAAGAAAGACACACTACACATTTGCACTAATTCCAAGAGTACTGGATGCAGAAAGTCATGCAGCTGCTTTTCACTCTGTAGCACTCTCAGGTCCTAATTCACTTATGGGAGTGATGACATGGCTCTCTTCTGTATGTACAGAGTAGACACAAGTGAGTATTTTTTCATGTCAGCTTGGTTTTGTTCCAGTGCAGACATGTGCAAAACAGTAAAAATAAAGGGTACCATTCCAGGTATGTTTCATAGATATTATATTTATTAGTTTTTTATTTCTATGTATTAGTATGTATCTTTTTATGGATAGAAAAAGGTCAGTGAGTGGCTACAGGTAAACAATTTGAGTATGCTATGTATGCATAATTTTCTTAGACTACATACACTGCTTTCCTGTGGTATGTTATCCATCAGAAAATGATTATAGAAGTTTATGACAACAAATCCTGCCATAAAAAAGTCACTTTGTTTTTTATTTGAAGCAATATTGCCGCAAACGCACATCTCAGCCCTTTAAAATACCTCTTTACAAGATTTAGAGTGTCCAATGCAAGTTACACAGCACAGCCAGTGGTAAACGTCAAACAAACTCCCAGAAGCTGAGCTGAAATTGACTTCTAAATTCAGTAACAATGAATTTGTTTGCAACTAACAGAGTGCCATTTTTCACCTGAGAGAATACTACTTTGCAGAGGTATCTCGAATGTACATCAATCTCAGTTAAATATATGTAACAGCTCTGTATTTAGGGGAGAAAAGGTCTTTGTTGAAAAAGAAGTTGTATCTCCCCTTGGGAATATACAAAGGCCAACTGTATTTTGTATTTGTATGCAATTTTTAATAGTGGATTCACTTTAATTTATATACACATGAATGAATTGGTGAAAACTTGATAGAAAAGTTATAAAAGATTGTAATTCACAAAGCAATATGTTACGGGAGGTGAAATGAGCCCAGACCATATATTCATTCAAAATACCTATTCTGTGTCTTGGTTTTATACTGTCTTCAGTGGAAACTGAGCCCCAGATTTGTCACAGTGCAACTGCTGTGGTGCATCTTACAGCTGGAAAGCCACTGGATCAGCAGACTGCTGTTGCCTTGCACCAGTCATACTCTGTACATAAGACAATAGAAGGGTGCCATTTATTTCATGTTATCCCACCTGAAAAATGCCATTTTTTTCAATATTTATGGAAAACAGTTTCTATTTATGGTTTGGTTTGGATAAAAAGATAAACATTGTATATATTGTAATTATTTTCCAAATATTTTCAGCATTTGAAAACACTAAAAGCCCACTTAACATGTAATTTCTGTGTAGGCATCTAAAAGATTTCCCTAAAAAGAATTTAAGTACACACACACTCACACCATTTTTTCTTCAAATCATTGAAAGGAATCCAAAACAAAAGTATTTCAAGTCAACTTTACTCCCTGAAGTTGTCTACAACGTTTCTCCCTGGATTATATTAGGAACTTAATTAATTGTATGTGCACATAGATACCTAGTGCACACACAATGAGGTATTCTTGAGTCTGAATTAAGGTGGGGAGGGAAATCTCTGCACACAACTCCAAGTTCCTAACAAACCTGGAAAATCTGGCGAAAAAGAAGAAAAGGTAGGGGATTTTTGGAAAGCTTGTCATTTTAATCCTGATCTGAATCAGATAGCTTGAGTGAAGTGGAGAGGGGAAGTCCTAAAACACAGACTCATGAAAAATGAGTGAGTTAAAGAAACAAATGTAGATAAAAATGGTTCTTTGAATGTAAAATGCAGTCAGCCAAAGTTCTAATTAAAATATTTAAGTGATATTCCCTCTACTTTTAAAACTAACTGGCCTACATGCTGAATAAGTGCCATGTCTGCAAGCAAGAACTGCTATGGAGTACACCAATTACTGTAAATACAAGTCAGCTTGAGTCACTCTGTTGATTTTTCAAATTCAATTTCACATAGGAATTTTGCAGACCACAAGGATGGCATTTTTTTAAAAATGGGTCCATTTTTTTTTTTTTACCAGTGACTGACATCCAAAATACAAAATTACGGGCACATCTGCACATGCACATTAATGCACATTAGCTTATTTTAATGTGCATTAAAGTGTCACAAAAAACTTGCCTTTTTACTAATGCACATTAAAATTGGCTAATGTACCTTTTTCTAGTACTTCACAATGGAAGTACTGAATTTAATGCACATTAGCAAAAGCTTATTAATGAACGTGTAGACTCACCCTATTAGACTCAAGTTATTCATAATTAACAATAGAACATCTATTACCAGAGCACCTGGGTGTCTTCAGAGAGCTTGTAGCACACAAGAAACTGGAATAGTTAAGATTTGAAGTAGACTCTGAACACATATTCAGGTTCCTAATTTACAGGGTTTGGTGAACTTCCCATCCCCTCTGTTCCCATAATTGTTAAAAGATGCATTCCAAAGGCAGTGAGTATTGCAGCTGAGTATTGCACTGTGTCCTGATGTTATCAAGGGCTATATTACAGTTATAAGGCAGAAGCCCAAAGATCAGCATCTTCAACCAACTTCTAAGCGAAAAAGTTAAGTGTATACTCTCTTGTGACTTTATTTAGTAAGTCATCTGTGGATTTATATTTAATTAAAAAGTAAAACCATACTAAAATTTGGGTTTGTACAAGACATTTAATCAGCTGTACTTATAACATCTGACTTGGGTAATCACAGAAACCCACTATGGGTCTTCTACACATATGTTCTGGGACAAAGAACTACAGTGACCCATTTTGTTATTAAACCCATTTGCAGTGGGCCTCAACAGAGAATCTGTGCAGAACCCCATAAAAATTTAATTCAAACTAGACTAGAAGATCTCCAGAGTGCTGTAATATGCGGAGCAGCTTGGGATTCTCATGGAAAGTTTTGCAGGCATTAAAACAGCAAAATATATATATCAGCTCTGCTGTCTGGGACTGTGAAAAGGATAAACACTTCATAAAACCTCCTGCCACAGAACCAAACATATTGAAATGACTTTTTATGGAGATATTGAAACAACAACAAAAAATACATAAGGCTTGTTTCTCCTGAGGGTTCAATTATTTTGTGTGCTGGTAGCAAACTTTGATTGATAAATCTAACCTTTCCTTCCCTGGCCATAGTTTGATCACATAGTGATGAGAAAGAGTTAGAGAATGGAAGAATAATATTTGGATTGCAACAAAATAATGAAAATGCAGAGACTGCCTTTGACTTTTACAAGGTGGGAAATGATTTCCCATTTTGATTGTGTGATGACAAGAATCCCTTCTAAGAGCAGGCAAGCCTGGACTTTATACTATGCTGTTAAATTATTTTCCAAAACTTTCAAGATTTCTTGATCGTTTTAAGCATAAATTCATTACATCCAAATGTACTTCAATTTGGGGGGGGAACACATGTTTTTCAGCAGCCCTCGTGACTGGCAAAGTGACACTGGGATCATGTATTGCATATGAAATAAAAACCAAGAAAAAATGCCAACCCCAGATGAAAATTTGGACAGCACCTCCAAACCAGAGATATTTATAATGTTTCGCTATCCAGGCATATGCAAATAAATTCACCCAAAATGTCCACCTGGACTCTTAATGGGCCCTCTAAATCTCTTCAATTGCCCCTGAACATCAGTATTTTTCACCTTTTACCTGCCACTAGATTTCTCTGGCTGTCTAAAATCTTCCTTCATTGTGTTCTTCAATTCATCTTTTCTGTTTTAATATAGACTAGGAAGAGATGATCAACATTGCCACCACATGCACAACCATTTAGTTCAAATCCATAATATGCCATTTACACTATCTCTGTTCACTGACAGACCAATTTTTCTACTATGACTGACAAGAGTTGTACTTTATTTCATATGCAGTTCCATGGGAAAGATTAAGAAATCTTATAAAACAGTGAAACTATCCAGGGCCTAATTACTATTCTATGGGTCAGAAAATGCCCCTAATGGGAGAATTTGACCATTGGACTTTATGTTGAAAAATAACTAGCTTACAATTTTTCAAAAC
>NW_017729024.1:95035769-95062157 GCF_001723915.1 Gavialis gangeticus
AAAATAACTAGCTTACAATTTTTCAAAACAAAGTCATTTAAAAGGCAGGGGCCAGGGGAAGGGGGGAGGGGGAGGAGCACATATAGCCATAGAACATTATTTTTAAATCTTTCTTTGCCTGCTAAAGTATTTTTGGAAGCCAACTTAGTAATGAGTTCCTTGTCATTCATTTTAGATGGCTCTTTACTGATTCATAAAACATTTTTTGAGATTTGTAAAAGCACTTCATAAATCATTAAAGAAAATCTGAAGTGACTAATTGCCCGCTACCATGTAAAACAATAATTTGGAGAACAAGTTTCTCAGAAATGTGAGGTACCCTGGGGGAAAAAGGTAGACAAGTAGTAGAACAGCCAAGAGACACTACAAAGGTACACAGAGAACACTTCACGTAGAACAATTATCTCAGCTTTTGTGGCGTTTGGAGAGAAGGTAGATAAATTTAGTCTAGAACCACCTATCTTGAGTCAACCATCCTTTGAAGCCCCATAAAGGGAGTTTTAGAATACTCAAAGTCAAGTGAAAGTTGCCTCCAGTAAAGGCATTCTGTTGCAAATGATGTTTTCTTGCATACCCTTTCTTTATGTATGGCAGGTGCCATTTAGCTTTAAATGCTTTGGTTAATGAAAGAGGCAAGGAGTTTTGGGGGCCTTAGTTAATGAAAATATTGTTACTGATGCCTGGTAATTCTAGCATACTCAAGCAGTACAAAGTACCATCTTTGCAGGCAAATATGGGGAAAAGATTACCTTTCACATTTGTACTTTTTCCCCATAGACTTCTTGTTGTCCACTTGTCTGAAGATTATCTAGCCAACTTAAACCTAGCACGCATGAACATTTTTTTTAAAGCTAATAATTTGGAATACTTTTTAAAGCTTTATTCAATGTTATATTTAAAGGTCTATTCAATGTTATATTTACCAAATCCCAGTATCTTCTTTCTTTTTCCTTGTTCTTGTACAAGGGAAGATACACATTCACGTATGTACTGATCTTATTTAACACACACATTTACACTGCTTATAATAGCAGTAATCTCTTAGTGATAATTCATAGACCCATGTAATAAATTAAATCCTTAGGCATCTTTAAGAACCTGCCTTCTTCCCACTAATCCATTTCCTTAGGTCTACTAACGCATTCCAAACCTCCATACAACTTCAGTCATCTGCCAAAATGCTAACCTGCCAGATACCATTTTCTATTTTTCATCAGCCATTGAATTTTCCCCTCAAACTACCCACCATTGTAAATTATGCCCCAGGATCATTATGATGTGTATGTGTGTGCATATACATGAGAATGATACACACACATACATAGTGTGTGTGTGTGTGTATATGCATACATACATACATACATACATACATACATACATACATATATATATATACACATACATATATATATATAAAAATCAGGCCCAATTCTCAAGACTTCTGGTATATGAAAAACAAGGGAGGATGATGTCCAACATGATAAAATTGGGTAACCTTTTACTCTTCTACTGCTTCTTCAAACTTCTGATTTTAAAAGTAAAGTTTAAGTTAATGAAAAATCATATTAAAAATAGGACAATATAACGTATTCCTAAATTTGCACAGGCAAAATGTATACATATTTTTGCTTTGTTTCTTCATGGCCTGTGTTTGCACAAGTCAGAGAAAGCTACAATTAATAGTTTTTTTTGCACTTCTTTGTAGGTTAAGCGTGCATAATATTTGCACATACAGCTTAGGAATGACTTCCTTACCCTCACAGCCTCACAAATGTGTGTGTGTGTGTGTATGTGTGAACTTTACTTGTGTGTATGTGTTTTTTATACCAAAACCTTTTATGAATATTCCTTGTTTTCTGGCAAACTGTAGATACCATTCTCAGGATAGTAATTCTTCAATACAGTATATTTAGAATCATTTAAAACCAAACCCCCCCCATGCCTGCTGTCATGCATTCACTCCAAAATCAATTTGCCCTCTGGGGTTCACCATGTGGCATGCATGGCTATTCTTCTAAATTAGATTTACTCATGTAGTGTTTAGTCTCTACTTGTAACTAGGGTTAAGCTGTGTTCAATTGTTTCATTTTCATATCTGAATGTATTATTCTATTTAACATAAATGTAATTTTGATCTTTCTTTATATAATAGCCATGGCAGTGATTAACTTAAAATGGCCATCACCTATTTTCACTACTATGTGGTATAAGTACACACACACACATATGCACACACATTAATAAGAATTTGCTCAGGGTCTTTTCTGAGGATTACTGATCCACTAGATTTAATGATCCTTTTCTGTAAATTAGATTGTTTTGTCTCAATCAGTCATTACGCTTTTAGAGATATGCTACACTTAACATACACATCAGTTTTCCTTAAACATAGTTCTTTAGAATGTTTAAACTAGAATGAAGGCCTATTTTTCTTTTACATTTCCTATCATTATTTATAAAACCTGGGATCATGCACTGGTGATCACAAGAAAATGCTCCTACATGACTTGAGTGTTATTTTGAATGGTTTGGATTTGTCTCCCTATGTTTAGATACTGAGGTAACAAATTACTAGGAATAAAGGCCACAAATTGTTAGAGAAAAGGTTCAGGCTGGACATCAGGAGACATTACGGTTAGGGCTGCCAGGCTCTGGAATGGACTCCCAAGGGAGGTGGTGCTCTCTCCTACCTTGGGGGTTTTCAAGAAGAGGTTGGACAGATATTTGGCTGGGGTGTTATGACCCCAGCACTTGTTCCTGCCCGGGGCAGGGGGTTGGACCTGATTATCTGTTTAGGTCCCTTCTGACCCTAAGCACTATGAAACAATGAAAAAATTATAGCTTAGTGGGTGTGACAGGGCATGACCTCAGATGCAGCCTGGGTGCACCCTTGAGACACATGCTCAGGGTGCTTCCACACGTTTGAGTTGCCCCTCTGCCTCAAACCCTCTCTGCTGTCTGCTGCATGACCATTGAGAATGAGTTGAGGTGTGTCAGAAGTCAGCTCCTTGGTCTCTGGTGCCTCAGCCCTACCAGTTCACTCAGGCCTTGCCAGCCTTTGGCAGAATGGATTTTGCCAGCTAGAAGGATCACTCCTCCATCTGGTCCTGGGTTCAGAAAAGATAGACTCCCCTTTCCGTGGAATGGGCAAGTCTAAATGGTCAAATACTTTGGATTCATAAGTATCATAGACAAGTAGCTTATAAAAAGACAAAAACAAAAGGCTTTCATATAAAGAACAAGCATGAGACATCAGTAACCATATGTTGAGATACAGGCAGAGATATAACAAAAGAAAACCTGTTCTTTCCCTGCACCTTAGATCTAAGGCCAACTTCACCAGGTTAAAATGCAGACTTTACCTTTGACCTCATGCCAGAGCCTTCTGCATCTCCTTGGCAGCTTAGCCTGCTTTCTCACACTACAGTTAGGCACCAACTTTCAAAAGGCCCAAGGTGAAATAGATCTAAGTTACGCAGGTTTCCATAAGCGGCATTGGTTAGATCACTAGCAAACAGGATACACATTCATCCCTTGTTTGGGAGTTATGGGGTGCAAACCTTAGCCAGGTTCCACCAGTTTTAAAACAGTCTATGTACCATACTTCTGTTCTATTATGGGTATAAACCAGTTTCCAATCACTTATACTGGTAAAGGTGTAACGTCTATACCTGGCCTAAGGGACTACAGCCCACCCTGGACTCTGGAAGACTGAAGACAAAGCCATGGCCTTTAGGCATGTTTAAGTTCTGTTGCCTAACTGGCCACTAACACACATCATCCCTTCATTTCTAGGGGGATTGGACAATGCCAGTAACTTCCTGCCCCTTCCCCAAGGTGCGTGTTTACCAGACTACAAACTTGTATCCTGTTGAGACATGTAGATTCGCTAATCCAATATACTGACTCTCATATGAGTACCAGGTGTCATTCTTTTGGCCCTTCTTTTTAAATGTATTTTTATCACTGTCTTGGCAGGTCCTGGCTTCCTATGCCTCAGAACAGGTCCACACAGGGACAACCAAAATCAAATTATCTCACCTAGTGAAAATAGGTGATGGCCATTTTAAGTTAATCACTGCCTTATGGATGTAGCCTACTACAAAGAAAGATCAAATTACATTTATATCAAATAAAACGATATAAGAAAAAGACATAACTGAACACAGCTTAACCCTAGTTACAAGTAGAGACAAAACATTACAGGAGTTAATTTAGTTTAATTTAGGAGAATAGCCATGCCTGCCACATGGTATACCCCAAAGGGCAGCTCGATTTTGGGGTGAATGCATGACAGTGGGCATAGGGGGGTTTGGTTTTAAATGAGCATAAAGATACCGTACTGAAGAATTACTCTCCTGAGAATGGTCTCTACAGTTACCCAAAAAACAAGGACTGTTCATAAACCCTGAGTGCATTCTACAAATTAAAGAGGACATGGCTCAGTTTCTGACAACAGTACTACAAGATTTCCATTTTATTTCTCAATTCTTTGGGGCCTTGTGAGTGTAGAACCTTGTTACTGACACAGCATCTATACATCTAGCACATTTGCTAAGATCTGCTTTCATTACTCTGCACCATTTTTGTAGCATACTATATTAGTATCTGATTTGATTTTAGCCATCAAATAAGAGCAGCTGAGTTTAATTGATTACTTCCTTGGCTCTCAGTAAATTGCACAAGAAAAACAGAACCAAGAGTATGCACTATGCAGTTTATTGAAAATAAATAAATAAATAAAGCAAGTAAAGCACACCTGAGGCTGCAAACAGCAATATTATTTTGACATGAAAATTAACAAACCATGGAAGCAGAAACCATAATAACCATACCTAGTCAGTAAATAGCATGTAATGACCCTGGTTTGAGAACTGAAAGATTACAAACTAAAAAAAAAAGGTGCGTGTAGGAGTGAGGACTTGTCCTATACTTCTCATACACCAAAATTTAGTCCCAATCCCACAAGCACCATCCATGATATTCTCAGTACCACCAACACCCAACGGTATAGTTAAATAAGTATCTGAATGCAAACCAGCATCCAAATAGTTAGAAAAAGTTATAAACAGCATCCTAATGCCAGTTACCTAAACAAAGTCTCTATTTTACAAAGTTTATCATCAAAACCAGTGGTTCTCAAGTAGGGTACCACTGCCATGGCAAGGTAAAAGTATGCCATGTGCCTGGTGCACAGATAGACCATGAAGAGATGCAGCATGCATGGGTTCTCCTGCCTCATTAGTGTTTTCTGATAAACCTAAAGCAGGTAAGATACCTGCCCCACATACCTCTGTTTCCAGGAAATCTGTACAAGATTGGACTGGGAAGGGCTGCAGCAAGAGCCAGCTCTCCTGTCTGCTTTAACTTTTCCCACCATATAATTTCTCAGTAACTGATACTCAGCAACATAACAAGGAATGGATCAGTGGGTCCCATTGCCATTTAGAGGGGACACCAGTATGGCAGCTCCCTGAGGGCACCACACTGTAGCTATAGCAGCTGCAGCAAGGAACAAGACCTCCATACTGCTGCTGTAGCAGTAGCAGCAGCAACTGTAGGCAGGCAGGCCTCTCTGCATCATTAGCAACTGGGGACTTCGAATCCCCAAGGTAGCTAAGACTGAATGCCCTCCCTCTCTCACTGGGGCTCAGACCCCAGCAAGCTTTTGCCCAGGGCTCATTCCCCTCCCCCTGCAAGGTTTTACCTAGGACACAAAACTTGCTAATTAGGTCTCTGCTGGTACTCTTCATTTTAACTGTGAACTTTTGAATGAAATTAGAAACCAATATATAGATGCATCTGATGTTAGGATTGAGCCTATTTTATCTAGAGATGTATTAATGAACCTCATAACAATGTATCAGATTTGTAATGGGAAAGAGAATAGGGGTATCCAAGCGTATCATCAGAGAGCCACAGTATTCCTCCAAACACCATATTGTTCTACAGAGTTGCATCTAATTTCAAGTTGAATATAAATTGTTACCCTGCACCACCACCTTCACAGATTATTTTACAGAATAGGAACATGTACACCAGACCTCTAGTTTAATACTGGGCACTACTAATGAATTAGGCAGGAATAGGCAATTTTGATCCTTCTCAATAGCTTGGAATTTGTCATATCTATTTCTAGACAGAACAACTCTAGAATGAGATCATTATTTCTTGCATGTCTTCCACTGTACTTGTTTATGGTGCTAGAAATATGGTGGGTACAACACAATGGATTATTTTTTCAAATGGTTTGAATAAGATTTAAAAGAAACAAGATGCTCAGCATGCTTTCTATGCACCCATTAATCCAACAGTAAAAAAGGAAATGGGAGTTTTGTTGATGAAATTTGGGGTAGACAAATGAAGGAGGAGCCAAGATAGCGTTATCTGAATTTTCTGCCACAGGCAAAAAGCAGAGCTCTATGTTAACGTTTCAAATGAGGCACTAAATATGTTTCATTTCCTCCCTTCTGGCTGAGTTTTACCTTTGGAAGATGACTGACAGCTGTGTTGATTTCCTGTAATGAAGTGAAATTTTAAATTAACTTGCACAAGAATAGGAGGAGGGGTGAAGTGAGCACAATAATACATATCATTTGCTTCTTGCCCTGTGTTTAGTGAGAAGCTTCTGCAATTGAGGTTTGCTTTCCTCTTCAGACTAATGGTAATATAGATGTTCATCCTAATGCATCTATAAACTTTATGTTGTAGTAAGTAGGCAGTCACTGAAAAAGTATCCACTGTATTATTCACTCGAGAGCAAAATAAACATATTGACCTTCAATTCTTCTCCTTTTTAGCTTTCTTCTTATCACAGTGTGTCAGCATTTAGTGCAAGGACAAATGCCTGGATTTTTGTGAGGAATGTAGACAATGCTGTCATGAAACAAATAGCCTCTAGGAGGGAAAAAATGGAAGCCTTTCAAAAGGCTTAATGTGTAAAGGAGGCAGTTACAGAGCCCATCACTGTATGTCAAATATCTAAACAAGGGGAGGGGAAAGGCCTTTAGAGAAACACGATCTCCCATTCCCACAAACTGCTATACTATCATGAAGCATTTATGCGTCAGTGATGAAAAAAATCTTAAAATACTCCACCTATTCTAATGCAATATGCATTTCCCTCTTTAGGCTTTTATAACACTTATTTTCTTAATTATTCATGGTGTTTGGCTCATGATATGGTACAGTGACTGAAAACAGAGCAAGCCTCTCCCAGCAGGATGTGAGCTGAATACCAGATACGTTTCTTTCCCCCCTGCAGCACATTTCTGATTAACTATTTTAGGTTAGCACGTACTACTTTTTTTCTTGTTTTGTCTGTTAGTGTAAAACTTTGATTCTATCTACAATGCTTTGCAATTTAATAATTATACAAGCTAACCAGAAATATAATAATGTGTTCTGGGGTAGAAATAGGATATTTCTCACCCATATGGTTCTGGAATCCAATTACATAATTTTAAAGATACTATAAATCTGATGGTAGCATGAAGTTTTATTTTCACTTATTCATTTTAAATACCTGTCCAGTCTGTCTAGTTCTCTCTTTTCATGGAACTCAGTTTGTGAAGCTCTATGGGAAAAAAATATGAAAACGATACTGTAAGCCCTCAGCTCTAGAAAAAGAAGCATCTTTAATCACTAAACTTCCAAAAGAAATATTGGAAGCCTTGCATCTGTTTCTATGGCTTGGCTTGTTTGCAGAACAACAGTTATTGCTTTAGCAGCTTCTATCGCCATATGTGTAAAATAAGTAAATGAACATAAAATTGAATGAACACATAAAAGAAGGATAAACTTACCCATTTTAACAAATCCATTCTCCCACCCACTGTGTGCTGGAACATGAACAAAACATTGTTAGGATCATAAGGATTAGTAAAATACCAGTCTTTGTTAGCAAGATGGTCATATGGATGAAAAAAAAAATGAAGTCAGTATGTGATATCCAGGATACCAGCGATTGCACTTAATTCATTATGGTGAGTGAAAACACATAATTATTTTAACCAGATAAAGCTGGAAGTATACACTGAGTGAAGTTAAGATTTCATTTCAAACACATCTTTCTCTATTACAAAAGATATTGATATACTTAGGCTTTCAGGCCACATATTTTCCTGAGCAAAACACCTTATCCTGTGAAAAGTGACCAGCTAAAGGGGTCTTTCCTGGTGGAAAAGGCATTTTTAAGGGTGCAGGTGGAAAGTCTTCTCTTTGAACCCCTAAACTGGAGGTCTGGCACTGAACCTGAGAAGATAGCATCACACTTTGATAGATTTATAGAAACTACATTCTTTCTTTACACATCTGGTCTTTTACACTCAAGATGAAGGAAGTGGTGAAGAAAAGGCTTGTTGGAGGAGAACCTAAACTTTAATTACAGCTCTCACACTGGTACTTTGCTCCGCTCTTTCCTCTTTGTCTTTCCTTCTACCAAGCACTTGAGAACAGGTTGTTCTGTACCTCTTGTCCTGTTCATCACTTTTCATCCTGTAGTTTTTTTTCAATACTCTGCTCAGCATTTTATTGAACATAGCAGGGACAATGTCTCCCTTCAAGTGGTTTGAAATAAGTGTTGTTAGACCATGGAACCCTCTTGCCTTACTTCTGGAGCACAAGTTATTGTAAGAAGCTCACAGAGCCCTCAAATGAAAGCAGGACCTACAGCCACCTTGCCCTTATACAAAAAGAGTGAATGCAGTGACAGAGTAGGTTCAGTGAAGGTTATTTCTACCTCAAAGCAGCACAGGAACTGTTGTGACTCAGACTCTCAGTCTCCCTCATAGTACTAGTCGCAGGAGCACCACAAGAGATGACTAAGCCACAAGTGAGGTCCTTACCACCAGTGTCCTTGTTTTGACTGATGACTCCATTTACTTCTTGTTCACTCTTTAGCAGATTAATCAAGTAGCCATTGCCTTTTATAGTACAGTTTCAGTAGTATATCTGAGGGAGGAGGGTTCCCACCCTAGCTACTGACAATGAAGGGACATCAGAATGCCCCTGGCTGGGAGCCTCTGCTGCAGCAGAAGAACATCTGTGCTGTCCCTGCTTGGCTATGGGAGCCAGGTAAGGCAGCACTACATGGATCATTCTGTCTGGGGGAGGGTGGACTAATGGAGCCAACAGAATGGTGCTCCTCCTCTTCCCCTCCCCAGGAGCCTTTGCAGCAGTGAGGAAAACTTGCACTGGTCCCACCCACGCACAGGAGCTAGGCAGGGCAGTGCCACACCAAACTGTACCTGGGAGGTAGGCAAGTGGGGTAAGCAGAATGGTGCCCTACACTTTAAAGAGGTTGTGAAAACAGTCCAGCAACAATGATTAGGGTCCTCGGTGGCAAAGCCTGAAGGCTAAAAGAACTAGAGTTCTTCAGCCTGGGGAAGAGATCCTCCACAGATCTCAAAAGGGCTTTCACCCAACAAGGACACTCCTCCAGAAAGATGATCGCACTTTTGAAAGAGCTACCCAGATACCACATGAAGAATTGCTGCTGTAGAAAAAGAAAATCCCCATGAATTGCAAACCAGTAGTTATGACATACCACCCTGAAACCTATATGGAACATCCTCAAACAATTGCAGCCCATAGTAGAAGAAGACCTGATTCTTAAAGAGATCTTTCCAGAATCACCCATCCTAGCCTTTAAATAAGCACCAAACCTCACCAACCTCATCACCAGAAGCAAGCTTCCTATGACCCAAAACACATTGAATGGATCCAGACCTTGCCAAGACAAGAAATGTAAAACCTGCTAACACATCTCCACCACTCCCACAATAACCACACCCCACAACAGAACCATCACCATTCCTGGATCTTACATCAGCACCCCCAGAAATGTAATATATCTCATCCAGTGCACTAAATCCCCTGATGGAAAATTTGTAGGAGAAATCAAATAACTGCATACCAGAATGAATGCACACCAAAAATCTATCAAAGACAAAAATACTCAATTACCTGTGGGTGCAGACTTCTCACAAGATAACCAATCTCTCTCCAATCTCTCAGTTCTAATCCTCAAAGGGAATTTACAAAACACCTTTTGTAGACAAGCCTATGAACTTCACTTCATAAATCTGCTGGATACAAAACAATCATGGACTAAATATAGACATTGGATTTATGGCATATTATAACCTGCCTACCATCCAATAACTCCAGTTAACCTCTCTACATTTTACCAGTTATGTTCTATCACAAGGTCAACAGTCCCCCCTTTTCCCTTCCCACCTACCTGTCTCATCCCTATTCTCTCCCAGAGCCTCTGATCCTCACTGCCATGCATTTGGATTTTCACAGGCCTGCCTTTTGCATATTGGCTTCTATTCCACCTAGAGCACCAAACACAAGCAGTATCTCCCTATTTCTGAAGAAGAGTGTTTGTGCCCAAAAGCTTGCAACTATTTTTCCAACTATTTAGTTGTCTAATAAAAGATATCATATTTACCCAAAGAACCTTGCCTGCCTATACCCTTAGACCAACACGGCTACAACCAATACCCACAAACATATAGAAGCATGGAAGTAAAGTGGTTAAAAAATGTAAGGGTTTTTTGGTCAACTTATGAAGCGATGTCTTTATATCATACCACATCATGGTATTGGATTAAAACAGGATAATATTGAGGTATGATGATGAAGTCACACATTCATCATAATTGGATGTGGAATGATTACAGTCTCTTTAGCTCTCCAGTTCTATTGATTGACAAATAAGTTCTATCCTATTGCATTTTAAGACTAAGTAACACGTTTCTGCAAATTCTTCATGTATGCTAAAATTGTTTTAAGTGCACCCCAATGAATTATTACCAAATTTCAAAAAGTTTCATCTTGTCACATTTGCAGGTATTGAACAAACCATAACTTCACACAGATATTTTTCTATTAAGTGTAATAGTTATCACATGTTCATCACAAAATAATATCAGCCAGCTTCTAGAATATAAGCATCTAGTTAAGTGCAGTAAGGATATATTTGTATTTCTACAGTGTGGTTGGGACAGAGACTTGAATAAGATGTTTTCCTCATTCACTACTACAGGGATTGTCAACCAGGGATACGCATGCCCCTGGGAGTACTTGAGGTGGCCTTAGGGGTATGTGTGGGTGGGCAGGGACAGAGCACCACCACATACTATCCTGTGGTGCTATTCAGACACCAGACATGGGGGATGGAGGAAGTTTGCATGAGGCATCTGGCCATGTGCCATGCGCCAACACCCCCATCGCTCCCCCCACCCCAACTTGGCATCTGGCCGTGCACTATTCCCCCCACACACACATACTCTGTGGCTGGGGGGTACACTGCTCTGTGTCCTGCCCCCAAGGGGTACAATGATTTAATAAGGTTGAAAACCCCTACATTACTGCATATGCATAATCGAGTGAAGGTGGATTACACTGTTGAAAACAGCCTGCTGAATTCAGACTGTCTGCATTCACAGACAGTTTTGAGGACTTCTTCATGCAAGGAATTTACCACCCTTGTAAGCATGATCCATTTTACCCAGCCCAACTTGAGTGCTTCTCTGGAAATAGTATCAAAATAGCAGGGCAGAATCATGCTATCAACATGTATGGTATTTATTCTAGTCACTTACCAAACCTCTGGATGTGTTGGGAAGATTGAGGGCTTTGAATTCCAAGCTGCACCTTTTCTGGCTGAGGAAAGCCACAGGAGGATCTTGGATGCATGATTGACAAGGACTACTAATGTTTCACTCCAGTGGGAAAGGTGCTGATTACCCGTAACTAAACAATGGTTACACCCTTGCTCAAAAATAACCACAACTTGACATTAATGACCTTTCCAATTAGCTGATAATGATCTCCAACTAGTCTCAAGTGCCCCTTTCTCATGAAAGGTTATGGAGAGAATGCTTGTAGCTCTGAGTTCAAGTTCAGCTGTACTTCAGTGATTGTATAGATCCTTATTGATTTGGCTTCAGGACTAACATCAGTATCTCTGCTCAGGTATTTTGTTTTCAGGCTATAGCCAACTAAATTAAATCAGAGGACTTTGGTAAAATTCACCACGAAGTATAGTTTTCATACCTGAAAGGATCTGCCATAAAACCTACCTTTAGTACCTATGCTTTGGAGAGGCAAGATAAATGAACAATGAGCTTTTTCTTTCTGACAGACCTCAAAAGTGTTGCAATTATTAACTTTTAATTATAATTTTATGCAGGACTCTCATAGGTTCTACAAGCACAGCATGGTTTTCTTCAGCCTCCAGGCAGATGATCACAGCCACTACCAGTTATTTAGGAGAAAAAGTACAAATGGCCTCTACTGTACTTTTTTTATTACTGAATTTATTTTTTATTACTGAATTAAAAAGAAAGAGATCAACAAATAATTCCTATGACAAGTCTTACACTTCAAAAAGATCTTTAAACTATTTAAAGACTATGAGAGAGCATTCTGTTATCCAAAGGAAAGCAGCATCTGTCTTTAACCCTATCATTTGCTTAAGGCCCTGCTACATGTTCAAATTAAAGCTGGATAGAAACCAGATATAGAGTCATTACACATCTTCAAGCACTAACTTCATAACTGGTTTGGCTCCTTTTTTAGCTGGATAGTCATTTTTATCATGTGATAATTACCCTACTTTGCACTTGCAGTTGGCCTTACTTTGCATGTGTGGCTGGTTTAAATTTATTGTGTGATTAATCATTTAATTGCGTAGTATATATAACATGTAGCAAGGGCCTCATGGAGTATCAGGTTTGTTTCTCCTAGTTTGACAACTGGATAACCTCTTTTTCACAATAAAAAGCATGATGCAGTGAAAAACAATCTCTTTCCAATTCAAATGTTTTCTTTTCATTCTCACAGAAAGGATTTTCACATTCTTCACCAAGACCTCAGGCTTTCCATTCCACCTTATGTCATCCCACTTCATCCTCAAGCTCTACTGCTGCAAGAACTTCAGTTTAGAACCAGCTTGCATCACTCTCTAATCAACCATAAGGATAATTTCTGAGTCCCGTAAAACATGCTCCTTTTGCCCCCTAGAGTTGCCAGGATGGACTGTTCTGCTTATACAATAGTCCCAGTACTCAACAGCCTCAATGAATGAGGGCGATTGGAGCAGAAAAAAATCAAATCAACATTTCTTATGAGGCAGCGCAGAACATTCTGCCATTAGGACATCAAGCCAGTATGATTTATTAGCAATTTTAATTAATTTTCTGAGTCATTTCCTAAGGGCTCAATTTTGTAATCTTATTTTAGGCCTAATATCCAATAGTAAAAGTATGCTTTCTAATCTCTCTTTTGTTGTTAAATATAATTCCTACATTCATTAGAGAAAGTCTTGAGAAGAAGTAGCTTTATCTTCTTCCATGGCAAAAAAAAATTCTTGTTTTTATTAACTTTTATTAAAATACCTGGATTGATAAACACAGAAATAACTACCTACTAACACACATTATACATGTTTATTCCTGGATTATATATACATACTTAAGGTGATTCAGATGACTACTTTAAAATAAGGAAGCCATGCCTCTAAAGTATTAGGTATGGAAAAGCCTAAGAATATCCATTTTATGTATATATGGCCAAATACAATTCAACGGGATCCAGATTCTGCCTATTATAAGGTAAATAAATTGGCTTCATAAAATTTTATGTACAGATTGTGAACTGCAATCGAATGCACTTTTAATGTTTGCATTTTGTGTTCACTATAAACCCTAATCTTGAAAGCAACTTTATTTAGGGACTAAGCTACTAAAGACTAATTAGTTTTCTTAGTACCGATTTCCACCCCCCCCAGGCTTACACAGCTTTGCAGTAGCCTGCATAACTTTTTTTTTAAATAATATGGCTGTTGAGGTACTAGTTCATGAGATCATTACATCAGTATAGAAAATGTCTGACCTTGTACAGCCATAAATATATAACATTAGAATTCCTATGTAGCTTTAGATAAATAGATATATACAAAGCTGCACTACCTAAAAAAATACCAGCAAATATTATGATCTATCACAGACCTATAGAAAGAGACCAGAATCACTTTATTACTTCTGTAATATTTTGTATTTGCTTCTGTAAATATCAGTTTCCACAGAGTTGTCAAATACGGCCATATTAAAAGGAAGCCAGTCAATGGAAATTTTAAACAAGAATGATGAAGAAGAGTATAATGACCATGAGCATCCAGTTCTGTTCAGGATGAAGGTGTCATCTGATGGAGAAAATGTTTACATTTCATTAGGAAAGGAAATGGCACAAGTTTACTTGAAGACTCAATATCAGAGTCAGACACAAACATACAAATACAACACACATTGCTTTGAGTTGTTTAGCAATGCAACAAATATTAACAGTAATATGTTCAGTATCATGCAAAGAAATTTGCACTCTTGAGACATATATGAAAAGAAAATGGGTCTTGCAGATGGTAGAATTAGTACCTAAACAACCCTGCATGTAACATATAGCAGTTTGATGGGGTGGGAGGGCATGTTTTGTTTTTTTTCCCCAGAGTGACTTGAAAGCAGCAAAGGATACTGAGTAGGGAGAAGCATAACATCCTAACACAAACACATCCTCCCAAGCAAGTGCCCTAACCATAAGAATTATTATAAGGTATTCTAGACATCCTATTGCAGCTGTTCTAATTTGTGTAGACTAATTAAAAATTTATTGGGCAGAAAAGACTGACCTTACTTCTGCAGTTTAGTGGTTAGGTCACTCATTTGGGACAGAAGAGACCTAGCTGATTATTTCTACTTGTTTGATCTTATGCCAATATTGTTCTTTATGTTAAATGGTTCTTTTCCTTCTCCTCATTCACCCCACAAAGATATTTATAAGGAGTAATCTTTTTCCCCTCAACCTTTGTTTCACTAAACCAAGCAAGCCAAGATCTTAAGCTCCTCTCATAAAATAGGTTGGGTTTTCCACTAACCAACCCAGTAGCTCCTTTCTGTGCCTGTCCCAGCTTATATTTATGTTTTTTGAACACAATAGACCAAAACTATAAACAACATGCTAAATGGGATGTTAGCAGTTCTTCATACTATTATTCTGTGGGCGCACCTACACAAGATGCTATGTCATCATAGCAAGGCACTACGGTGACGTAACATCGGTGGGCGCAAACCATGAGGCTGAAGTTACATCGCCATAGCAATATGCTCCCTAGCTATAGTGCAGTACGATGACGTAGCAGCTAAAAATAACTGCGCCACTGCCAGCATGGTGCAGTATGGCATGTTACTGCGCTGTCATTTAGTGCTTCCTTTTGGCGTGGTAAAAACAGCACTGTAGGGACATGTACACATGTACAAGACACACGTTGTATCTACTAAAAATATCCCACCTAATACACCTAGAATTGAATTAGCCTTTTTTCACAGCAATATCAGACTAGCAGTTCATGGTCATCATACACCTAACAAATACACTCTGACGCCATTATCTCAGGTTTGAGTCCTATCTAATAGGGAAAAAAATGTTAGCATTAATCCCCAAGGTGCACCACTTCACTTTGATCTGCCAATTCCATAAGCTTACACTTAGTTCCTGGACCAAGATTTCTAAGAAAAAAGTTAATACAGAAAAGGTCCACAACCAAAGCTTGTGGAATGTCATTAGGGGGTTCATTTTCACTATACTGCATTATAGTCTCCCTTTTAGCAGGCTTATTAACAACCTGAAAATTATTAGTTAAACTAAAGAACATAGAGATTAATACTATAATTTCCCGTGAGGCACACTATTAAGTGCTTTGCTTAAATCTATCTAGATTAGGTTCACTGCATTGCCCTTATCTAAAAACTCAGTTTTCCTGTCAGAGAAGGTTAGCTTGGTCTGTCGTAATCGTCTTTGGATAAACCAAGATGCATTTTGTTCTATTTTCTGTTTACTTCTGTATCCTTGATTATTCTTTCCATCAATAGTTGCTTCAAAACCTTGAATAAGATAGAATCAAAATAACAGGCCTGTAAATACCTGAGTTTCTTTTTCAACCCTCTTGTCCTTACATGTTTGCTGTTTTTCCAGTCATAGGTATTGCCCCCATATTGACACATTTATGTTTTAGGATTTGCTACTTCATATGCCACATCCAGTTTTTTTCAGTATTCTGAGATGGAAACCATCCAGACCCTTCAATGTAAGTTGGCTTTCCACTTTAGATGGGTAATTCCTCTTTTCATTCAATGTCAGTACCAAAACATTACTCTCACTTACATCTTCACCCTTATTGAAAACAAAGAAAAAATATTCATCTAGTATTTAGTAATATCTATATTATCCTTGATCTCCATCTTCAGGATATTGTGTCCCCACTACTTCCCTCCTACTTCTCTTTTTATTTGTTTTACAAAAAAATCCCTTTTTTCTGCTCATTTTAGTTTTCCTTGCAAGCTCCAACTCAACAAAGCCTGGCCATTCTCATTTTATTTCTACACTTTGACCTCCGGAACAAAAATTTTCCTTTCCTGGTCATTCACTTTTTCCAATCCTTATAGATACTTGCATCCTCTCTAGGATGCCTATCCATTCAAACAGGTCTTTCACCCTTCCCTAACAATTTTTTTCTTCTTGTTTGGGATGCAAGCCCAGATATGTCCACTGTTTATTTAAATAATTCCAGGATTCTTCTGTATCTGAAATGCTGAGCTTCCAAATCAGTTTTCTTAGTTTCTCAAACTTTACCCTTCTAAAGTTGTAAAGCCCTAGTTGAAAAGCTGTTCATGTCCATCCTGCAATTTAGACTGACCACAACCAATTCAGGAAGAGACACTGGCTTACTTGAAGTTGGTAGTCTTGAGTGCAAGAGAAGACTTGGTGGTATACAATAGACTTCTTTCCATATTACCATAGTTAAAACTGTATCTAACCCCAAATCCAATCCTAAACTCCGATTCACTTTTACAGTTTCACCAAACTAAGTATTCATCCGTACCTCCAAAGCTCTGAAGTGTTAATTCCTAAAGGGTACGTTCTCTATCCATTAGGACATATGACTATAACGAATAAGTCATAAAAGGTTGGCTAATCACTAATTCATCATAATTTAAGCTATTGATTTTTTTTTAAACCATTGATATGCTGACTACAAAGAGTATAGGAATCAAGCATTACTAAAACTTCTGTATGCAGTCCAGACACTATAGACTAAAAAAGGCCTCCTAAAACCAGTCTCCTTGTTAGTTCCACATAGGTATCGTGTAATATATTTTAGAACTGGTTCCACGCCTATAGTGCACTGCTGTATATAGTACACTGAGAAAAATAAATATACTTCATTGATGTGGGGTGGCACTTGATTCTCCTCCAAGACTGATACTAAATATTAAGGATCCAGCTGAAGTAAATGGAGTCAAAACAAAACCTAAATGATGTAAATGGGAGTGGTGGGGAAAAAGACGGGAGGAATATGAGGTCTATATTTTGTGTTTTGCAGACTGAGCTGGGATTTGCTAGATATTTCTCACTGAATTATCTTCAGAAAAGGAATTTTCTTGCCCATTTCCATTGTCACAATAAAGGGCAAACCTGACCAGTGGGGTAATGAAGTGAATTTAAGGAGAATAATAAAGTGGGTAGAGGGAGGTGTTTGTTTTCACAGACACAAGGAATAGCTCTTGTATCTATTCCCTGTAATGACACTATAGGAAAATGTGCTCGATTATTTGTAAATAGAAGTTTACTTAGGATAAAAAACAGCTGAACTGTGATCATAAAGACAGTATTGATTATTTATTCTGTTGATGAAGAAAAGTTTAGAAAACTGCCTAGAGAAACATAAAAAAACTGTTTCCCTAATAGGAAAAACTCAGATTTGTTGTTCACTGTACAAAAAGAAATGTTTTGCATCTTGGTTTCTAATAATATATTCACACTACTATAATACATGAGGACAGATTATGGAGGGAAGTCTTATAAGCCTTGCAAAGATTGCAGCCTGTTTTCAGAGGGTTGACATACCTCATCATTAATTTTGAGTATTGTTTTGTTTTCTAGGGAGGAAGACAGCAGCTGTTCCTGGTGGATGACTGTCTAAATTGAATTAATGGCTCTACATAACCAGCACGAGTTTACTTCATTAACTAGCAGTTACATTTCCCACGCCTTCAATTAACACTGGTTTTGCTTAATCTAATATTAGTTAAGACACGATATGATCAGAAAACATCATTGCCAGCCAAGCGTTCCTCAAACGACGCTGATTTATCTCTTTGGCACCTCATTAAAATGCAAAATATATTGAAATTGATTTTCAGCACTTTCAGGCAGGAATGTTTGTAATAATGTTAATTTGTGAATTTCCTCTTTTTTATATATATTCTGTATGCTGCAGTTGCCATGTTCAGCCCAAGGCTATTTGTATTGTGCAGACAGAAAATGAACAGCGCACATTTATTTCTCATATCTTTCTGAGGAACCTGAGGCGCATGAAGATATTTGTGCTGTAACAGGCATAGTCAATCTCCTTCACTCCCTTTAGTCACTATATATCAACAGCAAACTCCCAGCTAGTCTTGCTGCAGCAATTAACCTGCCAGGGCTCTCTGCTGTCAGACTCAGTAATAATAAACTCCCCCCAGTGAGAGATAGAGCTATAGATCTTCACCCTGCAACTTCCATAGTGGCTGAATTATTCAGAATCAGCATGATTAAAGAGATGACATGGTATTAGTTAAAAAGACATACTTTTTTCCCTGACTAAGGCTTAAACCTATTAAGGAATAGCAGTGGAAGCATGCAAGCCTTTCCCGTCGGTCCACAAGTCTTAAAAAAAGGGACTCCTAGAAAAACTATTTACAATGCTCTGTTATTTTAAAAGTATAAGGATAAAAATATAAATAACCAATAGGGAACTGGCATAGTTAGATCTGAAACATGTGTAAATCCAAGAGCTAACTAAGAAGCATAATTTCATCCAAGAGGTACAGCAACAACTATATCAGTTGCCATGTTAATGAGTCCCATTTACTTTGTTATTCTTAAAATAAGTCACTGTCTACATTGTTATTATTACCCAAAAATATCATTGTGTTATTATAATAAAGAATATTTCACTTCTGATTTGCAAGGGAGATTGGAGGATGCTAGAAATAGCAGATATTTAACACCTAGGCTGGTCTTAAAAAAGAGAAAGAGCGTTTATTATAAATACCATAATGGACTGCAAATGAACCAGCTGTTTACATTATTCAGTGCTGGATGAGTGGGGTAATGGTAAACTTGGGTAGAGAGTAGAGTGAATTTACTTAAACAAAGTCATGGAAAAATAAACTCCATTTATATATGTTCCCTATCCCATTAAAACACAGTTGTGCCAAGCCTACCAGTGTTAACCCACTTAGCCTAAGAATGCATTCTTAACCAAATGTTCCTTGTAACTCCCAGGGGAGTTATCTGTGGAAAGAATGCAGGATCAGGGCTGTAAGCTGGAAGTGCTGTTACAATCCTATTAAAAACAAAGCACTGCTTTGTGATTATCAGCCTAATTTGTACCTATCTACTGTTTGGTCCTCTCATTCAAAGTCGGAATGTGAAATATAAACTACAAGTCAGTAATGGGCAGTGCTGTGATGTAAGATCCATTTTATAATTCTGCATGGGTTACCCGGGCATTGGATTTGAGAGCAGGGGAATGAGCAGGCACTATAAAAATGGCTGACCTAATCTAAGTTAACTCTACCTTGGAGGTTGTCTAACTTAAATCAGGTTGGGTGAGACCAATCTAATTGAACTTCTGTACAGTTTCCAACACAGGCTTGGGGTTAGGAAGGCACAAAACAAACTGACAAAAGGGATAACTTAACAGAGTGTAAAGCATACTTGAATGCTATAAGAGAAGTTACAATAAGCAATAAGCATAGTTCATGTCATATTGTAATTGATTCTACTCAACTCCAACTCAAAATGTAGTTATAACCATGCTTATATCATATCATATGCATCTTCCATATCTGTCTTTTTGGATGAGACCTCAAAATCCTAGGTTTACTTTATATAGTCATTAAAAATGTGTTGGAGCACTTTTTTCCCCCAAAGAACTAATTTGCTTTCTTCTCCTTTGTATCCGTGTATAGTTTTGTTCATTCATCTATGATAACATTCCTATTCCTAAGTTTTACTCTTCATTACTTCTCACTTGTTATGGATAGCATCAGTTTTATTGAGACTCTTACAGGTACACTGCAGTCTTAGGACTTTCAATTTCTAACTATTTGGGAAGTGGTCTTTTGACCAAGACTTTCAAAACTAGGTCGCAAAAGTTAGGATCCTAAATACATGCCCTGATTTCAGATATGCTATTCACTTGGTAGTGTTGAAATTATTGGAGCCAAACTTAAAACACTCAGTTTGAAGTCTTGACATGTTTGTTCACCGATACCTGAAAAAAAATCAGGCACACTGTCGATGCCATAGTAACAACAAACAAATTAGAAATCTTAAGTCACTTTGGCCCATGTAGAATGAGACACAGAAGAAGCAAATCTACATGCGTTTTTACTGCACGTGAATAAACTATGGAGCTTATTTGCTCTGGAGTTTATTGCTCCTGGACACGCTGTTTGAATATGCTGAGATCAATTCACTCTGAAGCAATAAGGTCCACAGTTCATTCATGCACAGCATGTAGAGCCATGTCAGAGCAGCCCCAGCTGGTACGGGGCCCCAGAGGTTAGCCTTCTAGCCTGGAGCTTCTCCCCCTGGCTTCATATGCTGTGGATAGGCTGGCTAGGGCATGAGGGAGCTTCAGTGCAGAGCTAGCTGCAGGCAGCCCCAACACTGAAGCACCCCTATGCCCAAGCCAGTCCCTCCAGCATCTACAGGTGTGCTGCTGCAGAGTGTATTATTTTCCTGTGGCTGAATAGGATCAGACATGTAGACATGAGACATTTACTGTGTAGCTAATTAATTCACTGCACAGTAAATGTCTTGTATAGACATGTCCAATATGTTGAATGCACTTAAAATGCAAGCAACTATGTATTCAAGCAGTAAAATACATGCTAAGTGCATGAGGAGAATCTCCAGACTATATAAAGGAGCACATGTTCAGCTACCATGGGCCTGCTTCATAGAGATAATATAAGCAATTTGTCTCCCTCCAGCATCCCAGGATGCACTGCTCCCGGCCCCTCTTCTCCTGTTCCAAGGGCTGGTCTATCCACCCTCCAGAACCATACTACCCAGACAGGGTGGTAATGGCCCAAAGATGGGGCCACCTGCCCAGCACATGACCCTGGCCCATATGGTACCACCCCAAGTACTCATTGAAACCCTCAAGGTTTCTCAAATCCTGCTACCTAATCAGAGAATGTCCTCCTTAGACCCCTGCAGGAAGGCCTGGTGATGTGCTGGACCTCACACTATGGTCTGAGGTGAGGAGAGAACCATTGCCACCAGCACCAAAAGCACAAAAGGCAGACAACCAAACCAAGCACATCAAATCCCAGATAGTGGCTCAGGAACACCAGCGGGACTGGTAGAAAATCCTCACTAAAATCAAGTGCCTGAAGTTGTAGTATATTCAGGGCAAGCATGCCAAAACCTTGTTCCCCTTCCCAAAGGAGCTGTCCAGGATCCTCAAGAAAGATGATCCTGTTGCTCCACCACACTACACATTGTGTACTCACAGTCTCAGTGTGGCACAACAATGATGATGAAAATAATGATGAGTCTCCTCTCCACTCCCTGCTGTCAAAATGATCACAGAGAAGCACATGGATGCCTGTTCAGCAGACTTGTTCCCCACTAAGATCCAGGATGCACAGGGAACAGCTTGGATAAGACTCTCATTGAGCAGGTGGACATGGACAACCAAATACCAGCCCTGGTTAGTTTCAGTAACTCCAGGGGAAAGGGTGGAACTGGGTTGCTGGGGAGTCTGGGGATGGTGCATGGCTCAGGGGTCACTCTTCTGCCCAGAGTTTGCTTCTGCCCAGGAGAGCTCAGGAGTTTCCAATTCTGATTGTGCCCCAAGGACAAAAAGGGATGCTCTTGCTCAGAGGATGCCTTGTAGCTGAAAAAAATGGGTGAGGTCACCTAGATCAGATGCTGAAAGTCCTCCACACACAAACCTAAAATCGCTGACAGCTGTTTTTCTGCCTATAACCACCAACAGGACTGGATGGAGGAGCTGATAAGAAAACTTCAGCAGACTTTTGAAACTCCAGACCTTTGGTTCCTGGAAATGCTGAGGGGCTTAGAAAGGGTATAGAAATCAGCCCTCCAGACCTACATGTCCCTCTGATCCATCAATCATGCAAGTCCTTCCTGCACAGGGTGGCTACTGTTATGGAGAAGCATGTCCACATTATGACTACAAGGCTATAGCTACTTGTATCCACCAACCCTCCCCACCAGACCAGGGGCAATGACACCAGACTCATGCCAGCTTGGGCTATTATTGAGACTGGAGACCTCCTGCACATACTGCCTCCAAGCAATGGGAGACTGGACAGGCATGCAGTGTACACACTTCCCCATTCTTTAACTGCCCTGACCAGCTGGAGCCTTGCATTCCCCAGCATGGCTGGACACCAGCCTGGGCATGGAAATCTGAATGGCAGCTCTGCTGAATTCCACAGAAGAAGCAGCTTCTCCCCTCCCTGGGGTGACAGAAAATGCCACCACACTCCCATGTGTCTGCACCCCACCAGCAGAGGGGCCAGTGCCACAAAAGTTATCAGAACCTCACAAGATGACTTGCAAGGCTGGAACTTGGCATTTTTTGCCCCAACCCAGCTCCCCAGCAGCATGAAGCTGGACTCACCCATGAATCATAGAATCATAGAAAATTAGGGTTGGAAAGGACCTCAGGAAGTCATCTAGTCCAACCCCCTGCTCAAAGCAGGGCCATCACCAATCGGAGCATCCCAGCCAAAGCTTTGCCAAGTTTGGCCTTAAAAACCTTCAAGAACTGTGATTCTACCACCTCTCTAGGTAATCTGCTCCAATGCTTCACCACCCTCCTAGTAAGAAACTTCTTCCTAATATCTAACCTAAAATTCCTTTGCTGCAACTTGAGACCATTGCTCCTTGTTCTATCATCTGCCACCACTAGAAACAGTCGAGCTCCATTCTCTTTGGAACCACCCTTCAGGTAATTAAAGGCTGCTATCAAATCCCCTCTCAGTCTTCTTCTGCAGACTAAATAAACCCAGTTCTCTCAGCCTCACCTCATAAGTCATGTGCCCCAGCCCCTAAACCATTTTTGTTGCCCTCCACTGGAGTCTCTCCAAATTGTCTATATCCCTTTTTTATATTGGGGCGGGCCCAAAACTGGACACAGTATTCCAGATGTGGCCTCACTGGTGCTGAATAGAACAGAATAATTACTTCCCTCAATCTGCTGGCAACACTTCTACTAATGCAGGCCAGTAGTCTTGACAACAAGGGCACACTGTTGACTCATATGCATCTTATTGTCCACTGGAAGCCCCAGGTTCTTTTCTGCAGAGCTGCTGCTTAGCCAGTCAGTCCCCAGGCTGTAGTGGTGCATGGGATTCTTCTGTCCTAAGTACCTTGTTGAACCTCATGAGATTTCTTTTGGCCCAGTCTTCCAATCTGTCTAGACCACTCTGAATCCTAGCCCCACCCTCCAGTGTATCTTCTACACCCCCCAGCTTCGTTTAATTTATGAACTTGCTGAGGGTGCAATCCATCCTATCTTCCAGATTGTTAATGAAGATATTGAACAAAACCAGCCCCAGGACCAATCTCTGGGGTACTCCATTTGATACTGGCTACCAGCATTAAGCCATTGATTACTATCCATTGAACCCGAAGATGTGGCTATCATGCTTCTTGAAGACATTCAGTTTAAACTGGAGGAGGAATGCTTCAACACCACAGCACTCCTAGGTACCCTTAAAGCCAACAGGGAGACCTGTAAATAAGGGATTTTTGTGGACTGAAAAGCTTCCCCCAACAAAGTTAGCAAAATTGCACATTTAAGGCAGTTTATACATTGTCAAGAGTTCTGAGATCATTACAGTTGCTTGTAAGATGGCCTTTATTTTAAAGTGCTAATTTCAAGTGTGTTTGAAAAAACAACATTGTTATGAAATTTGTCTCTTATGTACTTTCTGTCCTGCCCAGGCCACAACCTGAGTCAGTCACAATCCGGACCACGCCAGTGGCCCATGCCTCTGTTTTCCCCTTCCAGCCACCCCTGGTAAACTTCCAATGCAGGACTTCATGCCTCAGTTTCCCCTTGCAGCCATCCTTCCCAAACTACTAATTCATGGCTTCATTTACCCTATGAATCTTTGAGCACTCCTTATCTTTGGTCTCCTGCTTCAGGTCCTCCCCTCAACCTCCCCAAACAGGTAGCATGAAAGAAGGCTTCCCCCATCACCTCACATATATTGTGGAGGATGCAGGCAGCAGCCACAAAAGCTAGCAATGTTTCTCAGCCTGAGTTCAAGGCAGATTCTCAGGGACCTCCAGTGTACCTTTAGGCACCAAAAAAAGCACACTCCACCATAATCCAGCAGCTGCTCAGCTGGTAATTCAAGAAGTTCTTCCTGTGGTCCAGCCAGTCAGTGTATGGACGGACAACATTGATGTTAGTGAAGTGACTCCCTAGAGTATAACGGCAAATAAACCTTAATGGTTTATGTAATCCAAGGTGCAGGGAGGGGAGCAGAGAATGAGTATGTGGGTCCCATGGATGGCTTTTTTGTAAATTTGAGAAGTCAGGCTGCTTAAACCCAGCAATGAGCTCCTGTGGGCCTCCAAGCTGAGTAAACTGAGGCCCCTGCTCTTTAAGTATGATGTTGCACACTTTGTGCATGACTGTCATTGCCATTGTCTGCACCACACCAAACTGGTCTGTGGTGGAATGAAGGCTATCAATGTTTGCCAATTTCCAAGTCACCAAGGCCACACATCATGATGGATATGGTGTGCCAAAGCCCAATGTCATGACACTGCAGCAGAGGGCACAGCTCAGTGCAAAGGTCCATGAATGTGCCACAGGACACCTTAAAGTTTTATTGTCACTGGTTGTCACCCCAGGTTCCAAGACAAGTTTCTCCCACCAGTCAAAGCTTACCAGTAGTGCCCAGCAGCGATGAAATGATCTGATGCCAGGTCCACAGCACCCTGGTTTGTATGGCATTCTGTTGTCAAGGACGGATTGGATTTCCCATCCTCAGCAAGATGGTGGCCCATCAGTGGTTTCCTCTGTGCTCAGCTGTTTTCAGCTGCTGTCAGGAAATTGGGCAAACATCACATCAGATCAGCTTCCCAGAAAGCCTGCTTACCAGCCCTCCAGTGGCAGAGTGGGAGCTGTGCATTAGGGCTGTGTGAAACAGCAGCATTTTGCTTTGACATCCATTTTGACATTTCAATCAAGCAACTGTAGTGCTGGGGGGGTGCGGAACTCAGCTCAGCTGGGCTGAGTTCCCTTCCCCAGCCCAATCGTAGCACTGGGGAGGGGAACTCAGCTGGGTTGCTTCAAAACTTCCAAAATGTTTCAACCGCCCTCATTTTGTTTTGAGGCTGTTTGGAAGCCCCTCATTTCTTTTTGATTTCACCATTTCAAGCTTGAAATGAATCGAAACAGTGTCAAAACAAAACAGCCGGAGAAATTTCGCACAGCCTTACTAAGCGTGTTAGGGTCTATAGAAAACATTATCATGAGCCTGCTCAGAACAGACTTGAACTTCAGTACCACGCAACATTCCACAGATTTAACACTTACTAAATGTCACATGCAACAAGGTCCCTTATCTCTACCATCTCTCTCCCAAGCCCAGAACTATCCCTGAGAACCATGCCTGAGAATCACTTAGTCACTCATGATCTGCCCAAACTCAGGAATTAACTGCAATAGGCTGCTTAGAAAGATCCAAAACAAGCAGCTCAGCATTTTTGGTCAAGTCTGAGTGTGGCACCAAGGCACATACTCAAGGCCCTTCTAAGCCATCTACTTCACTTCATGCCATCAGTTGGACATGGAAGCAAGATCAAGGAGGTGGGACATTTTTTGGCTGTGATCGGGGAGGTATACAGACATGAATTAAGAGTAATTTCAAATTAGGGAGACACCCACACAGTCAAATGGGTCGCCAACTGGCTGGAGGGCCGCACCCAGAGGGTGTTAGTGGATGGGTCCTTCTCAACCTGGAAGGACGTGGGCAGTGGGGTTCCACAGGGCTCGGTCCTCGGGCCCGTGCTGTTCAACATCTTCATAAGTGATTTGGACGAGGGGGTAAAAAGCACCCTGTTCAAATTTGCTGATGACACTAAGATGTGGGGGGACGTGGGCACACTAGAAGGAAGCAACAGGCTACAATCTGACCTAGACAGGTTACAAGGGTGGGCGGATGAGAATAGGATGGGTTTCAACACAGACAAGTGCAAGGTGATGCACCT
>NW_017729024.1:95067157-95088264 GCF_001723915.1 Gavialis gangeticus
CACGGTCAGGGTGGCTAGGGTCTGGAACCAACTTCCAAGAGAGGTGGTGTAGGTTCCTACCCGGGGGGTTTTTAAGATGAGGTTAGATGAACACCTTGCTGGGGTCGTTTGACCCCAGTACTCTTTCCTGCCATGGCAGGGGGTCGGACTAGATGATCTGCTAAGGTCCCTTCCGACCCTAGAAACTATGAAACTATGAAATTGAACAGTTATATCTAAATTGTAAAACATTATCATTACTACTCAAGCTGCAGAATGGGCCATAGCTTGACATCTTTACTTATGCTTTATGCATTTGCCATTTTTGATGAGACCACACCACAGAGGAAGATATTATTCTGCATGAGTAAAGATGGTGGAACTCAAGGCTTTAACTTTCTGTCATGTTAATAAAGTAGTGATGCCCTTTAAAAATACCATCTATTCAATTCCTTTTCCATGAGTTTCTATTTTTAATAAAGTTTGGTGTGCAGCTGAGCAAAACCTAAGAAATATGAACAACATGGGGGATGAAAGTGGAATTCTCTAGCATTTCCCACTGTGCATCAAATCAACACTCACAGACTAAAAGAACGAACATGCTGATTGTATTCTTGTTTACTGCATGTAAATCAATACATTACATAATCTTATAGAAAGTCTACTGCAGCACCCATAAGAAAGCCAAAACAATCTATTATTGATACTGTTGTTAAATCTACTTTCCACTGCTGCTTGCTTTGTTTCAACAGTAAGCAAGTTTTTAAAAGGGCCAAAGTGGCTTAGGAGCTGTGTCCTCAAGTCAGTCAGATTAAGATATCTCACCTATGCTTCACTTTCATATGATTCAGATGTGTTTTAAGTGTATACCTAAATACATGCAGATGCCTCACTCTCTCACCAATGATTTTGATGCGCAGATAGCCTCCTTTCACATATCTGGTCAAGCTTCCTCTCTTTGGATATATTGGGTACCAACAGAAGTAACTTTTCAAATGTTTCAAATGAAACATAGGGAGACGAGATAACGGCAGAGAGCCAGAGAGGTGAGGTAAACAGTACTGCAGGGGAGGGGAGAAGTACAGGCTTCTTACCACTAGGATCCCAATTCTCCAGGCCCAAGAACCTCTATTTTTCCCCTCAGAGAAAACTAGGGCTGGTTCAAGCACCAGCAAGAGCACCAGGAGTCTGGGAGCAGTCTGGAAAGCTGGGGTAAGCCCAGCTCAGTCTCCAGCCCCATCCTGGTTTTGGCTTCTGTTCCCTGTCCCCAGGTACAAGTAAAAAACTTGAAATGCTCCAAAAGACGTTTCAACTCCAAAACTCATTTCAAGACATACTGTTCTAGAGCACTTCAGCTACTTTCAGAGCATGCCAAAGGCATGCATCTTAAGCCTTTGAAATGTTTCAGTTTTTACTTCTGTCCATGCCTTCATACTGATACATTAAGTCAAGTCCCAACTTCCTGGGTGTGTTTACACAAAACGTTTACTGTGAAGTTGCCTACTTAGCTTCATAGTGTATATTAGGCCCGTGCAAAGTAGCTAGTATTCGCTTTGGATTCAGATTTGGCCAATTCAGGGGACAGTGATTCAATTTGGTAATTCAAAGCACTGTTCTGAATTGATTCGGCTGAATCTCCAAATCACCCAGGCCCATCCCCAGCCCGCTCTCCCAACCTGGCAATGGCTGCCGCACCCGCCCCAGCTCCCAGCGCTTTGGGGGAAAAAAAAAAACCTGACTCACCAGGTGCTGCTGGGCAGGGGGGTGATCCCTGCTTCCCCCACACTGCCCCGTGCCACAAGAAGGGCTCTGCACAAGCCCCTTGAAACCCCGAGGCCACTGCAGGAGTGTTGAGTCCTGGGGTTTTTCTCACTTTTTTTGTTAAAGGCCCGGAGCTGGGGCAGGTGGGGCAGCTGTGGAGGGGCTGAGGGAGCAGGGATGGGTTGGGGGGACTCATGGCAGAGCCTCCCACATGGCATGTGGTAGTAGGGGGAACTGGTGATGCCCCCACCCCACCCAGCAGCACTCGGTGAGTCAGGGCTTTTTTTTTTAAGTACTGGGAGCTGAGGTGGGCGGGGCAGCCATGGGAGGTCTGGGGGAGTGGGTGGGGAGTGGGCAGCACTGGGGGAGCAGGGAGGGGATGGGGCCTGGCAGGGTCTCCTGCCCACTCCTCCAGCCCTCTCTCCTGCCCCTACTTACCAGCTCCAAGTCTGGCGGCAGCTCCCAAAGAGAACTTTGAATCAATTCAGACCTTTTTATTGGTCCCCTGATTAAATTCAGATTTGGAGATTTGGCCACCAAATCGGGCCAAATCTTCTCCGAATCAAATCACCACCTGAAGCTTTGCATAGCCCTAGTATACATGTCAGCTTTGACATGTTTAACCCTATTAGACCAGAGACTAATAAGCTCCACATCAGATACTATCTTGCTGTGGATTTTTTTGTGTGCAGCAACATGTGTGTAGATGCTGATCCTGGGTGCCTGTTGGCTAGCCCCATATTGGGATACCCCCAGGCTGCAGCCAGGTCCTCCACAGTACATTAAGCTGGTTCAGAGTAGGCCCGGGCTGGCAGGCTGAGTACAGTGTATTGCTGTGCATTAATGTGCACATGTAGATGCATCCCCTGAGTATCCTTCAAAACAGTGGGCTGCACATTCCTACAGAGAAATATGGGAAAAACAACATTAATTTCCCTGACTCATTTTACTAGTCTAGAGCACTTTTTGGGATAGAGCTGTCCAGAATCCTTCTCATGTAGCTCATGGCTTATTTTATGAACGATGAAGTCTTTCTAGCTCCACTTGCTTTCTCTAACCTTCATGCATCCTGCAGCTGATCTGGATCTTCCTCCAGCTATACGAGCCTGGTTTATCAGTTTCCCTTTCCCACTGAAACCCCTCCCTAGGTAATACACCCCTTTAACTTCCTTCCTTATTCTGGTCTTAGGACTTTGTACTTCCCAAACAGCAGCCCTTCATGCACAAAGACATTTGGAGCAATCTAGTTCTCCAGCTTCAGCCATCGTTTTCAGCATTCCCCTTTGTTTAGTCTAAGTGCAGCTTTATTAAATTAGTAGCTCTCCATTACCACTAGTCTCATAAGTACCTGCTAGCCTGTGCCATCAAAAGGTAGGTACAGACAGGGGCACTCCATGATACAACAGCTTTCATGAGAACAACTCCATAATAGCAGACAGAATTCATAAGCTGCACATAGACAGATTCTTCCAATCATAACACCTCTGATTGATGAAATAACTGTGGTGGAAGTCACACTGCAAATCCAATCAACTGTGTCATGTAGAATTTTAGTATTCGTAGGCTACTACCCTAGTGCAGAATTAGAAACTATCTTCTATCACAGCCCACGAAGTCTCAGCAACTTCAGATTCTTCAGAGTTCTGGCCAGGCTGACAAATCCAGAACACTTCCACTCTGGAAGAGTTTAATTTAAACTCCCTGTGAAAGGGTTATTTCCCATAAAGAGGGTGTCAGAGTACATCTTTCTGACTGGTAGTACAAAGCAGGTAAATGCCTCATGTCATTCAGCAATAGTGAGAGCTTTATCTAGCCAGCCTAAAGGTGGATTCTTACCCCTGCTGACTGGTAAAGCCTGTGGGGAAGTTTTGGCCCACCCCCAGCGTTTCTTTGGAACAGAACGATGCATACTGCCCTTAGTCAAGTTGTGATTAAGCCCGTTAAAAGATTTCTAAAAAAGATCAGAAACCACAAATGATTTCCTCCTGTCTTTGCTGAATGAGGATGGACCTCAGTGTATGCTTAAGCGCTTTACAAAATTAGGGCATACATAGATAAAATGCATTGTTCTTGTGTAGGATGGGTATCACCTCCAGTGTACTGACTCTGAGCTATGACTGAAAGAACATGGATTTTAGGAGTCTTTGAGGTTAATGATGTATGCTTCTAATGCAGCATAAATTAATGCACTATTTTATAAAATGTTAGTTTGTTGCATTTTAAATATTAAGATTGTAGTTAGAGTTCTTTGTTTTTCCTTTATTTCATAGCTCTAAGTTTACTGGTATCATTTTTTAAAGTAGTCTTCTCTTAACTATTTTACAGTTTTTCATTGTACTTTTTGAGCAGCCTTGCATTTATTTACCAGCCCTTACCATTCCTTTCAAGCTTATTATCATCACACCTCTGTCTATTCAATATCATCATCATCATCCCACTCATCACAATCTTCCTGAATCAAAGGCAACTTGTTTCTTGTTGGTGGAAGCTTTGAATGAATAATTCATTTAGAAGAATCTTCTATGTTGTACATTTTCAGAAGACAGAGCAATTCTCTTGTCAGTCACAATAGCTCTGTCAGAACTAAGTACCATACAGTATGCATTCTTACTGTACTGTGGATGGCAAGCAGCTGAGATTACCAGCTGTGTTAATCCTGCCTATCCTTATTGCTTTTTGTGGCAGAATATTCAAATTGAAGCCTTATTCACATGGCACACTGAAAAATCAGCATCATTTACTACCTCTGCCATCGCCCCCCATATGGTTTGGTTTAGGACTGTTAACTGTAAGGCAACCTAAACATTCACCTCATTGGAGCCAAAATCATTTTATCAGACAGATGGACAGTTTGCTTCTCATCTACAGTCCAGTGCTCTCAGAAGTCTGTTCTATTAAGAGGAGTGTAGCTGTGCCTTGGTTTGCCCATCTCTAAAACAGATGCCCTGACGTTATAACCATCTTCACCTTATGGTCCTTCTGAGCTTTAGACACAGGGTACCACTCAAATAGAACTTTTTGAACAAATACATCCTTATCTACCTCTCAGGAGAGGTAGGCACGCTCGAAGGGAGAGAGAGGCTGCAATTAGATTTAGACAGACTACAGAAGTGGGCAGATGGTAAGAGGATGGGGCTCAATGTAGATAGATGCAGGGTGCTGCACCTGGGGAGAAGGAATCCACAGCATACATACAAGCTGGGGCTTGTTCCCCCTTGAGAACACAGAGGCGGAAAGGGATCTTGGAGTCATTATTGACTCCAAGATGAACATGAGCCACCAATGCCAGACTGCAGCCAGCAAAGCCAACCTCACCTTGTCGTGCATCCAAAGATGCATCTCAAGTCAGTCCAGAGAGGTGATACGCCCCCTCTACGTGACATTGGTCCAGCCTCAACTGGAGTTCCGGGCACCGCACTTTAAGAAGGATGTGGCCTGCCTTGAGAGGGTTCAGAGGAGGGCCACCCGCTTGGTTGGAGGGCAACAGGGCAGACCCTATGAGGAGAGGCTGAAGGACCTGAATCTGTTCAGCCTCAGCAAACGGAGGCTTAGGGGGAATTTGGTGGCTGCCTACAAACTCGTTAGGGGAGATCAGCAAATAGGAAGGGCCCTATTCCCCACAGCAGCACCTGGGGTGATGAGGAACAATGGCCAAAAGCTGCTGGAGAATAGGTTCAGGTTAGAGATTAGGAGGCACTATTTCACTGTTAAGGTGGCTAGGATCTGCAACCAACTTCCTAGGGAGGTGGTCCTCACTCCTACCTTTGGTAAATTCAGAAAGAAGTTGGATGAACACCTGTCTGGGGTCATGTGATCCCAGTATGTGCTCTGGCCAGTGGCGGGGGGGTCAGACTAAATAATCTATTTAGGTCCCTTCTGACCCCTAACTACTATGAAACTATGAGTGTTGTGAAAATGAATTATTATTATTATTACTATTATTATTGTTATTATTAATGGCTTGTACAGTGTGTATATGTACAAGCCATTAATTCTAAAGATTTTACTATCCTGCACCAACAACTTACGAAGCGAGAAGGGTTAGTTAAAGGACATAGGAGATTAGCACAAAATAAGGTTACAAAAACAAGGGTGACAATTATGTTATTTTTCATTTTAATTTTACACATAGTTTTGTTTCAAAACTAGATTAAAATAAATTTGATATGGGAATGTAAGTCAGCATTGGGGAGTAAATTAAAAGGAAAAGGTCTTGTGAAACAGCTTTCTAAATGTGATATATAATGAGTCTGATTTGCTTCTACCTTACACCCTGTACAGGCATTTGGAGAAATCAAAAGCATGTTTAAAAACTATCAGTTTGGTTAAACTCACTTTGCACAGCTGTAGGTAAGGATACAAAGCATAAGGCAGTAGAGAATCAGGTCCAGGGGCAGTAGTTTAGTGAAGATGAAAAATGGCAAGTGTTTTTACTGATGTTGTTTATGAACTAGTAAGAGTTCATACATAAGAAATATTAAAGAGTTCATAAGAGTTTATTTGAGTGTTATTACGGTCATCTGCAGGTTCCTATGCCACTATGTATGGAAGAATTGTAAAACCTAATTTACAGAATCTCTCAATCCTTCAGTGTTTCAAATTGTATTCTTTACTTAATTTACAGCATAAATTGTGTGCACTTCAGTGTCATTTAGGAATAGCTGTGGGATGGATGTAAAGAAACTGAAAATGGTTAATATTGAGATGGAGAGAATTTATCTTACCATTTACCATCTTGTTGTTCTTCTGTAAAATGAGAGATTAGAAATGGCTTACAGTAATAACCTTTGCAGAAGCTGGTAATGTCAGCCCCCACATCTGGCCTGATATCTGTAATTGTTCAGTCCATCTCTTTGATGCTAGCCAAGAACACCTTTTTATTTTCCTTAACCTTTTCCTAGATATAGCCTTACGACCAATTGACCTGTTTTAGAAGGCACATGATGTTTCTGTTCTCCCAACCCTCAGGTAACACTGCTCTTAAGTGGCATGGTAGAAGACAATAAAAGCAAACAGTAAGATGCACCATGTTGAAAGCCTTAGGGATTTTCCCTATGTCTCATGTGGTATGCAAAAAAGCCCCAAATTTTTTGCTGGCAATGTTGAAAAGTCCAAGACTTGTGGTTTTTAATATATACTCTGATGAGGCAGCTGGAGGTGAAGTAGAATACGTAAACAAAACGTCTATATGTGACCACAGGAACCAATATTTGCTCCAAAGTAAAAATCCCTGAGAGAAATGGATTTGATATAAAGCTAACATTGTAGCTATCTTTTTTTTTCTGTGCAAAATGTCCCTTACACAAAACAAACAGCAGCCTGTACTAATAAACCATATTTATCTCTCTCCTTTTTATTCAAAGACCCCCCACACCACGCAGCATAGCCTGTAAAACTTTTACAAGACAGTCTTGATTCATGGAAATACTTAAATACACATTTCTGTCTATCCCTAATCAGGACAGCATTTAAGCACATGCTTCACTTTAAGCATGTGCTTAGATCTCATTTACTAAAAAAAATGAATAATTTAAATGCTGTCCTGAATAAGGTTGCCTTCTGACTTATGGCCCATATATGCACAACAATATTTTCTTCCCCTCATATCGATGGGCTAAATACTACTGCTGTTAGATTTGTTCATGTGCACATTCCCACACAGAAATAAGGGCTGCAGAACCAGACCTATCTTTTCTGTTTTTTCACAAAACCAACATTAACATGTTCTGAGATGTGATATTTTTTCATGGACCTGTCAATGAAAATAGAGCTGAACAGGAATCTGATCTAAACTTTCACATTGGGCTGAAACCCAAAGCCTTTCAGACAAAAAAACCCCAAACAAACAAAAAACAAAACCCAAAAATGTACTTACACACCACATGTGGGAAAAAAAGACCCAAAATAGATGATGGCCTAGGCTACAAACAGACATCACATTTGTCCCAGGATAAACCCAGGACAAAATGCAAATATTCATATGTCTATGTCCATTGTCCCAGAATAAATCATAAAGGGTTCATGGGATAAGAAGTACTGACAATTTAGCCTGGGATATCACAAAGTGCATCTGCATGGTTATCCAGAAATTGTATCATTAAACCAATGGTTGGGAAATGTCAGCATATTCAGCCACTCACAAAACCCTGATTAGAAGGGTGATGTGTGTAGACACCAAACCCAGAATATTTGTTTTCTGGGACAAACACAAACATAATTTGTCCAGAAACAAATGCAACATCTGTTCTGAGCCTCAGGGATTGATAAACTCACCCACTTTAAGATTTAGGAAACCTCAGTTCAACTCCCTGCAATCCTGCCTGGTTCTTCTCCTGCTTTCCAGGCAATTGCCGTAATCACCATAGTATTGGCTATTTTGCATAGGCTTTCTCAGTTTCTCCTTTTAAAAATGTTCCACTTTGTAAAAAGAACCAATGGGCCACTGAAATGACCTCAGTAGTCTTGTAGTAATGGTATTCCCACAGTATGTGGGAGATCAATTTTCAAAAAGAGGTAAAACCTAAATATGGGTTTCCCATATCTTAGGCAAGTCCATGGTAGTAAATGCTCACTGAGATGTGACAGATTTTCCCTTTATCTTTTAACAACTGCCTTCTTTTTTTTTTCTACACAAACCTCCTGGAAGTTCCATATTCAGTTAATACACTAACGTATAATGGGCCCCTGAAAGTGTCACACAACCAAGGGAATCAGAATATCTGGTTTATCAATCTTACCATTGACTTGCTGCTTGGCCTTGAATAAGTCAAAAGATTTCTGACGCTTAGTTTTTGCCTCAGTTTGTAAAAAGGGCTAATAGTTACTGCTGTAAAGTGCTTTCAGATCAGACATCACAAAAACAGATACTAAAGAGAGATTATAGACAAGGGATATATCCGAATTTAGATGACATCTAAATGACAATTAATTGATGTGTATAATCCCGTAAGACAGATAACAATCATTCACATATAAGAAAGAGCTAATTTGAAGGGCTTTCTTTTGATTATGCAGCTTGAAATTTCCCTCCCTCACCACCACCCTCTTCCACCTCCTTTGTAAAAGGTGTCTGGTCTGTCTGAGTTTAACTGATCACATAGATAGGAATCAGTTTGTGGAACAAGCCAAATCAAACAGATCCACAAGAAATCTTTCTGGTCAAAAGCAAAACTGACATTCTGGATTTTTAAAAATGTTTTACAAGAAGGATAAATTTCTCCACAAATACTGTTTAATAGGGCTGTGCAAAATTTCACTGGCTGTTTCATTTCAATGCTGTTTCAACTCATTTCAAGCTTGAAACAATGAAATCAAAACAAAGCGAAAGGCTTTGAAAAAGCCTCAAAACGAAACGAGGGCAGTCGAGACGTTTCAAAAGTCTCAAAATGTTTTAAGTTTTGAAGCTGGGCTCGTTTGCCGGGAAACAAAAGTAAGGAGAGGGAGGGGGAAGGGGAGGGAAGGACTGCTGTGATATTGACTGTGTAGCTGGCCAGTGACTGTCAACCTTCCTTGAGGTCCCTTCCAATCCCAGTGCTCTGAGGGAGGGATGGAAAAATAACATAAAAAGCAGCATTGTTTGAACTGAACTGCTTTCTACCTTGGGGTCAGTTACTGAGCAGTGTCTTCTAGCACCTCAGCAGCATCAAACAACAAAAACTATCACTTAGTTTCATAGTTGGTAGGGTCGAACCTGAGCAGAACATCAAGTCTGAACCCCCTGCCATGGGTAGGAAAGAATGCTGGGGTCAAATGACCCCAGCAAGGTGTCTGTCTAGCCTCCTTTTAAAGACTCCCAGGGTAGAAGTTAGCACCATTTCCCTTGGAAGCTGGTTCCAGATCCTAGCTGCCCTGACTGTAAAGTAGCACCTCTTGATAGCTATCCTGAATCTATTCTCTGTCAACTTATGGCTGTTGTTCCTTGTTACTCCCAGTAGTGCTCGGGGGAACAGGGACTCTCCCATTGCATGCCGGTTCCCCTTGGCCAGTTTATAGATGGCCAGCAAATCCCCTCTCAGCCTTCTCTTGTGGAGGCTGAACAGGTTCAGGTCTCATAGCCTCTCCTCGTAGGGCCTGCCCTGCTGCCCCCTGATCATAGGGGTAGCCCTCCTCTGAACCCTCTTGATGTTGTCCACATCCCTGCTGAAGTACAGCACTCAGAACTGGATGCAGCACTCCAACTGCAGCCTGGCCAATGTCATATAGAGGGGGAGGATCACCTCCTTGGACCTGCTGGTGATGCATCTGTGGATGCATGACAAGGTGCGGTTAGCCTTCTTGGCTGCATCCCCACATCGGCAGCCCATGTTCATCTCGGACTCCAAGATCCTTTTCTGCCTCTTTGCTGATGAGAAGGGAGTACTTCCTACTTGCTAGCCTGTTTCTAATAAGTGGGATTCATTAATACCTTTTTCTTTCTATTCCCTTTTATTTTATTATTATATTCATTCATTCCTTTCAATTTATCCTCTCCTTCTTTTTGTTAGTCTATTTTGATTCTTTTCCCCCAGAAAAGAAATCTGTGCTTTCTCTCACAGTATGCATTCCATAATATTATTCTATACTATTATATAGAATTTATTCAGGAACACATACTGCATACATTTATATATTTTATTTATTACATAAATACATACATACATTACATATATACACATACATATACAATTATCTACATATATTATGTTAAACCGTGACTCCATGTAATGCCCAATGACTAGGGAGACAACGGATCGATGCCATCATGCATCACCTGCACACACTGCTTGTCAACAACTTTATTCAAGATGGAGACAGCTTCGGAAAAGCCCCAACAAACCAGGGAGCAGCTATGAACATTAGTCCTTTCCACATTTATACACCTTGGTTCATACTCCTTAACATTTACTCCACCTTTGTCCCTCCTTTTTTCCACCCATATTCCCTCCTATCTCAAGCTCTGCCTCTGTTTACTGTTTGTTTCATTAGCATGGAATTACCTATGCATTTCACTTATTTATATGTCTTTTTGCTATGAGCACATGTGTAAGACCCTGACCCCAGCTTCTTTCAGTCAATTGCGGTTTCTTGCTGATTTCCTCACCAACTCCAAGGTCTTACTTCTGCTTATCTCCTAACAATAGTTGGTGGGCTGCATCTTGTTCCTTATACTCAATGAGTCATATGTCCTAGACACTACCACGTTTTTAAGCAAATGCTTGCCTAAGCATCTTGAAATGTTACGTTTTATATATTATTCTGCCTTGTGGTTAGCTGCTTTGCTGGGCCACAGGCTATAGACTTTTATTCAGCTGCAAATTCAATGTTCCCCAAGATCCAAATACAGTCACCCTAACATATTACATAAATAAGATTACATTACAGAAGAACACACAGATTTTCCAGCACACCAAGGCAAATACACACCATGAAGCATGCTGGAAATGCATCTGGCAAGCCTTCAGGGAAGGGCAGAAGAGGGGGTAGAGGGAGAAAGGTAAGTTTCCCCACTCAAACTGAGGCACAGCCTCTTTCCTACAACAAGCTGGCATGAACTTCCAGTTCCACTGGAAGCAAGGAGAGGGGAGCAGTGCCACTGCTTGTGCCTGAGTCTCCATCCCCTCTGAGAGCACCAGCCATAACCCCCAGCCCACCATCACCACTACTATGACAAGCAGCAGCACCAGCATAACAGTCTCCTCCACCCCCATTTAACTTCCCATGTTGAGCCTTCCAGTGACAGAGGAAGAACTGGATCTGGATCTGAGTGCCAAAGCAAGGGAAATTCTGGGGAAGGAGGGGGAATCAGCTGAGTTTATGCTCCACACCCTTCAAGTTTCCCCTAGAGCCAGATCATGTTCCCCAGAAGGCACTTCAGAGGAGGTTGAGGTAGTGGGTGCAGAGGCAAGTGGCTCAGCTGAGTCCTCTCCTCCTGTTGCTGTGCCTCTGGCTGCTGAGGAGGGGGAAAAGGCAGCATCTGCACATGCACCTGCACCCCTGAAGCAAGCAGGTAGTGTGGTCTGGGATCATTCTGAGCTGGCAGATGATCCTACATATGCTATCTGCCTGCACTTCCAAGCCAAAACCAACTGGGGCAAGGGAACAAAACACATGAGCACCACGGGGATGCTAATATGTCTCCACAGGCACCACCCCCTTGTCCTTGCTCCTCCTCAGCCTGGCACCAGTGGGGGCATGCCCAAAAAGAAGAACTCCTCTTTATCCAAGTCCCCATCCCACTGAAGCAGAGGCAGGCCACTCTGGAACTGTGGGGGAAAGGTGGACAGAAAGGAGGGTGCATTGAAAAGGTGAGCAAAATCACCCAGAACATTGGGGAGATGCTTGCTGTGGATGGTCAGCCCTTCTCCTTAGTTGAGTGGCCAGGGTTCAGGTGGCTCATGATGCTCATAGACCCATCATACCAAGTGCCTGCATGCACCACCTTCAGCAGGACAGTAGTGCCTTTCCTGTATGAGGCATGCAGGGAGTACTTGAAGGAGGAGCTGGGCCGCAGGTGCCCTTACACTTCACCTTGGATATCTGGACCAGCCGGGGTGGAGATTACACCTACCTCTCCCTCAAAGGGCACTGATGTGACCAGTCAGATCATTGGTTGGCTCTCCTTCAAGCTGAGGTGATGGATGAGTCCCACACAGCAACCGAGATCATGCAGGCCATGAACTGCTTGGTGCAGGGGTGGCTCATTGAGCAAAGCAAGCTTACCCACAGGTTCATGGTCACCAACAATGGGGCCAATATGGTCAAGGCCATCCATGATGCCAACTTTGTTGGCATCCACTATGTGGCACACATATTTCCACCTCATTGTCAGGTACACCTTGGAGGGGGACAAGGCTGCTGGTGATGGCACTAGCACCACCAGCAAGCTCATTTCAAAATGCAGGAAGGTGGCAGGCTACTTCCACCAGAGCCTCAAGGGGGGTAAGATGCTGTGGGACAAACAGGCAGAGCTGAATCCCACAGCACAAAATCATGCAGGATGCGGAGACTTGGTGGAACTCCACATACCTGATTCTTGAGAAGCTGGTGGAGCAACAGAAAGACATCCATGAGATGTCCTTGATTGGGGAGATTGGGATCAGTGGCCCCCTTAACAGAGCTGAATGGGATACCATCCCCCAGATCTTGGTGGTCCTCAAGCCCTTCCTCAAGGCTACCAATGGCTAAGGCTACCACAGGTGCTGCCAATGTGGGCCAAGGGCATGGCCTCCATGGTGGGGTCCAGAGGCACCAGACCTCACCATCAGGCAGGTAGCGCTCAGGCCTTGGTGGCTGCCTATCTCACCGAGGATATGGAGCCACTGCTATGCAACCCCTTGGCCTACTGGGCAAGCTGCAGCCAGATGTGGCCAGATCTGGCCACAGTTGCCTGGGGACACCTGTCCTGTCCACCAACCAGTGTTCCAAGTGAGAGGGTGTTCAGCATTGCTGGTGATGTAGTGATACCCCACTGCACTTCCTTGGATCCTGGTTTGGTGGAGCAGCTGTGTTCTTCAAGGTGAACCTCCCCCTGCTGGGGTTCCCCAAGCTCCAGATGCAGACAGAGTGAGTCCTACCCTCTTCACTCCATCCACACCTATTTCCTTTTTTCATTTTTTTAAAAACATTGAATGCCCCTCTCTCAGAGCTGGAGGCAGCACTCACTGCATCACCAACCAGCAGGGGGAAAACATCTCCCTGCTGAGCTCCCATGCCAGGATGAACTTGAAGGTATGAGCTGGGTCTATGGAGAAGGAGGAGGCTACAGGTCCTGGGCATGACCACTAAAACTGCACTCTGCCAGGGTTAGGAGCCCCAGGGGACCTGCCGGTGTTGCAGCAGCCCCAGAAAATACCAGGACTGAGGATGTCCCTGGTGAGAGGTGGATAGGAGGCACCATAACATCCAGCCACCACCCGCATGCACACAGTCCTGGCTGGGGAAAGCCTAGATCCATCATGTCTTCGAGAGGCCTGAGGCTTACTGGTTGCAGTGGAGTTGTGAGACTCTAGGTAAGATCAATTTAGCTGCCTTGGATGCCAGCTTTCAGGTTGAAAAACCCTTTGTCAGGTTGAGGAAGCACCTTCAGTTTGTGTGTGTGATCTTTCTGGATGGAAGGAATAGTAAAGAAGCCAGAGGCTGGCATGAAAGCCAGTCAGTGAAAATGGAGGTATCATGAGGTGAGGGACAGGCTGGGGTGGGTGGGGAAGGGGGATGTAGCAGTGCAGGTAAAAGAGGAGAGGTACCTGGGGAGAGTCAGATGTCTGGCTGTAGTGCGTTAGAATTCCAATGTCTATATTGAGTCCATGAGTTTCTGTACCTAGGAGGTTGGTGAAGTGCAGTTCATAGGCTCATCTGTGACAAGTGGTTTGTAAATTCCCTTTGAGGATCAAGCCTGAGAGATTGGAGACAGGTGGTGTTCTGTTCTTGTCTTTGATAGATTTTCAGCGTACACTCATTCTGGCGCACAGTTGTTGCTTGGTGTCTCCTATGTATTTTCTGGACGTATGTATTGTATTGTGAAGATATTTCTATACTGGCAGGTTTTGCATGTCTTGTAATGGCATGGCCTGGATCTATTCAGTGTGTTTTTGGCTGTAGAAAGTTGGCTTCTGGTGATGAGGTTAGTGAGGTTCAGTGCTTGTTTGAATTTACAAACCACTTTTCACAGATGGGCACTGCACTTCAAGAAAAGAAAGACTCTGTGACAGTTTGGTTGCCTGAGATGCTTGTGCTACTATGTTGCTTACTTACCAGTTGTTATTTAAAGTGGTGGAGTGGACAGAGGCTGTAGGGGAGGAGGAGCCATCATTGGGGCACACTACTGTGTCATGTAGAGGCCCCAGAACCAGTGAAGTCACACCTTAACATGCACACCAAGTACACATGTCGTGAGTTTTGCTTGTCAGCAGCTTGAGGTGCAGTTTCCCAGAAACTCCTGCACTTATCTCCTTGAAACCTGGAAGGCTTTGTGGCTACCATTCCTGCTGTTTTCATTCTGATCAGGCAATAAATGACAAAGTTATAGGCAGTTTTGTGATTCCCCCTTATACCTATGGGAGAAATGTTGAAACCCATCAAAACAATGAAACAGTTTTGACTAAACTAAATGGATACTGCTTCGAAATAAAACATCAAAACAAAACACTGTCCCTCTGAAATGGCAAAATGGAAGTCAAAATGAAATGGTGCTGTTTCACACAGCCTTACTGTTCAGGGTACACTGATTTTGATTTTGTAAGAATGGGATTTTTTTTCACAATAGCAACTGAAATCTCATAGATGCTGGTAAACTTGATGATGTTGATCAACTTTTCATATTGTTTACCATCTGTCTTGCTTTCCATAAAAGCTAAATTTTAATTTTATCCCCTAAATTATAATGTAATTCTCATAGCAAACACTTCTTAAACCAACAGAAATCAGACAGGTAGGGTGGAATATGCACTACAAACATGTAAAAAAAACCCCCAAAACAGCTCCAACCACAGGCTTTTATTTCTGCATGCAAAACTTTCCCACTGCTCAGCTATGGAGAGAAGCTTGTCACATTGCAATTGTAATTGGTTTCCTCCAAGTACTAATATTGACTCACTGTCTTTTTCTAGCCATCCCCACCTCACTAGAGATGGTGTATTATGAAAGTGACACAAAAATCTAAGAGACTGACTCAATATTGGTCATGGTGTAGAAGTCAGTGAAAACTTTAACAAAAGAAAACCTATTCTGATGTGGCTTTATCATATACTAGTGAACTGTCCAACAAGAATGACAGGGGAGGGGGATGGGGGTGGAGCACCTTCACCCACCACCCTGCGCTGCTGCTGCCTCCCAGGAGTAGAGGGGGGGCCAAAGCTTTCCCCACGCTCCCCCCACTGTCCCCTTCCACCAGCATGCCACACTGCCATGATGGTGGGGATGGAGCAGGGGGGTTAAGGCCAGCACCACTGGCCTCGCCCCTCCGCTCCATCCCCTCCCTCCTGGCTATCAAATCAGTTCTCCACCATCTCCAAGAAGCAGGACCAGTGGGGAGGTAGTGGCCAGCGGCACCAGCCTCACCCCCCACACACACTCCATCCCCTCCATCCCCATCATCATGGTGGCACTCCACACTCTGATTGATTGTTTCACTAACCAATCAGAATGTTCCAAGAGCATGATGGACAGACAGATGAATGGACTAAGCCCTTTCATAGATTCATAGATTGTAAGGTTGGAAGGGACCTTGGAAGATTGATACCAGCCCCCTGAACCTAGCAGGAAAAGTAACTGGAGGTCAGGTGACTCCAACAAGGTTACTGTCTAGTCTTCTCTTGAAGATTTCTAGGGTAGGTGATTGCACCACCTCTGGAGGGAGCTTATTCCACAGTCTGCACACCCTGATTGTCAAGAAATTTTTCCTTATGTTGAGCCTTCCAGCAGTTTGTGGTCATTACTCCTAGTTTTTCCTTTGGGTGCCCTGGTGAGCAGTTGCTCACGAAGCTCTTGATGTATTCCCCTAGTGTAGTGGTAAGCTGCTACCAGGTCCCCTCTCAGCTTTCTTTTCTTGAGGCTGACGAGTCCCAGATCCCTCAGCCTTCTCTTGTATGGCTTGCCTTTTAAAACTCTGATCATATGGATGGCTCTTCCTTGGTCTCTCTTAAACTTGCCCATGTTCTTGTTAAAGTGTGGTGCCCAAAACTGGATACAGTACCCCAGCTGTCATCTCACCAGTTCTGAGTATAGTGGGAGAATCACCTCCTTGGTTTTGCTGGAGATGCATTGATTGAGGCATGGCAGCGTATTACTTGCCCTACTGGCTACAGCATCGCACTGCCAGCTCATATTCATACTGTGGTCTATTATTCATAGATTCATAGAATGTAGAGTTGGAAGGAACCACAGAGAATCATCGTGTCCAACCCCCTGCCCCTGGCAGGAAAGAGGACCGAGGTCAGGTAACCCCAGCCAGGTGACAATCAAGCCTTCTCTTGAAGACCTCCAAGTTAGGTGATAGTACCACCTCTCTTGGAAGCCCATTCCAGATTCTGGCCACCCTTACTGTAAAAAAATTCTTCCTAATGTCTAACCTGAATCTACTCTCCACTTGTCTGCACCCATTATTTCTAGTTACTCCTAGGGGTGCTCTGGTAAATAGTGCTTATCCAATTCCCTGTTGTCCCCCCTTGATAAACTTCAAGGCAGCTACAAGGTCTTCCTTCAGCTGTCTCTTGTGAAGGTTGAAAAGATCCAGATCCCTCAACCTCCCCTCATAGGGTCTTTCATGGAGGCCACTAATCATGTGAGTGGCCCTCCTCTGAACCCTCTACAGATTCTCTGTGTCCATCTTGAAGTGTAGTGCCCAAAACTGGACACAGTACTCCAACTGTGGCCTGACCAATGCTGCATAGAGGGGGAGTATCACCTCCCTTGATCTGTTGGTTATGCATCTGCTCATACACAACAAGGTGCGATTGGCTTTGTTGATGGCCTCATTACGCTACCGGTTCATGTTCATCTTGGTGTCAACTATGACTCCAAGATCCTTTTCAGCCACTGAGCTGCTGAGGAGGTCATCCCCCAACCTATAGGTGTGTTGGGGATTCCTTCTCCCTAGGTGAAGTACCTTACATTTATCTTTGTTGAATTGCTTCCTATTTCATTCTGCCCATTGATCCAACTTGTCCAGATCAGCCTGTATCTGCTCCCTGCCTTCTGGTATGTTAACTTTGCCTCATAACTTGGTATCATCTGCGAACTTGGAGAGGGTGCTCTCCACACCCTCGTCCAAATCACTCATGAAGATATTTAATAACACCAGTCCAAGGACCAAACCCTGCAGGATCCCACTGCCCATCTCCTTCCAGGCCGAGAATAACCCATTCACCACCACTCTCTGGGTGAAGTCCCTAAGCCAATTGGCCATGCACCCGACTGTGTAACCATCCACTCCACAGCTTGCTAGCTTCCCTATGAGAATAGGATGCAAAAATGTGTCGAAGCCCTTCAGCTCCTGTGTCAAGGCAGTGTGTGACCTGGTCATAAAAGGCTATAAGGATTTGGATGTGGATGTGTATTACCCACAGGTCTCTCCCATTTGTGGTATTAGTCACTTTGCTGCCACCAAGCCTGTAGGTGTGTTCGAAGTTGCTTGTCCCCAGTTGGAGCACTTTACATTTCTCAACATTGAACTTTATTAGATTCCAATCTGTCCAACCTGTTAGCCTGTCTAGGTCCACCTGTATCTGTAGCCTATCTTCAAGTATGACCACGCTTCCCCATAACTTGGTGTCATCTGCAAACTTGGCCAGTGAACTCTTCACCCCCACATCCAAACTGTTAATAAAGATGTTAAAAAGTACTGAACCAAGCACCAATCCAGGAGGAACACCACTGCCTGCTTCTCACCAGGATGACACAGATGACTATTCACTATGACTCTCTAGTCCTAGCTGCAGCCAGTTTCTCACCCACCTGATTGTCTCAGATTTAAGTCCACAATCCTCCAATTTTCTTGCAAGGACATTGTGAAATACTAAATCAAAGGCCTTTTGGAAGTAAAGGTATAGAATGTCAACCTGCTCTCTCATGTTCAGGTGGTGAGTTACCTGGTCATAGAAGGAGATGAGGTTGGTAAGGCAAGACCTGCCTGCAACTAAGTCATGCTGGCTATCATTCAGAATCCTGCCTTCTGCAAGTTTATTGCAGATAGACTCCTTGATGAACTTTTCTACATTTTTCCCTAGGATGGAAGTTAGACTGATTGTCCTGTAGTTACCTGGGTCGTCCCTCCTGCCCTTTTTATGGATGGGCACAACATTGGCCCTCTTCCAGTCCTCAGGGACCTCTCCTTTACTATATAAGAATAATATATGGATATATTTTTTAAATCTTTGCACTGTAAAGCAGTTGAGAAAATTGGTTTGTGTAAACAAATGATCCACCATGTTATTTCACACACATGCTCATAGCTTTTTTTTTCCCTCCAGCTGTGTGAATATATTTCTCATTACAAAAGGGGCTAGGTTAACAGCACTAGAGAAAGAAGCTTTCAGCTCATGTAAAGGACAGGTATAGCCTAAGTAACACCATTACATGACTTTCTTCATTATTCTATGAGTATGGATCAATCCTGTTTTAGAGGACTCATTTCCATGCCTCATCTAGACTGGAAAAAGGAGATGCATTTAGCAAGAAATGCTAGTTAGTTAATGTATCTTCTAATATGGGTCAATATTCAGTGGGGGGAAAGGCAGTGGTGTTTAAAAACATGTTAGTATTTCCTCACAGAGGAAATAGTAGGTTATATTTTTTAACTGTATTGTTCAACAACCATTAACACATCAAGACAAATCTAAAACATCCCTAATCAAATGCATCTTCCAAGAGCCCTAATAGCTTCTAAAACCAGGCAGATTTCATTGTTATGACCCTTTGCACTAGTGATACAAATCTGAACCTATATGGCTTGTAATAGACACAACAGGAGGAGCTAAATATGGAATGAGAGTTTTGTTTTTATTTTTAACTTGTTTTTGTTGGATTTTCCCACATGTTCTCTATGGTCAATAAACCTGTGAGAGAACTGGTCTTATTTCTTTCAGGTCGAAATTCACTCACTTGCAATAATCAGTGGTAGCAGATAGTAAGTTTTAAATAATTTTCTTACCTCAATTAGCAATGACTGAGTCTTAACCATGAATCCCATTGTGCCTTCTAGAGACCACACCTTAAGAATATGTTGATAAGAGCTACTTACTCCAAATATGGACAATTGTATATGTATAAATATATATTCACTCTAAGGATATCTCCAGATTAAATCTTGTCTCGTATCAGACACTATTTCTTCCTCAAGAAAACCATTCTCTCTCCAATCTCTCAGTTCTAATCCTCAAAGGAAATTTATGAAATACCTTTCACAGAAGAGTCTATGAACTTCACTTCATTAATCTACTGGATACAAAAAATCATGGACTAAATATAGACATTGGATTTATGACACATTATAACCTGCCTAACATCTGCCTCCCCAGGTAAACCCTCCACATTAGAATAGGTTTTCATTTTACCAGCTATTCTCATTTCCTTCTCCACCCCCCACCTATCTTCTCTATGGTCCACTTGACTACAGCTCTTTCATCTACTTGACTACAGCTACATTCATTCCCATTCACTGCCCCCTGCTTTTACCTACTGACCACCTCAATTTACATTTTAATTGACTGGCTTTCTTGTATACATACTGACCTCTGGCTGCTTTACTGCTCCATCCAGCACAGACTATCTGTGGATGCTTCCTTTGCCTGACAAAGGATGTTTGTGCCCAAAAGCTTGCAAAGAAGAATTTTCCAAGTATTTGACTTTGTCTAATAAAAGATATCAGATTTACCTAAAGAACCATGTCTGCTTTAGACCAACACAGCTACAGCCTACACCCCTTCCTCCATCTTTGTACATTCATGCAACAGAGCATAAGTTATACCAGTGTAGGTGTCATGTGTCCATAACTTAAACAACATCTTCACCAAATTAAAGTTAGTTATACCATGGTAGAGCTATAAATTATGTCTTTAGTACTGTTCCTCACCTTTTCTGGTGAAAAGCCTGATTACTCCAGTACAGATGTGTCACATACACGAGCTCTGGCATTCCAGGAAAACTAAAAATGTGTTTTCATGTGCAAAAATCTGTAAATGTGAATTTTGAGAAATGCCAAAAAGATAGGTGTAACATACTTTCCCCTCCCCCTTTTCTAATATGTAACAGAGCACAAATTGTGCTCTGTTATTCACAGGGGTGTGGGCAAGCAGCAGAGCAGCCTGCGGGTGGCTGCACTCTGAATCAGTCACAACTGCCTGGCTGGGAACAGGATTGGCTCCAGCTGTTTGATATAAGAACAGGTTCTAAGCAGTAGAGCCATCAGTTTGCTGCAAGCAGCTGGAAAGAAAGTATCACCTGGCTGGAGCTGCTGCTCATAACATCTTGGAGGTATAGGGCACCTGCCATAGCAGTCACTGGGGCATCATGGCAGAGCCCCCCACACAGCAGGGGGAGCAACAGCAGACAGCAAGGACCAGCCATAGCCACCTGTCACCTGCACTGCCACTGTCCCATCACACGGGTGCAGCCTGGGTTAGCAGGACACTGCATGGCTCTGCACACTGTTGGGCAGCTGGGGCAGCTCAGGGTGAGTGGTGCCAGCCCTGGGTGACACCCTCAGCAACCCCAGCTGCCCAAAAGCACACAGAGCTGCACAGTACCCTGCCAACCCAGGCCGCACCCATGCAATGGGACAGTGGCTGGTCCCCACTGCTCCATACTGTGCAGGGGGGCTCTGCCATGAGAACCCAGTGACCCCCAATGGAACTGCTACTGCTGGTGAGTGTGGGGCTTTTTTTTTTTTGTGCCCA
>NW_017729024.1:95088378-95103644 GCF_001723915.1 Gavialis gangeticus
GTTTTTTTTTTTTTGTGCCCAGATGTTGGGGCCATGCAAGGCAGTCATCAAAGGGGCTTGGGGGGCAGGCGGGAGATAGGGCCAGGTGGGGGTCACCTCATGGTCCCCTCCTCCAGCCCCCCACCCACTACTTACCAGCTAGAAGGCCCAATAATCCCAATGGCTGCTACTACTGCTGGTCAGTGTAGGACTTTTTTTCTTTTTAAAGTGTCAGGAGGCTGGGGCATCCATCAAAGGCCTGGAGGTGCAAGCCAGGGGTAGGGCCAGGCAGGGCAGCCATCAGAGGTCTGGGGGTGCAAGCAAGGGATGGGGCCAGGTGGGGCAGAAATCTGGGGAGCTGGGGGAGCAAGCAAGGGTGGGGCATGTGGGCCCTCCAAAGGAGGGGTGGTAGCCCCTGAGGGGGTCATGTGCCCCTTGTTGGGGGGGCTGTAACCCCTGTGGGAGGCTGCACCCTGCAGGGCGAAGGACCCAGGGGACCCACTTCTCCTGACTAACCCCCTGCCCACAGCCTCCCCATGATCTACCCACACACCCCATGGCTCCCCACATTCCTCCACAGCCACCCACATCCCCCTACCCCTCCTCCCACCCCCCTTATGCAAACCTCATATCCCCCCAGCACTCACCTTGCATGCCCAGCTGCCAGAATGAGACCTGCTGGCAGGAGCTGTGGCTTTAGGGGTAGCTGTCCCCACATCCCGGTTAGTGAAGGGGTCAGGAGGAGCTCTAACAGCTCTATGGTAAGAAAACCACAAAAGGCAAACAGCAAAACATATAGGTATTTAGAATTCATTTGATGAGAGAGACACTGGTAGGCTTCCAAATTGCTTTAACACTGTAAATATATCAATAAAACATTGCCCAACTGATTGCTGTCTCTCTGTCTCGCTCTCTCTCTATATATATGCTTGTCTTTTGTTTTAATTGTGGAGGAACATGGATTTTAGGGCATTTTACACAGTGACTGGGATTTTTTTTTTTATCAGGGATTTTTCATTTTTCAAATAGGGAACACCAGAATACCTGCTAGGGAGGCAAGTGGCAGGACCCAGGCAGAGGACCCTGTTCAGAGCTGGCACCTCAGACCCAGCTGGAGGTGGTTGACCTCCCGGCCAATTGCAGCCAGGAGGACATGCTTTGACAGCTCAGAGCAGGCCACCACACCTGGAACATCTTCCAGGCAATAGCTGCCCGGGTGGCCAGGCAGGGGGCACACATGGCAGTAGTGCTGCACAGGCCATCCCTGCAGCCACAGCCTATTGGCAGCTGGCCCAGAGGGGGCAGATGCCTCTACTGGCTGTGCAGTCCTCATCCAGGTCTGGCAGGTACTCAGCAGGTCACAGCCAGGCAGCAGCCCCTGCTGCCAGACTGCTGTAGTGGGTAAAAGGTGCAGGAAACTCTCGGTTAGGGCTACTTCAGCAGTCCAGCTGGCACAAGGGGTAGTGTCCTAGGTACCAATTGGCCAGGCCCAAGAAGCTCCCGAGAGTGAGTAGCCCTGAGCTACTAGCCAGGGCAGCTTTTTGTATGGATGGGGCCAGGACAGGACAGCTTTTTACATTTCTGGGGCCAGCACGCTAGCTCCCTCTGGCTGCAGATCTGGGAGAAGCCAGGCAGGGTTATTTTGCCCCAAGTGGCACAACTTGCACCACACCAAAGTGCGTGTCCAGGCACATGTCCTGAGGCAAAAAGCCCCGGCTCAAATTTGCACCAATTCTATTTGAGCTACTGCAACTGCACATGCCTCCATGTGTGGACATGCCCATACGTTGCAGAACTAGACTCTCAAGTGTCCTGTAGCAGACACTCAGGAGGGAGATGGGTTGGTAAGTTGCTGATGATTGTAGGCTTTTGCTGTGCTTGGGTAGGCCAGTGATAAGTGTCCTGATAAGTCTGCTTAGTGGTGATGGTTAGGAGATATCTCCAGAAGCAAACAACTTATGAAATGGTGTGAACCTTGGCAGCTATTCCATTTTATTTCTCTGGACTTTTGCTTTTCTCTCCCTCTCTCTCTTTCCATCTTTTCTTTAGCCTTTTTTTCTTTTAACAGTGCTTTTGTCAGATGAAGATTATCTTATCCTGCCACACCAAATTGGTCCCATCAGAAGGACTATTTACAGTGCCAACTAATTTCACCGGTGGAGAGGAGACATTTAGATCAGAGAGCGAGAGCTTAGTGGCAAATGATCTGTTTTACAATGGTAGATAATTGCTGTAATTATAGCAGGTATGTTTGAAGTCCGTTCCTAATACAATGACATCACTTATACAGTGTTATATTTTTTGTAAAAAAAAAAAAGAGGATAATTCAAGAGACACCAGGAAAAACAAAGCATGAGGAGACATAAGAACATGTATTATAGTGATGAGTACTATGAAAATTCCTGTAAATAAAATGAAAGTGAAACATCATGAAGCACAGCAAAAAAACACAGATTTACAATCATAGCAGTCATCAGCATGTTATACTTTCCTTGCATGTTAACCTAAGCTTGATTAAAATGTGTTTTTCCAATTCCTCTGGATACCTTAAAATAATTTTAAAGACATTTGCTGGAATTTGTGTTAAGCTAACTGGTCTGTAATTTCCTAGTATGGCTCTAGGTCCCTTCTTTAATTGGATTATGCTGGCTACTTTCCAGCCTTCAGGGTTCTCTTCTGAACTAAGTGAACTTGTAACAACATATGTGATAAAGCTTCTCCAATTCCTGTTCTGACTTCCCTTTGCACTTTTTAAAGAATGTTATGCAGTCCTAAGGCCTAAACAATTTTAAAAGCTTAACCTTTTCACCACCATTTGTGGAAATTGTGTACTCTGTAGAGTCTAAAAGAAAATATATATTTAAATGGAGAGATTTAAAACACTCCTCTTTGGAGATTTATCCCTCATGTAGGCTGGGATTTCTAACCATTGATTTGCAGGAATCCCCCTATGGCTCCACCAACCTGATTTGCACCTGCAAAAGAAAGATAAACCAAGAAAATATGGTAGTGTACAGTTTAGTTGGTGCTGGTACCATTGAGAAATTGGATTCATAAATTTGGTACCATGAGCTATACCATCTATCCCTTTCTTATAGAGCATTTAAAACATAATGGCTATTGAAATACTGCCTATTCAGTTGCCAGCAGCATCATTGAATAATATTGATGTCTCCACAGCACTAGGTTTCCCTGTTATGCTAAAAATGTAACTGCCACAGATACAAGGCAGAAGTATTTGCCACTGGACTTCTACAAAAAGTCCATGACATGTTTATTTAGGAGACTTAGCTGTGCCCTATAATGTCAAGTACATCACATCCTGTCTCACCTCTCCCCATCCCCCTGGTTTATGAATAAATAATCCATGCATTCACATTTCCCACTTGTCAAACCCAGGCAGCAGTGAAAATAAGCAGCACAAATTGGCAGATAATGCACCTTATTTCCATGTAGAAGCAGGTGCATTTTCTTCAGCATAAGTGGCAAGATGACACTGATCCACTCTGACAGGCAGGCTGATCTAAAATTACTCAGCACACTTTGCCACTGGTAGAGGGAGTGTCTCCCATGAGCTTGTTCTGAAACTCTTCAATCCCCAGGGTGCTAATTAAAATTTACTGGATAATATTTGAAAGGCTCAATGGCCCTAGTTACAGCAATTATCAGTTACTAAATGTTAGTGCCAGAGATGGCACCTGATGATTGGCTCTCTTATTCAAGTTTTTTTTTTTAATCTTTCCCTTCAGTTCTTGAAGTAGCTGGATCAGTTGCATGTCTCAATTGGGTTTAGACTAAAAATCACTTGGCTAGAAGTTTAATTATCAGGTTCTTATTGGGCTTTCTGCCAGGCTCCTGGTTATCAGGTTATAAAAGAGACAAATTCTTACAAAAACCTGTCCAAATGAAACAAGGCCCCCAAAACCCACTCCCAGCATAACTGTAGTAACCTATAGAAGAGGTCAGCTAAGTGCCATGACAGAGTGGAAATTACAGCACTTCCTAATCACACTCACAGCTAATAGTTCAAATTTGCTCAACAGTTATATGAAGTCAAGACCAGTTAATCCATCTAGCAAGTGTTGTAAACAAACTATCAAATCAATGTATCATAGACATCTACATAGCCCTTCAGCAAAGTCCATAGCCCAGTCAACTGCAAGATCATTCTTTTACCTTGTAAGCATTTTCAGGATCTTCTGTAAGGAATAATATTTTAAAATATTTTGTAATCACCAAAAGAAGCATGCATTTTTATACTCCTAGATATTGCTCTGGGGTAAATTATTTATAGTCATCACACAGTCTTTGATTTTCATTCCCAAGCATTTGTACTCTATAGACTGTGCTGCAGCCAATCCCATGTGAGGATGCCAGTATAAGAGAAGGTTGTAGGAAGCTTCCTCTTCCATTCCCATTTTTTACCCTGATTCATGGATCAGCCACAGCTTTGCCTTTATGCTCTATTAAGCACAGTTCAGGGATAGTTCCTCAATAAATACAAGGCAAAAAAAAGGGAGGCAGCAGCCTTCTTCGCATTTGCCTTGGATATGGCCACCCCTGTGGGGTATGTTCATTGAGTTGGAACCAGATCTGTGTTCCCACTAAGCATCATATCTCTACAAGTCACTTTCCCTCTGGTACAATGTACCTCTAAACTTAACTCTAGGGAGACTTATGCCCAGCTTTGTTTTGTTTGGTTTTGTTTTGGGGGCTAAAATCTATCCCTCTACCAATTTAGTAATCAACTATCTTAAAATGTAGCCACTCCTACAGTGAAATGTGGTGGTGCTTTTTGACAGAGCAACAATTTAGGGCAGGAAACAAATAAAAACTGCCTGAAATTACAAAAGCAGCCATGTTAACCATTTTTAGAATTGCAAATTTGCATTTGGTTGATTTGGCTTACTTTCTACCACAGGGCGAAGCAGAGGTGGCTGCAAGGGGAGGATGTTTTAGTGCAAGAGTCTCAAAGTCCTTAGGTCCCATGGGCTGCGTGAGGGTCACTGAGCTGGTTTGCAGGCTAGACTGGGACTGTGCATCGTCCAAGGTGCCAGATCTAGCCCACACACTGTGTGCAATACACAATGTTGGCAGGGCTTATACCACACCACATGCAGGACTGGCAGGGCTGTTTGCTGCCTATAGCACGTGGGCTAGACCTGGGGCTACAGGCAGCAGAGGAGTGTTGTGCCATATGAAGCACCAGATCCAGGCTATGTGCTGCTGGCAACACATCCCATGCTGGTCCTGCATGCCACATGAGCAGTAATCCCCAGGCCTAGTGTGTGCTGCATGTGGTGCACAGAACTAGACTGGCTGTGCACATTACATGTGGTATAGGGACAGGCATGAGGTTTGTGCCACATGCTGTGCCCCTCTGGACCAGCCCTGCAAGCTGGCTCTCCTACGGCCCTCTCCAGACAAGCCCCATAGCCCATGTGCAGAGCTGGTCTGGTAGGGCACTGCATGCAACATATACCCCAGCCTGATCCCCTGTGCTTTGTATGGGATGCATGATCCCAGGTCTAGAAAAGGGAAACATGGATGGATAAGAAGGAAAACATCAAGCAGCAAAAATGAAAGGGTAGAAAAAGAAGAGAAGCACTGTCTTATATCACATGTATGAGGTATTGTCATATAGAGAGAACAAGAAAAAAAAAAGAGCTGATAGAAACATCTTAGGTCATGGACAGGTAATGCCTTAGCAATAAATATGCCCTAGTGATACTACAGAACTAGGCATATAGCCCTTCAAGCTGCTTGTAACACTAACAAGATACTGTAAGAGCTATAAAATATTAGCACTTTCAAAGGGTAAAGTCTCAAAAGCACTTCTTTTTCTAGCACTATGTGTATCATCTGTACAGTTACACATCTTGTCACAGGGGTTTCTAGAATCCCATAGTCCTTTGCTCTCCTTCTCCAATTGTCCCCGCTCCCCCCCCAGCACCCCGAAATCTGGCTCCCTTATAGCCCACCTACTTGGGACCCTCCCACTGCAAATGTTCAGACAGGAGCAACGAAAGCAGCTCTTCTCACCCACATCCTCGTTGCAGGGCAGGGATCGTCTTTGGTAGCTGTTGCTTTTTAGTAGTTTCCAGCTGATCTATGACAGCCTCCTCCCTTTCCTGTGGAAATAGACGGCAGGCTATCAGTGATGAGGTCTGGAGTCCCCTGACGGTGTAGGGACCTAAGGAACAGCACCCTATCACCCCCTGGCTGGAAAGCCCAGCTTTATGGGGACTTTGTGTCTGTGCATGCCTGTACACCCTCATAGCACTACATTTTTGTAGTACCAAAAAGGGCCGAGATGCTTTGTAACTTCCGAATGAGTGCCTTCTCGTATATTTTAGAAACTTCACTTTTAAACTAAAAATACAATTCCTAAGGTTCTGTTCTAATGAAGGATAACTATCTTTTGTATCCAAGGATAAATCTCTTTTGTATCCATAGACTGATGTTATACAAACCACTGAACATTGTATCGGAGAAATGCTCTGTATATATACACACACACCTTGAAAGCTTCTTCAGACAATCTTGTTTCCTTATAGGGTCCTTGATGGAATCAATGCAAGTCTCATTAAACCTCAGCCAGATATCCTGAATACAGATGGCTGGGAGTATTTTTGACACAACGGTCCTCCATCAGAAATATTCGTTGCAATTGAAGCTTACGTGTTTCCAGTACAGCAGAATGGAGTTTTAGTCAAAGAGAGTGAGCAAGTCCAACCCCCAGAGTAGAGCAGGGGTGTCAAACTCACCCTGGACCACAGGCTGGATTTGGATCTCAGGGGCTACTCTTGGGCCAGACCACAGAAGCAGCAACAAATGGAGGTGGGTCCATGGTTGGGCAGAAACACGGGTCAGGGGCTGAGTGGTAGTGTGGTTCTGTGCTTGGGCAGTCACACGAGTCTAGAGGCCTGCTGCTGATGGCCATATCCACTGGGGTCAGGGACCGCAAATTCTATGTCAGGCCCTCCAACCTCTGGTAGACTGCCAGACTCTGGTTGACCTGAATGGAATAGTTCTACAGGCCATATCCAGCCTGTGGCCCATATGTTTAACACTCCTGTAATAGATGCTATGGCATTCATTTGGTGTGCAAAAGAACTAGATTCACGTCACTGATTTCCCCAGTTTAGATTGGGAATTTGAAGCTGGATTTCCTAAATCCCAGGCAAGTCCCCTAACTACTGGAACAGAAAGAGACTGACTATGTCTGAGAAAATTAAATACGTAATTTTACAAAGTGGAACAGCACTAGTAGAAGAAAAGAAAGATGAGAAAGAGAAAGAAACTGAATCTTTACCCAGAGGTTGGCACTTATCTGGGATAAGAAAAAAAATCAAAATTCAAGCCCCAGGTTGGTTACATAGTTTAATAGTTGGTAGGGTCGGAAGGGACCTGAGCAGATCATCAAGTCCGACCCCCTGCCATGGCAGGAAAGAGTACTGGGTCAAACGACCCCGGCAATGTGTCTATCTAGCCTCCATGTCCCAGCCTTTGCAATTTACCCAACACTTTCAAAGCTTTGTTTCATTTGGATGCAGAATGAGAAAATTCCTTTGAATTTCTCAGATTTTCATAAAAACAGGAAAACTAGTGTCTGTCAGTCCTCATCCTGCACAGGGGTGAACCTCATTAATTGTCATGAGCAATACTTTTGTTCTTTGCCTGTCAACCAAAATAAGCAATCATATGACCATAGAATAACCCTTCTCAAGGCTCAGCCATCCCCCTTTAACAGACTCAGCTCTGCTGTCAGAAGACACTTGGCTAGTAGTTGCTATAAACAAGTTTCTCTCTATCCCATCCCAAGTTTGTACAGGTTTGAATGGTATTTATTTAAAAATGGATATCAACAAATGCCACAGATGAACAGAGCATTAAAAAATATCAGATCTCCCATAAATGTTCTGTTGAGTGCAAATGGCTCCGCAAGTATTCCTGGGCGTCTTCATGCAAACTTCTTGAAGCAGAGTTTGAGAAAGGGGAATTGTAGAGATGCCATCAGGATGTGTCAGTCCTGCTCCTGTCACAGATGACACTCGGTTATGCTGTTTCTGAGATCTGAAAATATTGACACAATGTTTGAGCTAGATCCAGCCAGCCCTTCAAATTGAATTTAAACCTCCCTCCAAAGTACATCTAGTGGGCATTATACCTGAGAGCGTATTTTCTCCCTTCCAAAGCAAGTGGTTTCTGATTGCATGTGCAACTGCCAAAATAAATCCTGCTGAGATGCTGGAAAGAAGGAGACTCTCCTTCCTATGCAGAATTGCAGCTAACACTATGCTGGCAACAAATGCCAAGAGAGATTGCTGAGAGGAATACAGGAAAATCCTCTGCACATCCGCTTATTTGGCAGTACATGGGGCTCTTCTCAGCTTTCTCTCTAGTTGATTTTATTTCTAAGTGTGTTTGCTTGTTTGATCATTAACTTAAAGGGCATGATTCTAATTTTATGTGCATCAGGTTCATCCCTATGCAACTACATTGACTTCTGTGAAAATTCCTCCCAGTTTTCACTGGGGTATCTTAAAATAGGAATCTTTTTTCCTCCACAAGGTCCAAATCTTTTGGATGAGTGGGTAAACAATTGCAGCCTGCAGGTTTCAATCCACTCCCCCAGAACCCTTTTTAGTCAAGTCTTACTTATTTTTATTTAAAAGCCAACTATTCACCTCCATAGTATCCTTGTACCTTAGCACTTTGTCAGCAAGTGTTCACACTGAACCTGCATTCTCAATCCAACACAATAATAAATAGTAATAATAATAAACTGTTTTCTGAAAGATAATAGAACAATCACCCCTTAAAATGTCCAGTTACATTTTAAAAGAATCAGAGAGGATGCTTAGCTCTGCTTCCATACACTTAAATATTTTCAGAAACGTAGGGCTTTAATCCTGAAATCAGTGCCAGGAAGCTCATTTGAACTACTAGGTTGATAAGTTTCTGACTTCAGAGCTTCTGCATGCTATCTCATTTGGGGAACTTGAATGTGGGTTGCAGCAGTCACAAGCGTAGGATGCATTTGAGCCAGCTCAACAGTAGCAAATAGAAGGCTTTCAGGTGTTAACCATGTGTGTCCTAAGTTCACCCCATGCCAGCTGCTGGGCTCAGTGCTAGAAATAGGAAGCCAATGTGGTTTTCATCCCAGCTTCTTACCCAACTAGCAGTCTAAAGCTGGCTTCTCTCTCTGCCTGCCCCTGTAATATGTGTATAAAAAAACACATGCACGCACGCACACCCCCGCCCCTATATCTATAGATATACAAGGGGGGAGGGGGTGTCAGGGCTTATTGTGAGAATACAGCTCTCCTTTTCCAATGACACCATTCTGGTAGGGTAGCATGGCCCAGGCATTCGCATTCACAATCTCTGCTAGTCAGTTATTGCTTTGCTAGATTTCTGCTCTCTGCCACACCACTATTTTTCAAAATTATTCTCCCATTTTTAAAGCAAATTGTGAACCAAATAACTTCAAAATGTTAGTCAAACTTCCCAATCGAGTTGAACAAATATGCAGAACAAGCTTGAGAACCCAAAAGCCACTTCAAGCCCTTTCTGCCTTCTTCAGGATCAGAAATACAGAAAGAATAGAATTTATTTCCAAAACCAGAACAGGAAAAGTTCAGAAACCCATCACTTCTTTTGGTTTTTATTTTATTCTACATCTATTTGTATCTTTAAAAAAAATAACAATCAAACAAAACTTTGCTTCAAATTCAAAGCAAATCATTGCAGCTTCCCCTCCCAAGATATATATATTTTTAAATTCTCGGCAAAAACAGTCTAACCCATAAGGGCAATTAAAACAATACACATTTTTAACCACCTTGGATGTGAAGGGAATGGAAGAAAAAATTTTTGAGATTTGGGTAATTCAAAATCTGTTATAATGTTTAAAGCATTTTATAGGGTAAGAGTCTCTCTTTTTTTAGCAAGGAAGGGAAGAACAAACATCTCATTTAAGATGCATCGATTAGAATATATACAGTATGATACTCTACCATATGATATTCTACCATATGATACTCTACCATATCATATTATAATGCTTTCCCCCCAAAAAATTGGTCTGTATATTTAACTAAAGCACTGGCTCTTCTTAGACCATCTCAGCAGCAACATGAACTGAGTGATATGACTCAGCGGCCATACCATTTAGGTGTGACCTGAATGTCCCCTTAAAACTTCCCTGGACAGCAGCTTCTGGCTAAAAAATTTTAATCGTTTTAGTTTAGAAAGCACAATTCTCTCTTTTAACTAAAAGTTCCTAAACACAAACCAAATCTGTAAAATCATAGTAACTCTCCCTATGAGACTAGAATACAAGGTACTGAATAGTACAAGAGAAGGGCTTAGAAAGAGATTATAAAAGATGCTTCTCCTTATTGCTACTAAGAAAGGGAAGAAAAATTGCCTCAATCCAAATGTGGCAGTAGAGAAATGTTTTGATTGCCTTAACCCCACCCTCCCAAAAATATTAAATGGTGACTATAGAGAGTGAGGGGCCAGGTCTTCCCTCTCTGTACCAAGACCCAGGAATTAAATGGCAGGTCTCAAACCTTTTCTATAGGAAGTGAAGCTTTCAGGAGAAAACTTCCAAAAAAGGACACTACTCAAAAAGTAAAGAACAACAGGTCTCAACCACTGTAAATAAGACATATTTGCTCAGGTATAAGATCTACACTTTCCTACATAACTGTAAATCATTATGCACACCAGTGAAAAAGCAAAACATGGCAATAATTAAGATGAGGTTGAGGAGGAGAAAAGGTCTCTAGCCAAGTTCTGTGAAGACAAACCCAGGGACCAACCTTGCATCTTAGCCAAGGGCTGACACTTTAAATGTTTTGTTGGTTTCTCTCACCTCTTCTACCATACACAGTAAACCTTAGCAACAGTGAATAATCTAAGACATCTGTAAGAACTACTTGACATCCGTAAGAACTACTTCACGGTCAGGACAGCTAGGATCTGGAACCAACTTCCCAGGGAAGTGGTGCTGGCTCCTACCCTGGGGGTCTTTAAGAAGAGGCTTGATGCCTACCTGGCTGGAGTCATTTGAGCCCAGTTTTTTCTCCTGCCCAGGCAGGGGGTCGGACTTGAAGATCTACAAGGTCCCTTCCGACCTGACTTCTATGATTCTATCTACTGTGAAATTTCAATTTATTGCAAAGAATTTTCTCAAAAAAATAAAAAAAAAATAAAAGGAGTAGCACATGGACAAGGAACAAACACATTTCAAATGAAAGCAGCCTTTTTACAGAAAGCACATCCCTCCTACAATGGGTACAAATCAAGCCACTCATTTATCAGATTCTTCACTTCTGGGCCTTTTTTATTTTATTTTCCACCTTCCCAGAGACATGTACCCATCTCTCACATTCTCATTTTATATACAGAATGTGTCATAACTATATTAAGGATGCTGCAATTTATATTCATGATATAGGGGGTGACCTTTTCACTCATGAGTGCTGCAGTCATGTTGAGTGGCTAATGAGAGAACCCCTACTGAGTGCAGATAAATTTCAAACCTTTTGAATAATTATTAGACATTTTACTGTATTTATAAACTTCCTACATTTCAAACTGTCCCTTGATTTATAAAATCGTCTTACCGTTGTATGCGTTAATGGTAGTCTGGATCAGTTTGATGAATTGGTCATGTAGGGGCTTCCTTCCCTGGTACTGAATGACAGAGATGAGCAATGAAAAGGGGGTGGGAGCTCACAACAAAGCTGAAAGGTGAAAAAAAAGAAAAGACAAGGGAGGATGTAAGATGGTAGAGGAGGAATGAAAGAGGCAATATCCTTATTGCACTTCACCAACAATAATCTTTGTGTCTCAAGCTGTACAGAGACAGTGTGGATCGTTATGTAATCACACAGCAAGTATGTCATGTACAGGGAAACTTTCTAGGTTTTCAATATGAAATCCTGTCTCCATAGGAGTCAGTAGCAAAATTCTCACTGATTAAGCAAGAGCAGGTTTTCACCACAGTGCTTGCCACAGCAAGTACGAAAAGGGGTAGGCAAGCTTTTTGTCTTTCATAGGATGTTAAAAGGTTCTCTGGAGCTTTGACCATTCTTTGAGGGGCCTTTGAGTTTGTGAAGATGTTGAGAAGTGCCCTTGGAATATCTATAAATCCTCAAAACAAAATTCTCAACACGTTTTTGGGGGGGAAGGCAGATATCTTACATTTTACAACGTTTGCACAAAATAACAATACGCCTTAGAAACTAGAAACTGGCCTCCCACACCTTTCCATCATTTAAGCCAATTTTCAATATTTACTATTATAAATGCCATTCCCCAAACTACAATAAACTTCCTTGACAGCAGCCACACTAGCAAAAAAAAATCAAACACAATCAAAAACACCTACAAGTTAATCCTGAACCATCTATTTCAAATCTTGATCCAAACAAGAAACATTTACCCTCTTGTGAAGATTGGGAGAGTTAGGAGAGCCAGAAATACCACTGAGAATTCTTCTTTCTTAGACAGAATCAGTGCTGTCTTTCACATCCACTGGTATGCTCATGAAATAGCCTGTACCAACTGGGAAGTATGCATCTAATATGCCATAGGACCCTCTGAGCAGTCACGTTATTGATAAAGAAAGGCAAGTCATGGCCATTGTAAATATCTTTAAGCTCTTCTATGTTGTAGAAGAGACATCACAAAAGACAGGTTCTTCAAGCAGATGTCATGCAGAAAGGGAAGGGAAGGCTGTAAGGCTATGCCCCCTCTCTTCCCCTCCCTCCATCACCATTAGAGCCCCTCGCATTTTCTAGCTTCTAGGCTCTTCACTCCAGGAGTGCCCAGTGTCTTACCTATGACTCTGGGTTAACCACATGTGGAGGGCTAGAATCTCCACTCTTCAGCCAGCTCTAAGGAAAATCCTCTCATCCCTTTCAAAAAAACATATTATTGAAGGAGTAGAACTACCAGTTCTACACCACCCTCATACTTTCTGGAGCCAGCAAACCACCCCAGTAAACTAACTGGAACACATGACCAGTGGAGGTTTATCAGACAAGCTTATCAGATCATCTGAATAGGACACAAGAATAATCCAATTGATGTCAGGTATGTTACTAGGAGCATATGAATGATTAAGGCCTTAGCAATGGGAAGGGGTTATTCCAAACCAGCTGACATTGCTCAAAGCCCATCCTGTCTAAGCTAGTGGTTCTCAACCTCAACAAGCTCAGGCCACCTCCTTGGAAAATGGTACTTCTTATCTTTCACTCATTGTTTGGCTACAGAAACACACACACACACACACACACACACACACACACACAGAGTAGTATACTGCTTCTATTAATGCAGGAGTTGCAGGGGGTACTTGAGAAGGCCCTAGGGGGTATGTGCAGGTGGGCGGGGACAGAGTGTCACTACACAAGATCCCACGCTGCTACACAGGCACCACCCACCCATCCAGATGCAGGGAGCGGGGGAAGCTACCACACGGCAGCTGCTGCCGCTCTGCATCCCCCTGCTCCACTTCCAGCTGCCAGGGGTACACTCACCCAAAAAGGCTGAAAATCCCTATATTAATGCATCCAAAAGATGCATGCTTGTTTTGTGCAGCTGCATCACACATGCTCAATATAAGTCTGTGGTCTATCAAGACTCCCAAGTCCTTTCCATAGTGTTACCATCAAGCCAGGTGTCACCCATTTTGTATTTATGTTTTTGATTATTCCTCCTGAAGTGGTGCACTTTGCATTTGTCCACACTGAACTTCATTCTGTTAGGTCTAGCCCAACTTTCCAATCTGTCAAGACCCTTCTGAATTGCACTCACATCCTCCTAGGTGTTTGCAGTCCACCCAGTTTCATGTCATCTGAAACCTTGCTCTAAAAGCTTCCTATGCCACCATTCAAATAATTAATAAACACATTGAAGAGCACCAGGACAGACTCCTGTGGGACTCCACTCAAAACCTCTTGCCATTCTGACATGGACTCATTAATAATTACCCTTTGCTTGTGGCTATTGAGCCAGTTATCTATCCACCTATAGTTGTTTTATCTAACCCACATTTCTCCTATTTGTTTATGAAAAGGTCATGTGGGACCTTGTCAAAAGCCTTACTGAAGTCCACATACGCTATATCCAAAGCATTCCCTTCATCCACCCAAGTAGTTACTTTGTCAAAGAAGAAAATCAAGTTTTTTTGACATAATCTGTTTTTCATAAATCCATGCTGGCTGCTTGTGATCAACCTTTCCCCCGCTAGATGCTTGCAAATGGTCTTCATCCACTAGCCATGACAACATTGCTCAGAGAAACCACCTCTGCCTCACACAGAGCCAGAAGCACAGCATACCCTAAAGTTAAATGACCTGAGCTCTGGTAAAGAATTTGAGCTCTTTCTGCAGCAACATTAAAAATGAACAGGACACACATTAGTCACTTTCTACATTTGCACTGGTGGACCATGTCCTTAAGTAATTTTAACGCCTTACTGCATCTGTAGAAATGTGTTGGAGGTGGGATGGGAAGAGGGGTACACACACACACGTGCATGCACACACACACACACACGCAGAGTAGTATACTACCTCCAGTGAAGTCTGTTCAAAACTTGTAACTCCTTCAGTAGAGCCAGGAGTTCACCTATAGCATCAGCCCTTTTTTTGCAGTAGAGAGGCTGCTTTAACTAAACTTAGCTCCAAGCCCAGACAGCTTCCAACCTGGCCTACGCTACCACTGCAGCTGCTGTCACTACTCTGCAAAGTAGTGCCACACCTCTGCTTCTCCCTGCCACCTGGCTGTGTGAGCGAAGTCCCGCCTCACCAAAACACTGCAGAAGACACCCAGCTCAGCAGACCAAATAAAATGTCTGCCAAGGCCAGATCCGGTCTGCAGGTTGCCAACCCCTGAACTATAGGTAGAGTGAACATACATGTCCCAGTTTAGCCAAGGAAGTCCCAGATTTCAGAGGCCAGTCCTGGACAGCTTTTGAGAATTATAATGGGCATCCTAGATATGCAGAGTGGGGCGCAGTCTGGCCAGGAGTCAGAGCAGCACAGAGCACCTTGCAGGTGGGCAGGTGGGCACTGCTGCCTGCTGGGCCTGGATGTTACAGATTTCATAGACATTAGGGCTGGAAGGGACCTCGGAAGATCATCAAGTCCAGCCCCCCGCCCAAAGGGCAGGAAGTCAGCTGGGGTCATAGGATCCCAGCAAGATAAGCATCCATTTTGCTCTTGAAGGTGTTCAATGTAGGTGCTTGAACCACCTCCGATGGC
>NW_017729024.1:95103691-95106191 GCF_001723915.1 Gavialis gangeticus
ACTCCAATTTCCACATCATTAATGAAGATGTTGAACAATATGGGTCCAAGGACAGAGACTTGGGGGACCCCACTGGTCACAGGACACCATGATGAGTGACTTCCATCAATTACTACCTTCTGGGTCTGACCACAGAGCCAATTTTCCAGCCAGCAGATCATGGTAGACCCAAGGCCACAATTGGCCAGTTTCGCCAAGAGGTGATCATGGGATACCAGATCGAAGGCTTTTTTTGAAGTCAAGATATATAACATCGATCTCTTCTCCCTTGTCCAGGTGATAGGTCACCTGGTCGTAGAAGGAAATGAGATTGGTCAAGCAAGACCTACCCACAACAAACCCATGCTGGCTATCCGTTAGGATGTTGGCGTCAGCCAGTCCATTAAGGATGGCCTAGATGAATGTCCTGGATTTCCTTATGGTCAGCCTAACAATACAAAATAAACACAAATACACATCTTTTTCTTTCCTATTCTGATTTCACATACAGTACAATCTGTCAGTAAGTGAAATACGGTTTCTTTATTTACTTCCATTACATTATAGTAGTCAACATCTCAGTCGCCTATAGACATGTCTTCTGGAGTTTGATGTGGACTTTTTTAAAAAAAATTTCTGAGGGTTTCCAGGTGCCTGGAAAGTGTGCTTTGCCCTGTATTTACATATTTTAAGTATGGAGTTTGCTGGTCTGCTTTCTATCAATAAATTGTCTTTTTTCAAATCAAGAGATAACTGATGTAAAATCAGCACAATTACATTAAAGCCAATGGATCTATACTAAATTTATATTAGCTGGCCTTTGGGGCTTTTTTTCCCCCTGGTACTATGGTCTTTTCATTTTTCTTGAGTTAAGGGCAAATACAAAAAAGCATTTAGGCACTTGAAAGTACATTGAAGTCCAGTTTTCAGAGGAAAGGCTCCAAACTTCTGAGAAAGTCCTTACCTGGTATAAATTTGAAAAGTTTCTATAAGAACCTATGACAAAACAGAAAATTATCTTGTCATAATCCTCAAGTACCATATTTACTTGAATACAAGATGAGGTTCCCCACCTCAGTAAGCATAGGGCAAAAAGCCCCTCAACTTACATTCACGTACAAGGAAACCTCATTAAATATACAGTATATCATTAAGCTGCTGCCAAAAGCAGCATGTGGTCAGTAATGGAAACCAACGCTGAAGCTGATTAAATACAGCCAACATAAAGCATGACTCTAAAATATATAGCCTGTACAGGGCAAGCATACATATGGGAATGTAACACAAGGACAGGTTATTGCAGCCCATCTGAATGAGATATATATTAGTGTCCACTGAGCACAGTCCTCTTCATTCTCACAGCTGAGCAGTGCCCTTCTTTCCCATTTCCAGTGATACCTGTTTCTTCACCAGCCTTAAATGTCTGGCAAACATCACCAAATACAGTCCCAGACAGTTCACCAAGAATCCTTTTGTTGCCTCCTCCCTCACCCTGTAGCATAGGATTAGTGTGGACCCACCCTCCATGAGGTGGAGCCAGACCAGGTTGACCTGTGCCTCATCTGCATACAAATTTTTGGAGGATTGCAGGCTCATGACAAGAACACCCAGTCTGTCATAAGTTGGGAGCTAATTAGCACATGGATCCTTTGTGGGGGGTGGGGTGTATCTGGAGTACAAACACAAACTGAGCAGTGCTGAACTGTGGGGTCACTAGGGCTTGAAAAGCTGCTGACTCTGCTGTGGCCCAGCCTAATAAACTAAACTGTGTTAAATCATGAGCTTTTTGATTTTGGACTAATGTTATGCATAGATTGTACTGTACATAAGTAGGCACAAAAGTGCTGCTTAAAAGTGTGTTTATGGAGCACCTATGCTAAAACTGGCAGTAGTTTCAAAGAAAGGTAAAATGCTGAATGAACTACTATGGGCACTATATGCAAATTACTGCAGCTTTGTTTATTTGGGGGCATTTTCATTTTGGCTCCTCAATTCCATGTACTCAGGGAGACAATTAGGAAGTGGAGAGTGGGGAAGGCCTGCAGGAGGAGGAGGAAGTTGTGGGGTGGGGGGAGAGGGCAAGAAGAATACTTGAGCTCCCAGATTTATTTTCCCTGCTGTAGCTGTGGAAGGGTAACAAATTCAAAGCAAACCCCAGTAATTTGATTCTAATACCTGGAAAATTATAACAAATCCATACATTTTGCATATACAGAATCTAATTATTACAGGGTCGTCTTATACTCAGAGTGTTTTATATTCAAGTAAATACAGTAAATGGTGTTACTTCTAAAAATTAGGGTTATTTTTTACTGTAATGTTCTGTAATTTTGTGATCACAGTATCAGCCCCAAGTTCATGGTAAAGCTAAAGAGCTGAAGGTGTATAGAAGATAAAACAACAATCTAGCAGCATCATACTTCTAGTCCTGCTGTGCAGAGACAGACATTAAATACCTTATTCCTCCCACATGCACATTCAATATTCTCTGTTCTTGGAGTCAGTGGCAATGAAATACCAC
>NW_017729024.1:95111191-95131824 GCF_001723915.1 Gavialis gangeticus
TTGTTATATCCCCAGTACGGGTGGTTTATTCAATATAACTAAGCTTATCAGAAGACATACATGGAGAACGTTCCCTACATTTCCATGTAATCTTTATTTTTATTACTGGAATATTACTAGGCACAAAAACAGTCGTGCATGATGACAGGTATCTTTTCAAGGTCTGGAATTCCTACCCTACCTACCCCATAGCTGGTTTTTTGCAAAATTTTAAATACAGTTACAAATACATTTTATACCTCTCCATTATCCAGGTAGAACTTTGGAGGAAAACCGTGGTAAACTAAAAGAACAAAGAATGCAGTCACCGCTACCATTAATAGTAAACAGAATAGAAGAGTGACTTGTAAGCAGACACTTCCATTAAAAGTTTCCTCATGTATCCATATTTACAGAGGTTACTGCTTTTCAGTAGACATTTACAGATGCAGATGTTCTTCTTCTACAGATGCAGATGTTCTTCAACAGCTTCTTAAATGCATTTGGGGTCAGACTTAGTGTCAGCTGTGATTCATTTTGTAAAGCTTTATCAATTTACACCCAAACCAACAAAACCTTACTCTCCTGATAACAATAAGATACTCTGATTAGTCATACCTCTCATTCAAGTCTCTGCAGAAGAGGTGAACAAATTAAACTTGTGCTTCCTTCAGCTGATTTTCCTTCAGGTTGTTTCCTTTGGTCACTGCCTGAAAAAAGTAATTTCCATCTGTTTCCCACTCAGTTTAGAACTCCTTCATCTTGTAACAGGAATTTTTCCTCTTATGTTTTATCTCAGCTCAGAGATAAGTATTATGTTAGTAACTTAGTGTAAATTAGTTCCTCCCTTCCCCTGAAATTTCTTGAGTGAAAATCGTTTGTGACTTTTTGCATATGGAAAATGTTTACTACACAAAAGTAATACAAAAATATTTCAGAGAAAGCAAGCAAGAAAGAAACCAAGTCAATTCAACCACTCAGACAAGAGTTGAGGAAAAACTTGGAAGCAGTTCAGATATAATGGGACCTAACTAGACAATCACCCAGTAAAGCCACTTGAGCCAAAGAAGTTAAAAATGTAGACAAGCAGTTGCATTGAATGAGGTATAATCATGTCTCAATTATTCTTCCTTAAACCCATACATGGGAGCTCTGAAAATGGAGAATGATAATCATGTCAACCCTAACTATGCCTTCTTTAACTGTCCATTTTCTTAACTATTATGCCAGCTGGTGCTGAACTATTTCCTAACTCAGCTGTCTCATATACATAAAATATTTTACAACAGGTACACATTTTTATTTAGTTTTAGGAATTGATATTGGTAGGCAAAATGGAAATAGTAAGAAACATAAAAAGTAAGATAAAAATATATGGCTAAAATCCAAAAGACAGAAACATCACAATTTAACAGAAATGTTTACACTAAAAAAGAGCAAACAAATATAAGATTACCAGAACAAATGAAATCTGAAAAAAAAACAGTTAACTTTTATGATGAGCTAAATCACTGAAAATATCCAGGTTTTACAAACAAACTGCCTTTATACAAAATGACATGAAAAGCAGACATTTATGTACAGGCATTTTTATAGAATTCATCACAATAATATTTGTTTAATTTCAATGTTGGATTTAATGCTGCCCTTGCTAGAAACATCAGCACTCCACAGAGTTTGGGCACTTAATATTTGTTCTATGTGTTGCTTTTTGATTTGTAGAATTATCAATGGGCAAATTATTTTTGAATGACACTTACTAATAGCTGAAAACACAGTGGTCAGTTTGACAGAGAGAAAAAAAAAGTGACAGGAAAGACCATCAGGATTTAAATTAAATACCTTCGAAATATTAAATGGGTTAATTATCCACTACGTTAAATGGATTTTATGTAATTTGTTGCTACATTGAAATGTAAAGGTATTATTTTGGCCCACCAGAGGGAGCCCATAATATTTCATGAATACAAGAGAAACATACTGACAATTATGTGGAAAAATTAATAAGAGTTGGTTATAAGACTTATATATTGTGTAATGGACTTCCTAGTTCATCCCAGATAATGTGCCTCATCATCATGGAAAGCATGCATTAAAAAGTCAAATTCAGGAGAGTTGCACCCAGAATGCATTTGGTCCATTATACTTTTAAATGAATATGAACAGGGCATTGCATACATTTGAACAAAAAACCCACGAAATTACAATATCATTTAATGCAAGTGTATACCACAGTTAGAATTTAATGATATTGAAAAGTGAGAGTTAAAAAAAGACAAGGTACTTCCCATAGTTTTGAAAAGTTACGGTCCCCCTGAAGAGTGCTTCACAAAAATGCTAGGGTCCTGTTAGCTACATTTGAAATAGGTTGTCTTATGAAACAAAACTATTTTATAAAACCTAGTTCAGCCATCTCTATACCCCTTGCCTTGCTCCATGACAAGAAAGGAAGTTCAGTGCTCTGATGAAATAGGAGATCAGATGAACAAGAGCTAAGTTTTAAATAAATTTGGGCAGAGTCCCATCTGAGAAACATCTCTCAAAAAACTGGAGAAAATGCTGTACCGTTATCCTACTACTAAATGATAATGAGCAATATAGAGCAAGGTTGGTAACAAGAGCCATGGGCAACATATAAAACTGATTTCTGGAAAAGTTCTTTTATTTGCCTGTATGGGCTGCTGGCTAGATCAGTACTTCTCTCCCAGCCAAGGTTCTTTTCCTTGGTATCAACTGAATGGAGTTAAGTTAATCAGGCCACACAAAAGTAGTTAAGGGCAAAACACATTTGAACCAAGGAGCAGGACTTAAGCTCTAAATCTCCTATTTCTTACCCGTATGTTTTATGAGAGGGGGTTGGGTTTTTTTGGTGGTCACAGCCTTGACGATAAACTGTCATAAAAGTATTCCAGTTTCTTGAAAAATTGGTGAATTAGAAATCAGGCAATTCTCTGTCGCAGAATGTTTAATATATTACAAGTATACAAACTCCTGATGAACTGGTTTGGGGGGCGTTTTTTGGGAGGGAGGGGTTGGAAGGTTAATCTTAATGAGAAAAGCAACAAACTACAATCTTAGAAAATGAAACTTTCCTTTATCCACAGAATGAGCCCCAACGTGATCTGTGCCACATAAATGAGCTGCAGACCTGATCTTCAGGGATCAGAGGACCTTTCTGTTCTGCACTCATTCGATCTCCAGCAATTTTACAGCTTCTCTGCTACCGGGAATACGCATGTTTGTGACCACTGGTAAAATCTCAGAAATAATTATGAGAAATGTTGCATTTGAAAAAAAAAGAATGTTTTCCCCTTGTTTTTTTGCATTGAATTTCCCAGGAATATTTGAAGGAATGAGAATGTTGACAAAAAGATGTCATTGAAGATTAGAGAATATTCACTGAACACAAACTCTGAATTCATAAGTTATACTTGCAATGTATTGTCCACTTTAAGATTTATGCTCAGTCAATCAAGGATAAAATAATTATCATGTGACTGTTATGTCCAAGCAAAACCAACAAAGCTTGAATTACTGTATTTCAATTATCAAATCTATCTATAAGAGACTGCTCTTTAACAATATCTGGACCATAATTATATAGAGAAATTATTTGACTATGGAAGTACTATAAGTTACCACAGGTAGATCACGAACAGAAAAGACCAAGCTCAAAGAAATTATTTGCTACAGTTCTAAAACTTAGCCGTCTCCTTGTCTGAGACCACATTTCACAACCGCTACTAATCAGCTGTCAGATGGAAACCACTTTCATGCTTTACCAGCTTCAGTTAGATTTGAACAAGTGGGTTAAGAAGTGAAAAGCTTCATATCACAGTACTTATCAGTGAGTCAGTTGACCAGGAGCAGTTTTGTCAGCAGTTATCTTACCCTTAGTAAGCCCACAAGATGTGTTGTAGCTTAGGAGTTAGACACAGAAGTGATGGTGAGTTCATTAAGTTAACATGGATTCATACTGTCATCGGCATAAAGTCTCCCAAAACCTAGGCTCTGTGCCAATATTTTGCAATCACTAAATCACAATTGTTGCGCCACAACATTTTTCTTGGCATTGCACAATCCTGGCCTGTAACAGTAAAGGATTTCAGGCCACTAACCAGTACCTCAGGTACTGCCCCATCTTCCACTCTTGAACAGCACTGGATGTTGTGCACAATTTTCTGACTAATTAGCTGTTCATCAACTCTATTATTAAACAAATATGAAGCAGCTGTAGCTCTCAAAGTATGATTACTTATAAAACCCTTCAAATCCAGCCTCACTTACACAGCCTCCCTATAGTTTTACTCAATTGATTAACTCCAACCTGTTTATCACTAAACCATTCATTTAATTTAACAATCCGCTAAGGCCTCAGTTAAAATGCATCATGTGTCTCCTTCCTGGGCATTTAATAAGTGCCCACATCTACTGTGTCTTCTAATCTCTTTCTTAATGAGCATCTCCAGCCCTAATAATTTAAAAGGATGTCAAGATGAGCCTCAATTAAAAAAAATGTTTGGGAAGGCATCAACAATGGCAGATGTTAAGATGGTGGAAAATAAATGACCATTTTATTGTTTACCAGTGATCAAAGCTTCAGGTAGAAAAAAAAAAGAACAAAGTATTCAAGGCCAGGTTCAACAAGGAACATAGGCACCACTGCAACTTTTATATCCACTTTTTCCTACCTGGAGCTACAATGAGGGCATCTGGCTCCCAGAATAGGTGCCACAGCTGAGTTGCAGCCCACTCTTACAATGCCAGGGATGAATTCACTGCCTTCAAATATGATCCATATCAGCCAGCATGCTAAACAGCTAGCTGAAAGCAAATATGGAAGAGAGGGGATTGTTTTAAAAAATCAGACTGGGATTCAGAGTTGGAACCCTGGAGTTAGGTACTTAAGTTGTTTCTTTACAAAAATGGAAGAGGATTGGCTTCTTTTAAACAAAATGCTCTGCCATTGGCCCCTTTTATACAATAGCTCACTGGCTGAAACAATCAACCAGGATTTGGGAAACCTGGATTCTGTGTCCTTCCCTCAGGAAGGACCCACATATCTCAGGTGCGCGGCCAAAAACATCAGCTTTATAGAAGCATCTGGGGTAGTCCCACTCCACCCCTCCTGCCGCAGCTCTTCTATCTTGAGCCAATAGAATCTTGAATTCTCTTGAAAAGGAGGAAGCATAATTCTCTGACCCAGTCCTCAGTGCACCTGGGACAGATGCGCATTTCTCTCATTTCCAACTCCCAGAACCATGTATATATGGTATCCAAAGCATAAACAATCTTTGAAGCAGGAACAAAAACCTAAATCACACTTCACCCAACTTTGTGCCTTAAATCACTGGACTAGAGGTTCATGCTTCTTTCTTTGAGCCAATGAATATCAAATGTCCTCTTTTGGCAAAGTTTCGATAGGAAAGGGATGGAGAAACAATACTTATTTTCCACCCTGGAACAACCTATAGAAGAGTGGTTAGGGCAATCACCTGGAAGAAGGGGTGTGCGGATTTGAAATATAGAGACCATATCCTGAGTGAGTGCTTGCTATAAAAGAAATTGTTTACTACCACTGCATCTTGCAAGTAGCCCAATCCTATTGGTGTGTTAGGCAACCCCCTCAGCAGACTTGCACAAAAAAAATCCTAGTTGCTGGGTCCCAAGGTAGTTTAGGTTATTCAGACCTGTCCACACACAGAAAGCTTTGCCAGCTCTAGGTAGCCAGGGAACTTTATTGTCAAAAGTAAAGTGTCTATGAATTTTAAGTGCTTCCAGTGGTAGGTGGCAGTTGATCTAGGTTTTTCAGGATGGCAGTTTTGATTTTGGATACACTTATTCTGCCTATATTCCGGTCCAGGTGCTTAAATCCTTCCACCCCATCCCAATCTGGCCCTTAGCTTCTCTGCTCAAAATGTACCCTACAAGCTGCAGTGGGCCCTGCAATGACTCTTTTAGTCCAGTCTTAGAAGTGCCAGGACAACAGTGGGTTAGTGATTCTGGAAAATTACTGTTTTAAGCAAGAGTGGTTCTTTTCTAGTAACTATTGCTTTCTTCAAACAGGAATATTGTACAATGGGTCTTTCTTTTATTTTATGCTCATAAAGGAAAGGAGTTACGTTTGATAAATAGTCACTTTCAAATTAAATAGGCTCAAAGTCTGTTCCAGAATACCTTCTATTAGGCCTTACTAAAAAACACACAAGCTAGAGCATCATCCAGACCTTGTAAATTGGGGGGGGGAAAGGCAGGAATGGTATAAAGGTAGCCTAAAAGTCCTGTACCCAGTGGAGTGTGAATTTCTCTGCTGACCACCCTGTGAAAGACAGCTGTAAAGCCATCTTCTGTGGGGCCTTTGCAAGCCCTCCTACAAGAGATGTGCTGACACAGGGATGTTATGAGAAAAGGGGAGTAGACAAACAGCTAGCATTGCAGAGGTTCTACGTAGCACCGCATCTCATCAGATCAATCCTTCAAGCAACTGTAATTTAGACAAAATCCCAAGGCATTTTACATTATGCCAGGGGCCACTGCAGCCCTGGAGCTTTCCAAGATGAGGCAGATACACAGATGACTTAAAAGGCTACCTATCTCTGGACTGTGAGTTCACTATTTTGAACTTTATAGTAGAAGGGTAAATCTGGTTCAAGTATATCAGGAGACTCCAATAAAGCCATTAAATCCCAGGTACCTCCATGTGCAAGGCCTATGAGATCATATACTATTTTCTCTTTCAATGTTTCCCTGGAGTTCCCTGCCAGAGCAACTTGTTTTGGAAAAGACAGAGATAGAGGCATTCCCTGGAGTAGTGTAGGCAACACATCCAGGATTTGCTTGTTTCTGAAAGGAATTACCATTAAAGGTTCCTGTTAAACAGGAGGAAGAAGAGCCTGCTTTGTGCCCCCTAAGAGCAATAAGGCAAACAGGCCTTGATCATCTAAGAGAATCATGTTGTGACCCCAAATCTAGCCAACACAGAGCAGTATGCTTTCTATACAACATGGCATGAACAGTATGCATTACATTTTCAACTTGTTTCTGAAGATTCAAAGGCCTTTGAAGACCAGGGCTTCAGAGCAAGAGACCTTTTGTCAGGTCTAAGAGAGTGACCAGGTGGAGAAGGGTTAACATGCGTCTCCTCCTTTAGTAAAAAAATAAAAAACCAAACTAAATAAGAACACAAACCCAACATCCAGCGTGCATTCAGAATTCTTCAATAACTCAGCCGCAAATACTTGCAAAGAAAGGGAAAAATAAATCATTAAGGAAACATATTTCAATGTCAAGCTTTAAAGGGATAATTATAAACAATAGAAAGGACTTTTTTAATTATGAAAAATACCATGACAGTATGCTTTTAAATTATATATAATGGAAAACAAGGTGAGTCACATAATCATACTCCTTTTGACACATAACAATCTTCATCAGCAGTCTTCATCCTGCCCCCATGTCAAGACTTCATAAAGGGGGCAGGTTCCCTTAAGGATGTGAACATACATCTAATCTAGTGCTCTGAAAACCCTTATGCACTCACCCACAAGAACTGCATCTTTTGAAACCACTTAACTTACTGTAGAACAAGTGCTGGTTAAGACATTATAAAATATTCATTGAATATCTCTTAGTATATTTAAGTAACAAGCAAACCAGATTGAAGACCTCACAGATAGAATATTTATGATAAAACTTTAAATCCCCTTGGACTTTGTTGAATGTAACCTGAGAGAGATGCTGTTCAGTGTGTGACTGACTGACTGTTCTGACTACTTATGCACACTGGATTCATCTAGGAGTATACAAAAAAAATAATTGTTGGAGCTGAAACTACCTTATTTTTGTAGGACTGGAATTTTTTCCCATTCTTAGAATAATAATACATATCCTAATAAACATGCAAGAGACATTTTACTTTAGACTAAAATTAATTACGTGTCATCCCATGAATTATTTTTCCATACCTTACGCTAGTACATAGATGTATACATCCATCGTCAGAATTGGAAATCTAGGTTACTTAGAGGTTGTGATCCAATACTAAATGCACAACATGCCCCAGTCAGATCTGAAATGGGGAACCTTGCCCAACAACAGGATTTAAAATTAAAAATGAAACCTTCTGCAGCAGATGCCTAGAATATTAAAATACAGACCCGCATAGAAGATGGCATAGGCAAAATGCTGAAGGGCATTGGAAAAGCAAGCCATTACTTCTTATTTAGTTGGTGCCATAAAGTTAGGGTAATTTAAGGAGCCATATGAAATAAAATAAAAAGAAAGCAAATATTTCCTTACGGAAAACCTGAGAAATCATAGCCATAGTGACAAATGATGTATCAGGAACTGAAAACAGATGAATAACTATGGGCATCTATACATGTGCTCGGGCTGGGGAAGAGAGGAGGGCTGCTTTAATTAGAGCGGCTCTCAGAGCTGCTCTAATTAAAGCACCTGCACCATCACGTGTATTCAGCGTCCAGGATTTCAAAATGGTGGTGGGGGTGCTTTAACTAAAGCTCATGATGCGGAGGCTGCTGGAGTGCACTAATTAACATGCTCCAGTAGATTCGCAGCAGACTCGATTAATCGAGTATGTTCCAATGCATGCTAATTAGCATGAATCAGAGCAGAGCTCTGTCATGTGTATAGGTGCCCTTTATGATTATCAATAACATGGTCAAATCAAGCTAGGACAAAATCCAAATGATAATAAGACTTTATGCTTCCAAGTAAAACCAGATTGTCAGGGGATGGTAATAGGGAGTAACCATTTTATTTTCCTGCAACCTCTGACATCCTAGCATTGTACAATTGACCATCTGAATGATGGGTGATTTCTTCTTTCATCTGAAACATCAGGTATTAGCTAGGGGCAAAGGGAAGATACCAGAATAGAAAGAACACTAATGTGATCCTCTCTGGCACTTTTGATGTTCCTACTTTATGCAACCTCTTTAATTAGAGCTCAGTAAATCTTCTGTAATAGACAGCACATAGGGAAAAGAGATTTATTTGACAACATTGTTTGTATCTGCCAGTGACATATGAATACGTATAGAGCTGTGTAGTAAGTGTGGAAGAACAAAGTGAACATTTCCTTGTTTGATGAGATGTAAGGTATAGAATAATTCTATTGTCCAGTAAGCACAATTAACAGTTTTAGCTGACAGCTCCTTTTTTCCCTTAATTTATATCCTGCAAGAGGATAAATGATGGCTCTGATCGATTACCTTGTGCTACCATCTTCTGCAGCCTATCCAAATATCAAATCAAAAGAAAATGGAAGAGTAATAAAAATAAAAACTAGCTGTAAAAAAGCCTTCTGTTGCTTCTGTTCTTTTCAAATTGACAAATTGTGTAGCTAAATGACTGCCACCATGCCAGAAGAGCAGGACATGAGAAATAGATGCTGGGTCTTTCAGTGCACCTTCAACCATACCCACTGGGCTCAATGGCATCCCTGTGCTGAGCTCTGGACATCACTTTAGCAGCTCATAGCAGCTTAAATAAGCTACAGCACAAAATCAATGTGGGGCCAGTATAACCAGCCCCACCTTTCTCCCCACTTACAAGCACAGTGTACCAGGGGAAAGAAGGGAAAGATTGAGCAGATGGAGATGTATCTTTAAGGCTACTGACAGATATTAAAAAGAAGGTGCAATAGTATCTCATGTGGGATCCCAGCAATTGACCTCCCGCCATGCCACCCAGACATTATTCAGCATTATTATGGGCACCCCATGCACTGGCAATCTTTACACCTGTGGCTAGGAGCCCTGTCAGCTGATGCAGGTCCCAGAAATGGGAGTGCATGGTGTGTTCCCATGACTGAGAGCCTCATCAGTGTTTTGAACTCCCAGGCATGGGGGCACACCATGTGCTTCCATAGCTGGAAGCTCTGTCAGCTGATTAGGGCTCCCTGTAATCCTCAGGTCCTTTTCTGCAGAGCTGCTGCTTAGCCAGTCAGTCCCGAGGCTGTAGCAGTGCCTGGGAATCTTCTGTTCTAAGTGTAGGACTTAGCACTTTTCCTTGTTGAATCTCATGAGATTTATTTTGGCCCAATCCTCCAATTTGTCTAGGTCACTCTGAATCCTAGCCCTACCCTCCAATGTATCTACTACACCCCCAGCTTGGTGTCTCCCATGAACTTGCTGAGGGTACAATCCATCCCATCTTCCAGACCATTAACGAAGATATTAAACAAAACCAGCTCCAGGACCAACCCCTGGGGCACTCTACTTGATACCAGCTAGACACTGAGCCATTGATTCGTACCCACTGAGCCTGACAATCCAGCCAGCTTTCTGTCCACATTACAGTCCACTCTTCCAACCCATACTTCCTCAGCTTGCTTGCAAGAATGCTGTGGGACACAGTATCAAAAGCCTTGCTAAAGTCAAGGTATATTCTGTCCACTGTTTTCCCTGCATCGACAAAGCCAGTCATTTCATCATAGAAGGTAATCAGGTTGGTCAGGCATGACTTATCCTTGGTGAATCCATGCTGACTGTTCCTGATCACCTTCTTTTCCTCCAAGTGCTTAGAAATACATTCCTTGAGGACCTGTTCCATGATTTTTCTGGGGACTGAGGTGAGGCTTACTGGTCTGTAGTTGGCTGGATTCTCCTTCTTCCCTTTCTTAAAGATGGACACTATATTTGCCCTTTTCCAATAATCTGGGACCTCCCCCAATCACCATGAGTAGAGGTGTACCGATACATTGGTCTGACATTGGGTCAGTATTGATATAAAGAAAACTGGCTGTATCAGATATCAGCCCAATGGGGCTGATAATTTAGCTGATAAATGCCCATGATGCACACAGCTGCAGCACAGCACTCAGGCAGCAAGAAGCAGAGCTGGCAGCATGAAGAGCTGCCTCCAGCTGGTAAGTCCAGTGTGGTAGAAGGGGAGTGGGGAGGGAAGGGGCATATCACCTGTGGTGAGGGAGGGAGCAGGGGCAGGATCAGGTGTTGCCCAGGCAGGGTGGGGGAGCAGAGACGCACCTCGTTGTGGGAGAAGCAGCTCCCGCTGTTGCTTGCACCCTGGAAGGGCAGGGGGAGGGGGCGTGTGCCCCCTGAATCTGTGCAGGGCAGGTGCGTGGGTGGAGGTGGGCTGTTGAGCCAGGGCTGAGCCAGGTATCTGGTAGCAGCAGCACTGGGAGCAGAGCAGTGGTGAAATTTGGTGTGGATGCATCATCCTCCCAGTGCCACCAGTGCCCGCTCTGATCCCAGCCGCTGCCAAGAAGGAGTACTTCAGCCTTTTTCTCATCATCTGTCACTGGGTTGCCTCCCCCATTCAGTAAGGGACCCACACTTTCCTTGACCTTCCTCTTGTTGCTAAAAGATTAATGAGTTAATTACATCTTAAGTGTAACCTGTGTCAGGGGCCATAGGCTCAGTATTACCAGGACTGTGAGCTCTGGAAGAAGCATGAAACCCATTATTTGGATTAACCCTTTCTGTGCTGTATCTTGTGCAAGGTCTCACAGACAATAATCTTCAGTGCATCCATCAAATTATTTAGAATTCACATAAGGCCTTAAACGATGTACCTGACACAAATATTGACTATGGTGCTTACTTCCCCTTGTAAGAAATAGAAATTGAAAAGAAGAAACAGAGACAGAGACAGGTGGTAAAAAAGATGATGTGCTTTACCAGTAGAACTTTCTGTGTCTGACCACACCAACATTTAACAAATATTTTGAATTTTAAAGGAAAATGGCAAAAAGGAAACTACATACAAAATAGCTTCATCATTAAAATAGCACTTAAACTCAGTAGTTAAAGATTCTTGGAAATGTATGGACTCAACATGCTTAAAATTGCTACTTGGGGCCAATTGCCTGCTTATGCTATGCAGTATGGTGGGCAGCAAACAAGGACAACTAAAAGAAGAAATAGCTATAAAGAGGTAGCTTTATCTCCTGTTCTGTCCTTCATGTTCCCTCTGTCTCCATACACAATGCATGTCTCTATCCAAAATTCAAGGAAATGATGTTGCTAAGCAAGAGGGCATTCAGAGAACTGCATGGGATCTCTCACATGGTTTGTGAGATTTGATTAGGTGTACACAATTTCTCCACCAGCCCTATATTATTCCATATTCTTCTATATTTTACCGAAAGGTATGACTAGCTTCCATGAGTTGTAATTTTGAGACTAGAAACACAAATCTTACAAAAGAATTTCCCTGGAATGGTACTAAATAACTCTGAGTGTCTCTATATAAAAGTATAAAGAATCCTTGGTATCCAAATGTTTTTTTTCTTGCTTCAGGAAACCTACTTTACATAAATCCTCCTTCCCTACCAAGCACTCCTCCCCACCTTTACCTAGGATAGTGGAATTCCAAACACAGCAATCAAACTGGCAGATGAGTCAGATTTGCTTATTATATTGTACTCACAAGTGTAAAAGAAGTGATGCCATTTCTGCTCTCATTATTTATTGATGTCAAAAGGTGCGATTTAAAATTCTGCTCTTTAATTTTTTCCATGACAGTCAAAGAGATTTTTTTTCCGTACGGCTTACAAAACATTCTAAGCACTAAGGAACTGCAATTTCTCATCTTGATGCTGTTTAGAGAAATAATTTTGGTTTAACAGGTCTATCTTTTTCATAAAAGAGAAAAAAACCTCCAAACCACTTACAGTCATCAGAATTTCCAGGTCCCAGTTTCATAAAAGTAGAAGAGTATATCCTGTTACTAAAGCCAAATTAGCCTTTTCAAGATAGATTCCTCCTCCACTTTCTACTATTATAGTATTCTTTACTTCATGTACAAGAATGGTATTATCAAAACTGTCCAAATGACTTAGAATCTAAGTCCCCTATTCAAAAGTGACTTATGGGTGAGATCCACAAAAAGATTCAGGCAGTGCAACACTTAACTTCTTGGTGGAATTCACAACCTCAAGTCATACCCCAAAACTGTCTATACGGTATGTGTGGTGGGGGCAGGGAGGGAGTATATGCTAAAGAAAGGGACTCAGAAAGCAGCAAGCAGAGCAAGTTGCTGCTTAAGATAGCTAGTAGGAAATGATATGGAGAGGGGCATATATATACTAATGTGAGAAGCATGAAGAACAAACAGGAAGTACTGGAGGCCCTAGTACAAGCACAGAATTATGATATAATTGGAATTATAGAGACATGGTAGGATGGGATAGTTCACATGACTGGTCATGGATGGTATAGCTTGTTCAGGAAGGATAGGCAGGGGGATAAAGGAGGAGGGATTGCCCTATATGTAAAAGCAACGTACACATATTCTCAGGTACAGTACAAAGTGGAAAGAAGGAAAGAAGGCCTGTTGAAAACCTCTGGGTAAAGGTCAGAGTGGAGAGGAGCAGAGGGGATCTCATGGTGGCCATCTGCTATAAGCCACCAAACCAAAACGAGGAGACGGATGAGGCCTTCTTTAAACAAGTGATGGAAGCTTCCAAATGGCAGGACTTGGTTGACATGGGGGATTTTAATTATTGTAGCATCTGCTGGGAGGGAAACATAGCAATGCACAAGCAGTCTAATCTAGCAAATTCTTGAAATGTGTTGAGGATAACTTTTCGATACAAATGGTAGGGAGGTCAACTAAGGAGGAAGCTCTTGACTTATTGCCCACAAACAGATAGGAATTGGTTAAGAATATGAAGGTGTAAAGTAATTTGGATGACAGTGTCCACAAAATGTTAGTGTTCAAGATCCTAAAAAAAGAAAGGAAGGTGAGCAGCAGAATGAAAACATTTCCGAAAAATGAACTTTACCAAAATTAAGAACATGGTGGACAGGATTACCTGAGAGGCAAGTCTGAAAGGAAAGGAAGTCCAAGCGAGTTTAAGGAGGCTGTTTTATGGACACAGGAACAAGCTATCCTGATATGACAAAAGAATGGGAACTGAAACAGGAGACATGCCGGGCTAGATAGTCATCTCTTTAATGAGTTGAAAATCAAAAAGGAATGCTATAAAAAATGGAAACTTGGTCACAGTATTGGGAAGAGTATAAAACTAATGCATGAGTGTGCAAAAAGAAAATTAGGAATGCCAAGAATTCATGATGCAACTGGTAAGAAGACATAAAAGACAATAAAAAGGCATCTTGCAAGTATGCCAAAAGTTAAGAGGAAGGCCAAAGAAACCATCATAGGTCCCTTAATGAAACGCCAAAGTCAGTCTAATTGCAGATGATGCAAAAAAGGTTTTTTTAAAATGTCTTTTTTACGTCAGTCTTTACAAATACAGGCTGAGTCAGGAGGGCTGGATGGGATGCAATGTAGGGTACTAAAGGAATCCTTCTTTCCAATGGCCAACCAGCATTTATAACACTTTGTCCTCCTGGATGATGTGCCTCCATTCTTACCTATCATGAGCTATCTCCTCCCAGTCCTGTCCTACAGGTTTCATCTTATATTGTTCCTTAACTGTTAGTGAGGCCTACCTAGAAGATGTACTATCAGTTTATGACTATAGGTAATTTTGAAGTTTCTCAATTCCTCCACATGGTGGATCCACACTAACTGCTGTGAATGCATGGCACCTTTAATGAAGGGCAGTTTCATGATATTTCATAGTTCTTCATTACTTCTTTGCCTCTCTTTTCCCTTCTCTGGTCTTTCATTGGTCCATTTATCTTCCTGAGAATACTGTCTTGTAAACGAATCAGTTTCTGTTCCTCTTTCAGCATCATGCACAAAATGTCACGCCATACATCACTACAGGTCTAATAAAGGTGTTGTATAGCTGCAATTTCATTCTTCTGGACAGTATCTTGGACCTAAATTGGTTGAAAAAATTTGACACTGGATATCCTTTTTGACAACTCATGGAGATTTCCTGAGGTTCCAGATGATTGTAAAAGGGCAAATGTAGTGCCTATCTTTAAGAGCACTACATAGATGCATCTCAAGCAGGTCCAAGGAGGTGATACTCCCCCTCTATGCAGCACTGGTCAGGCTGCAGCTGGAGTACTGCGTCCAGTTCTGGGTGCTGCACTTCAAGAGGGATGTGGACAACATGGAGAGGGTCCAGAGGAGGGCCACTCGCATGATCAGGGGGCAGCAGAGCAGGCCTTATGAGGAGAGGCTACGGGACCTGAACCTGTTCAGCCCCCAGAAGAGAAAGCTGAGGGGGGATCTAGTGGCCTGTTACAAACTACAAACTCAGGGGGGACCAGCAGGCACTGGGGAAGTCCCTGTTCCCCCGAGCACTGCCAGGAGTGACCAGGAATAACGGTCACAAGCTGGCAGAGGGTAAATTTAGGCTAGATATCAGGAGGCACTACTTCATGGTCAGGGCGGCTAGGATTTGGAACCAACTTCCAAGAGAAGTGGTGCCGGCTCCTACCCTGGGGGTCTTTAAGAGGAGGCTAGATGTACACCATGCTGGGGTCGTTTGTCCCCAGTATTCTTTCCTGCCATGGCAAGGGGTCAGACTAGATGATCTACTCAGGTCCCTTCCGACCCTAGAAACTATGAAACTATGAAGAGAGAGAAGATGAGGGCCCAGAGAATTACAGACCAGTCATCCTGACCTTGATACCTAGAAAGAACATGGAGCAAGTCCAAAAGGAATCTATTATGAAGCACCTAGAGAAGAACTAGGTAAACAAGTACAGTTAGCATGACATCACCAAGATCAAGTCATGCCTAAAAACCTGATTAACTTCTAAAATAAGGTAACAGACTCTGCAGAAAGGGGGAGAACAATGGATGTTACATGCCTTGATTTTAGCAAGGCTTTTGAATTTGGCTCTCACAACATTCTCATTAACAAGGTAAGGAAATAAGAACTAGATGAAAATACTGCAAGGTGGATACATACCTGGTTGGATCATTGTGCTCAACAAGTAGTCATCAATAGCTCAATGTCTAATTGAAAGGATGTATCAAGTTGGGTTCCCCACGGGTCTATTCTGGGTCTAGTACTGTATTGTTCATTCTTCATTAGCAATTTATATGATCAGGGAAGTCAACCTGTGGCTCCAAATTTGGTGCCATCATGCGGGTTTTGGCTGCTACAGCCACTATCCACACTTCCATGAGAGAGACAGCCTGGGATAAGATGGTCTTCATCTCTGTTCTAAAGGTAAGAGTGTGTTCTCTTACAGGTTGGCTGATCTACTCTGAAGGGCTTTCAACTAGGTTCATCAGGGGACAGGGAAGCAGAGGATAAGGAGAACCTAGGATCATCAAGCCACAAGCAATGCACTGGATCACCCCAGGTAAGCACTAAGGGGCCCAATAGACATCAGGATAGGGGGTACCAAGGGCACCCATTGTGGGGCTTAAATGTCTCTACACTAATGCTAAGAGCAGGGGGAACAAGCAGGAGGAACTTGCTCTCCTGCTTGCAAGCAACAACTTTGACCTGGTTGGACTAACTGAAACCTGCCTACTCACAATTGGGCAGTAGGCTTTGAGGGTTACAGGTTGTATAGATGGGACAGAGTGGGGAAAAGGGAGTGGGGGGTGTTGCTTTCTATGGTAAGGAACAATATACATCCTCTATAATCAAGATGGGATCAGAGGAGTGCCAAACTGAGGTACTGTGGATCAGTATACAAGGAGGCCGGGGGGAAAGGGACTTGGTAGTGGGGATCTACTATAAACCACCACACCCAGAGGATGAGCTAGACCTGGAATTCTCCAGACAGCTCTCAGAGGCCATATGGTCAAGAGATATGGTTGTCATGGATGACCTAAACTACCCTGACATCTGCTGGGAGGAGCAGTTGGGCAAATCTAACTGCTCACATAGGTTCTTAACCTGCATACGGGACCTCCACCTAATGCAGAAGTTGGATTCCACTAGGGGAAATGCCTTGCTGGACAAGCATCTAGCTGGGGTCATCTGACCACAATGCTCTTTCCTGCCCAGAGCAGGGGTTCGGACTTGATGACCTACTGAGGTCCCTTCCAACCCTAACATCTATAAATCTATTAATCTATAATGGCATTAAGTGAACACTTAGTACATTTGCAGGTTACAACATGTTGGGTGGGCTTACAGGCACTCTGAAGGGGAGAGCTAGGATATAGAATGGCCTGGATAAACTGGAAAAATGTTCTATGAGCAATCAGATGAAATTCAGCAAGGATAAGTACAAAGTCCTGTATTTGGGACAGAAAAGCTGCATACACAAATACAGACTGGGGAATGTATGACTAGGCTGCAGTACTGCAGAGAAGGACCCACAGGTTATAGTAGACCATAATCTGAATATGAGCTGATGGTGTGCTTTTGTAGCAAAAAGGTTAACAGCATACTGGATTGTTTTAAAAGTATTCATTTGCAAATCAAGAGAAGAGATTCTCTGGCCCTATTCAGCACTGGTGAGGCCTCACCTAGACTACTGTGTCCAGTTTTGGGTCCATTACTTCAAGATGGACAGATTGGAAAGAGTCCAATGCAGAGCAACTCAAATATCTCGGGGCTTGGGAAGCAGGATTTGTGAAGAAAGTCTGAAAGAATTAGGGTTACTTAGTCTGGAAACAAGACTTCAAAATACCTGTAGGTTGATTATAGAGAGGATGGGCTTTTATCTGTGGCCTCAAGCAGCATTAGAGGAAATTTCCATTGGAGATTAGAAGGAACTTTCTGATGATGATGGCAGTCAAGCATTGGAACAGGCTACCTGGAGAAGCTGTTGAATTTCCATCTCTGGAAATCTGTAAATGCAGGTTGGGCAGACACTTGGCTGGGACAGTTTGGGCAGGAAGCTGGACTAAATGATCTTGAGAAGTCCCTTTCAGCCCTACTATTGTATAATCCTAAATCCTTTCTTTCAAGGATAAAGCAGGCATAAGTCCTTTCTTTTAAAACACAGCTCAAGTAGATGGTGCTGTGGCAATATGTTCCACGCAATAGCTTTGTGATGAGGGTACTCCAGTCACACTTACAAAAGGAGGAAACATAGCGGGACACTTAGTTTTTGTATCCTCACAGGATATAGTCGGGAGGTAGACACTAAGTAAGTCATCACTGTAAAGACTCAGACCCCTTTGGCTATCCCTTGAAGCAGAACTGTGGGACTTTGCAAATGTGAAAACTGAGGTGCTTTCAGACATTGAATGCCTCCATGGTTACTCAGCAGCTGGACAAGGTTTGTAATGTTGGACTTAAGTCTAGAACCATGAAAAGACTTTTATGCCCAAGACCATCCTAACTCCCACTTTAGACACTGCAGTGAGTTGCCTAATATCACACAGAAAATTTGAGACAAAAAAAGAGAACTGAACCCAACCTTAATCATCCTTCCTCTTTTTGATACAGTGTTCCTATTTATAAGAAGAACTTCAAAAATATTGAGACTTCCTTGTTTGTCTTCAGACCAGTTTGAAAAGTCCCTGTAACTTTGTAACTAGCATTGCATTTGTAATATTTTCCCCTTGCTTTTCATAGCAATTGACAAGGAAAGTAATTCTGGGGATGTGGAAGGGTACAGCCAAAAGATACATGCAATGACCCTTCCCTTGGGTTGTCATTTTAAATGTTGTCCATGTGAAAATGTCTGAAAAGGAAGAGAAATGAACTGCGACCTAACAAAACACAAATCCATTCCATTATTTTACTGCAGCTTTTCCATTTGGTATGCAGTCAGCCCTGCCTTTTATATAAATATTGCTTCAGGATTTCAGAGCAGATAAGGCTGATGTTGGAGAACAGTACAGGAAGGAAGCACACAGGTATCCCAGTGAAATTTTGCTTTGTGAATAATGATTATGATAATAATTAATAATTATTCTATGCCTTTGGAGAATTGCACTAATTGGCAATCTCCTGTTTTAAAAGTCCTAATATTTTATTTCTGCTTATTGCTAACTATCAAGTGGAATGCTAATGGAAATGTGGACGACTGGTATTGTAATAATTACAACTGTAATCACATGAACTCTTCTGTAGCTAACCTCTAATTAAAATAAATCAGATGATGTAAAAATCTGGTTGCATACAGCTAAGTTTCCAAGAATATCTATTATTGGGGGAAATTATTTTCCTATATTGAATGAATGCAGAACCTCCAACACTGGAAATATAGGAAGAGATGCCATGGATTTCAGACTGCAAGGGGAAACCCTGGAACCTGGAGAAGTATTGCTGATTCAGTGGAAATTAGAGATGAGGGATGCTCCCCGGAAGAGACAGAGAGGTTCGAGAGGAGGAGGGAAATCATACATTTACCAGAGAATTCAACCCAGTACTGAATTAAACTGTTGCATTACGCAGACAGCTATGGCTAAAGAATATGGATAAAATAATTTTAAAGGACCCAGGAGTTCATTGACACAGTTGCATTCCTCCTTTGGCTGTGCTGCATGTGAGCTCTCAGCCTGGGGTCTAGCTGGAGTGCCTGCTTTCACATAGCTCCAAAGCCCAAGAAGTGAGTGCTGCCATGGCCTCTTTCCCCATGCTGCTGAATTCAACAGGGAAAGGAAGGGCAAGCAGTAGTGTTCATCCTCTGGGCTATGGAGCCACACGAAAGCAGGGGCTTTGGCCAGACCTTGTCCTGCATCAGCTGCTGAGTTCAGAGCTCACTGCTCATGTGGAGCTCTGCAAGGAGCCCATGCTGGCCAGGCAGTGAGCTCAGAGCTCACTGTGCATGCACAGCACAGCCAAAATCAGGGGAACTGCACCTGGCTTGCCCTGTTCCTGGATGCATTACTAAGATCACCTTCTGCTTAGCAGTCTATATCCCAATGAATTATTCAGAGTGGGATTTTAAAATGTGCCTGTGTGAATACTGCAATGTTTGTTTTTTAGTATTTGTATGTAGAAAAGCATAATATGACATTTACCATTAAAGGGGGAAAGGGGTCAAGAGGCTTCCTTGGATGACCAGAGAAATCCAGAGCAGCCTAAAGACAAAAAGGGGAGCACATAAGCAGTGGAAACAGGGAAAGATTACTAAAGAGGAGTTTACCTCCTCAGCTCACAGTCGTAGGAAGGCAGTTAGAAGGGCCAAAGCTACCATGGAGCTGAGGATGGCATCCCAAGTTAAGGATAACAAAAAATTGTTTTTCAGACGTATAAGGAGTAAAAGGAAGGCCAAGGGTGGAATAGGACCACTACTGAATGGGCAAAAGCAATTGGTAACAGACAGGGAGGATAAAGCTGAACTCCTCAATGAGTTCTTTGCCTCAGTCTTCCTAAATGAGGAGCAAGACAAGTCTCACATGGTAGAGAGGAAACAGCAGGGCACCAGACTACCAAGCGTTGACCCTGAGGTGTTGCAGAGTCACTTGGAAGGACTGGATGTATTTAAGTCAGCAGGCCCAGATAAGCTCCATCCAAGGGTACTGAAGACACTGGCCAATATCATTGCACAGCCACTGGCAAGAATATTTGAGCACTCGTGGCACACGGGACAGGTCCCGGAGGACTGGAAAAGGGCTAATGTGGTCCCTATTTTCAAGAAGGGGAGGAAGGAGGATCCAGGTAACTATAGGCCAGTCAGTCTCACCACCATCCTTGGCAAAGTCTTTGAAAAGATTATTAAGGCTCATAAATGTGAGAGCCCAGCAGGAAAAATTATGCTGAGGGGAAACCAGCACAGGTTTGTAGCAGGTAGATCATGCCTGACTAATCTAGTCTCCTTTTATGACCAGGTTACAAAACACCTCGACGCAGGAGAAGGGGTTGATATCATTTA
>NW_017729024.1:95136824-95145716 GCF_001723915.1 Gavialis gangeticus
AGGGCACCTGGACCTCTTCAGCCTCCGCAAGAGAAGGTTGAGAAGCGACCTTGTGGCTGCCTATGAATTAATCATGGGGGCGCAGAAGGGGATTGGTGAGGCTCTACTCACCAAGGCGCCCGTGGGGGTCACAAGAAATAATGGCCATAAGCTAGAAGAGAGCAGATTTAGACAGGACATCAGGAGGAACTTCTTTACAGTTAGAGTGGCCAAAGTCTGGAATGGGGTCCCAAGGGAGGTGGTGCTTTCCCCTACCCTAGGGGTCTTCAAGAGGAGGTTGGATGGGCATCTGGCTGGGCTCATCTGACCCCATCATTCTTTACTGCCTGTGCAGGGGCTCGGACTCGATGATCTATTGAGGTCCCTTCCAACCCTAACATCTATGAATCTATGAAAATTCTTCCTCTTCCCTCTCCAACTCTTGCCATCATTTCTCCAAGGTCCCAGTCCTTCTTCAGGATCAGTTAGGACAGACCCTACCAATGTTGGCTATAAATGCCCTCCCCAGCAGTTCGCAATACAGTATTAAGCCCATATTCATTTACTTTTATAAATACTTCAGGTCAGTTTTTTAAACATTTTAAATCTCTCTTTACACCAAGCTGTCTCATCAATGAAAGTTCAGAAGAAATACATTTTTGTTGTTGAAAAATTGTTGTGTACCACACAAGGCTCGATTATATAAACACCATAATAAGATTTCAGCTTTTGCATTTGCTAAAGCTATCTTGGCACCTCTGAAGTGCTTGGTAGCAATTGGCTCTGTCTTGTGTCTAAAATAGCATGGATAGGACTGCATGCCAATCTCTGTAACAGCACATCGCTTGTTGTGTCTTATATTATTGATTAAAGGCTACTCATTAAGCACCATAATAATGAAACAGGAGTGAAAGCAAGTGAACAAAATATAAGTTAGTTAGAATAAGAAACGTACCAGCAGCCTCATAATTGAAATTTAGGGCATGAGATTCAAAAATGTCCAGATGGATGGAAATCTTGATAACTGTGGCTTCTTCACAAAATAACAATTTGTGTAAGTCACTAAAAAAAACATGTGAGGTTTTAATCTTCCTGCTCCCCTCTTTCATGGTGTCTCGCTTTGAGGCAGCTCTTTATTTTTCCCGTGGAGATCATGCTGAAATAAACTGCCAAACATCCCTTACACCTCCATGCCATCTAATTATAGCCTGTAACACTCGAGAGTGCTGACAGTGCTGAGCTATTGACTCTTGACACTCTCTAAAGCACTTAATTATCTTTTCACATAAGGCCCTTTCAACCTGTCAACTTCTTTGTATTGTTTATGAAAAAAGTTGCATATTAAGATTTCAGGACTATGCACCTGGAGTCAAACTTGAACACATGCACATAGACTGTTTAAAGGAGTGCTTCATAAATGACAGGGGAAGAGTCTAAAAGCTTACTTGACATGATGGACTACTCAAATGAATCAGGGGAGCAGGCTTTGGCCCATTGTGCAGGGAATGGCAAACAAATTGGCATTAACTGGAAAGCATCTTGAAGTTTTTGCACAAACCTAATACAATACCTTAACCAACATATGACTGATACTTAAAAAATATTTAAAAGATTTTGCTTCTATGTTTACATGTCTCTAGTTCATGGTCCCAGAAACTAGAACCACATGTAGAAATGTGGCTGTAGCAGAAGAAAAAAAAAATCTTATTTTCATAGTATTTTTAGCCCAAATGGAAGTAGAAGGTAAATTTTTACCTTATTTTATGAAGATCCCTCTCCTACTTTTGTAGAAATCTGAGTAGTTACTATAGCACCCAGATAGCTTGATGCTTATCCAAATCAGACATTATAGGGTAAGATTTTCTAATGCATCCAAGTATCTTAGCACTTCAGAAAATGCTATCCTTAACCTGCTGGGACTCACCTGGCACTTGTCATTTGGAAGTATGATCTCAAATATTGTTTCTAAATTCATTTCAATGTTGATTAGCTAGTCATAACAGAGTTAAACAACATGCAAACTGAGGTAGCCTTTTCTTAAAGCTCTTTGAAAATTCAAGGGTAGGAGGGCAGGGGACAAATTTTAATATTTGAAGATCAACATACGTATAAAATCCTTTTGATTTGAAACTTGTAGGCATAATTTGACTGAAAGTATGAAACTGACTTTGAATCTCTCTTCTCTAACAGCAGCTATACATATGCATGTGTATTCAACCAGCTAGTGACATGAGTAACTGATTTTTAAGTCTGAATATCAAATATCAGGACTGGATACTTTACAAATAAACTGTTATTTTTGTACATATAATGCAAGAGTTTTCAATAATGACAGCTTTGTAAACAAAAGGACTCAGTTGTAAATGGTTCATAGAGTCAAACCTGCCACATTTTGTATTTGGTCAGTACTGGTGGACCACATCTCTTTAGAGCACTTCAGAAAACATATTTTTGTGCCAGTATAGATGGGGAATAAATGAAATATTTTTCAAGATTTTTTATGAAGCATTTCAGCATCTTCTTAATTATGAACTGATCAAAACAACAGGTCTTTTAAATGCAGAGGTTTGAGAAAAAGTTCAATTATCCAGTTTTCTGATATCCTATCACACTGCACTAATACAGACTTGCTTGATTTATTATGAGGCTCACTAATTGTTCAGTCCTTCCCTTATCCTGTGATAAAATGCAGCGCACCTAATTGTACGCACAGAGAAGATTAAGCACAACAACAGCTGCATATCATACATGCAGAAATTGTCAGGGGAGCAAGGCTGAGTCTATGGTGAAGTAATTGTGCAAGTAAATAAAAAAGGGTCATGCTCTATTGGATTTTGGTTAGGTGGCACTAAAAGATGGATCCAACACAGAAGGAGAAGAAATTACTAACTGTAGACTGCTCCTTTTCGACCAGTATCAAGCCATCCTTATAACAATTAAGTTCTTTTGGAAAGCAAATTAAAAGAAGAATGGCTCCTAAATCAAATGTTTATCCAAATAGTTCATGCCTTTTAAGTTATTAGTACAAAAGATTAGGCGATGAACATCTGGGGATATCATTTCCTTTAGGGCCACCGGTGACATGATAAATCACAGGAGTGAAGTAAGGTGCCAAAACCCCAGGAAGGTACAAGAGAGATTAGAATCCCAAAATCCAGACTTTTTTCTTGTTTTGGAAACTTTGTAAACAAATGCATTCATACCCCATTGAGATGACCCCATTCTTCCTTCCCATAGCTGCCTCCTTCTTGCCCCCTGAGTTTTGACAGAAGTTCCCCACACTACTTTTCTTCCATATCCCTCTGTATCTACTTAGTTTTGGAAAAGACCCTTGCCATCTTCTTTCCAACCTGTATTTGTTTGCCCCTCATAAGCAGGTTTCTGAGTTGCCCCTTTGTACCTTCCAAAGGTATATTCTACTGCCCTAACAATTTTTCCCTGTAGTGTCACTACAGGAGTTCTACCTATTCCTCCAGTATTAGTGATTGTTTAACTTTCTGGAGCATAAGTGTGGTAGCACATCACTTTACTCTAGATTTGCCTTACCTGGGTTCTGAGTCTGAAAATGATGTTTTCCAAATCAGAGCACTTGATTTGCCAGATGTTCTAGACCGTAGTGGGAGAACTGCAAAGTGTGTGTGGGGCAGGGGCAGGGGGGATGCAGTGATCCTGTGGCACTACCTGAATCTTTCATTCCTGCTCTACTCAAACTTAAATCCAACTGCCTGGAAGGGGCAGTGACATTCCGTTTCAGACAGCACTGGTGGGGTCAATTGACTTCATGGCTTAATATAAAATAATTTATATTCCAGCTAATTGCTCTTCACTCCACAGGTGTTAATGAGTCTCTCTCATTTCACTGGTCTTGATGTTTCAAGCTATCCTTTCTTCTGCAATTTTGCTGTCTGTTAGCCATTCTTAGTACTAACTCTCTTCTATTCCACAGCCTTGCAGAGTATTCTTCATTCTAGCTAAAAACCTTAATTCAAGTGTGGTAATATTAACTCAGGTGAACATTAACTTGGATGTGGAAATGAATAACAATAAAGTGTTGGATTAGAAAGCTAGTTTTTGTATTACAAATCATAGAATCATAAAATCAATGAGTCGGAAGGGACCTAGACAGATCTCGGGTGCTCTCGGGTGACAGCGTAGAGAGTCCCAGGAAGGATGCGAGTCCCCCAACAGTTAGTAATCTGAGTAAGAGATGTATATTTAATTACCATGACTACAGGGCTAATGAAACAATATATTTTGAATTATTTTTTCCTAGTTTGTTGTGTTTTTTAAATTCAGTATATATATAATCTAGCACATGGGTGATAAACCTCCAGCCTACAGGCCAAATGTGGCCCATTGAGCCTTGGAATTTGGCCTTCAGAGTTCCCCATGGTTTGGGAAGTTTTGCAGCAGGCAAGAGTGGTGGTAGTTAATACTGCCACCCTCTCCACTGCAAAAAATTCCAAGTCCAATGTGGTGGGTCAGAGCTGGACCATGAACCTCGCCCACAGCCAGATCAGACCAAGCAGCTGGGTGAGGACCAGGCTGCCCCTCCTTCCCCCCACCAAGGCAAGCTACACCCCCTTTCCTCCATCCAGCCAGACTGGGGATGAACCAAGCCCCCTTCCACCATATGGCTGGATCAGAACCAGGCTGCCCTTGACAGTGGCCGAATAGGGCCCCCGTTTCCACTTAACTGGAGAAAACGTGTTGCGTTGATACACCACATCATCTGCACCCTCCTTTTCAGAATCCTAGATCGCCTTATAGGCATGGCTATACGTTATATAATGTGTCCATATACTTCACTTTTTTATACTCATACCCCATCCACTTGAAACTTATTTAACTATTCCAAGCCACAAGGTAAAAATGGATGGGGAGAAGAAGGGGCAGAGAAGGCAGCAGACACTTTAACAAAAGGACAGGTTTTTTGTTTATTAAAGCTTCATTATAATATATTATATGATTCCTAGAGGTAGTTTTAATTGAATTATAATATGTCTCTTACTTTTGTTCAGATTGCAGAGCTTCAGTTCATGGTTCTCTAACCACTCACAAGGCTCCATATACCAAAATTCAATTATAAACAGAAACCACATATTGTAAACCTTTATTTTAACAGGCTTTACATTAGCCATAGATGTCTGATCAAGACTCAAACTTAGATTTCTGGCCCAGGAATTAATATGTTTTCTTGTATAAGATCTATAGTAAGATATTCTAAATTGCAGGTGGAGGAAAAATTAATTGTTTATCAGTTGTTACACGCCATTGCTCTCCTGCGATTTAAAGAGACACTTAAAAGTATCCTTTTCTCTCCTGTAAGTCAAAATTTTGTAAAAGCAAATTCTGTGAATACAAAGAATACAAAAAAAATGCATTATGGGACTAAACATGGCCTTCTGATACATGGGACTGGGGTAAAAATGATATATAAGATTGTGTATGTGTGCACATGGGCACGTGCATGAATGTATGCATAAATATTACAAGTTTGTATTATTTTAAAGAGCATTCAACTTTTTCCCCATAATCTTTGTGCAATTAGTTTCCTTAGTTTTGCTTAAAATTTGAAGCACTGATAATTTCCAATTCATTGTGGTAGAAAGGGAAATCAAAATATTTTAAAATAAGAAATATCCAATTGCATTAGATATGCCCACCTTGTCTCGCCATAGAACAAAGATTTAACCAAAATTCTCCACAAATCAGCACTTCTCCAGAGCTTGCTACAAGCAGCACCAACCTCAAAAATACATTTACTTTCAATTTCTACTTCCTCAGCCCCTAAATCTGCAGCTGCAACAGAAAGAGAAAATCATTACAATATAATATAAATCTTAAGGAGTCCATTAATGCATATGTCAGGCAGGAGTGTTATGCTGTTTCACAGTGGACAACACCATAACAGTTTGGCCTTGTGAACCACCTGCTTTATTAATGTTGAAATCTGGTGACCACAGTTTTAAAACATATGTTGAAAAACTGGACATTATTCAAAGAGGGGCACAATAATGCTATGAAGCCTTCAGTAACAGCCTTATTATAAGAGATTTGCATAAAATCAATCTATTTAGCTTAACTAAAATCAGGCAGTGAAGTGACTTGATCAATGTCTAGAAGTACCTACTTGAAAAGAAAATTTCTGATAGAGATGACTTTTTAATAGAGTAGACACAAGCAAAATAAAATCTGCTGGTCAAAAACTAAAATCAGTCACATTTCGGATACAAATATTTTTACAGGTAATTTTTATAGGTTATTAACTGTTGGAACAACATACCATGTACTTAAAGAGATCACTTGAAATCTTAAAATGAAGAGTGGATGCCAATAGAAAAGATATGTTCCAGATCAATAAGAAATTACGGCTTGAGGGAAGAACAATTTGGACAAAGACTATGGCTTGTGTTAGGCATAAGGCCAGAATAAATAGCTCTGTGGTACCTCTGGCCTTGAAATCTATTAATCTATTTGCCATGCCACAGTCTCTCCCTGATCAAACTCTACAGCATCCTTTTGACAACTACAACAGATGCTTACATGAAAAGGAAATATCAGGTGCATTTTATTTGCCTTTAGTATGATGTAAGCACTGGAGACAAGGTAGAGAGCTAGCACACTGTGACTAGTCAGCACTCCACAGGCTTCCAGCAAGCACTCCACAGAGCACAGTTTGGGATCTACTCACGTATATAGTAGTTCCCAAAAAGTGGATATCACAGCACTGTGGTCATAATTCACAAGACAGGACAGGTACACTTACAGGGAAATGGCACATGGCAGACAGACAGATCCTTTATATCCATATTTAGCTCGCCTATATGCTGTGTGTAGTTAGTTCTCAAAGGTATTTGGCCCTCAGCAGCTCCACAGCTGTTTACAAACAGAAAACAGAAGTCACAAGAGTTGGATTTTCCCAAATTATATTTCCTTTGGACTACTGTGATGATGGCTTTAAGGACCTGTTTACAAATAAATCCAAATTCTTTATGATTGAAAATGCAGCTTCTGTTTTATTTCAGTTTTTTTAAATGTAGCATCCCTATTTGAACAAGCATGAATACACTCACATAAGAGAAATATATGGAGTTATTTTATTGCCTCTCTCTTCCTTGTACAACATTTTTTCTTTGATTCCCTCAGGCATTCAGAACAGCCCTAGAAAAAGCAAATAAAGATAAATACGAAAAGAGAGAGAGACAAAGACCAGAGTCAAAGCATGCCTTCGGTTTGTGGTTTAATGTACTTATGGAGAGGATAATTGTCTATTTCTTGTGGGGTCTGTTCCTTTTATGTTAAATTTAAATTAATTACATATGAAAATATTTGTACGCAGAGACAGAATTGTGATATTCTGAAAGGAAAGCTTAATAGAAAATTCTGGGTTTATTATTGCAGACATAGGGACAAATTATTGCAGCTTTTCCTCCTTTATTAGAACCAACATCAGCAACAAAGAAAAAACATAACTCAATGTCAATCAAAAAAAATGTAAATGAGTAAAAGTATTTTGAATCCCGTGGTTTCAAAAACAGCCACTTAAATTGTTCATTCAAAAAGACATGATATGTATATGCAGTTAACTCTCTTGCTTGAACAAGTGCACGTTAGTAAACACATTTACTTCTTTGCACTGCATACATAATTTTACTGCGAGCTTTTTGAAAATGTGGGTCTCAGACTTGGGTCTGAAATTGTAATCCATCCCCATTACAGTCAATGATTTAGCTGCACAAGTGTAAACAAGGGGAAAAAAGGATTTGCAATGGGGAATCTTCCACTCATTTCAAACTACCTTCTGTTCTCACACACAGCACACCCTAGAACATAATATACACATTGTTTCAAAAGGCAGAATGAAGTGAAAAAAAAGAAGATTTTTCCAGAGTTACGGTTGTATAGAGCAGTGACAGAGCCTAATCTTCAGGGCTAGGGACAGGCATTCAAATAAGCCTGAGCCTGAACTGATTCAATCTTTGCAGGTTAGTCTAAACTGGCTAGACTGAATCAGTTTGTAACTGCCAGATATCCCAGAACTACAGGCACATGCCTGTAGTGGCTCAGGCTAGTAGCTGTAGAGGGCACTAGAGCAGCCCTCCCTTTGCCTCTACAGTGCTGAGTTAAGGGGGGGGACATAGCCAGGCCCCAGTAGGATGCGCTGATTAGGGAGGGTCCCCCCCAACTTCTGACCAGCCAAGCAGGGAATTGATAACACAGTGTTTATCACCTCTAACTCAGAGTTTATCACCCCATTAAGAAAACAACAGAGGTACATTATCAGCTACCAGTTGATTCTGCCTTTGTCCCATCTGCCACAGTACGGACCATAGCCAGCATGTGGTCTGCTAGCTAAGGCTGAGAGGTGTCTGTGTAAGGCAGAGGGGATGAGGGATCCCTGCTTAAGGGGGAGTGGGGAGCGGAGGGAGAGGAGCAGAAGGAAGCCAGGCAGATGCCTGTAGTCTCTGCCTGCAGTCCCTGTCCCCAGCCAGGGAGCAGAGGGGAGGGTCCAGTTCTGCTGTGGAGCAGAGAGCCCTGCCCAACCCAGAGAGCATGCCAGGATGCTGGGGGAGTCAGGTTTAACTTACACCAGCAAGGGGTGTGGGACAGACATTGCATAAACTGGTTTGACCCAAATCAGTTAAGTCTAATACTACATTCAACCAGGACCAATTTCAGCCATTTTCAAATTGGTTTATGTGCACTGGACATCTGTTCTGTTACAGGTTTAAACCAGTTTCTGATCACTTAAACCAGTTTGTGTGTAATGTCTGTTCCTAGCCCAGTTGACACACTCTCCTTTTCTTGCTTAGGCTGTGAAATGGGAGGAGAAAGACTACAAGCAGCTGGAAGACAGCAACATTGCCTTAAGATCAGTACGCTTGATTAGTGGAATATTGAGACCATTGA
>NW_017729024.1:95150716-95151355 GCF_001723915.1 Gavialis gangeticus
GCCCAGTTGACACACTCTCCTTTTCTTGCTTAGGCTGTGAAATGGGAGGAGAAAGACTACAAGCAGCTGGAAGACAGCAACATTGCCTTAAGATCAGTACGCTTGATTAGTGGAATATTGAGACCATTGAAAAGAAGAGACAGTCATTAACACTTGTAGAGGGGAGAACAATGAGGTATTAATCAACTAACTCCCTCAGTTGGCTAAAAAAAATATGGTGGATTTCAATATCTGCCATGTTATGGTAGTGTAAGAGTTCTATTTTAGCCATGAAGGTCTAGGACTTATGCAAGAGGCAAGATTTTTAGATCACCTGTACAGTTGGGATAAAGTTAGACAAGCTTTTGAATGAGAAGAATGCTTTGTATTTTTAAAGTTGTCTAACTTTATCCCAATTATACAGTTGATCCAATAAAAGACATCACTGTTGCCTCTCACCTAAATAGAAATACCACAGCTGTTGTACTGTGAAGCAGGCATCAAAGCAGAGTGCTTCTAGCCTAGGCAGAAAATCCATTTCCCTGCTTAAGGGTTGTTGGTTGCAGCCACGTTGGTCTAAGAACGTAGGTGGAGAAGGTTCTTTGGGTAGATGTGATATTATTTATTAGACCAATTAAATAGTTGGAAAAATTGTTCTTT
>NW_017729024.1:95151366-95155208 GCF_001723915.1 Gavialis gangeticus
TCTGCATTGGCAGCATTCAATCAAAATTTTCCTTGACATGGGGCACAAACATCCTTCTTCAGGCATAGGGAAAATCTGCTGGTACTTATGTTTCCCTGCTTAATACACTTACCCTAACTTTTGGAAGTTGCACCTTTGTGGAAACTCATTGCCACAGGAGGTTGTAAGTGTAAGTGTCACAGTCAGCTTTTTTCTCTACACTTGAGGTTTGCATTGATGCAGCTATTAGTAAAATACTGATGTTGTTAGTTCCAAGTTTTCTTTCCAGATGAGCTATGGTACAACAAGCTAGAAAAATAAATTTCCGTGTGTGGGGTCCTAAGCTGTACCAACAGAAAGGAAAATACAAGCTGTGGACATGCAACAAGTTACATATGTGTTGTATTCTTACAGATCTTCATGGAGATCTGTAAATTTGATTCAATTTTCCCTTCTTGTAACTCAATAGTGATAAGTAAAGATTGTTAATCCATTAGTCACATGATGATATTCCCAACTCTCTGTCTCTGAACCACACACTATTCCTAGAATCAAATAAAGGTGAAATACTTGGACAATGTATTAACTATTCTTAATACTTCTGTGATACTCAATTTCTAAATTGTGTTTGGAATCAGAAATCCCAAAATAGTGCAAACCAGGTTGGTATTCATTGTACTGTATTTCTGACCTGATTAGATGCAGAACATTCTGGATATCTCTAAAGACATGCTACTCCTGTAAAACTTTGAGGTACCATTTTGGGCTCAAGTCATTTAATTTCAGCTTCATATGAATATCTTAACAGAGAGGTGCTTACAGAGTGGACCACATAAACTAGACTTGTTAAACTATACTCTTCGTACAGTAGGATGCATCAATTACCACATTTTACAGGGAACTCTTGGGGTGCATTTCGCCTCTGTGCAGAGATTTGGCACAATGGCTCAACTTACACGCTCTTTTGAGGGCCCAAGTGGAATTTAAGTGAGACTCAAGGGATATATAGGTTTTATGTTGTTCCTCTCCACCAGGGAGAATTTTACCCAAGAAGCATATTCTATATTGTACATATAAAAATATAATTGCAATGCATTAATACAAATAAATAATAATGCACCGATACAGTCAAGTAGATGCAGTTACCCAAATTGGCTATAATATTAGCCTTTGTGCATGCAATTCAGATGCATAAACATATGCACAATTTTAAAATCAAGCACAATGGCCTAGTGGGAGCCTATCGTTCTCCTTCCTGTTTTGACTCATCAATCAATATTTTTTATCCTGATGATTCGACAGTTGTAATTTCCTCAGCTTCTTGCTTGAAGTCTTTACGTGTATTTAGGTGCTGACACTGAAAAGCAGCAGCCTTAATCATGGCAAAACAAGCAAAATGACTTAAGTAAGACCAGGTTTGTTAGCTTTTATAAAGAACAAGCAGAACCTAGATGATCAAGAGAACTTCCAGCCAAATTATATTTGCAGAGAAAAGAGAGATTTTTATTGTATTGTGTCACATTATAACAGCAATCTTAAATGTAATAATTACATAGTACAGCAATAGTATCCAGGCAGTTGTCCATCATTGTTATGCACTGATTAGCATCTGTTATATCAGTGTATACGTTTGTATTATTGCTTCTGAAATTCTGATTGATCTTTTGAGGTGAGAAATCCAACAGCCAGTGAATGACAGCACCTGTGGTATGCATCAAACTGCTGAACTCAAATATGAAGGATGAAACTTGACCGTATTCTTTCTAGTTCTTGATAAAAAAGCCCAGGTTATCTACAATTTTCAACAATATTTCAGCATTTTCTGTCATGTCCTTTTTCTTTGTATGATTTAGACATTTGTCATTTACGTCAAAACTTTAAGGAATGCCCCAAATTTTGTGTTCAGCCAAGTGGATGCACCTAAAAACAGAATAAAGATAGAATGTTCAAAAACAAGTCAGTATCCACAATCAGGACAAGATTTTCAAGAAATTTCAGAACCAACTTAAGAACCAAAATAACTAGCCATATTTTGAAAAGACCTCAGAATCACAGGTACAGTAAGCTCTCATTCTGGTGCCTTAAATGGGAACTGAGTTATTTTGAAAATATGCCCACATGTAATCACTGCTGAACCCTTGAAGTTTTAGTCCAGAGATTTCTGGTAAATTCTGGTCTAATGGTAATACAAGTTGGTAGATTATTATAGCATTGACATTCTTCTTTACTTTAGATATATAATTGGCCATATAAAGTTGCTTCTTCTGCAATATCTTTTGAAAGAAGTCTCTTTTTGATGATCATCCAACCAACAACTGCATGAAGTTTTAATCTACTGAGCAATATATAATCTTTTATGGTCTACTTTGACATCTACTCCATAGGTTCTTCGAAAGACTGGTGGGTTTTTTTAGCATATATAAATTTACATGCTATATATACACTGATGATGTTCAAACTATTAGCTTCCAGATTTCAACACATCTGGTCTACACTTGAGTAAAGAATGTACAATATGTTAAAAGAGATTTTTTTTATTAATATGAGTCACTAAGTCCCACTACTATTTCAGTTGCCACTTGATACCACCATTTTAATAACAGATCCTGGCAAAAGGAAATGAGATTTTCTATATACAAACCAATTTTATACCAAATTAGAACGAATGTGTCAATATGTTATCAGATGTCATTAAATTCCCATGTGTCAACTTACAATCACTCATTGCCTGTTCAGACTGCACTTAATGACAGTATTTCTGTCTAGGCACTGATATATATGTACCTGTACATTTTTTAAGGTGTTCATGTGCCCCCACAAATTTGGGATTTGATATACAAATGGTGGTTAATTACACAGATTGTGTCTGTCCCTAGAAATCTCTTCCATGCGATAAATATATGTTGCAATTATACATACAAAATATATGGTACAAATTTAGGTGCTGCTTTGAAAATCCTGCTATTTTACTTATTATTATTGTCAGTTATTACACAAGATGCCACAAACATAATGCCATAAATAATTTACAATTTTATGTTTATCTTCAAGTTGCATGATTTGCATGTACAAGTGCTACAGAACAAAGATTTTACATTTTATCATTAAAGATCCAAAAAGATAACTCTAGTGATTTAATGTTCAGTTTGAGGAAGGTCAAATCACTTACTGGAAAATTCTGGATAATGTTGCAAAATGTTGTAGCAAATTGATATTGCCATTAAGCAGGCATGATCACTATTTTAGGACTTGCAAATTGCAAATCAAAAATGACAGCAGGGACAGAGGCGGAGGGCGAGGCCAGTGCCACCCCACCACCACCCCACACCACCTCTGCCTCCAAGAAGCAGGGCTGCAGGGGGTGAGGGGTGAAGCCAGTGGTGCTGGCCTGGCCCCTGCCCCCGCTCTGTCCCCTCCCCTCCATCCCCACCATCATGGAGGCACTCCACCATCCCACTCCATCCCTGGCATCCCCCTCTGCCACCACCCCACACTACCAGCACCTCCGAGGAGCAGGGCTGGGGTGGGGGGGCAAGGCCAGTGCCTCTGGCCTTGCTCCTCCCCCCACCATTCCATCCCTGCCATCATGGTAGCACTCCATCCCCACCATCATTCTCCTCCCCACTCCCACTCTGTTTCCAGCCCCACACCACCCCCACCACCCCAATCCATCCCCTTCATCCCCACTGTCATGGCAGCACCCAAAGTAAAACAGACTTATTAAAATGACAATCTCACTCTGCCTACTTAAGAAACCTAAAATGTATATTTCCAACACACGTACCAGGTACAGAACATGCTGTCACCACTGTTTTCTTCCTAGGTTGTTTTTGACACCCCATTACACACTGTTCTTATTTACA
>NW_017729024.1:95165395-95169800 GCF_001723915.1 Gavialis gangeticus
TAAGTGATAAAGAATATGCAATGCTCTACATATTGTATTTTAAAATATATCATTTAATCAAGACCAGTAAGAAGTAGCTCCTTAGTTCAGGTACTCAAGGTGCGCATCTATACAAGATGCTTAAGTGCACAGCCATCTAGTTTAAGTGCACAGTAAGCATGCATATCTATACATAAGCATGCTTACTATGGAGTAAAAACTCCTAATTGTGCATAAATGTGCTACCTGCAAATGTAAGTAGCTAATTTACACACAATTAGTTACTGCACCATTATGCATGAGCAGATGCAGCCCAAAAACAACTTTGCTCCCAGGGCAGCTCTACCACTAGGTGGCCAGCCTAGGAGATGCTCTGGGCTGGGAGCTTCTCCTACCCAAGGCTGGGCTGCCTCTATGGTAGCCCCTGGCTCAGACTTTAAACCTGCAGGCATTTTGAACCCTAGGACATACCACCATGGAACCTGAGGCCACTCCAGGCCCCTAGGCGGGCTGCAGACTAGCCTCACCAGCCTGCCTTCACACTGACACACAGCTGCCAGGCCTGTACTGTCCAAGCCCATAGGGTACTGCATGTTGCTGCAGGCTGCTGCAGCCTCCTGCCAGGCCTGTCAGCCCCAAGGCTTAGCTTCAAGCAGCTTCTGGCTGGCAGAGCCAGTTATACCTGCCCACAATGCAACCCCAGCAACCTACCCAGAGCCTGCAGATACTGTGGGGAATTGCCCTGGCCACATAGCTGCCAATCCTGTGATGTGCCCCTGAACTGGGTGCTGCAGGCAGCTGTCTAGGGCTTGCAACACAGGGACAACCACATGGGGCCCAGAGAACCAGCATGGGATTGCCAATGGCATCCTCCTCACCCAGGCCTGTGCCCATCACCCAGGGCCCCAGCTGATCCAAGGAGGAGACTGGTGACCCAGGGCTTCCTGCATCCAGTGCCCTGGTTCCTTGGGGGTGGGTGTACAGCTCACCTGGGTCCTCAGTATGGAGGGCCAGCCATTGCTGCTGCCACTACAGGTGATGCATCCACTTCCTCCGTGCCTCCTCCACCCAGGCCTTACGAAACAGCTCCCCCCAGGCCTCACAGATGTTATGCAGCATGCAGGTTGTGATGATGACCCAAGGGAGGTTGTCCTTGGCAAACTCAAGGTGGACAGTGAGGGAGTGCCAGTGTCCCTTGAGATGGCAGAAGGCACACTCCACCAGGGTCTAGGTCCAGCCCAGGCAGTAGTTAAAGTGGGTCTGACAGGGGTCCAGGTAGCCAGTGTAGGGCTGCATGAGCCAGGGCAGAAGTGGGTTGGCAGGGTCCCCAATGAGCAAGGGGCAGGACCACGACAGTGCCCACCTGCAGGTCCACAGTTGTGCAACGGTGGCAGTACCCCTGCAGCCAGGCAGGTGGTTGCTGCATGTGGGGAAGCCAGGAGAGCCCAGACAGCCATGGGCCAGGCAGTGGTCATTATGGCAGGCCAGCAGGACCAGCATGGCAGCCAGAAGGAGTCCAAGGTGCTCATTGTCACTGCCACGGGCAGGGGCTGAAGCAGCCATATTGCAGGGAGGCAGGGTAGGCAAAGAGAGAGCTGCCACATGCTGTCCCTGTGCTAGGCATGCTGCTCCTGGCCAGGGAAGTTGCTGGCCAGAGAGCAGCAAGTGGGGCTGCCTTTTGAAGATGTCAGCCAGAGCCTGGAGCTCCCCCAAATGGTGGCAGAGACCAAGTGCAGGGTTGTAAGTACTTTGGTGCTAAGAGCAGTAAATCTTCTCCCTAGTTCCTGCATGTGTAGATGCCTGCCCAGGAGCACTTAATCCACAGAAGTTTACTTGTGAGTAAACTGTTTCCAGATCAAATGCATGCGTAGACATGCCCAAGCTGAGGTAAACTTGAATAGCTTCACTGATTTCAATGATTAAAATCCAAACCTTTATTAAATCATCTGATTTTAAAACTGCTTTGAAAATAATAAAATTACATAGTCACTATGTATCAGAGGATTAACTATTTTAACAAAGCTATATATTTACATAATGATAAACTCCAGTAGGTGGCATATATTGGGCTGTTCACTGTAAATCCTGCCAGTTCTCCTTGGGTACCACTTATAATCAACTGAGAATCAACATCTTTTAATATAGCTTAAAGCAGAAGAACAAACTGGTATTTTGTAACCTCTCCCTCTCCCCAAATGGCATCATAATTTCAATCTCTATGGCTTTATTCTAAGAGTAATGAGGACCATCATTAATTGTCTATACCCTCCAGGTCTGTGTTCTACTGATAATCCAAGGTACCGGTACAAGAAATTCACTTTTTTACACCCAAGTAAAATACATATACCATAAATTAAATAGTTCCTGAAACTGGTGATCCATAAACAGAACATAGAGTAGGCTGACTTTTGATATATAATTTATTTTCACTCATTCCAGATGACCTTTCATAACTCAATCACTCTGCCACTCATGAATTATGAAGCCATTAAAGCATATATAAATGATGTATTTCATGAGCTACTATTATACATGAGCTCATACTGAAAAATTTGGATCCAGATGTCAAGCAGCCAGAGTTTATGGGTTTTTAGAACCATGATTTTGATTTGGGACATTCACAAAATTAAGAAACAAGTTTGTATCTCCCCCAAATTGTGGAAGTCTGCATCATGTTCTTATTTTTAAACATCAAAAATGTCTTATGCTATTCTAATATCAATAGAAACAGTGGGGGGATACATAGACATAACTCTTATAAATGGATTTAGATTCCTTTTTATCTCCATGGTATTTACAGTTATGACACTGAAGAGGCCACAAGACCTCTAAAAAGAAAAGATCTAGAGTTTCTTGATCTGTCCTCAGAGCCCTTCACACTCAAAATTATGGGGCTCATGTTTTAATATCAAAGCACATGTTTTAGCTACCAAAAAATCCATATAGGTTAATATCTGAATTTTAGTCCTAAAAATCACCAAAGGTCTTTTGTTTTCTTCTGACTTTGGGCTTTTGTGTGTCCAGGGAAATAATCATCTACACTGCAGTAAAGGAGAAAGTAAACACTTAGCAATCCATTTGTTTGGCTGAATTACTTCCAGATTGTCTGAGAAATAGCAAAAGGACTTTTTGTATTTATGATCCCATTTCTGCATATTGTGCACATGCATCTAGATAGTTCTGTGATGATTGCAAAGAAGGACCTTGAACAGTTTATACTGATTAAATTATGAGAGAGAAGCAATTTATTGTAACAAGAGTCCTTCAAGGGTTAGTCTAGGTCTTGTTTTATTGATCAATATAAGAATGAGCTTGATTTATATGGAAAAAAGCATGTCTTTTTAAGGCTGGTCCTCAAAGCCTGTTTCATTACTATACTATACTAAAGACAAAATAGAAAGTCATGCAACTTTGTTACTATAAAATCAGTTTATGATACAAAATGTTGTTTTACCATTGTGTGTGCACATAATGTCATTTGTGTTATTTTAGCTCCTCACATGGTCTGCATTTCCTTATCATGTATTCATATTTGCAAATATACACACAATTTTTGTAGCTGATAAATTCTAGCAAAAGAATGTATAACAGCCCTTTAAAGTCCTCTGGTCCCACATTACCATGACCTTGGCAACAGAGCAGCCAAGATTTGTAATTTATGTAAGGTATTCAGGGTAAAGGGACCTTCCATATGCACCTGTAAAGGGTGCTCCTAGAAGAAAAGCTGGAAAGACCCAGGAATTGCCATAATGTGCATAAGTACAGCTTCAAAGGGAAGGGCAGACTGCCTTCATCTCAAAAAGATTACAGCATGCTCCAGGGAGGTGGAAGGCAAGACCTAAAGGTCAACATGTTGAGGGAGAGATTAAATCACCTCTTGGCTGAGTGGGACGTACCATCTACTGCTTTTTTTGAACCTGTTCACTGTTTGATAGAATGACTAGAGATAGAGTCTTTCAGACTGTGGATCCTACTGTCAGATCTCCCATCCTTCTCACAGGAATACTTAAAATTGCATTGATAAGACAGGTTACAAGGGTGGGAGGATGAGAATAGGATGGGATTCAGCACAGACAAGTGCAAGGTGATGCACCTGGGGAGGAACAACTGGCACCATACCTACAGGTTAGGGAACTCCCCTCTTGTCAGCACGGAGGTGGAAAAGGATCTTGGAGTCATCATTGACTCCAAGATGAACACGGGCCAGCAGTTAGGAAGGCCAACCGCACCTTGTTATGCATCCACAGATGCATCTCGAGCAGGTCCAAAGAGGTGATCCTTCCCCTCTATGCGGCACTGGTCAGGCCGCAGTTGGAGTACTGCGTCCAGTTCTGGGTGCCACACTTCAAAAGGGATGTGGACAGCATGGAGAGGGTCCAGAGGAGGGCCACTCGCATGATCAGGGGACAGCAGGGCAGGCCCTATG
>NW_017729024.1:95174800-95193228 GCF_001723915.1 Gavialis gangeticus
CTGAAACTCTGAAGGGTCCGGCCAGTGTCCCTGAGCCCCCCAGGCCGGCACCTGGGGGCCATGGTCCCCTCCTGCCCCTGTCAGTCTGCCACTGAATTTGGGTCAAACCAGTTTCTGAAACTTCTGTCCCAGACCTCTTCTTGATTCAAGTTAAATCACAGTCTCCCAGCATACTTTGCAGCTCTGTGCTGTTCAGTCTGCTTGAGAGAGCAGGGCTGGCCCTGCCCCTCTGCTCCCTAGCTGGAGCAGTGAGGGCTGGCTGACAAGGCCAGGGGGGCAAGTACAGCTGGGGATGCAGCCCAGTCTACTTGGGGGGAGGATTGCCTGCTCCCCCCCACCAACAAACCATGGCTGGGTGCTGGGGCCAGGAAGGGAGGTTAAACACCCTGTCCCCTGCTCAAACTGACTGCTGACTGCAATGGTGGACTACAAATCCCAGGGGGACCTGGAAGCAGGAAGAAGTGATGAGCAAGTCTGCAGAGTCCTGCTGCTGTAAATCTGGACTGCAAATCCCAGAGACCTCAGTGGCAGCAGGAAGAGGAAGTGAACACACAGCCAGAGAGCTGTGCTATAGTGCTGCTCAGCTGCTGCCCTGAGCCACTCAAGCATGTAGCTGCATTTCCTGAATCAAAGGGAAATATCTGTTCACTTCACTTCTGTTTCAGTTTGATCTGTGCTGTTTAAACTAACCTGCAAAGACTGAATCGATTCAGCCTTGGGCTTTTTGACTGTCTGTATGTAGCCCAGGTGTTTTGGCTCACTATTCTGAGGGACTTAACTCTACAAATGCACTGGAGGAGAAACAAGTAAGCCAAATCCCACATTCTGGGCTCTACTCAAGGCATCAGGTACCTAAAAGTTAGACACTGCAGCATCTAACTTTTAGATACCCAAGTCCTTTATTTAATCTAGTCCTCTGTGCAAGCAAATACTTCCACAATAATCCAAATAGTTTTCCATGTGCATCTTTATGCCAATGGCTCATTCTCATTGGTTTTATTATGCAATAACTATCTTGAGTGGCTATATTCAAGAGAGAAAAGCACACAGGGAATATACTTTGATAGGTTAAAAAAATACCTTGCACAGTTTAATCAGGATTGAATTTAAATCCATGAGGGATGTGCTTTTAAAGCATATGATGTCTGGGAAATCGTATGAATGAAGTGGCCATGGCAATATTGAGTTTAATCTGGTTCATTAAAGGTGCATTCCTTGGAACCTCACTGCACTTCTGGAAAAAAAAGAACAACTAAAACTCAAATAGAAAAGTGAATTAAGTATCAAGGCTGCCAAAGATGACAAAACTTTCTATTCACCCATCTAAAATTAAGATCACTACAACCACTTATGCTCTCAGAATGGTTCAACAGTCTGTACAGAAAAAAAATATGAACTGAGTATGGAAGCAAGAAGTAAAACTCCCAAGTTTTAGTTCTGGCACTGGCTGTCTGACTTAGAGGTCAGTCATGTATCCTCAGTTAAGCCAATAGCCATGGTCACACCTCTGGGACAGCCAAAGGCAGAATTGAAATCTTGGATTAAAAAAAATCTGAATAACCTTTTATTTCTTCTGTATCAGGAGATAATTTATGCCTAGAAGCAGTAGAGAAGCTATCCTGGGAAGAGGGGAAAATGAACCAATAGCTACATTGAACCTAAGTGTAGAAATAGTTGCAGGAGATGACCCATGAGACAAAGAGAGCAACCCATAGCATCAGTAAAGCAGGAGAGCATATATAGGCCCTAATAAAGCACAAAACAGTAGGCTTGATCTCCTTCATTCCATATATGCCTCATACATGTTATTCCTTCTGCCAAGCTTCTAATTTATCATCAGTTGCCTTGTTTGAAAATCACTTAAAGTGGGCAGTTTGTGGTGGCATAAAGCAGTCAACCAAGACTATTACAAAGGAAGAAACATTGGAATGATGTGTACTTATCTAAGAAATGTTTGAAAACTTGAGCCTAATACAGGGCTCCAGACTGCAATTCCATAGTTTACAGGAGTGAAAAAAAGAATGTCACTTTTTAAAACACTCGTTGAATGCAAATGTTTCATCTTTTACTTCAGAGTGTGAGAGCCTCTCCAAGTCCCATAGACGAGGGTTGGGAGCTGACATATTTGAAAATAACAGCAAGTATTTTAAATTAAGCCTTCCATCAGCTTCTGACTTTGGGAAGCTTAGGGACCTTTTTTGTGTTTAAATAGTTTATTGTTTTTCAAACATAAGATAATATCATAAATACGTATTTTAGAAATTCCAGAGTAAACAAAGTATAAATGCTTACTTACCAAGTGGGATTTTCCAATATTTCACAGTTTTATTTATCAGACTTCATACTGTCATACTGGATAAACCAATTAATTTGAGCAGAAAGACTTCACACGTTCCCAAATGTGGTGTTAAGTTGCCTTTAATATTAGTATTTTTAGCACAGAAGTTTGCCCTCGCAATCTTTTTTTGGCAAGCCATCAGTGATTTCCATTAAACCACTCAAAAGTCATGCTTCTAATATTTATCTAAGCAGTGCCCGATGCAAAGCATGACATAAGGCATATCATCCATGACTGGAGAAGTCTCCTTATCTGAGACACTGAAGGCGTTACTCATGCACGCATGCACCTGGAAGTGTGCTTTACTTGATCACTACGAAGCACAGTAGCAGCCACACTTCATTATCCCTGACCCAGCTACTGCTGCTAAATCTTTCATACTGCTGACTGACTGTTTAAAACAACTTGACAATCATATGAAGGTGTAGTAGTATGAAATTTAAACCCTCTGCAGCAAGGCTATTTAGGTTGTGCCTGTCCTGCTTCTATGCTGGGCCCAGAAGCTCTTCCATGAAGAACCCCAGGGTCATGCTCCTTCTCCATGCTCGTCATGCTCCTTTCTCCACGTGCGCCAAAGCCTGGAAACAAGACAGTGTAGCCGTCTTACAGAAGCCATGAGGGCACACCAGAGCACGGATCCTATGTGCTCTGTCTCAAGGAACCTTGCTGTCACGTGCTCAGAAAGATCAAAAAGCAAAGGCTTTGTCCAAACTCAGAAATACTTAGATGCACACCTCAATCTTGACGGGCCTCATAGATCTAAACCTTGTCCTCCCGACATCTCTTGCCATCAAGTCATTTCCATTTGAGAAGGGGAACTGTGACACTGAAACTTGTCAGCAGCTGCTGCCTCTGGCACGTTCCAGTTCTGGGTGGCAAGAACTACCGCCACCTTTACAGAGCTGGGCCCAGCTTCAGCCCTGGCCTCTAGCCAGCTGTGTCAGAGAGAGGGATCTTTGATTTTAAATCCTGTCAGCAAATGTCGCCTCTGGCTCATTTTGACTCAGGGCGATTGGATTACAGAGTGAGGCCTAGCTCCAACCTGAACTGCCATGGCATTTATTTAAACACACTGAAACTTAAGTGGGAGGCTGGGAAAGAACCTTATAAAAAGCATGTGTCCTTGGGAATGATTTTTTCCCTCTTCCTTCTTCCTCTTATCAAGAAGCCCCAAAGACCCCATTCTTAAAAGATGAACAGGAAAAGGAGACTTTTGTGTGTTCCAGTAACTTCTGAAACGAGGATAGAGCAAAAGGCCTGGATGTGATCAAAGGTACTAAAGAATTGCTGGCTTTGGCTTAGGGTAGCAAAAGACTAGGGATTTGGCTCTTTCCCTCGCCATCTGTTCCTTGTCCAAGGGAACGCCAGCCACTGTGTTGGCGAGTTAAGGAGGTCTTGCTGTAAATTGCTGCCTGTGGCATGTTCTTCTAATGGCAGTCACTTTTGCTAAAGCTAACTCCTTCCTTACCCTGTTTGATGGTGAATCTGACCTAGACAGCCAAAAAAGCTTTGGCTGCAGCAGAATTTTCAACAAGCTGTGATTTGGCTCAATTTTTCCTTTTTTTTTGTTTTTTGTTTTTTTTCTTGTGTATGTTTTTTGTTGGTTTCTTTGTCCATTTTGCAAAACTGACAGAAAGCTGCTTAAAAATAGACAAGTCTGAGAAGACGCATTGAAATGAAACCTGCTCTCACCCAAGCAGAAACAATGCTACGAGGAAAATAATCTGCATCCTGATTATCTGGTGCCATTAGGAAAAGCCAAAACTGCCAGTGTCGCATCTGGCTGCTGCTGCTGCCACCTCCTTAGTCAACCTCTGAGAGAAAAATCTGTCCAGCTAACTTGATTGTTATGATGGCAAAAATGAGAAAAAGAGATCTGAAAAAAATAAAGTAACACATAACTTTAAAGCCAGGCCTTGATTTCATATTTATATTGTACTATATTTAACAAAGAAATAGTCTGTTTCAGCAAGTAGAATAGTCCTACCTAGCTCAGAATGACACAGTTGTCAATCACTATTTCACCTCAATTTGGACATGTATTTGTAAAGTGCAAATAGAGTACAGTCCTTTAATTTATCTGATAACCTCAGTTCCTGTCCACATCCAGCCATAAACCTTCAATATGCACAATCTTTCTGCTTTCCCAAACTGGGAGGTATATTAAAGGGCCATGGGAAGTCATGTTTTGGAGACTCAGATGTCTTCTTCAGCCATGGTAAGTGTAAAGACAGGAGCTCATGACCTGACCATCCCAACACATCGCAATCAAAAGCATCTTCAAAGTTCACAAAATATTCTTTTCTGTAAATCATTCAGTGTTAAATTACACTGATTATGTTATTCCAGGAAGTACACAACCTCCGTTTGGTGGTGACATGTTCTGAAGAGATATAACAATGCTGTAGCTATGAGGAGTTTGAAATATCTACTTTTAAAGCAAAAGAGATGAGCAGGGGATTAAATCATGCGATATGTGCCATAGTTGAGTCTGATTCTAAGCTCATTGAAGTCATGCATCCCAAACTTTTAGCCTTCAATTTTATAGCAAAGGAAGGAAATCTGGAATTTAGAACTAATTTGTGATGACGATAGGAGGGAAAGAAGATACAAAGGCATGAATTAAATGAAGGGTATTGTGTATGTTTTCATCTGCTAAGATTATGGTAGACTATTAAAGCATATTGAGGGGGGGTTTCCATCACTTTTATTTCCTTTGTTTTGAAACTACTTTAAAGTAAAAAAAATAAAAACAAAGTAGTAATAAGATGCTTAAAAATATTACTGTTTACTTACTACTCTTTACCAATATCTTCAGAGAGAGTTTGAACTACTGACTACTAAATTGGGTGTTTTTCAGGTACTGAAAAGAATTTAATATTCACTCAGTAGTCCATAAGAGAGAGTTTATTGGGTTGAGTCTTTAAATAACAATGTTTAGCTGATGTTTTAACCCACTGGACTGGACTGGTTTTAACCCATCAGGTTAAAGTTTGCATATTAAAATTCCATATTGCACAAGTAAAGAACAAATAAACCTCTATCCTTTTACAACCATAATGCTTTGGGGTGGGGGGGGGGAGGGATAGTGGATTTAAAGCTAAAATGGGTTGAAATGAGTGAAACAAGTACTTTATATACTTAAATCAATTACCAAACAGATCTTTTTAAAGTTGTTTCTTTTTTAGAGGAAAATAAAAAGATTTAAAAATGTATTTTCATGTATTCAAAAGTAAAAAATAGTTTCAAATGTTTCTACAATACAGTTGTTTTTTCCTTCAAACTTGTTAGCCATGTTCCAACCCTGAGTTAGTTTTTACAAGTCCATTATGATAAGGTTATGTTGTATGGAACGGTATACAAAGAAGAGTAGACCACATTACTAGAAGAGGTATACCTACTCTACTTAAGATTGATCTAAGGGAAAGGATTTTTTTTTAAAAGGGAAGCCTTGGGAAATGTATCACCTTTAAATTACAAGGTACAAGGCAAATCCAGCTTGCTTAAATCCACTGAAGTGCTGTTGTTCATTTCACTGGCTACTGGTATAAGTAATGTGAACACATTTGGCCTTATAAATTACTCAGTGCTAAATAACTCACCAGCTAAGGAATGCATTCCCCCCCCCCCACTGCAGATTGTTATGTGGTTTGCATTACCATTTGCTAAATATGGTCCTAATCCCACAAGAAGGATTGTCTGGGTACAAGAGTTCACCTGCCTGAACCCTTCACAGGCTTATAGTTAAGGGCACGCTACTTGACTTAAATCTTTAGTTATAAGACCTTTAACTAGCTTTCTCCCTAGTCCCTCTAGAAATTTCTGAATATGAGAAAAATGTTTTAAAAAGAACTTACGATTCTCATTAGCCAATAAATTAATGGGTTTGGATGAGAGAGAGCATTTCATTAATATCCTTTTTTCCCCCCTCCCTTCAGTCCTGCAAATAGCTGGCTTGCCATGAGTCACTTTTTACATGTTTACAAAATGATTTGGCCCAGAACACGCACGCACGCACGCGCACACACACACACACACGCTATATGTATGCCCTCTAAGTACTCGCAAGTATATGGCAATGTCTCTTGTGCACCACTGTGCTTTTTGTTTGCGAACTCATCCCTCTATTTCTTTCTAATTTCCCAACCAGCTTATTCCCCAAAGCCAGTGCATATTTAACACAAAAAAAAATGTAAAACAGCACCATAAATCATCCAGCAAACACCCCAACTCTATTCATAGTCATACATATGTTGCCAGAGATACAGATAAATTTAGAGTCATAGAAATATACACAGACTTTGAGAAAATATGCCTCTAGACAGAAACATATTGTGCATATGCAAATAACTAAGTGTCTGGCACTGAAGCTTTGCCCTTTAGCATTCGCTTAACTGTATCTCTTTTCTACCCCTGCTCCCTCCCATCTTTCCATCTGTTTATTTTTTTTTTCAGACCTTCACTTAAGAATACGATATCACCTCTCAAAAATCAAGAAATATGGTGCTGCAAATATAACTGCCAGGTGTAACATATGATATTGCTTCTGGGAGGGGAAAAAAAGATATAAAGGAGGCTACATTCAAATTTTCTTACAAAGGTTACAGGAAATGGGTTTTATCCATTTCTTCTGAACTACGCTCATTCCTGGTTAGATTTCAGGTCTGGTTGCTATACCTTAAAGAAATTGTATAATCCAGGCCTTGTCATCAGCTTTCTTAATTTATTTCCCTGAAATGACAGGCCTGGCAAAGGCAGGCTAGCCTCTCAGATGTCTGGATTACACTGTAGCTATGGAAACAGGTGTTAAAGTGCTATGAATTTCAAGTTACACTGATACTCTGCACATCACGTTCTGTACTGATGACATGTTATTTTACATGCTGACCAATGCAACAGCATCAATCTTACTGATTTATAGGAGGCCATCATATAAAAAATTCTCCTTGATGAACTTGGAGAGCTTTTCCTGAATTCTATGCTCTGTGTGTGTGTGTGTGTGTGTGTGTGCGCGCGTGTGTGCGCGCGCACGCGCGCGTGTGTGTGTGTGTGTGTTATAGGTGGCCACACTTTAATCAAAGCTTCCAGTTCACTTAAGCAGAAGTTCCTAAACAGTATTTGCAAGACCTCTTCCATATCAGTGAATCTTTAGTTCTCTTCTTTATACTTTGTAAATGAAGAATATTTTCTGCATCCTATGCTGAGCGCCAGGCTACATAATTAAGGTGCTTTGCTCAAGCCTCAGGTACATGAGTTTAAGCATCACTCCTGACATGTGCTTAAGGCTGCTCCTGGGTAACCCAGGTGTAAACAGATACACAGTCATTTAAGCTATGGAGTTGATGATGCCTGGACGTGGTACTGACTGTATCAGCTCTATGTGTGCCATTGGCTATAGAAACTGGTCCTATAAAAACCTTAACCACACTGGGCCAATGAGCCATTTAGCTTCAGCATACCTTTAAATATGCTGGGTACTGAGCCAATGACCTACATTTTGATATAACTTTAACTGTGTTTATATCATGAAAAAATAGATCCCTAATTTAGTAAGGCCCTCATGGCAAACCTTGTGCATCTGAGAAAGAGAGCCAGTGCATTCAGTACCTAGTTTTCCTACATCTCTATAAACAAGCTCTGGGGTGGAAGGGCGGGTGCTTTAATTAGAGCAGCTCTGAAAGCCACTGTAATTAAAGTGCCTTCAGAGTCATGTGTATTCAGCATCCCATTCTTCAAAATGGCAGCAGGGGCACTTGACCTAAATCTCATTTGATGAAATTTAGTTCGAGTACCCCCACTGCTATTTTTAAGCATGGGGGACACTGAATAGACGTGACACAGAGGTTGCTGCAGCACGTTAATTAACACTCTCCAGAATTGAGTCTGCTCCGATGCATGCTAATTAACACAGTCTGAGCAGACATCCAGCATGTGTATAGGTGTCTCCTATATGTATAGTGCCCTTGACAACATGCTGTGCACTTTTTCCCTCCTCTGACTCTACTAGAAGAAGATGTTTATGAGCAGCTGAAAAGAGCATTTACTATCAGGCAGTATAATGGAGTGGCAGAGGCAAAGCCTACCTCAGAGTCCTTTCAATGAAGATCACCTGTCTTTGCACCAAGGAGATAAAGTTTTCTCTCTCTCATATATGTATTTCCTCATGTACACACATGCATAGATGTACATGTATATGCACAGACGTGCATATATATGTATGCATGTGTATATATGTTTGAACACCACATGCAGAGATGCATTCAAATGTGTGCATGTGTCTGGAATGAGCAGACGCATGAGGTCAAGTTTTCAAAGCCATGAATACCCTTTCTCCTCCTGTTTTATCCCATGTTCCTTCCGCTGTATCTTCTTTCATTTGTTCTCTTCTCATTCATGAAGTTTTGATTAGAGACTCACAGACTCATTTACATGACCCCTAAGCAGCTCAGTGAACAGCTAAGTGCCTTCCGCCTCCTTTGTACACCAGGCCACAGCATCCTCAGGGTCAGTCCATCCTGTCCTGTATCTACTTGCATATCCATCAGGCCTTTATTCTTCACAGTTATTTATGATCTCTCTAGCATCTGCTGATTGTAGTGACACAAATAGTTACAAAGTCAGGTGTGGCACTTGACCCTCATTGGGACATTAAGTCATCAGTGCTTTGTGATTAAAAGGTTTTCAATTTCCAGTGAGAGCAAAGTAGAACTCTTTGAGCTATGAATATTTTTTCATTAAGACAAAACATTGATTGAAAGATTTAACAAGTGCAGAACTTTTGCTATACCAAACCAGATTTCTACTGGTCAGATAAGGAATAAGGTATATTCAAAGACACAAAGGCACACACTAAGCTGTAGTGGCCACCTATAAGTTTATCAGGGGTGCTCACCAGGATCTGGGGGAACGTCTGTTCACCAGAGCGCCCCAAGGGATGACAAGGTCGAATGGTCACAGACTCCTCCATGACCATTTCAGGCTGGACATAAGGAAGAACTTCTTTACTGTCCGAGCCCCCAAGGTTTGGAATAGACTGCCACTGGAGGTGGTTCAAGCACCTACCTTGAACGCCTTCAAGAGACATTTGGATATTTATCTTGCGGGATCCTATGATCCCTGCTGACTTCCTGCCCCTGGGGCAGGGGGCTGGACTCGATGATCTTCCGAGGTCCCTTCTGGCCCTAGTGTCTTTGAATCTATAAGCTGATTTAAGTGGATTCAGCACCAAAGAAGGATAACAAATTATGAGTACTGAAAACAAAAGTCTCCCAACCAAAGAGCAAGCAAAGTACACAGGCTTTAATAGCAGAGGTTACCCCACCCCTGAAGATATGTTTACACTATGGATTTCTGTGTAGTATACTTTTTGGCAAGGTAAATTAGCCTAACACAGAGCTCCATTCTTCTGAGGCTAAACTGCTTCCAGGGCCAGGGGCTGGCTAACTCATTCAGTGACTGCTGAAATACCTCTTACCTTTCAATCAGAAGCATATCTATCCCAGCTCTGTGCCTTGGGCACTGGCAGGGATAGGGCCAGCAATGAAAGCTCTCATTCTCATGCCCGCTCTCAGTGGGCTCAAGGGGCTGGTGCTCCTGCCTCCTGTTACCCTGCCGATTACACCACAATCTGAAATGTAGACACATCAGTCTACAACATTGTTTTGAACTGTACACTGAGAACAGTAGCCTTCATTTGTACTCCACCCTCTCTACAGAGACTGCCCATACAGGTGTTAACTATAACAGTAGTATGGTTTTGAGATAGGGGCACCTTGTTATAAAGGCAGAACTAAGACCAACTAATTTCTTACAGGCCACAGTATAGCTTGTAGGTAGAATAATGTTGCTGTCATTACCAACCTTTACCAAAATTCAACTTAGAGATCAAAGGCTTGGTATCCCACTAGCAATCGATCCCTTTAGGCATCAAAGAAAATATGTCATTGAGCTATAAACAGATACAATTGCTTTCATGGTTTTGGAAATGTTGTGCCGATTAAAAGTGGATTAAAAGTGGGCAATTGATTGTAATATTCTACCATCTGACTTCAAGAGCCATAAAGAACCAACAAAAAGAACCAAGAAAAATATGACTTTATCCATCTGGCCCAGGTATGTAACTTCACATGAACAAATTAAAGTAGTAATGATGGTAGAAGAGCAGGGGTAGTCATGCTCAAGTGAATATGTTTGAGAGAAACAAAAGAAAGACGCCTTGCTCATTTGGCACCTCTCTTAAACTAAAGAATTTCCTCTCTATCTGGACTTTTGATTTAGTAGAAAAGAAACAGTGCCCAAGGCATTATCATCAGATTAACTAAACATGAGATAGTGGAACACAAGTTCTCCAAAATAACAACCTCGTCTGGTGACATCTGTGAATTCCCTAGGCCGTGAATTCTCTAATGATACTGTTTCTGCTATTCAAATAAAAAGTATTTCCAATATGACACAGCAGGACCTGTTTTAACAGCTCACAGCAGGGATAGGCATTTTAAAAGCCAGGTTAGGTTTTGAGGAAAGTTGGGGGGGTTTTCTCACCTCTCCCTGCAAGGCCTTAAAAGCTAGTGTCAAAAAATTGTGTGCGCAGACAGGCCTCAGATCTACTGCCTCTATGGCAACTGGAAGTCTTAAAATCATTCATTTGTTCCAAAGGTAATCCATCTGAATGGCATTTTTTGCATTAGTATATCAAATCAGGCCTTTCCCTGAGGAAAACCTGATTCTGTTAGGTCCAGTCAAAATAACCACACCACATGACACACGGTTTGCTCCAATAATTCCCCATTACTCCAGCCTGCATTGGTTTCAGGCTCAGGTCCCACAGGCTAAAGAAAGGATCATTAAATCTACTGTGCAATCAATCCCCTGGAGTTTGCCCATTCTTTGCTGCATCGCTGGTTTAAGTGAGCATTCTGCTTAATGGCAAAGGCAGAAATGATGTGCTCAGGAGGAGATGATGTAAACAAATAATCTGCTCTTTTCAAATCCTCTCTCTGAGCATTTGGCAAGGAGAGGAGGAAGGTGAGGGAAAAAAATCAGGGAGAGACTCATTTTGAAAGCTGTATCATAAACAGGCTTAACTTATTAATAATAAAAAGGTTACTTGAGCTCCTTAAAAAACTCACACCCATCCCCTTTTGGAAACTGGAGATGCCCATCTGGGTTGTCAGACATCTAACACACCCCCAAAGTGTTAAGTGTCACTGGCTCTTGCACAGAAAATGTCATCCTTCCCACCTCCCAGTTGGCATCTTTAAATAGCTCGCTTTATTTACGGTGTACATAGTGTTAATGTCCTTCAGTTGCTCTATTTTCAAGGATGGAAAAGCAGTTGCTAAGCATTTCTAAATGACAGCCCCAGGGTTCATTAAAAATATGGCAAACATTTGCTAAGCTCATTAAGTGCAATTTTTGTGTGTGTGTGTATCAGATTCCTCCTCTGCATGTTATGCGTGACCAAACATCTATTAACCCTAATCCCATTGATGAGTCTGATACATTCAAACCAGCAATTAGACAAAACAAAAGGGATATTTATTGAGAGACTCATAAATGGGCTTTCATATTGGTCTAAGCTGTTGCAAAATGACAGTTTAATTCCCTTCTGTTAATCCCTACCTAGTAGAGTACTCCCTTTGTTTGATTATAGGTTGTCAGATTTAGGGATTCTGATTGAATCAAAATTTGAAGTAAACTAGGAATACACAATAATTACCTTGGCTAGGCACTGCTGCCTACTGTATAAGCAAAATAAATGGAATACATTTGAAAAAAAACTCAACAGAAAGGTTTCAGGAATCTGCTACTTACAGTACAGAGAATTGTATTGCTCCTATTTTTTTTTTTTTTTGGTTTCTTATTTACTCCAATAATAAAATATCTTTTGCCACAATTAACTACTAGAAATAGTATTTAGACCAACAAGCTTCTCCATGACCACAGAAGTAGCATCCTTCCCCTTTTCAAACAAAATGAATAGAAGCAATGCTCACACTTCAGCGGAGGAGATTTAGGTTGAAGATTAGGAGGAACTTTCTGATTAGACAGCAGTCAAGCATTGGGACAGGCTACCTAGAGATGGCATGAAATCTGCATCCCTGGAAATTTTCAAGAGAGGATTAGATGGACATTTGGCTGGGATGTTTTAGCCAGGAATGATTCTGCCTTCTGCAGGAGGCTGAGCTAACTGACCTCATGAGGTCCCTTGCATCCTTATTTCCCTATGATCCTATAATTTTGTTAGTTCACAGTCTTCCCTATGAACCTTAAACCATCTTCTGTAGTTTTTGGTCACCAAGAAGCACAGACCTTACTACAACTTAATTTCATCATGTGCTGAAACTCTCAAAGCCTGGCCTTTCCTTTTGAGTGCATTCATCTTTTGAGCAACACCAGGCCCAATGTTTCAACAAGCCTAGGAAGTTTTTGGCGTGAAAATCATGTAAGGCTCATGGCTGAAAAATAGGAACACACATGCTGCCATGCCCCTTCAGTCAACATATCATTTCAGGAGGAATTCTCCAACTAACTTCTTGGCTCATGAAGAACCTAATACAGCTCTGTTTTGAATGACTTTGTGCATAAATATTTGAGGCTTTACTTGAAACTGAATCTCAAGGTGAAACTCAAAGGTGCGAACAGTCCAGGCAACCTATTTTTGATCTGTCAGTACTTTTGGGTGACACCAATCATGATGCTTGTTGACTAGTTTGGAGACCCTAATAGAGCCTTATGGGACTACTGAAGTAAGTTTATTAAATCCTGGGCAGCTTGCAGACAGAGGCCCATGGAGTGCTTTCATCTTTTTTTTCCCCTTCATCTTTATCTTTTCTCTTTGATACAGACATTGCCACAATAACTGCACCTTTGTCACCTAAAGAACAGAGAGTTCTGATGTACTCAGCAAACTAGCCTGGCACTGAATACAGTTGCCTTCTTATTAAGTTGCATTTGACAGTGTTAGAGTGCTGGATCTCACTCTATGTATTTGGCAATATATTTGAGACTGAAACTCAAAGCGTCAATGTTAACCTAGAGAGCCTTTAATCATTTGGGACCTGTTTTCAATAATTTAGGATCACTTACATAGTGACAAACAAAATAAATAGATGCTGACCAGTGAATCTATCAATTTTTTAGTGTAAAACAACATCTTTTGGCTATAAACACTTTACATCTTCACATAAGGTAATTTGTGAGACAAGAAAGGAACAAAATAATTTTCTTTAAATCTGTAGGTGTATTATGGTAATCTTGTTAATGTTTTTCTACTTGAGACTGGAATGGCTATATCAAAATAAATGGAGATACCATGTTTTCTCCCATATAGCCCACCCCTGGATATAACATGAACCTCATTTTGAGAAGTCCCTCAGAAGGACAAAAAGATCTTGCCTTAGAGGAGGTCTCAGGTTGAGAGGCCCCACACACGGGCTGGGGGGCTGTGCACCAGGGCTGGAGACTACTTGTTGGCCTTGATGCTGTGTGCTGGGGTCAGATCTGGTTGTGCCAGCACTGGCAGGCCTGATCTAACCAGCAGTGAAGCTGAAGCCACATACTTTTGTGCAACCCAGCGCATGGCCTCAGAGCCAGTGTGCTAGGTATAACCCAGAGCACGGCTCCAGAGTCAGTGTGTGGGGTCAGACTTGGCATGCCAGGTACAGGGCCATGTGCAGGATCAGACAGACCTAACATGCTAAATGTGACACACCAGCCCAATCTGGCATGTGTTTGGAGAGGGGTCTTTCCACGAGTCCGGAAAAGTAGTGATGGAGAACCGAAGAAGGAGAGAGCGGTGGCACTGTTAATTGCCATGGCTCCTGAAGCTGTACAATTAATGCTGCCACCGCTCTGCTCCCTCTACTCACTTGCCAAATGTCCAGACCCATGGGGAGGCCTTTTCCTCACTGATTTTCCCAAGCTGGTTTTAGGAGGAAGGAAAGTGTAGATTATAGATAAGAAAATGCAATGTCATAGCCACAATCATGGCAATATGGCTACATGGTTATACCCAGCACACTGGCTCTGAGGCCATGTGCTGGGCTGCACCCAGTCTGTGGTTCCAGCATCACTCCTGGTTGGATCAGGTCTGCCATGCAGCTCTAGCTTCAGTTTTGAATTATGAAAATGGGGCTGCAGATAGTTAGGTGCATCATCACATAACACAACATACATTTTTCTCCAGTTAAAAATAATCTAGGAGCTTTAGTAACATGTTAAAGGCTTAAGTGTGTAAAATTCAATCTAAGATTGAAACAAAACAAGTATAACTTCATTGGAATGAGTTAAAAAACAATCTGTAAGGCTTTGAAATAGTTTCTACATTACCAGGAGCAGATAATAGTAGAATTGCAAAACAAAGAATAGTTTTATTGGTGGAAAAAATATGGGGGGAGCTCAGGAGGCTGAGCCCCCCCATAATCCTCCATAAGAGATGAGAGACCCCAGCCCACCCCATACCCTTCTAAGTGGCTCAGGCAGTGGCTGCTCCATCCAGCTTCCAGCTCTCACTGCCATAGAGTGCCCCCCAAGAGTCAGAGTGTAATTCAAACCCTGGGAACATCAAAACCATTCAAAAGAAGAGAGGGCCACTAACACCTATGGAATGAAAAGATTAGAAGGGATCAGGTAGATGATAATAAGCCATAAAGTCAATTGACCTCCTCAGCACTGCCTGTCTAGAAATTCTGCTACCACAGCCAGGAAGTTGGTTTTAAAATTTGGGTGGACAGGGAATCAAAGGGAAGTGCAAGTGCATTAGTGCAACACCCTCCCTGGATCCACCCCTGGCCCTAATAGCAACATTCTAATGACATAAAATAGGATATTTGATAAAGCTAACCATTTCCAGTTAATTTCCTGTTTTGCAGAAGCATCTACATCTCACTCACCTAAGGCTTCTGAAAAGAGAACCTATGGATTTTGTCATAGAAAGAAAGCTACAGATTGCACAGAGTTATGGTATAAGTTTGCCAAATATTGTCTTCAAGAAATCATAGAGAATTAGGACTGAAAGGGACCTCAGGAGGTCATCCAGTCCAAGTCCCTGCTTAAAGCAGGACCAGCCCCAACTAGATCATCCCAGCCAAAGCTTTGTCTAGCTGGGTCTTAAAAACTTCCAAGGATGGAGAGTCCACAACCTCTCTGAGTAACCTGTTCCAGTGTTTTACTATCCTCCTTGTGATAAAGTTTTTCCTAATATCTAACTTAAACTTCCCTTGCTGAAACTTGAGACCACTGTTGCTCCTTGTTCTGTTATCTGCTATCACTGAGAACAGTCTAACTCCATCCTTTTTGGAACCACCCTTCAGGATGAAGGCTGCTACTAAATTGCCCCTCAGTCTTCTCTTCTCCGGACTAAACAAGCCCAGTTCTCTCAGCCTTTCCTCATAAGTCATGTGCCCCAGCCCCCGTACCATTTTTGTTCCCCTCTGCTAGACAGTCTCCAATTTGTCCGCATCCTTTCTGTAGCAGGAGGCCCAAAACTGGACACAGTACTCCAGATGTGTCTTCACCAGCGGCCTCACATCTCTCAATCTGATGGCAACACTTCTATTACTGCAGTCCAGTATGCCATTAGTCTTCTTTGCAGCAAGGACAAACTTTTGGCTCATATTCAGCTTACTGTCCACTGTAACCCTCAGGTCCTTTTCTGTAGAGCTGCTGCTTAGTCAGGCAGTGCCCAGCTTGTAGTGGTGCATGGGATTGCAGGACTTTTCACTTCTCCTTATTGAACCTCATAAGATTTCTTTTGGTCCAGTCCTCCAATTTAGTGAGGTGTCTCTGAATCCTAGCCCTACACTGCAGCATCTCTACTATGCCTCTCAGCTTTCTGTCATCTGAAACCTTGCTGAGGATGTACTCTCTCTCATCTTCAAGGTAGCTATTAAAGATATTAACTAACTAACTATGAAACTATATTAAACAAAATTGGCCCCAGGATTGGCTCCTGTGTAACTTCACTTGATACTGACTCCCAAGTAGGCATCAAGCCATTTAATTACTACCCTTTGAGCCTGATAAGCCAGTCAGTTTTCTGTCCATACCCATACTTTCTTAGTTTGCTTGCAAGAATGTTGTGGGAGATGGTATTAAAAGCTTTGCTAAAGGCAAGGTATGTCACATCCACTGGTCTCCCCACATCCCACAAAGCAAGTCATCTCATCATAGAAGGCAGTCAGGTTGGTCAGGCTCTTGGTTAATCCATGCTGACTGTTCCTAATCAACTTCTCCTCCAAGTGCTTAGAAATGGATTCCTTGAGGATATGCTTCATGATTTTTCCAGGGACTGAGGTGAGGCTGACAGTTTGTAGTTCCCTGGATCCTCCTTCTTCCCTTTCTCAAAAATAAGCTCTATATTTGCCCTTTTCCAATTATCTGAAACCCCTCTCAATCACCATGAGTTTTCACAGGTAATGGCTAGAGGCTCTACAACTGCATCAGCCAACTCCTTCAGCACCCTCAGGTGCATCATGTCTGGCCTCACGGAGTTGTACATACCCAGCTTTTTAAAATAGTCCCTAACCTGTTCTTTTACCACTGGGGGCTGCTCATTACTCCCTGAATTGTGCTGTCAGGTGCAGTAATCTGGGACCTGACCTTGCCTGTGAAGACTGAGGTGAAAAAGGCATTGAGTACTTCAGCCTTTTCCATGTCATCTGTTACTAGGTTGCCTCCCCCATTCAGTAAGGGACCCACACTTTCCTTGATCTTACTCTTGTTGTTGACACACTTGTAGAAACCCTCCCTTCTTGTTACCCTTCGTGTCCCTTGCTAGCTGCAACTCCAGTTGCACTTTGGCCTTCCTGATTTCATCCCTGCATGCCTGACCAATACTCTTATACTCCTCCCTAGTCTTTTGTCCACGTTTCCACTTCTTGTAAGCTTCTGAAACTTCTAAGTTGTGAAAAGATCCTGTGTACTCAAGACTAACCACTTCAAAACATCTCCCTTAGGGCCTTGTTACATAGTAATTGTGGGCAGCCTCTGGAGCTCATAACCCCTCATTAGCTTCACACATTAACACCTTAAATTGGTGTTAAGCACTTCTTATGCTGCTCAAAGTGATGGCACTCCAGGGCAGGACTATCTCTGATGCACACTACCCAGCTCCTTTTCCATTAAGATGTGGCTACTCCCCACAGATGTGCCACCCAAATTGAAGGTCTCCAGTCTCCCAGGATGTCTAATACCCCCACCCATAGAGCCTGTCCTAGCTCACCAGTCCCCTAGTGGCAACTCAAAGCTACAGTTCCTAGCTCTGCCCCTACTCACCGAGCATCTAGGTTGTTTATACACATGCTCCAGGAGTAGGAGGGTGCTTTAATTAGAGCAGCTCCAAGAGGCATTTTAATTAAAGCGCCCAGAGTGTCTTGTGTATCAGTGTCCCCATGCTTAAAAATGATAGCAAAGTCACTTTAACTAAAGCTCATTTGACAAGCTTTAGTTAAAGCACCCCCTGCCATTTTTAATCACAGAGACACTGAAACATGAGATGCTGGAGGCTGCTGAAGTGCAATAATTACCAAGATCCAGCAGACTCAATTAATCAGGCCTGCTCCAATGCCCTGTAATTACAGCACATCAGAGCAGCCTCATGTATAGGTGCCCCTAGTGGCAAGTCACAGCTGTGCAGGTGGGGGACAGTCAGTGAAGGCTCCTAGACTAACTGCGACTGCTTCAAACTCCAAGCTAGCACTAACACCAAATCAGCATTTGTGTTGATTAAGGTGGAACAAGACCCTCAGACTGTTACTGCATAAAACTGGCCTCAAACGTTGTCTTCCTCACTGGGTATCCCAAGGGGTCTGATGCAAGAGACAATATGGCAGTTTTATAAACATGAGTGTATTTATTTTGCTATAAATTAAAAGAAATGGCTGTGGGTTGCTAAGAAGGAAAGCAAGATTGAACAAGTGAGTTTCTATGTGGGACTTGTCTTTAAATTGGTTCAGCATGTATTAATTGCATGTGTGAAAATTATACTTCATATGCCTGTAATATTTTTTATTTTTAATATACAAGTTTTACAATTTTAATGTATAATTCTGTGCACCCATCGTGTGTGTGTGTGTGGGGGGGGGGGGGG
>NW_017729024.1:95193286-95196291 GCF_001723915.1 Gavialis gangeticus
GGGGGGGGGGCGCTGAGGTTATTTCCAGGCCTTGAAGGAATGAAGTCCATGGTACCAGGCAAGCTTCTCAGGACAGCTTGTTTCTTGCACTCACAAGCTCTATCCTTACAGAAAAGATGTATTATTCTGGAAAGCAGAGTTGTCAAGATCCCAGAAAGCAAGTTGCTGTTCTTCTAGTGCCCAATATTCCATCTGTTTAAAGCCTTAAAATGAAGAAAAAAGAATAAATTGTAACCATATTCTCTAGGTAGTTAACGGGGTATGGTGGATGGGCACTCTGTAACTCGTTTTGCTCTGGAGGCATGCTCCTGCATTCTATACTAGTTTCAATTTTCCCTCGGGTTGATGTTTTCAACCCCAAGTAAATTACTTTGAGATAATCCATTTAGCAAGTAACAAAGGCATGTACATTCCAGGCCAGATCAACATCACAGGGTACAGTCTCCTAGTTCGTCAGATGTGGAAGAAAGCTTTCCTCGCAACTGTTGTGATGTAAAAATCCAGCGTTAATGAGCAGGCTAGAAAGACCTGCATTGCACCTGTGTATCAGGACTAGCTCACCAATAAAACATTTGGGAGAGGTTTTGATGAGTTCCAATACCACAAGGGGTCCTTCTCTTCTATCAGAAGACGTGAGAGCAAAGAACCCCTCTTCCCATAGGGCTCATTCCTTCAATGCTGTAGTTCTTGCTTAGTATAAGAGAAACACTGAACAGAGTTGGTTTGTCTGCAGCTTTCATTTGAAGTTGTATTTCACTGTAAGCATATCCTCAGCTAGAACATCTGAATTAAAAGCAGAAAGTCATAACATACCAAAAATATTGGAGGTAAACTTTTAAAGAAATAATCTACAAAAGGGCCAAAGTTTCAGAGGCAGCTGCTAGAATGGAGAGTTTAAATGTTTAAGCATTTAGACATCATGAGCTCCTTTGACAAAGGTGTTATAGATTTTAAATGAGTTTATCTTTGACATCCACAATTTTTTTCTAGACAAGAAGGAGGGTATTCCAGCTACATTTGTAAATTAATTCAGATTGTTAAGTACCAAGCTGGTCTGTATTTTTCAGTTTTGTGCATGAAAAGTATATAAGCACAAATACATAATCATGAAAAAAGTATCAGAAGGCAAGTACACAAGAATTAGACACACAAATTTAGATCTTGGATTGAGGAACTCATTTGAAGTCTGATCAGAAAGAGCAATTGCCTGCAAAAGATTGGATTACAGTTTATGGACTTTAGGTTTGAAGACTAACCCCATCTTCATAATAATGTTTCTGATTTCTATTATTTTTATCCAATGAGGTTTGTAGGCAGCATGAATTAAAAAACAAAACAGAAACAGTCATACAGATGACCTTATGGCAAAGTTCAAATGTCTGTCAGCATCTCTATTTCTTTTAAGATGATATTTGTCATCCCAGTTACCTGTACAAGGAATTGCTTGGGATTTAAGATGCATCCAGTTGTAGGCAACATCCTGAATGCTACCCAATGCAATAAAAAAAAGAATGAAGTGAGGTTTTAAAATAAAAGCAATTGCAAGATAATCCAGGCATTTTATTTACAAAAAAGAAAACAACAACTTTCTTTTCATCTTATTCTCTAGCCAAAGGAAATGTGTTCATTCCAGTAACAAAAATGAAAAGCATATTCCATGTCCATTTTTGCCTGGAGGGTATCCTCACTACAAGGACCTTACCATCTCAATTGCATGATCTACCGAAGCATACAAAACAGAACATAACTTTGGGTCAGTGGAATCATTCACTAACTTACCTTCTGGATATAATAAATAATGAACTGGCCTAAATTCATCCAGACTTTTCTTCAAGATACCCCTCAAATGGAAAAAGGCTTACATGCTTAAAGGCTACATAACAGAGTTGCTGTTGTCCCCGGTATTCACTCCTCCAACTCATTATTAATTACCAGAGGCCAGAGAAAGCTTAGATCTGAGAGTCTTCACCCACACTTGCATCCTGGATCTCAAATCATCTTTACAAAAAAACAAAACCAAACCTGAAAAAAACCTTTTTACAACAACATTTTTTCCCAGCTGTAGTATTTTGGCAGCCAGGAAAGCATTTCATCTGTGGATCTTTGAAGATAGCATATTTTCCAGGCACTTTAGATAAACTCTAATGTCTTACTGCTGTTCCTTTTTTCCCCTTGCTTTCTTTCTTTTCTTGCCAGGCAGTCTCTTGAAGCACTTGGCAGTGAGACATGAGTCACAGTGCCATGAGCATTCGTTGCCTATGTTCACAGGTTACTTACCACCCACACTGGCCTTTAGACCCTTATTAAATTGTCAGCACCTATCTTTATGGGCACTGTCTGGGTTCATATCTTATATATGAACTAGCTATTTAGCGGCACCCAATTTGTTAAAGGAATTGGGCAGGGTGGAGGTGGTTTCGTAGTGTGTTCCCACCTTCACTCTTCAATATTAATACTATTTCAGTACTCTGGTGAAGCTAGTTTAAAAAAAAGCTAGTTATTCAAAAGAATAACACATCTGAGCCTGAGGCACCGCTTCTACTTGCCCTTTTGGGAAAACAACCAGCTCTACTGTGTTCCCCAGTAAGGATAAGACAAAATCTGGTACTTGACAGGACTACTGTTAGGCCTATTACCTGGCAAGGGATCCGGAGGAACTCTTAACTAAGGTCCCTTTACTGAGACAGTCCTATAAAAGAAAAACAGTGTTTTACAAAAAAAAAAAACCCAAAACAATTTGGATGCAGTCCTCCAGATGTGGCTTCACTTCCCTCAATCTGCTGGCAACACTCCTACCAATGCAGCCCAGTATGCCATTAGCCTTCTTGGCAACAAGGGCACATTGTTGGCGCATATTCAGCTTACTGTCCACTGCGACCCCCAGATCCTTTTCTGCAGAGCTGCTGCTTAGCCAGTCAGTCCCTAGCCTGTACCAGTGCACCAGAGAGATTGACTGGTCTGTAATTCCCCAGATTCTCCTTCTTCCCTTTCTTAAAGATGGACAC
>NW_017729024.1:95201291-95201826 GCF_001723915.1 Gavialis gangeticus
GCATATTCAGCTTACTGTCCACTGCGACCCCCAGATCCTTTTCTGCAGAGCTGCTGCTTAGCCAGTCAGTCCCTAGCCTGTACCAGTGCACCAGAGAGATTGACTGGTCTGTAATTCCCCAGATTCTCCTTCTTCCCTTTCTTAAAGATGGACACTATATTTGCCCTTTTCCAATAGTCTGGGACCTCTCCCAATCACCATGAATTTTCAGAGATAATGGCCAGAGGAGCTGCAAGCAGATCAGCCAACTCTCTCAGCACTCTTGGGTGCATCACATCTGGTCCCATGGACTTGTACACGTCCAGCTTTTCTAAACAGTCTCTAATAGCCAGCTTTTAAGTACTGCCAAAACCCAAGTTTTTCTGTTTCAAAGACTACAACTGGTCAGAGTGTTTTGACACTGTGGATTCCTATTTGAAATCTATGGGTTTATCTTGTGAATGTGTAGGTGTTTGCACACCTAGTAATGTTAACACTGCCTGTATACTGAGATCTCATAGTTTCATAGTTTCTAGGGTCGGAAGCGACCTGAGCA
>NW_017729024.1:95201837-95202636 GCF_001723915.1 Gavialis gangeticus
CCAACTATCCTCTTTAGCTCGTTGAAGTTCGCCCTCCTAAAGGCACCCCAGGGTGCCATGGCAGCCTGGTTGAGAATCACTTCTTTAGGATTCCTCCCCATCCCTGATTTTGACTGGAAACTCCATCTTGGATCTGAGAACTCTTCCCTGTGAAAGTTTTATCTAGAAGAAAAAGGAAAAAAATAAAAATAATATTTAAGTTTGGGCAAACGCATCTTTTCTAAAGAAAACATGTTTTATCAAAACATTCTCAACCAACCAGGTGAGAGACCCTCTCCCTAAGGTGGCACCCGGGGCTGGTACCTCTCTCACCTGTCCCTTGTTATGCTACTGCAGTGCACAACAACAACAAAAAGCTACCAGAATTTTCTCAGTAGCGCTCTTACAGGATTTTCTCAGAAATGAACCAAGGGCCCAACTGTGCCAGCTCTTATAATGGTAAGTCAGTCCATGAGCTGATAGTGGGAATTCTGACATAAGTACCAGACTACTTGCATAGGTCCTTTTACACAGGACACCTTCCTGCCTTATGTTAAAAAAATGGTGTGATACATCATTATTTTCTTTTTTCAGGAATTATTTAACAAATGGATACTCTTATAGTCCTACTGTACCATATCAAATATTAGCTGTTTGGGCAAAATAGATCCACCTATTGCTTGTTATAAAATATGTTACCATCACTGTCATAGTTTCATAGTTCCTAGAGTCAGAAGGGACCCGAGTAGATCACCAAGTCCTACTCCCTGCCTTGGGCAGGAACGAGTCCTAGGATCATAATACCCCAGCCAGAAATTTA
>NW_017729024.1:95207636-95227239 GCF_001723915.1 Gavialis gangeticus
GTTAAAAAAATGGTGTGATACATCATTATTTTCTTTTTTCAGGAATTATTTAACAAATGGATACTCTTATAGTCCTACTGTACCATATCAAATATTAGCTGTTTGGGCAAAATAGATCCACCTATTGCTTGTTATAAAATATGTTACCATCACTGTCATAGTTTCATAGTTCCTAGAGTCAGAAGGGACCCGAGTAGATCACCAAGTCCTACTCCCTGCCTTGGGCAGGAACGAGTCCTAGGATCATAATACCCCAGCCAGAAATTTATCCAACCTCCTCTTGAAGACCCCCATGGTAGGGGAGAGCACCACCTCCCTTGGGAACCCCTTCCAGAGCCTGGCAGCCCTAACCATAAAGTAATGCCTTCTGATATCTACCCTGAACCTGAATTTTCCTTTCTATGAGGCTGAAAAACTTAAGAATATTTTTGAAGTTATTAAAAAATAAGCAGAATATTAACTTCTATGTTCATTTGCATGTGATTTGTGCTTTAAGGACCCAGATGAGTAGCTGCTCTCAGCCAGCTACTATTTGTATAGAAATGTTCTAAGGTGCCCCTTGACATTAATACAACATAAACTGCTCTTTTACAGCACCTTTCACACAATGCTCCATGACCCCAGGCACTTTACAATCCAGCTATTTGAAGAAAACAAACCGTACATCTACTTCAATAGCTTTTTCACCTTCATGCAGAATTTTGACTATGTCTGGCTTTAATTACATGAAAATGTAAAGGTTTCCAATCTTTGGCTATTAGTGTGGGAAAGCGCATTTTAAAGCAACATTTTAGAGGGGAGGGAAAGCTGCTTTAATCATCCACGCACAGACACCCAATTCAAAGATAAAACAAGTAGTATTTTAAAAGCTAAGCTACAAATGGAAATCCACCTTTTTATATATGATAAAAGATTAACAAAACTAATACAACACTGAGACAGGTGTCACTGCAGAAATGTTAAGCTTTAAACCCAAAGTTTGGAAATAACATCCTTCTGAAATCATAAGTGTGGAAATAACATGTTAGGAAGGAAGGAAAAATAATAGGATTTATTTGCAATGTTTTACTGTCAGTGGTGTGGCAGAAACAAAATATCTACATTAAAAACATGCTGTTCTTTGCCAGTCGCGCATCCAGCCTGAAAGCCATTCAGGCCCCACCATTCAGGCAAGCTTGGCACATTCTACCAGTGGCTCAGCAAGCCTAATGCTAACATGAGTATTCTTCAGCTTGCATAGTTTTAATTTAAATGCATATCCTATTACAATGGAGCAGCAAGTTTCTAGATCTTCTAGTTTTTGGTCTTGGTCCTGAGAAAGACAGAACAAAATGGTCTACAAAGGTCCCATTCATGTTTAAGTAGCTTCTGCTGAACTTGCAAGTGGCTTGTTAGTGACTGAGTTATGCAGCGGGGAAGCATATAGCTGATCAGCTTAGGTTTCACCAGGATATGTCATGACCATACTGTAAAAGACTTTACTAGACACTGTAGGACAATCTAGCCCGCTTTAAATAAAAACAGGCATAGAGTAACAAAAGCAGGTCTGGATGACAATCACAATTTGAATACTGTCAAAACATTTCTATCTGTAAAGTAGCCATTTGAAGCTACATTTTTCCTCAAAGCGACTGCATGGGGAGTTGCACATTAACAACTAGCCCCTGTTACTGCTAATGGGATTTGTGCACCCTGCTTTGAAAATGTAGCCCTTTAGGCTGCAATACAGTTAGCATACCAAGCAGCTGATTCCAGCTGCAGGAAGAGTGAATATACAGTTAAAGTGCCATGTCTTCTGAATCAATAAGAATTGATTGAAAAATAAACACTTGGGCTTAATCTATTAAGGTCAGGCAAAATTGCCCCTTACTAAGTGGCTCTGAGAAATTTGGCTTGACCTCTCATTTCTATGCAGATGGGTATCTATCTAAAAGGGACTCAACCCTCCAACGTGCAAAGATAGCAAAAAGGTCATCACCTGCTCCGAAGATTTGACTGCAGATAAGATTTTCTATGGATAAACAGCATTATTTAAATATATTGCAGTGGTTTGTTAATTTAAGCAAGTATCACAGTTATATATAATCCTTGTAATGCATCTCACAGTTAGAATGGTATATTGTGATTGCTCCAACTGTTATCCATTTAGTTCTTCATGCTCTCCTTCCTCATCTTGGCCCAGATAGCTCTGTGCTGAGTCCAGAAACATTAATTTTCCTGTCTGCCAGCCTTTCAACTACCAGAGATGGGTGTGGGAACCCCATCAAGAAATCACTTTCCTTCTAATTTTTCTTGAAGCAAAAATATAATGCTTACAAAACAAGGGGAGGTGGTGTGCACACCTAAACGTTCTTGCTCATTAATCTTACTTTTAGTTTTAACGATAGGATTAACAGCTTCTCTTTGAGGCTGTGAGAAGTGATTCAGGTTGTGTGGCAAAGACATCAAATTAAAACACTCAAAAATCAAGTCACGTCAAAGATTAGCTGGAGCTGAATGGTCTAATGTGGTTAAAGCATGCCAATTTCTGTAGCCAACAGCATGCGAGAGGGTGATGTTGCTAACATCATATCCAGCTGCCATTGACTCCTCAGCTCAAATAACAAATTTATAGGCGAGTCAGTGGAGGACAGCACTCAGCACAGGTAGGGACAGGACTTTAACTTATGTCTGTGGAGGTATTTTAACCCCTCTGCCACTCCAAAATATTCAAAAGTACATCCAAAAAGAACTAACATGCTGTCTTATTTCTTCTTTCCTTAAAGCAATTAAATTTTTATATCAGGCAATATACCCCAAGTAATTGCTTTTTATTTGTTTTTATTTATGTTAAATTTAGGAAAGAGGAGGTGACAGCAAATAAGACAGCATTGGCCCCAGGGACTTCAGTGAAACAAAATACTGTAAGAAAACAGCAAGGATAGAACGAAGGAAAAAAACCCTCTATAAAATGAAAGATAAATTTAGAGACGGCTGAGGAAGGATCCAATCAAATAGATCCAACTTTAAACAGAAAGTCACATCCTTTCCTGTGGCAGAATCAACAGGCACCTTGCATTTAGCTGCAGGTGTAAATCCTGCTTTGCTCTCTCACCAAGGCAGTTTTTACTCACTAGTTTCGTATCTCCTTAAGAAAAACTTGTATGCTAAAAAAAAAAAACTTTATTAAGTTGGTCTTTGTAACATACAAAACAAATTAATGCAAGTGAGAAATAAAAGTATTTGGGTTTGTGTTACCCTTAAAAAAAAAAAAGAAAAATTACATGCACCTTAAACTATTTAATTCATTCTTTTATCCAAATTATTACAGTAGATCATGGGCGTCAAAGATACGGCCCACAGAGCAGAATATCATTTGGTCTCCAGTACTGCCCAGCAGTAGCCAGAGCAGGGCCAGAATGAGAGCCTACAAACTAGCCCCACATCACTCATCTAGTCTATTGGGCTGGATGAGTTTAATAGCCCCGCTATTGTCAGCATCCGTTTTGATGACCTCTCTTTTAATCACTGTTAAGTAATCACTGAAACAGCGCACATCTCAAATCAGATATGCTAATGGAAACAAAATCTATATCTTGACAGGGGAAAGTGAGACTGATACACACTTTCCTAGATGTCAGATATTTTTCTGTCTTTTAAAGCACCAAAGAAAGCATTTGCAACTTGGTCCTCAGAACCAAAAGTCCTACTCATCAGTGCAAGAGGAGACCAAACCTGCGAGTATTTCTGAGCACAAAAGTAGTGGGATCACTATAAAGCCATGATGATTCAAAATAAATTCCATTGCATCTTATGTCCTTAGGGGCATCTCCTAAGCTATTAAAAGGGCAAATGCTGAAACAAAGCCAAACAGGAGCTACAGCAGTCCTGCAGGCTGACTTCCTGTATTTCTAATTTTGTCTTTTTAAGTCATGTGGCATGAGGCTAAACACATGCTTAATTACTTTGCTGAACTAGAGCTCTAGAGCTAATTAATCCAAAAAATATACTGTGCCTCCTGGACTTTTTCTGGCTAATAGTTGGAGGTTGGGCCTAGCAGGCTAAATTAAAATATTCCTCCATTTATATAAATCTACAAAAGAAAATCCTAAGTTTAGATGCAGAATTGTACTGCTTGAACATAGCACTTGAGTAACACAGCCTTATTTATACCATATAGCCTAAAGGACGTTAAAAGTTTGTTTTTCTTTTTCCTTTTTTTTTTTTTTCTTTTTTAGAGCAAAATAGAACACCCTTCCACTCAATCCACTCCCCCAACTTAGATTTAAAACAAAATGGCTGTGAGCTTGAAATCCTCAACTGATATTTATTCTCCGACTATGGCAACCCTAATTATTAGCCCTTTTCTGTTGGAAGCAGATTGGAGACTCCAGATCAAATAGAAAAAAAAATCTTTCCTGTGCTTTAATTCTTCAAATGTGCGTTATTTAGCTGATAGGCCATAATGGCTCTTTCAGCTCCTTTACTTCATAAACGTGCATGTACAAAGGGACTTTTAAAAACCACAATAAATGGGTATTAACAAGAGTAAGGCTGCATTATGGGCCTGTATTATTGAATGAACAGTTACAAAAATAATAATGAAAAGTGGTAAATATGTATGAGCAACAGCTGCTTTTCAAATCTCAATAACCGGTTTCCATGTATTTGTGTTAATCACAGAGAGATTTAGTTCACATTATGACCTAACAACCCTCAGTGTTTTCTGTTTAAAACCAAGCTATTTTTTAAGTTGTCAAGTAGCAAAAAAGCATTTTAAACCTGCAAACTCGAATCAATCAAACTTCATTTTTATAGTGTCAAGCTGGAAAATCCATTGAGTGCTCTGCAGTTATACAGGTTAAAAAATCCACACCCAATGTGTAATAGACAAATTACATGAAAACAGATCTCACTAATGCAGTTTATAAAAGGTGCAGAACATTGAGCCAAAAAAACCCCACGTCTCTTTTTGTTTACACTTGCATAATTGAAAAGTGGCCTCACATCAGAGAGATTACTCCACAGACTTGAACTCCTACTGTAAAAAGCCCAAGCTTTGGTATATTTTCTTTCCAACGTTAGAATTGTTGATCTTACCTCCATCCATGTCAAGATGCTGAGAAGGGATGAGCAGCAGCAGGTACCAGCAAAGCATACTAGATCAGTTGTTTGCTAATTCTTAAATTTCTCAAAGACAAAATCCCTGTGGTCTTGATTCAAGCAAAACTCCCTCTGAAGTCAGCTTGAATTTTGTGGGTCAAAAGCAATCCCTGTACCAAGGACAGGAATAGAGCAGCGTATGACACTTTCCTTGTGCCAGTATTAGGATAGCTTGACTCCTGGTACAATGACTGCTATGAGTAAGGTTACTGAATTGTCAGCTACATCAGGTACAAACAGAAGCACCAAAAAAAGTTTTTGTGCCTTGGGCAGCAGCAGCCACTGATGCCACAACTGCCAGTCTTGCATCCCCCTCTATCAGCACCAAGGGCCAATGCCCTGCATGCCCACACAATGCAGCACCAGCCATATTTCCTTTCACCCCCAGTCCACTGGTGCTCCAGAATGCCCCCTATAACACTGGCATTCAGAAGAGATGGTAATGTAATGGCATCCATTCATCAGTGAGTGACGGTGGATATTCAGCTATTCTACTGACTGGTGGTTCTGTAGAGACCAATATCAACTTCCAGGTCCTGCCACAGTGGTCACAGGTGTACATAGTATTAGGAGCTACTATACTGACTGGCTGTTTCCTTCAGTCACGTTTCTGTTGTAATTTGAGTAACCATTTCTCGTTGTGATGTTGGATTCCATGACTGAGAAGGGAACACCACTTTGTCTTTTCTCCTATTAAGGCCCCCCAAGGTTTGGGTCAATTCCAAAAGCCTTCATGTGCTGTTTGCACACGTCTTTAAAGTGCAGTTTTGGGCACCCTACTCTTCTCTCCCCACCAGCAATTTGCTTATACAGGATGTTTTTCAGGATGCACCCATCCTTCCATCCTGTGGAGATGGTCAAGCCAGCGTAGGCACTTTTGTTTGAACAGTGTGGTGAGGTTGGCAAGTCAATTTTGGTGATGACTTCTGTGTTGGTAATTCTGTCTTGCCACTCCATGTCAAGAACATGTCATAATCAGTGTAGGTAGAGCTGTTCAGCTTCTTTTCTTCATATGCATCTGTTGACTATGTCTCGCCGCTATGCATAAGGACACTGAGGATGCAGATTTTGTACACAAGCAGCTTAGTTTTGATTGCGAGTTTTGTATTGCTCCAGACTCATTTGGAGGGATTACCAAAAGTGGTAGCAGCCTTACCATTGCACACATTTAGCTCTTGATCCAGTGACAGGCCGTTGCTCACTGTGGATCCACAGTAGCAGAACTTGTTCACTGCCTTGAGATATGTGTTGTCAAGGCTGATAGATGGTGACTGGCAAACACCCTGTCCTTGGACCACAGTCCTCTTAATGCTGATGGTCAAGGAAAACATCCTGCAAGCATCAGAGAGGCAATTCATTAGTATTTCTAGCTGTCCTTCTTCATGGGCAGAGTGTGCAGCATCGTCAGTAAAAAGGAGCTTCCTGATGATTATGTTCCTCACTTTGGTCTTGGCCTTTAAACATGATAGACTGTAGAGTTTGCCATCTGATCTTGTATGAAGGAGCCTTTCTCCACTGGTGCTTCAGAATGCCCCCCCCCATTACAGTTTCAAGGTAATTTGCATCATCACAGGTCCTCACAGGAGGTGAGAGGCTTCATACCGGCTATGAACTGACTGCCCAGTGGAGTTTTCCATCTATTGACTCCTCTGTGAAATCCTATGAAATATGAACTTTCATTTCTACCCAGGAGAACTTTTACATTCTTTTATCCAATGCCTGATGAAGGGTGTTTGTGCCCGAAAGCTTGCAATTAAAGAAATTTTTTTGCAAAAATCTTGTTGGTCAAATAAAAGACATCATCTCTACTACGAGTCCTGATTGCCTTTTCCTCTAGACCAATACAGCTACAACCTGGATACCTGACCCCTATAAGAGTGGCAATCTGAAGAGATGGTACAGTGCTAGCAAATAAACCTTGCTGGATTTCTTGCTACAACAAGGATATTGATTGGAGCAGTGGTTCTCAATCTCTTCAGAGTAGGCACCTCTCATCAGACCACAGGCTTCCCTCAATAACTTTTGTTAGTGAGTGGAACCCCATTTCAAAAATGTATATATTACAATGCTTGCCTCCTTGCAGAGGGACCAAACAGGGAGACCCTGAACCTGCCCTGACCTGCTTATCTCCTCTCATTTCCTGCAGCATCCTTCAAAGGCAGTCATGGCATTCTAGGGTGCCCTGGCACCCTGGTGAGAATCACTGGGTAAGAGCCTAGCTGGTAGAACAATTAATGGGGAACTTAGCTCTGTATGAGTGGAAAGTGAGTAAGGACTAACATTGGCTTCTAGCTCAATAACAGTAAAATACAATGCACTTTTCAGAAGTTTAACATGAAGGAATCAGCTAATCTGTATGCAGCTATCACCTGAGAGGTAACAAAGAGAAGACAAAGCAGCAGTGAACAGCTTTTACCAGGAGGGAAAAGAGAAGACAGAGCAACCAAGCTGCACTTTCAAAATGGCTCCTGTAGGTCAGGAGCTCTGTGATGCTGTTGAATTTAGCCACAAAAAAGCAGGCTGGGGAAAAAGAAATGCACCAAAAAGCAAGCACATGTTGAAGAACAGTCATAAAGGAAAGCATTGCTTCTAAGCATTGTCTATCAAAATAATTCTTGCTCTACCCTTTATCACCCCCTTCATTTTTTTCGTAAAATGTCATGACTAAATGTAGGCCACAATCCGATAAAGTAACACAGTCCGATTAACTATTGTGTGTAGTGCTCATATAATGGCTGGTGGTAATAGAGTGCAGAGACCATTAGCACCAAAAGAACAGGCATGTACTGCTGGACCTACCAGGGTAATCTCAATAGGTGATCACAATCTTCTTGTCCCTCTGCACTACTTTCTCCCATTTACTCAGGTTTCATACAAGTAATGTATATTTCTTCCATAGCTTTTTCAGTAAGTGAGCACCTCCAGTTAAAAGTAATAGCATATTTGACTCATAGAGAATTGTACACTAGCAGTTTTCTTCAATACATCCTATTTAATTTATCTTAGTGAGGGGCCAAAGATTGAATTTGATTAGTCCAGGTCATGCTTGAGTGATATTAGTACAGTGAGGAAGCAGCTTTAATTTTAGTTCCCCAACCTGTTCCTGTTATGCAAGTAAGAAACATCCACTCAGTTTCTTTTATGATATTTAAATGTCTTTTTCTTAAAAAAAAAAAGAAAAACCCAGTTTAGTTCCCACGATGAAACAAGTCCATTTTTTTGCATAATTGCATCTGGAGCTTATGTTACACTAAAGATGGAGAGTTGGAGAAGGGTCTTCATTTTGTTTAAATAAAGTAGTACTCCACAACATAATTTAAAGAGCACAAGCACGTGAGCAAATTTCTGCATTGTCAATAACTGCAAATAAAGAAAAATAGGTGTGATCTGGAAAAGAGAAGGCATCACTAGGTCAGAGCTGTCACAGTACAATTCATAGAATGTAAAGGAACTACACAGTAGCCAACACCGAGGGGTTGTAGTTAACGTCTTTCTGCAAATCAGAAATTATTCCTTATTTAAAAGTGCTTAAGAGCAAGGTCAGCTACGAGGACTAGCCACTTACAGAAATGATTTTGATGGTTCCCATGAAACATTATCTTTCATATAGTCAGCTGTTCAGTATCTCCTGACATATGCTGGGCACAGCATTTGTGCCAGCCAGCAGCTCTCCGTTTTGTTGATTTAACTTCACTTTACTGGATTGCAAGTAACAAAGCACCAGGTTCAGCAGTCCTACAGGTGGCACGCTCAACTGCCCATACCCACCCCTGCAGGGCTGAGCCATGAATGCTTACAGGTTAGCTACATTTACTTGTAATTAAGACTCAACTACATAACTCAGCATTAATCAGTTCTACTGTATTAAATAACCACATGCAAAGATTCAGATAGCTGATGGAACATGTTTGGAAAATGGATATATATTCCTTGAGCAACCAAACAGCCCATTAACATCAACAGGAGCTGCAGGTGTTCAAGAGAGATTTGCACGGGAAAAAGAAATTCAGACACTGAGCAATTAACTTCTGAAAATATGCCATGAAAAATATATGCTGGTTGTAACACCCGAAGGTTAGGACATAGTTCAGGTATGTGTCAAGGTATAGAGGTTCCATTGTTTGACTTACCTTTTAAGCATTCTTTCACTTACTCAGGTATATTAGAAAAGAAGTGCACAAACAACTGTTCCTAGGTTGGATGTTAATATTACCTTTTTGTAATCATAATCAAATGTCAAGAGTAGTAAGTCCAATAATGTCTGTTTACAAATGTGACTGTTCCTCTTCCATTTATCTGAAAAAGAAGTGATGTTCTTCAGCATATACACAAGTGTCTTTTTTAATGCTTTTTTTTTTTTTTGCTATTCTTTTGTTATGGTTGTTATGTTCAGGCTTTTACAAACTATTTGCTACCTGGACTATTACTTGGTGCTTCCCATTCTGCAATGACTAATCCTTTATAGCTAAAAATGATGAAGTAAGGAAAAGAAAGGGTAAGAGCCCATGCCATCACCAACTTTCAACAGAGAAAAGGTTGGGGTTTTTTGTAGGAAGAAGATGAATTAAAATTTCAGTACAGAATAGTGGGAGATTATCCCATTAAAAATGGACTTACATGAAAAATTGCCCATGACCATAAATATTTGCATGACTGGTATGTATAACCAGTATGCTCTTTATTTTTCCTGGGGCAGCCTTGTCCCCACAAGGAAAACTAATGCCCATAACAAAGCCAGCACTTAACAAAAAACCATACAATCAACAAAGGATTAACACACAGCTACAATCCTTCCTCAGGCCCAGAGAAAGGACACCGTGCCTCAGTGCTACCTCCTCAGCACTGCCCACTGCCCACTTCCCTCTCTCTCCCAGCTCTGCTCCCTGGCAGCCTTTTTTAAACTTCCTCCATCACTGTCAGCTGGCCCCACTCTGAGCAAGCAGGCTCTCACTTTTAACTGCACACAGCTATCTCCTGCCACCCCTGAGTCATGCACCCAGTTACAGTCCATAATGCCCTTTCAACGTTAATAGGGGCTCCAAGTTGATATTTTACAATTTGGCACTCACATTCGTCTCTGGCAGTAACTAATTAGGAATGCTTTTGAATGGGTCCCTTTTACTCTGGTTGACAAGCCAACTATTGAGGTATAGGGTCCTTTCATAGACTCTAAACTGCTGAAGAAGCCCCCTAATGGAATAGGTGTTGCAGCTTGGAATACTGAGGCATCTTCTTTGCAGGATTCAGTGGTCTAGAAAATGTAGGTACTACTGTTGTCAAATTAACGGCTCTGAAGGCGAGGCAGGTGAAAGCAAACTGATTTTGATTTAATTTTTCCAAGGCAAGGCACCAGCTTTCATGAACAATTAAGGGACAGTGTCAATGTGAAATGTAGTCAGTTTAAGAACAATGGATTAAGTCATTTATAGATTCACAAGTCCTTCCCCTTTTCCCTCCCCGCCCCCATGTTTTTTAGTGTAGGCAAGCCATTCACTTTGCAGAGCTGTGCTCTGCAGGGGCTCCTACACACTGGCAGTCAGGTGTTACAGGAGCAAGAAGGTGGGACATAAGGTATGGGTCTAGGACTGTGGTCTGGTTACAGAAGCAGGACCTGTGGAGCATGGTATTTGAAGGCTCCCTCTAGAAAAGAGCCTGCCTTTCTAATAATGTCTAAAGCAGTATGCATGCCTATGCCACTTTCTAACAAGGAGTAATAGTTTTAATTGGTCACCACAAAACTCCTTGTAGGAAACGATTCATTCAGATGCAACACCAGGAACAGAATTTGGCCAGTGGTAGCTAAAAGCTCTCCCTATGTGCTGTTTATTTTTCCTTAGTTTTAAACATAATCTTTATTTCACTTGTTTATTTCTACAGTAAATATTCAAGCATATGTATTTAAAAATAATGAACATATGTGTTTAGATTGAAATGGGAGGAGGAGAGTAAAGCAAAAGTATATAAAATAGCAGTTATTCTAAGATCTACCTCATTATGTTTGCCAGGCTCTAACTTCTGGGATAGCTTCCCATTTCTGCGCCCACTGGATATTCTCCAAACAATCGGCTGTAACTCATATTCATTTGAGACTAGCAAGTCATCCAAAAATGAAAGGATGGGATTAGGTTCCCTGTAACACAAAAATGACAATCCTGTTTGGAAAAAAATCTATCTACATTCTCTTTGTTTGCATGTCTGTTCACTGATTAAAGTCGTTTTTCAAGATCCAAATGGGAGATGTGGGTAAGCAAGAAGCGCAAACAGAAGGGTAAACACTGCAGGAACTGTTTCTATATATCAGGCTTTTTTTTTTTTGGCTTTTTTTTTGTTGCTATTTAGAGGTTAAATTATGCTTTTATGCACACTAACTGAACTAGGGGGCTGTGAACAGCTGTAGCAGTTGAGAAAAGGTGGCTTGAGGCATTCTATGTGCATGGTACAGATGAAGGCAGAATGCTTCAGTGGAGCACTGTGATCCCCAGCAGTCACCACATCTCCTCTAAAAAGGTGTAATGTGTGCAGCAGCAAAGGGGGCCTTGGTCATGGCACAATGATCAGGTCAAACCCATTTAAAGTAGGAGATCCCTACCCTTTGCACTCAGAGAGAAGAGGCAAACACTTTCTGCTTGAGTTCTGAATAGATGCAGAGGAACAAGATTCCTGCAGCCTTTTTCTCCTTTTAATGGTCTGCTTAGAAAGATGTCCTTTTTCTCCTTTGTGCTTATAAAAGGCCTGAACTAGAGACAGGTGAAGTTTTCCAGATAAATAGCTTATTCCCTCCAAAATGGAGTTTTGGATCAACCAAAACTAAGCATGATTTTGTACTGGATTCAGCAAATAGTTCTAGCTAAAAAAAAAATGTGGCTAAGTCAAAATGTTGTCTTGCCATTTTTTAACAAAATATTACATTTGTCATCCTGAAATAGCACGTTGTTTCAAATTTAACATTAAAAAAGATGTTAAAAAAAGGAGAGAGAGAGGTTATGTTTCAGATTGAAAATAAATGTTTGTTGACCCAAAACATCTTTTTTTTAATTTTGCACTTCAGCCAGAAAAACCCAGCAACAACAAAACAAACAAACTTAAAACATACATCATTCTAACAGTTCTAAAATATACCAACACTGACCAAAATAGGACAAGAAATCATTGGCAACTTTTTGAATCATGATTAAGAGAAATGCCATTATTTTATAGCCACAGCTTATATCTGATTGAAATAAGAAAAATGCATCCATAATAAAAGGTAGAACAATATATAAGGGGCCCTTTAGCTGTATACCTCAAACAGATTTTGCAAAGAAGCATTATTATGACAGCTGACACTTTTGCTGACATTTTTCTTTTCATTGAAAAATGTCTTTTCAAGGAGTTGTATCAATTTGAAGAAAAGTGCCATTGGTTTCTGAAGTCTAGAATGAAATACAGCAATATCTGCCCTACACCAACACCAGACGGCTAGGCCACTCACCTGAAATGTGAGGGACTGTCATGAATAAGTGTTATAGGGCTTGGGTCCTCAGCATGTTGACATCTTTTCCAGTCTGTTAGTAGGATATGGAGGTATGAAAATTACCTCCTCTACCCGACTCCCTGATATTATATTCTTCCATACCAGGTCTTTGTTGTTTCTGATTAAATTCAGTGAGAAGGGAAAATAAAACTACAGCTTTGACTACCCAGCTAGGTGGATTTTATGGGGCTCCTCCTTTCCTTGCACCTCAACCTGATCATATATGAGCTGATAAATGATGGAAGAAAAAAAAAAACCTGGCAACTTTGGGAGCAATTTCTTCCCCAGGCAGAGCTGTCCCAATCCCAGCCCGGTGACCTTTAAGGGGTCTGTATCACAGCCCAGCAACTGTCCTTACTTGGGATGAACTGCCCAGTCTAATTGTAAACTTCCAGGACCAAAGGGAGAAAAAAGTGTGTGTGGGGGGCGGGGAACTCCCTCAGATGAGGTAAGTACCAAATAAAGAAGGAAAAGAAAAAAAGCCTGACCACTATACCTCCAGGCTGCAAGGAGCAGTTCTCAATGAATAGTCTGGCCCTTCAGGAGGGCTGAAATCTCCTGCTCTTCCCCATTCCCTTCTCCCTTATCTACTTCAGGAGACAGGCTTCTATTCAATTGGATCCCACAGCTACAAACTCCCACAATAGCACTTCCTCCATTTTCTGATCTCCATTTTCCCTCTCCCTGGTACTTAGATCCTGCCTTCTTCTCAGCTGATTAGCATTGGGAGGGGAGCTCCCCTGCATCTCCAGCTTCTAAGCACTGGGATCTCCCCCAAGCTACCACTCTCTTGGGCCCAGAAATACTTGGCATGGCATATCCCGAGCCAATCTGGAGTGAACACTCACTCCAGAAATACAGCTTCCTGGTACGTGCACCTGCAGCAATCCTCCAATCTAATGAGGTAAGTATGGGGGGGGGGGGGCAGGGGTCACCCTTTCTCCCAGGGATTTTCCCCCATTTGCTCTCTTATCTTGACAGGGACCCTGGTTCAAGTCCCTGCTGTGAATCAAAAAATGGGAACTACAGTGTACAAGTATAATCTTTAAAATGTGGTTCTGGTCTAGATTTTACAGCCAGATGCTTTCTTGAGGCAATGAAATGGAATGTTCTGTGCCCCAGCAGACACTGGGGCTGATGCTCCACTATGTTGAAAGGTAGCATGAACATAGTCAAGCATGATAGCTTCAGAGAATTAGCTGCAGTTTTCTCTTGTACAGTTGCCTAGCTCCAATGGAAGTGACGTCAGCTGTGGGCCTGTTCTAACTTCTGTCACAGGCATAATGCACCTGTCATCCTTCCCATGGAGTGCCACCTTGACAGGGTGAAGAGTCTTCCTGATGACCCTAAAAGAAACACTGTCAGGAGTCTGGTACTCCTGGTAGGGTCACCAATGGCACTAAAGTCAAAGGTGAAGTATCAAATGAAGAGTGGTCCAACACAACGTCCTCAATGGTGGAGCAGGCAGATGCAGCATTAGGGAAGAAGAATAGAAGAAGCCTTATCTCCTGGAAAGATTTTGTGTTCCTAGTTCATAAACTGAAGGGGTTTTTAGTTCTGGAAGTAGTAATGGATACTTCTCAGAAGGCATCCTTCTTAATAGCTGGAAAGGCAGCTGAAAGATGTAGTGGAAGAGTAACACCAGTTGTTTTGGATCTCCTTGCCACTGGACACATATTTCTCCTTCACCAAGATCTGTGCAGTTGCTGATGTGCAACAGCCTCCTCACATAAAACAAGTCATGCGCAGGCTTCTCCCACTGGTCCAACATCTTCTATAACCTTTTACCTGACACATGGGAGTGATGATCTTTGACCATGAGGGATTGCTGCTGCTGTCACCACCAACGACAGAGCCTACCATTAATAGACAGTCAGTAATACCCATAGCCCTACCACTGGAATGCCCCATATGTGTCTTCCTCCCCACTTTTATGCTATGGGCATGGACAACTTGTGTAGGAGGTAATGAAACCACCTCTGCCTGCTTTCCTTCTATAGAGAAGAAGGAATTGTCCTCTGGCCATGCAACCATTTCCAAGCCATTCTGTATAACAGCTATAACAGCTAATGGATTGTAGTCCATAATGACTGAAATAGATTGCCTCCACAAGTGCTGAGGGAAAGAGTGTAAGTTTTGGTGTCCTTTGGAAACATGAAACATGCTGATGTACTGAGCTGACCCTATTCTGGCCATAGCAACATCTTGCCCCTGGGTAATATCTGTTACTACTCCCCGAACTAAAAACCCCATCAGTTTGTGAACTAGGAACACAACATTTTTCCAGGAGATAAGGCTTCTTCTATTCTTCTACCCTAATGAGCTTTGTGGAGGGGAGACCTCCATTCAGACCATTCTTAAGATTTTCCTCTCTCCCTCCCGCATAGACATATACACATTGATACACTGCTCCACAGTGCAAGCTTCAAAAATATCATTTCAATAATGTATTTTTTATAAAACAAAATTAAAGTGGCATTTCATTTACATTTCAAACATAATTAGGTATATTAAAGACTCTGAATTCAACGTGTTCTGGAAAATTAACAGCAGCTTTCCCATATTCAGCATTATTCATGTGGCACACCAATAACTACTTCGTGTGGAATACTCTGTCCTGCAGCCATCCCATGCACTAGCGCACACATAGCCTAATCCTCAGCTCACGTATACTAGTTCGAAAAACAGTGCAGTCCAAAGGACTTCTAGAGCACTTCTCCTGATTTAAACTTGTGTCAGTGAAATCAGAAACTGGTCTGCTGATTCAGGACTACACATGGGACTGCTTCTGATCTGACTGATTCAGATGTCACGTCACTGAAGACCAGGGTGTAAATCTCTTCTAATAAGAATGAGGCACTCTTTTTCTACTGCTTTACAAAGCATGTCTGATTATGCTGAAAGGGCTTGTAACCCAGGTAAAAATGCCAGATTGCAAGCAGAATATTATGTCTAAACATGACATGTAATTCATTGCACTTTCCCATATCTCACCTCCATCTATTGTCAGCTTTTTTCCCCCCAGTTACAATAAAGAATAAAGATGTGGTAGAAGTCAAAAGGTTGAATTTTAAAGTTTCAATTCTTATGCAGATGTGCTCATTTATTAAAGCTGAGCATTTAACCAAGGGCCATGACTGGAATTTATTAACTCACTAAAAAATGATAGTATCAGGTCCTCAGCCATTGTGTAGTGACTGCTTGCTTAATTATCCATATCTAAAGAGTTAAAATGGTGGCTTTTGCTGATTTGTGATTCTTTAAGCTTTGTGCTAGTGTGCAGCGTACTGTATATTAACAACACAGGTCATTGAGTACCTACTGAAAGCTCACTCTGGAAATACCTGAAGGACACATTGAGCTCTTCAGAAATCCGTGTCATAATACTTCATGTGTTAACAGAATATGTGGCACAGTGATGCATAGCAAAGGATCAGCCTGGGGTGGGCATCTAAAGTGCTCTGCTTCACCGGTGAATGCCAGAATGAAGCACTGTAATTTTATTCCAATTATACTCTTAGTGCCATGATGTCACAGCATAAATTTGTACTTTTGCATGCAGCTCATGCTGGTGCGATGACAGCTCTTAAAATATTGAGTGATTGTGGGCCCGTCAGCATAAAATTATTCTAACATGGTGCCTTTATTAGTGCTTCAATAAATGCCATTCTTCTTGTGTTCCAAGGTGGCATTTGCAAATGAGCTAATTTCTCGGCAGTAAAATAATTATGTTGCATTTATTTTGCAGGGTTTTTAGGAAGGGGGGGTTGAATAAGAAGTGCTGTTACATAAAGGGGGTTCTTTTGCCATCAAAACTACATTCACTGTAGTTAGGCAAGTTTAAAAAAGAACACATTAACTAAATGACTGTACAATTATTTAAATGAGCTTGCTGCCTTATAAAGCCAGGGAAAGGGATAAACACTTTTTTTTCCAACCATATAACAAAAGATATGACAGCCCTTTCACAGGAAACATTTCCTGAAAGTCAAGCGCAAATTGTGTTTGCTGATTGATGACAGATATTTGGGGGTTCGCAAAGCATCTCTTTCAGCACACTAAATCCAAATTGGATGTCAGCTAGCCTAACTCTCTGGGGTAAATCAGGTAAGGGGGGAGGGGGGGGAGAAGGGAGGGCTATCTTTACATTTTGCCTGCCTTGTTTTGCTGCTTGTCTCATCTAGATAAGTAACAAATAGGATGCAAGGGAAAATTTTTAAAATCAGGCCACTTACTAAGTCACCCAAACTAACTGTAGACACCATCCTTTAAAAAAAACAGAACAATCTTAACATAAGCAACTTTACATACCATAGGCTGGCCTGCATCAGTCTCTCTCAAAGCTACAATCCCACTCCCAGCCCACCAGAAGAAAAGCAATATTAATTATATAATTTAAGTAAAATAAACAAGAATATAAATATTTTTAATATAAATAAAAATAGGTTTGGAAAATTCCCAAGCAGAAGCAAGCAGAGGCATTTAAAAATAAAATTTGTAAGTAGCTTCTCCCATGGGTCCAAACTGCAAAAACCTTTGATGATCCATCATGCAACAGCTACTGACAACACATTCACAATAAACACAAACCAAATGTAGTCTGTGAATGGCATTAATCTTCATGAGAAAGTCTGTTTAAACCATATTAAAAAAGAAAGGGAAAGTTCCAAAACTGAGTAAGAAAGTTAATTGTTTCCTAATAAAAGGTTTTTAAAAGTCTCTCCACTTAAAACAGCAAAATTTCTGGATTCCACTGGGTAAAGCTGATCTAAACCCACAGATTGGGACACTGCTTCTCTGATCTAGGAGGGTAAACCTGCATCATTATTTAAGGCCAGCTCAAAATAGCTCTCTCACATACAATCAAGATGAGATAGGAAGATGGATGGAAATAAAATTTATAGAACCTGAACAGGTCTCTCCCAAATCCCAGTGAAATTCCACAGGCTCCCAAAAGTAGAATGAATTCCCAAGAGGGACATGTACACCAGCTCCTGCGTTTTAACCACAGACCTCAATTTCCCACCAGCTCTCACTAAGTATATCTAGGTATCAGAATGACTTGCTTGCTCCTATAAACATCTAGGTTGATGAGATAAAACAAACAAATATCAGACATTTCCTCACATTGCTGCTTAATTAAACCAGAGCTGTCCAACTCATGGCCTGCACCCCACCCTGATCCAGCTCCTTCTGCCATGGCCAAGATCTCTGGGATCCCCCTCCCTCCTCAAACTTCTGCTTCCAGTCCTCACCCCTGGGGGCAGAGTAGTTTGGCACCAAGGGTCCTGGAACACAAATAGAACAGGGGGCCCAGGGAGTCCATGGGGCAAGCAGCAAGGAAGCACTTGCAGAATGGGAGGGTGAGGGGGTGAGGTGTCTGCACAACCTATGTAACAGGGGAGGGTGGGGAGTCCATGCAGCATGCAGCCTGGGGGGCTAACAGCCAGTGCAGCACATCGTCTCCAGCCTCTTGGAATCGGGACAACCCTGCATTTAGCATTTGTCTTTGAATAGGAAACATCATAAATACTAAAGTGATATTGATAAATTGCTGTGGTCTTTTCAAAAAAATCTCACTGGATACCAGGAGTAGATCCAGAAGGGGTAAAATGGTGTGGTTGCACCCCCCTTTCAGATCAGCCAGGGACTTTTTTTTTTTTAAGTCCCCAAAGCAGGTAAGAGTTACCCCACTCTTCTTTCTCTTCCATATTCAATGGCATGTCTGCTTCCTCCTTTTATCTCCCTGTCTCTTGCTCACCTCTGCCTCTGCCCTGGCTAACCCAGGGGCAGGGGAGCTCCTGCCCCACTCCAGCTGGAGGCAAGAGTAGGGACAGCCAAGGGCAGGGACAGCAGCAGCAGTTCATCACCAGCCTCGGAGCAGCCTAAGGGAGGGGAAACCTGCCTATCACCACTGCCGCCATCTAAGCTGAGCATAGCCCTCTGTGCACCTGGCTGGAGTAGGGCAAGTGTAGCTCTGGAGCTTCCCTCATCCTAAGGCAGCTGAGACACCAGCAGTGGCAGCAGTTGTCAGGTGGGGAATAGGAGGGGGAGGAACCTGCCACTGAGCATGGAGGGGAAAAGAGAGGGTGCCAAAAGCAGGGGTAGAGGCAAAATTTTTACCTGCTTTGGGGATGTAAAAAAAAAAAAAAAAGGACCTGATTTTTGCTCCTGGGGCATGATCTGTCTGACATGGTGGGAAGGGATGGGCAGGAACTGGTGGGAGTGTGGGATGCAACCACCCCCGCAATACCATTTGCTGCTTCCACACTCCCCTTTATAAAATCCAGGGTCTGCATATGATAATGACCAGTTTTTGTTACACATGCAGCTATAACATTCCTGCTCCTGTCACAGTAATCAATAATTATAGTAATCCATACATGATTCTACAACTATCCAGGGAACAGGACCCTCCTGCCCCGCCCCCACCTTCCAAAAAAAATATTGTGCCCCGTAGTCAGAATTTCTCTCTCAAGCTTGAAAGTCCACCAAAGGCATATATAATTATCCAGCAGTGACCCTTTCCATTAAAAAGAGTATAGGTATAATTCCACTCACGAATTCCCTTGATATCATAAACTACAAAAGTATTTTGTACAGTAGTATAGACAGAGTAGGGTGCTAATTCAGAGAGAGCAGGCCCTCTACCCCATCCCATTCAGCTCTCTGACACTCACAGTAGCATCTCTGCCCAGGGCAGTAAAATTGCTAGTTATGAAGTGGAGTTAGCCTCCAAAAATCTCAGAATAGAATCTTCCTAAATTATTTTATTTGCTGTATATTTAATAACGTAATGTTGGAATCAGGCTTGTATACAGTCAGTTCAAATCTAATCTGATGAATTAGCCAAACATCTAATAAATTGTATTTTTATTAGCCATAGAAAAGATCAGAGTAAAGGTCTTTACTACCCTAGAAAGAAAGGAAGAAAGCAACCAAATGATG
>NW_017729024.1:95232239-95241618 GCF_001723915.1 Gavialis gangeticus
GTTTCATCTACACATGGCCTAAGACACCAATCCATGCCATTGTGGAATAGTGTCCTTTCCAAAGGTGTCTAGATAGAGGAGCCCATACACTGCCCCCAGTATGGGAAATGCTATTGTTCCTAAATTGTGTGTGCGCATGTGCGTGTGCACGTGCATGTCCATGTGCAGGAAGAAAGTGTATAGATGAAAAGGAAATGACACATAAGGACACTAAAGTTATATTAGAGATGGATTCTGATGTTGTTATTCACGCCCTGTCATCAGCAAACTGCTTAAACACAGAAAAGGGAGCATTATGACCATAACAGAAACACAGGTGAGAAAAACTTCAGTTTGTGGCTTGTTCCAAAGAGAAGACAAGGGTCAGGAGGGAAGATAAACATGTGGTATATAGAATTAGCCATGCTCAGATAAATGCTGCTGGAAAGGTGTGTTCTGGTAGACTGATACCCCAAAATTTAAGCACAGTGCATTCAGCAGGCAGAATTGTACACTGTTGTCAGGATTGTGCAATACCGCCCCTTTCCTCTTGTACTCACCTGCCATGACTTTGATCTTATGAGGGGAGGAAAGAGATTGGTATGATGTTAATCGGTACTCGCAGAATAACTTCCCCAAGCACGTTAAGTCACTCCATGTATTTTTAATTCTCTTTTCTTTTACAGCAGCACGAGTTGCAGGCAACAGCCTCCTGAACTTTCTCCCAGAACCTCTCGTCAGCTCTGGAGAGGGTCCCTGCCCTTGAGAACCTCAAGGTTCAACCCTGCTGGTGCTCTGCGGTGCTAATTAACTCATTAGTGAGTGTGACTACAGTCTCTTTGCCCTGTTGCCAGAGTAAAATCCTGGGCAACCCTTCTTCTCTGTTACTCTTCCAGGTTTGCTGGGGCTGCTCAGTACCATGTGTGCTCAGCCTCCATTTTACCAAAACTTTCCCCAGTTTCCTTTTCTTCTTTACTCACGCTGCCTCTCCCTGCTGGTAACTGATCAGTTTGCGACTGCGCTCATTGGGCCCTGCTTCCCGATTCCCTCCTCGGGTTTGGCAATGTCCCTGGCTGTTGCTTGCAGCCAATCCTAGTCTCTCCCAAGATGGGGTCTCCCATACGATCACAGGATTTTCCCCCAGATCATTGTGAGGAGCCTCAGTTCCTTTGGACTCACTGCTGCAGTCTCGTCTTTGGGTGAGAGCCTGACCCATGCCATCCTGCCATCCTTCTCATGCCCCAAGGCATTCTCTCCGGGTCCTCCCTCTGATTTTATCCTCGGGAGCTAAATCCGTTAGCCATTCCCGAGTTAGGTGAACAATTCCCCCCACGTGGCTGGGTGTCATCATTAACGGCCCCCAGGTGTTCATCCAAGTAACAGGGCTCCTGACAGAGACCCTGTTACATACACATACAGATAGGTACTAGGCCTGTGCGAAGCAACTAGTATTCACTTTGGATTGGGATTCAGCCGATTTGGAAGGCAGTGATTCAATCTGGTGATTTGAATCACTGTCCTGAATTGATTCAGCTAAATCTGATTTGGAAATTTAGCTGCTGCTGAATCAGCTAAATCTCTGAATCACATAGGCCCCATCCCACGCCCATTCTCAAATGGCTGCCCTACCCGTCCCAGTTCCTGGCTCTTTGAGGAAAAAAAAGCCTGCAATTACCAGCTCCTGCTCAGTGGGGGACAATCCCTACTGCCCCCCACTACACCACACTATGTGGGGGGCTCTGCCATGGGCCCTCTGACCCCCACCCACTCTCCTAGCCCCCTCATGTCTGCCCTGGCCACTCCAGTTCACAGCCCTTTAAAAAAAAAAAAAAAGACTCACTGGCTCCTGCCAGGTGGGGGGCGATCCCTCCTGCCCCCCACTGCCTCATGCTGCATGGGGGGCTCTTCCATGAGCCCCCAGAAGCCCTGAGGCTCCTGCAGTAGCTGGTGAGTCTGGCATTTTGTTTTTATTTTAAAGAGTAGGGACCTGGGGCTGACAGGGCAACCATGGGGGGCTGAGAGAGCAGGCAGGGGTCAGGGGCTCATGACAGTCCCACATGTGGGGTTGGGCAGTGGGGATCACCCCACTGCCTGGCAGCAGCCGGTGAGTGAGGGCTTTTTTTTCAACAACCTGAAGGTGGGGCCTGGTGGGGCAGCCATGGGGGGGGCAAGAAGGGGATGGGGCCTATCAGGGGTCCTCCCATGGTCCCCTCTCCCCTCCCCTCCCCTGCCCCATACTTATCAGCATGGAGTCTGGGTCCAGCTGCCTGCTGCAGCCAGCAGGGCTGCCCAAATCGCCAAAGCTCTCCAAATCTTTTCTGAATCGATTTGGGGAGTTTTGAATCAATTCAGACCTGTTATAATTGGTACCCTGATTTGATCTGGATTCGGAGATTCGGCCACTGAATCGGACCGAATCTCCTCCAAATTGAATCAGCACCCAAAGCTTCACACAGCCCAGATAAGTAGATAGGTAGGTAGGTAGGTTTTTCCAGGATTGGCCTGAAGTATGTTTCTGTTGTCTCATCACAGTGGGGGCAAGGGAAGAGGGCTCCAGTTAAATGTACCATTTCGCTCAAACTCAAAATGAAGTGTCTTTTAATGGCTTTTATGACTTTTTTAAATTTAATTTAAGCTCAAAATATTATTTTAAAACTAAAACTTGCTTTGAAAACACTGACACAGAACTTGTAACTTTTTCAATTTTTTCCATTCTTTTTCCAGCTGAAGCAGCCAGATATCAACTAATGCACAATCACTGGCAACTGACCTGAACCATCATTTCAGTCAAACAAAAAGTTCCACTAAAAATGTGCCCACTTCTAGTTCCAGGCAATATGCACTAGAACATGGACACTTTGTGAGGTTAGGTTTCTGCAAAGATTATGGTTTGTGGAGTAACTGGATTTACAGAGCCATAGCAAACAGCTTTGTTAGGCTGCTGAGGTACTCTAACTGTTTGCTGTGGCTTTTAATTCAAAGGCTGCTGCTTCTCCAATCAGCTGCATGGGATCACTGATGATGAGCTCTAGCTGATGGGAGAAGTAGCCTCTTTAATGGGAAAGCTACAGCAAGCAGTGACACAGCTTGTCCTTAATTACCACTGCAAATAAATCAGATTGCAAATCACATGCACCCAAGTGATCTGGGTTCTACTATGTATTTAGCATAGCAAATTGGACAGCAAAGTCCATTTCCAGAGCTACTAGCTTCTAATTTCTCCCCTTACTCAGCCATAGTCACTAAAAATTGTTTCTGCTCCCTTGTACCAGCTTACTTCTTCTTGCTGACTAGATGGCAAACTGTGAGGGGCTCAGTAAGATTTCACCCTTTTATAACAATAAAAGTATACCTAGTTTTAAAATAAATAAGTAAATAACACCTGTATGGATGGTAAAGGGAGAGAAGACATTAAATCCTGATGAAGCCAGGGTCCCAAACATACTCAACTCTTTTTGGAGCCAATGGGAGTTGGAAGCTTTTCTCATCTCACAGGACTGAGCCCAATCAATGAGAAAAAAATCAGAATAAAAAGCATAATTATCTCCATGGGCATTGTTACTGAGCACTTGGAGGCCAGATAATGTAGTATGTAAGCTTAGTTACCTCATTCCATATATCTTCAGAATGCAAAGGAATTAATATTTAAGGAGCGGAAGTTGGTCACATGGGAAGAGTTAGCAAGAGTTAGGAAACCAAGGCAATTGTTCTTTGAGGGCCTGGGACCACAAGCCATGTAAAATGGGAGAGACTTTTTTCTTTGCTAGCCACATGTGGGGTTTTTTATACTCACCTATGAAAGATTAAATAGCTGAGGAAAGTGACTGAAAAGAAGATTTCAATTCAAGAACGAGAGAACCGCTGGAAGGAAGAATTTGGCCAAACTGCAAGCTGAGTACAGAGGGCTGTGAAATCCCTGAGTTTTCTGGAGAGAGTTTACGGCCCAGTGAAGCCACAGCCCCAAGGAGAGCTGAGAAGCCCCACATTTGAAAAAGTTTACAGGCCTTGACAGTCAGACCTAAAAACACACAGCCCTGGGAGAATGGCAGTAAAACCCTACATTTAAATGGAAAGCCGGTTAATATACATAAATTAGACCCTAAGAGAAAAGAAATAAAGGCTTAAGAGACTTAGAACATCAGTATATTCTTCTGGGGGCTTACAAAGAAACTGAGACATGGTACCTAAGGGTCATTTCAGGCCATGAGGGATTTTTCTGGACCAGAAACAAGCTCCAAGTCCCATCCAGTTGAAAACATATGCAAGCTCCTAAACCGCACATGCTGTGGAGAGCTACTTATGCTGTGTAGCAGACTGCCCATGTATAGAGAACAGACCTGACATGGATGCCAAAATGAAATGAAGACTTCCTCTCTGCAAATGCCGGAAGAAAGGCAAGGAAAAGAAAGGTCATACAAAAGAATGCTCCAACTCTTGCTCTCTACTTGCCATGAAATCTCAGCATATTTGGCCACTGTTTCTTAAATGGCATTTACTGTACAAAGGATATATGTGAATTTTCATGGATAGTGTGATCCTGCCTCCTATCAGCAGGGCCAAACAGTACAAATTTAAAAGAACTGGGGATTCTTGTGGATAGAAAAGAGAACCAAGAATTTATCCCCCAGATAAGAAGCTCTAGCTTTCATCTTTTTTTTTTCTTAATCTGATGCTGGGAACTCAACTTCCCCATCTTCCTGTCTTATTTCCTGATTCACTTGATTTTGTGACAGTGCATGAGTTGATTTTCATTTTAAAACTCCTTTCTCCCTCACCCTAGCATAGTGCTGTAGTTTGGCCATGAGAGGATATCTGTGCTGCAGAATTGACTGAGTGTTGCCCATAACTTTTCGTAGACAAAACCCTCTCGTATGAATGTGATGATGCTTTAATCTGAGCTGGCTGATCAGGCTAAGAGTACAGCCAAGAGCTTTGGTGGTTTTTTTCACTCAAGATGACAACCCACCTGCTTTGTAGTAGGAGCATTTTACTCAGAGTCCTCAGTGCCTGCCCATAATTCAGTAGGAAAGAATCATAGAGCAGTTCAGCTTACTGTAACACTAAAAAGCAAAGGATATAACCCTAGAAGTCAAAGGTCCCTGCTACTTGGGCTGTGCGAAGCTTAGGTCGCTGATTCGATTTGGTGGCGATTCAGCCCAATTTGATGGCCAAATCTCCAAATCTGAATCGAATCAAGAGACCCTTTAATCTCTCCGAATTGAATCAGAACCCTCTGAATCAATTCAGAGAGATTCAGAAAGATTCAATGATTTGGACATAAACACAGCTTTAAATGTTTTTTCTACATACCTCAAGGTACCAGGCAGCTCATGAACGTGAGATGCTAGGGCAGATGGAGTGTCCCATGGGAGCACAGGGAGTGGAGTGTCCCAATGCGTTCAGCATTGGACCCAGAAGTGGACCAGAAGCACTTCATCCCTGCCCCCCGACTTAGTGACTGGTGCCTCCTGGGTCTGGGGGGGCACCTAGGGTCCCCCCACAGCCGATCGCCAAGCCAAGAGGGCATGGGGGAGCCCTCTGCACACTTGGCGGTGGACCCAGAACTACACCAGAAGTACTTCTCACCCACTTCCAGATCTGCCACTGAGTATACATGGGGCTCCCCTGTGCTCCTGTGGGACACTCCATCCTCCCCACCATCTCAGCATTCACGAGCTGTGCCTGGTACCTCAAGGTATGTAGAAAAAAACATTTAAAGCTATGCCTGTGGCCAAATCACTGATTCTCCAAATCAGCATCGAATCTTCAGATTTGGATTCAGCTGAATCGAAGCAGGACAGTGATCCAAATCAACAAGTCGAATCACTGTCCCCCAAATCGGGCCAAATCCAAATTGAATATGGCCCACTTCACACACCCCTACCTGCTACACAATGCATATATTACACGATTAACTTGTTAATCATGCAATACACTTGGACCGGTCACATATACAATGTAATTATCACATAATAAAGATGGCTATCCAGTTATAAAAGGAGCCAGCCAGCTATAAAGTTAGTGCTTGAAAATGTGTAACAACTCTATAGCTGTTTTCTAACCAGCTTTAATCTGAATGTGTAACAGGGTCCAAAGTGACACAAATGTGTGAGTGTTGTTCCATGGAGAAGGCAATAACTTAAGAGTTGCTGCTTGTACCCAGTGTAAGCTAACCAGGCGACTGATCTTGAATAAATTCTGTCCTGAAGACATATCATCAGAAAGAGACATTCACTTAAATGGTGCTATAGTCCATTTCAATGATCATAATTATCTCTTTATTTAGAATGTGTTTTTCAGAATATAGTCAGAAAGACTGTGTGAATTATAGGTTTGCAATACTCCCAAAAATCAAAATATGTAAGCTTGCATGGCAGTTTCACTGAGGTAAAAATGGTCCCTCATCTCTTGGCTATTACATACTTTATTGTGCTCAAGAACAAGACAAATTACAGCAGATAGTGATGTACATGGAATTGCAGTCAAGGGGTAGGGGAAAGCATCAAAGGAACTTACCCGTTAATTCATTGGGGAAATCCCTTGCCATGATAGCTTGCTTTTCATCATGCCTGAATACTTTTGCTGTCCGTTTCCAGCATTGATGGATCTACTCTTAAATGGTTGGAGGAGTCGACTTTCTGAAGTCATACACAAGAGACAGACACCCTCTCTTTTCTCCTTACTTAAAACCTACCTCTTTAGGCAACCCTGCTTCCCTAATTTTAAAAAAGATTAATAACAAACCTCACAAGCTCCATCTCCTGAACTGCTGTCCTTGATTTTATCAAGTGTTTGTCATGAGCGCCTTCAATGGTAAGCTTTTCAGACACACCACATCTCATAATGTATGGTGCCACCTATATGTTTTGTAATAATAATAATAAAAATTATAACAATGTGTGGTGATAGACTTGGACATTTGCACAGGGGATGCCCCTGAAAAAGAGGCATGAATCTGGGACTCTCTCATCACTAGAGAGGAAATGTCATGTTCTCAGAATAGGAAATTGGCTGAAGAGAAACATGTTTTGTTCTAATGTTATTCAAGCATAAGTATTCATACACTTTATCATCACTTTAATGTAGCAGTGACTGCTACTTCCTAATATTCCCCTTACCTTTAAACCTGTTTGACAAGTCCACCTGCTAATCATGACTTGTTCAAAATGGAGGTTTTCCAAATAAAAGCAAATTTAAACAGAGATATATGCACAAGCATATGCACATAACACCCACCCACACACTCCTGAACATCAAACTCCATTATACCTAGAACAAAACTACTGCTTCGTATTTACATGAGATAGATGAATTCCTTAGTGCCACATAGAACTGAGTATCTGAATCATACAAGGAGGGAGAGGGAGAAGAAACAATAGACCATCTTGTGGGCTACATAAGCGAAACATTTGGGAGAAACAGTTTAGAAATAAGAAAGATCATCTCAAAAACAGAAAGAAGGGCTTATAGAAAAAATATGCTAGCGAAAAAAGTTAGAGGCAGCAGTAAAATTGTAGCATGGCCCTTGTAGCCATTGAATCCCATGGCCCAGTTCTGCTGAGTACTGAATACCCTCTGGTCCCAAAGTGCTCAACTCCTTGCAAGATTTTCAGTGGAGGGAGCAGAACTAATTGGGATGCCTGTTAGAGAGTCAGGTAACAGTTTAGTTCAATGTACCCATCCAGCTGCCCTAACAGAAAGTAGGGGTGTGTGAAGCGGGCCCTATTCCATTCAGATTCAGATTCGGCCTGAATCAGGGACAGTGATTCGATTCATCGATTTGGAATTTACAAAACACTTCCCAGAGACGAAGTTCCCTATGAACTCCACTTCATCAACCTCCTGGATACTAAAAATCATGGACTAAATATAAACATTGGATTTATGACACATTATAACCTGCCTGACATCAGACTCCCCAGGTATCTCTCCACTATTCATCCCCGTTCTCTCCCCACCCCTCACCCATTGACTCCTCAATCTACATTTTCACTGACTACCTGTCTTGTATGCATACCAGACCAGCCTCTGGCTTCTTTACTTTTCATTCCATCCAGGAAGAGCGCACACCAACTGCAGAAACTTCCTTAGCCTTATGAAGGGTTTTTGAACCCAAAAGCTTGCTTAATAATTGTTTTCCAACTAATTAAGTTGGTCTAATAAAAGATATCAGATTCACCCAATAGGAATCTATAGCATTCAAAACATTCTGATCTGTTATGATCTTTCTGAGTTCTTTGCAACAAAATGATTCAGAATTGTTCTTTGCAATAAAATTATTTTTCTGCCATCAAAAAGCAAATGAAAATTTAGAGCTGACGTTTTCTGAATGGTGCCTCAAGTCTAACCAGGGGTGCTTGATTCTGATGAAGGATGGTTTGAGAATAAAAAGGTTGAGGACCACTGGTCTTATTAGCTGATGCACTGAATTCTTACCAGATGCTTATTGAACTGTACCTAATTCCTTTTTTAGCTAATTTATCACCAGCTAAAGCATAATTTGTCATTTCCAAATGTGGATGTATATGAAATTATAATGGAATTTACCACCAATCATTATCTTAATGGCTCCAGCTTGTCAACATACTGAACCATTGGGCAGCTTTGTCAATGCCTTGTGGATTTAAGTAAAGCTTTTTCATGAGTGTCTATATTTGCATCATGTGGCAAGCAATTGGCAAGCCTAATCTCACCTCAGTACTTAACATTAAAGCCCAACAACAAGAAGTGGGACCCATTGAGCAGGAAATCAGAAGCCATATAAAAGCTGAAAGAGTAATCGAAAGCCAATGTACATAAATAATTTAGTGGGCCACAAATCACTTTTGTTTGCTGGCTGCAAAATCAGGGGAAAAAAATCTTGCTGCAATTGACCAAGGTATGTTTTAGGAAGTGGTCCAAATTTTTAGAGCAATAATTTATACATTAAACATGCATCAGTATAATTATTCAATTCTTATCTACCAAGCCAGATATTCACTCAAAATTTTTTGTAGAAAATATATTTTTTCTTTATTATAAATGAAAATTAATTCTGTACTGTGACTTGACATGGCATACAAAGATGGATCTCGTGAAAATTCAAAAATGGCTAACTACTGATCATGAGTCACTTATGGAGAATTAGGATGCTTACACATGTTTAGGGGCTCTGCTCTAACTCATGGGTCAAGATTCAGGGGGGGCAGGGGGAGAGGGATTTGACGGTGGGGGTCTACTACAGACCCGCCAACCAAGAGGAGAAGCTGGACAGGGAATTTTCAGGCCAGCTTGCAGAGGCACTAAAATCAAGGGATGTAGTGGTCATGGGTGATTTTAATTACCCAGACATCTGCTGGGAGGAGCAGTCAGCCGGGACGGACCGCTCCAGGAGGTTTCTGGCTGAGATGCAGGACCTCCA
>NW_017729024.1:95242143-95246756 GCF_001723915.1 Gavialis gangeticus
GTTTTGTTGTTCTCCCGCCCTGGCGGGGGGTCGGGCTAGAAGATCTACTAGGTCCCTTCCGACCCTAAATCTATGAATCTATGAATCTATGAATCATGGTGCTTTACACAATGCACCATGAGTTAGCCACCCCTCTCCAGACCCAACAGATATTTGTCTTTTGTCTTAGGGGGGGCTTGAGCCTTCCTGCACTGGCCCCAGTCAGCAGGCAGGAGCACTGCAGCAGCCTCCGAGGAGGCTGTCAAACTGACCTTCTCCTCAACCCTGCCCCCCTCCCCAGCTCTGAAGCTGTCAGCAGGGAAAGGTCAGGAAGGGGGAGGGAGCAGCAGGCACCTGCCAGCTGCTTTGCCTGGCTAGAGCTGAAGGGGGTAGAGGGGTGGAATGGAGCCCCTTCACCTCACAGACCCCCTCCAGCTACCCTGGCTGGTTGGGGGGTAGCCAGACCAGTTGTGTGAGGTGAAAGGGGGCTCCCTTCTTCCCCTCCCAAACCTCTCAACAATGCCAGTAGCCGCTGCCAGATGCTTTGTCTGGGTAGAGCTGAGGGCAGGGTAGGACGGAATCCCCCCACCTTATGGGCCCAGCCCAGCTCCCCCCAATAACCCATCTAGGGTATCTGGGTGGGGGGCTACAAGGCAAGGGGGCTCCAGCAAAGCAGCCAAGAGCTGCCTGCTACTGCCTCTCCCTTCTCCCACCCACTTCTCTGCTGACAGCCCCAAGGGCAGGGCTGGGTTGGTACTTGGGGGCTTGTGCACCAGCCCAGCCCAGCCCTACCCCAACATGAAAAATTAACCCTGGAGGAACACAAGTTTCCTAAAGCTCTCTGCTTTAAAGTGACTTCATCTAATACCTGATTTGACCAGGATTAATTTTTTCATGCAATCAGCCATTTTAAAAGCACTCTGCAGCTGTGCACAAGTGTTACATCACAGCTGTAGAGTGCTTTCAGGGGCCCAATCACTCAAAAAATGTAATTTGTGTAAGCATCTTTAGCCATTATTACCAATCCTCTTAGAGTAATAAAATACTAATTCTGCCCATACCTCCAGGTCCCAAGGCTGAGCTTTCCATGAAAAACAAACAAATAAACAATCAGCCTTGTTCAGCATTTCATGGGGCCAATTCTGTGTGGTGAAAAGGTCCCTTTGGCAAGCTGCTAGACCAGGAGGATCAGAATCTCCCTTCCTTGTAAGAACAAGTCTATAATTAAAACTGATTGAAAATGTTCTCTTCAAGAAAAATGTCTCTCCCCCACAAGTAAAAGTATTCAAAGAAACCTTGTGTCATTGTGAATTTTCCAATTTTTCAAAATTAGAAATATTTTAATTTTCAGGATGTTTGTTTTCAGTTTGCATAAACTGAAATAATTCTTTGTTTTTTTAAATAAAAAAGGGACATAAAAAATCTATGTTTGCTTTTTTCCCCTGAGAAATCAGATCATTTTCAAATAAAAGTCTCAGGGAAAAAATGGTTTTCATTTCTTTGAAAAATGTTGAAGCAAATATTTACCATTCTCTGATGAGCTATACCCAAAATATAGTGAGTAAGGGAGAGTATAGCCATTCCTGGGAGGGGGAGGCATGGGTGGGTCTACAAGGAGGGGTTGGTGGGTTCTGGGGAAGGGGTGGCTTTTGAGGAGAGGGTTGCCTGGTCAGGGGGGTAAAAAAAACCCAGTTAGGGTTGGTGGAGTGAGACTAGCACAGCCCCAGGACTGGGGTAAGCATCTCACTTTCCAAGCCCTAGGGCTATGCTGCAAATGCTTACAAGTGTTTGTTAGATCAGGTTAACCCTTTCTTAGTTTGAGTTAATCCAATCTCAATCTAAGTTAGTATACCTACTCAGGTGCACACTTAGATTTAAATCACTCACCGTTTTTGAGTGATTTAAGTATGATTGGTAATTTAGATCAACCTATCCCTGGTTAGGTCAGTCTAAATGTAATGCCTGTACATATCCTAAGTGACTAAATCAAATATGGAAATACTGGTAATCTCAGTCCAAAAGAAAACAATGTAATGCAGCAGCAATCAAATGTCCTCTTCCATCCTCCTGTACTAGTGGACAGTTCAATTTCGATGTTCCCATGGGACATGTGGCTTTAAACATGAACTAATTGTATCAAAGAAAAATATCTAAATGGGAAAACTTTAGAAACAGTATATTATTTCACCTTTCAAGTCTTCTAATAGAAACTAGAAATGTGGTTACTTCAGTCCTATTTATGGACTAAGGAAAATTTCAGAGAGACACATTTCCTAGCAGGAAGTGGGCCAAATGAAGTGCCCTATGGATAAGGAAGATGCAAGCAAGCAATGCAGGGGCCATTACAGAAATCCCAAAATAAAGGAAGTCTCTGGAAAATGAGGACAGTTTAAGGGCACATATTTCAGAGTATACTTTGGAACTACATACTGATCCAGTGAGCCTTATAGTCTGAAATATAAGTCAATAGAGGGACCCTGACAGCCTGACTCTCTCCCACAAAGAATAATTAGAGAGAAAGGGGTTTGGGTTTAGAATTTGTGACTATAGGTATTTTAACCACTGCAAACTGGATATTGAACTTTTATGACCTTATTCACACAAAGGGGGATATTTTCAGGCTGTGGGTAAGGAATTAACCACATGGTTTCTGTTAACATCAACAGAAGTTGTGCAACTGCTAATAATTTCCAGTGAATTCTCACAAGAATCCCTTCTGTGGGACCTGTTTCCATCTGCAGAAGACCACAAGATGAATCAGTTCCTTTTAAAATGAAACTGAGCTGGGAAGCCTTGGTTTGTTTTCCCCTTTTTCATAGGAGAAGACTTTCAGAGTTAAAGGGTGAAGGTTTATTTGCTCTGCATTCAGATTAGCCAAGGAGGTATCATTTTACATGGCCTAGCAAGCATCGTTTTAAAATGACTTTTGAAAGTTAGCCCTTCTCCAAGCAGGTTCAGCAATGGAACATCCTCGTAACCACAGGAATTTAAAATGAGAGCAGATACTTTCCCTGTTATTTTCAGATGGGAATTGCATCATTTATACTAACACACTTGATACATGCAATAGAGAGCTGGATTCTTATCTCAGACGCCCTGATGTAAATTCCTGATAACTCCCTTGGTCTCAACATCAGCTTTATTTGTTAAAACCTAAAGTTTATCACAACAAACTAATCTGAGCTTTGACCTTTGGGGTGTTGCAGCATCTAGCCTGGTATGTACCAGGGGACCAGTGGAAATTCAGGAAACATGGACATAAAAGTTGTAGTGTACTAGGCACATCAGAATATCATAGCAAATAATAGCACCAGAAGAACAAAGTAAACCACAAGACAATGAATTTAGGCAAGTGAAAATAATGTGCTTAGATTGGAAACATGTGGGAAACCAGATAAAGGTGGTCACCTGTGCCTGGCTAATAGCGGGGCAGAAGGTGACTTGTGAAATGTGAGGCTAAGGGGGAGGGGAGGGAAGAGGAGGGGGGAGGGATTGCACAGGCTTTCTGACTTAAATGTCCCTACTTATATACAGCAAGAGGAATAATGACATTTAAAGCAATGATATGTAAGGGTGGTAGTTCACATGTTCCATTTTCATAACATAAGAATAAAATAGAAACACTAACAGAGTTACTTCCCTGTAGGTGGAAATGCTGATCACAGAAGAAAATAGTGCCTTTTACCTACAAAGACAATACACACCAGGAGCATCTGAAATATTATTGCCATTCTGTCCTTCATAATCTCACTAAAGTATGTGAAAGAAAGGTACTTCTCTCTGCCCCCACCCTTCCCAATGCATACAGAAGAATTAGTCTTTCATAAACATTTAATATATTAGTAAGCATCTGGATATATGGTCAATCTGACCTTTCACTAAGTTCCTGTTTTGAGTGTTATGTCTTTAGTCTGAATTTTGCAATAGTAGTTTTGAGCAACTTTTTGTTCGCTAAGTTTTGATTTCATGGTAGACAAGTCAGGAAAGCAAAACCACAGGAATAAAAGTTCACTTCCAAGTTGTCTAACTTCACTTCTAGCTTGGGAATCAAATGAATAGAAAAAAAAGGTTCAGTTGGACAGATGGTAACAGTTGTAGGTGGAAACTGACCTGGTCAATGTGTCTTCAGGGTTTTCATAGACAAGATGGAAACAAGCAATTACAAGATATTATTTACTAAGCCTGTGTGAATAATTTAGTTAGGATTCAGTTGATTCAGAGGACAGTGATTCAATTTGATTTGAATCACTGCTCCCATTCAATTCAGCTGAATCAAAATTGGAGATCTGGCACCAATTTGGAGATTTGGATTGGCCAGGGAGAGGCGGGCACAGCTGGACGGCTGCAGGTTCTCCCATGGCTCCTCTGGCTGTGCCTGCCTCTCCCCAGGTGGGGGAAGCCACGGGAGAAGCCCCCGTGGCTGCCATGCCTGGCACCCATGTGACAACTGCCTCATGACACAGGTGCCACGAGGCTCAGCAGCATGCCATGCACTGTCTGGGAGCTGGGGCTACAGGGGCTGAGTGGTGCCAGGCTCCACCTGACATGTGGCTCCCCTGGCTGTGCCTGCCTCTGCCTCTGCCTCTGCCTCTGCCTCTGCCTCTGCCTCCGCAGGGGGAGCTACAAGGGCTATG
>NW_017729024.1:95251756-95261371 GCF_001723915.1 Gavialis gangeticus
GGGGGGGGGGAGGGGGGGGCAGGCATGATGCAGGCATGGCTCGCTCCAGACAGCAGCAGGGCATAGCCCCCACTCCCAGTGCTGCCATGCCCACATCATGCCCCACTCCCACTGCTGCCACTTTCCACCTGGAGGAAGCCGCAAATGTTGGATGCTTCAAAGCGATTCAGAGCTTGTAACTGATCTCCCGATTCGATTCAGAGATTCAGTCCCCGTATCGGGCCGAATCTCCTCCAAATCAAACCAGCTACCAAAGCTACACACAGCCCTATTATTTACTCAGCATTCCCATGGCTATTGAAAATCTTTTTATTTTCCTCTTTAAAGAAAAGTAATTCTGACCTTTTATTAACAGACGATTAAACACTTTGGGGGCACATCATTCTCCTTCAACCCAGAATGATTTCTAACAATGTTGAAATGAAGGCTTTGCTAATAATTTACAAGATCAGGAGTCATGATTCTTGTTTTTTTTCTGACTCATCATGCTAAATAAATTCATGTATATACATTTAGGACATCACAATATAGCTTAGTGGTATCAGGTAGAATAAAACTTTACTATATCTCAGATTCACAGCTATGGGTACTCTTAGCTGTTGTTTCCTTTTACTTAGCATTCAAATAAGAAATGTTCCACTTAAAACATTGGTCAAATGAGAATTGATAGAGGGTCTGATTCTGCTCTCCCTAAAAACAGATTCAAGTAGGCATGGGTCCACTGAAGTCAATGAAGTCACATTGGTGTAAAACAAATACATCTGAGAGAAGAAATGGTATCTCTTGTCCCTAATTTCTCTTTTCTTTCTTCCTTTTTACATCATATATAAAGACAAAAAACTCAGTAAGGAAAGAAGCAGCCAAGAAATCTCTGGGGTTTTAGCAAAAATTATATCAATACTTTTTTAATTGTTCTAAACTGAGCTCCAAAATGTTTCCCTCAAAATCTTGCTGCACATCCTTTTATACCTCAGTGAACATAAACTTGGTTCTAAACTTTTAGGGCTTTTAAGCTACCGAGAGATCGCAATCCTAACCACATATCTTAGCCAATGAGTAGGATGAACTTAGTGGCAGAACACACAGAATGTGGACACATAAAACATATATTACAAAGTAATTTTCCCTGGATTTTAATCTGTAGTAGACTTACCTCAGAATAAGGAGCGTACAAATGAGATTCTCTCCCAAGATAGCTCTCCACAGTTGTCATTACTATAGCACTTGACTGCCAGGTGGTAAAGGAAATGGTTTGCATTGAGCAAACTGGTATTGTGGAATTAAACTGATTAAGGCAGTGGACATACTACGTATTCCATGTAGTGGTTTTCCTATCTGTCATAATACCAAACATTTTTCAAGAGGAAACCTTTCACTGGATTTAAGTGATTTACTACAGAATGGGGCTGTATACCATGTGTCCAAAAACATAATCATTATACTACTTGTGTCAATCCAAGAGAAGTTTTGGCTAATTAGATGGAAAGAATGATTGCCTGAGGATGAGTGTGTCCATCAGACAGTCTTTACGTACTCCTGCTTCTCCCCACTGGCTTGGTGCTGTCACTGTACAACAGTCTCTAAGTCTTTGATGCTAGGATTGGCCCTCCAATTCCTTATTACTCAAAGAGGATAGAGCATTCGTTTGGCATCTGATGATGGTTCTGGCTACATTAATACTTGGGATTAACCTGTTTCTAGACCAACATTGGCCCTGGAATAAAAAAGCTGCTGCTTACTCACCTTCGCTCCTCTTACAAAGAGCATATCATTCCCCACTTACTCGAGAAAGTATGAGATTTTCCAGGAGAGAATGGAATGGAGAAGGGGATCTCAAGGATTAAATTTTGCAACTGAAATCTTTACCAGGAGGCTTGGCAAATAAGGGGAAAATCTATTTTGATTTAGATTTGAGCCAGTTAGCACAGAAAATACAGTGTCTGCTAGTACTATCAGTTTTCTGGTAAAGTATTTCACTAAACCTTCTTAATTGCTAAAAGCTTGCATTTTGATCCTTCATAAATACTGCCTAAAATCAATTCATTGTCAAGCAACAGCTGCAGTATTCAATGTGGCTGGTACCCAGAAAAATAGTTAATTCTGAAACATGTTAATAGCTTCCATCTTCAATGGGAAGATTTAATAATCAAAATTTTAATTTACCAAAAAAAAAATGTTCAAGACAGGTTAACCTGTCAAAAGGAACATCACTTTTGATCCAGCCAAGCCAGACAAGGAGATTGTATTTCCCCATTAATACCATAATTGGCATCTGGAATCTGTTCAAAAATTCTGATTTACTTTGCAATCGAGGATTATGGCTGAATTTGGAGTTCTTTACGGTCTGCAGAGGCTTGTGAAATTCAAATATAAAAACTGTCAGTTAAACATTTTGTGAAAAGCTCTACCTTATACTAATCCAAAGAAATACGAACAAGTGCTTGAGGGGATGAAAATCCACAATATGTTTTGGTAGCTAACCACTTACAGAAACATTAACATTCTTGGGCAGGGGCACTCAGCGCGCTTCAGAAGTAACTTAGGAGCCAGCAGGATTCAGTTCTTAGCAGACTTCCAGTGCACTGAAAAAAATAGAAGCCTCTAGTATTTATGAATTATTAATGTTGGCTTTCTGGGTTTTTTTTTTCCCCCTCTTAGTTTTGCTTTTGTGTTCGTGTTGAGCTGAGTAATTCAATAGACAGATAGAGACATGAATAGATATGCTAACTAGCACCAGGGCTAACCTTTAAAGTTCGTTAAAGCTGTCAGCTTTCAATGAAATATTTTCAGTTTTCCTTTTCTGAACTGGAATATAAACATTATTTGTACCCTTGGTGCCAGGGGGGCATCCCCAGGAATTGGCTTTTAAGATTTTTTTCTTAAATGTAAAGAACAGGTTCAAGAGGGGTGTTAATTTTACAATCCTCATTTACAATCCTGTCACCAGAATATATTCATGTTGTGCCAGTTGCCACTCTCTATTCTCATTACAATCACTGTCATCCAAACGAGGTATAGGAATTTGAATATCTCACACATACTCTTTGTGAAATATAGCAAGATCCAACAACAAAAAATAAAAAAGAGAGGGGAGTAAGGGGGATAGGATGTTGCATTATTGTGTGCGTTACAGGCAGAACAAAAAGGTTATCATCTTGAATGCAGGCAGAAGATAGAAAATGAAGATAGCAAAGGCAGTTTTGACCAGTGGAGGCCTTCTTCAGAAATGACCCATAAAACGAAAAGTAGAGACAGTTCACTGTACAGTGCCCACAATACTTTCCACTTTACGATAAGATTGCTCCTTACCAGGTTTTTCTTGTATGACAAAAATCAAAGCATCTTGATGTTGTGATGTTCCCTCTGCTACATCATTGTGTTAAATTAAAAATAGAAATGTCCTCAAGTCATAAAGGTTTACATCTGGAATAAGATGACATCAACAATAATAATAATCAACTATTGAATGATCTTTTATTGAAAGAGATGACAAAGCAGTGGGGGTAGGAAGAAGCAGCATTATCCTTATTTTGTGGATGAAAAAGTTCACTGAGGGATGAAGTATATTTCCCAAACTCACAAAGTCAGCACTAAAATCCAGAATATTTCCATTCCAGGCCTTTTTATTGGTTTTTGTTCACTCATTGGAGGTGTTACAAGGTAAGAGGAGACTAATTTGCTGCTTCAAATTTTATAGCTGAATTTTCATAAGGGCTAGAAGTTTTACTTATTAGTATTACCATATCATCCAAGCTCTTCAATTACAGATCAGCAGCTTGTTGTGTTAGGTGCTGTACACACACACACACACACACACACACACAACTGACAGCCCCAGCCTTGAAGAGTTTATAATCTAAAGTACATGACAAGACAATATGCAGACACAGAAGGGCAGATAAGGAGTACACAAGATAACAAGGAGATGAGCCTTAACTCAGTCTCCCATTTTGCATCTATAACTTTGCTGCTCAAATTAGTTGCATGATAGATTTTCTTGGGAGTTCAAAACTGGAGCTTAAAATTGGAAATGTGGACTTTACATACTAACTAGTAAGTGAAGTATATTGCGGCACTAGTTCTTTTCAGGCTCTTGAGGACAGCAGTCTCATTGTGAATGGAACTGGATTCAATCCAGTAACCACAGTGGTAAAGAAGAAAGAAGGCACGTTGTATATGTTGCCTTGCATAAAAAAGTGGATTTTAACAAGAAAAATACAAGTGATACAGAGCATATTATAAATATAGGTATCCCATTAATTGTAACTCTCCAAGGTGTGGGGGTGAACAATTATAATCACTCATATAACAACTCCTAAAAGGTATTACTATATCAACACCAGCCCCTCAAATATACATCAACACCAGCCCTCCCCAAATACTCTTCAAGCGATAAACTATCTTGCTTCATTGGTAGGTAACAGTCTTTATGACTAGACTGAAATGGCAATTTATAAACCAAAAGATACATAATATTTTATTTGTTTCCCAAAATTCCTCCATGCCTTATAGGCTCCTCCACATCACTATCCCATTGTCTCCCAATTACTCTAGTTAAATTTTGACCAAGAACTTGTTTTAGTTCTTTCTCCAAAAACTGGAAAGGAATATTCACTTCAAGGACAATATCTGCCATTTTACCAGATGCAGACTAACTACTTTCACACACTTTCATATGTAAGAGTTCAAAAGGATTTCATCACCACCATTTCATTTATATGTTTGCTACAGGTAACTGGCCTCACATCCAGAAACAGAAGAAGGTTACCTTCACAAATTATGTTAGTCATAAACCAGTTTCTTCAATACCTCTGTGTCCCCAGCCAACCAGTAATTCAAAGGAGTCTTCTGTTTTTCCCGTGCCAGCATGTTTTCTATATAGCACCATTCACTAAAAATCAAGAGCTCTTCCTCTATATTTGAAACAGGTTCTGCTCGAATGCTTTTGTTACAAAGATGAGTGAATCCATCCCCTTCCCCAAAAAGAAAAACCTAAAAGCTTCTGAACTATTGGACCTAACTTAGTGCTCAGCTATTTCCTAGTATCCTCTACTCTATTCAGACTTCTCCACCTTGTAGACTTTCTTTATTCAAATTTATTTGACTCATACTGAAAAACAATCAATCTTCAATCTCCATCTGATGCAACGGATGCCACTATCACAAGAGTGTTCTGTGCTGTCCTGCACTTGGCTCTCAGCAGCGTTATCCAAGCCCACACATTTTCCTAATTTCTTATTTCTCTTCAAATAATGGAAGAAATTTCTGCAAATCCATTAGGCTTAACATACAGAGGACTCAGGAGATCCTTCAGGACTACTACATTATCACTAAGAGACAAGCTGCGAACATATTTTTACATATAAAGCTGTGATAAAGTGGGATTGCATATGGCCCTTTTTCCCAATGGATCTCAAAGCATTTAAATTGAGGCAGTTCACAAAACTTCCCTAAGGGAGATAAAAATTATCACACTCCTAAATATAGAGAAACTCAGGCACAGAGAGGAAACAAGTGACCTAACTAAGGCTACACAGCAAGTCAGTGGCAAAATCAGGAACAAAACCCACAAGCTTGTAATCAGTTTCTGTCGCTCTGTGCACTAAAGTACATGGCCTCCCCATGCTTTGAATAGCAAAGAACTTGATGGACTTCCTGACTGCTCCTCACAATGAAAACTGTACAAAGACTAGAAAATGCCTTTAAAAGAATACAAATATAGCTCCTTATTGGAATCCTAAGAAAGGTAACTGGCCAGCCTCAGAAGTCACAAAGCATGAATCAATCTCTCTTTTCTATTATGTAAAGTAGGCATGAGCAAATACTGTATAATGTCACCATTAAAAATTAAACATTTGCCAACAGTTACCACTGAGCGATATCTGAGATTCTGCTATCTTGGAACAGAAAACAACTGGTGTTTTAGATATAACTGTGAGGAACCTGTTGGCAACTCTAATTCATTGAGGGGTTTTTTTGTCTGTTGCTTTTATGGTAACCATAAATGTTCATATTTAGGTAATATTTATGTTGGAGAGGGTCCTAGCACTCAGAAATAGAGGATCCACGAATATTATCCCTTGCCTTCTGATGGGGGTCCAGTATTATGATTCCCCTACCCTGTGAATGAGTAGTGTGATGACTGGGGCAAGGCAACAGTCAGGAAATCACTGAGTTCTGTGATCATTTGACATCAGAAAGTCATAGAAGTTGTGGGTATTGGGGAGCAGGTCTTTGGTTTCTGGGTTCTCCTCTGGAAGACATTCGACTCCAAAAATGTTCTGTTGCCACTCCAGAAGGCCTTATGGGAGGAAAATGAAATGATTTGCCTTATTCTTTGTGACTGGAGGCTCTCATTCAACGCTGCTTCAGTTCAAATAGCAATAGCTAGCTGACTATGCAAGCCTAAACAATAGTTTCAGACCCTAAAAGGGTCTTCTACTGCAGATGATAATAGGTAAACATATAATCATATGTATGGCAATGCAGTGCATAGTCCAATATGCTATACAATAATTTATACAAAAGGATTACATTGCAAACTACTTTGGCTTTGTAGCTTTACAAGGAGTATATGTAGACGGGATAGGGAAGGCCAAAGAAGGTGCAATGACCGATAGTTTGAGTATGGGGCAAAGCCAATGCAGTTGGGTTTTATTTTTCAGCTAGGAAGAAGTTTGGGAAGAAATCACTGGGCAGAGAGAAGAAATGAGTTTTGAGGAGTTGTAAGACTGCTTTGGTGTTAATTAAACTGAAACTATTCCAGAAGCTGAAGAAATCAGTATAGGAGAACAGTTTATTGATCACGGAGTGAGGAGGAATTCAGGGACAGACTAGAGATTAGGAAAGGATTAGTGAGATTCATATCCATGGTTGATCAGAGAGCAGATTTGATGTTAGATTCTGAGATAAAAGTCGCAGTAAATATTTCTGGGTATGTGCCTGTCTGTTATATACACCAACTTGCGCGCGGAGAGGAAAGCAAACAGCCAGAGAAGGGGAATCCTCCACCAAGTAGCTAGCCTCCCAAATGAGTCTACATCATTGCCAGAGCTGAAATTTCAACTGAAACCCACATAATCCAAAGGGACAATCACTGCTCAGCAAGTTAAAAGGGAATCCTCCCTGAGATAAACTGCAGGAGTTGAGCCAAGCTCACCTCAACTGTATATTGCTCTTTAAATATCTTATGGTAATGTGTACACTGGAATTTGGCCAAATTCCAATCTGAGTAATTACGTTCTGCCTTCCTAAATTCCCCATCCTGCAGTTTCAATTAGAGATGCCATTCGTCTTCATGCCCTGTCTCAAAACAGCACAGTGTTCCTGGATGCTGTTAAGCAGCTGCTACATTCCACCTGAGTAGTGGTCACATTTCATTCGTGGGTGATGTGATCGCTCTCTATCCCTTACCTTTGTCACAGGGCTTCTGTGAAGCTCAGTTAGCTAGGGTTTGAAATTCTATACCTACACAGACACAGCTCTTACACAGATGCAATGCACAAAATGGTTAGGGCAGACAAGTTTGCCCAGGCAATTATGAACAGCAGACCATGGTATGTGTATGGTACATACATGTGTCCTGTCCATTTTTTCCCCATACATGTACCTTATTCTAGTCACAAGTGATTAGATGTAGCAGCATCCTTATGAAAGGCTTAAGAAACATAATAAATAAACATTGTATAAAATCACTTCTAATGTTCCTAATGCGTTAGCCACAGAAATTTCTCTGAGATCTAGCAAATTCTAATAAAATATGCTGAATAAAGTGAAACCATTAAATAATTCATACAAATTTCAGTTTTTATATTATCTTTTTCACACTCCTTTTACATAGGGCAACAAGGAACTGAAAGTACAGAGATTAATTTAGGTAACAATTACCACAATTCACAATTGCATTAGCACCTATTAAGGTTCATTGTTCTGTGGAAATTTTAATGATACATTCCTGAGTGAATAAAAGCAGAAGATGATTAGAAATAAAATTGTTTCTATGTATGCTGACAGGACTGCTGAGCATAATTATACATTTCAGAGGCGACCTGTTTGGAGTTTACTCTGTAATTTTATGTAAATTTTGAATAACTTCATTTTTTCAGGTTAAATGCTAATATGTTATTTCATTGCACAGGGTGTCACATGAGTACTAATGGACATGGATTGCAATTGATGGAACCTCTTCAGATAGAAGTCCTGAATGTTTCAGAATGATGGACTTTTACTTCATTGTTTTCTGACCTAGCACCTTATTCTTGAACTAGCTGCCAACTTTTTCAATCAGCTGCTGGCTATTAGCCAGAGTATCTAGATTGACAGGAAAAATCCAGTCCAAGAAAAATGTTCTTTTGGTTCCCCCCCGATTTAGTCCCTATGTGATGTAGGCTTAAATCAGCCCAAGTAGCTCCATGTAATACACATGCAGTAAGCTGTGCAACAGTAAAAAGCAAGGAGAAAACCAAATCAAATACATTTAAGACAAATGTATGCAACCAGAGTTCTTCAAATCCTGCCCATTTAGATTCCCTTGGGCTTCAGTGAGACATCCTCTGTTGAATGTTTGTGCTCAGTGAAGAAAATTTTCAGTTCGCTCACCACCCCAAAATTGAAGTGAACTTCGAGAAACCTGCAGCATGTTATAAGATGGATATGAAACCGGATATATTGCACAGACCACCATACCCACAATCCTTTGCTCCCCTTGACACATTTGACCCCCACCCTTCAGATGTCTTACAGTTAGCTGGCCTACTGCCCCTCTCTGCTTAACTGAGAGGCCCCAGACAACATTACAGTAGTATTGATTCTGTCTGGGATCTTCCAAGATGTATAAAGAACTTTGTCACCTACTTTCCATTTTATTTTAATAGTGGTTTACACCTTTAAAATTAGGGATATGCTAAACTCCCAAATATTTCCAAGATTATTTGCCTACGTCCTTCATTCTATGATGCATTTTGGTCACAACATCTATGAATAATAAATATAAAGGCTGAGTACAGACAGTCAGGGAGCTTATGTTGAGTTAAAAATAGCCACACAATCTAAGGTAAGTCAAGATGGGGAGGGCTAGTGGGGGGGCTGGGAGAGGATCAAAGAGTCAAGCAGGCTCCAGGGGAGAAAGGGGTGGGGTCCATAGAGGGATTAGTAAGGGAAGGCAGAGTCCACAGATGGGATCAGGAGATCGGAAGAAAAGGCAGGGTCTGCGGAGGGGTTTCTGGGGTCCGGGAAGTTTTCCTGGGATCAGGGAGATTTGCATAATCTGGGAGGTTTGGGGGGATAGAGATGCTCTCTCCCCCATTGCCTGGAACCAGGGTCTATTTTTAGCCCCCCCCAGCCCCTCTCACCCTGAGGCAAACAATCCCCCCAGTGAACCTAAGCCCCATCCTTCCCACTCTGACTTACTTCCTTGCCTCCCAAAACTAGGAAAAACTGATAAAAGCGGCACTGGAAGAAACTTCTGGGATGGGGGATTTGGCAGGCTGCAGGGGTTGTCTGTCTGGGAATGGAGTTAGGGGGGCGCTAAAAATAGCCCAGTGCAAGGATAGGGTAAGAAAAGTGCAGCCCTGAGGCTGGGGCCAGTGGCTGGGCTTTCCCAGACCTGGGCTTGCA
>NW_017729024.1:95266371-95267223 GCF_001723915.1 Gavialis gangeticus
GTGATTTGGGGTGCAAGGATAGGGTAAGAAAAGTGCAGCCCTGAGGCTGGGGCCAGTGGCTGGGCTTTCCCAGACCTGGGCTTGCACTGGGAACTGTACAGAAGTTCAGTTAGATCCATCTCACTGGTCCCACACTACCTTGGAGATGGAGTTAACTTATATCAGGTTGGCCATTTTTAGACCAAGCTAACTGTCCTGAACTTTATGCAGTTTTCACTTAGTTCCACCTAACTAATGTAATTTCTGCATCTGAGTGAACTAAGTTAGATCAGGTGGCCATTTTTAACATTATCTAAGCTCCCCCTAACCTCCGCAAATGTCTTTACAGAGCCACAAAGTCTTTGAAGAAGCAATAGCAAGCTAGAATGAGAGGGTAAAGAAGCCATCTTCTAGCTCTGAAAAATATTAATCAGAAGATATGACCAAGCCTCCCCACAAACCAAGATAGTTAAAGTATTCCAGCTGACTTTTCCACTGAAGAGCCAAGAGAGGAAACAGAGCCATTCACCTATTTAAAAGTACATAAGAGCATTTTCAGATGGAGCTCCTGATCTGAAACTCAGGGATGTTTTCAGCAAGATTTAGTTTCACAAAATTCTAGCTGAAGGGACAGCTCCAGTGGGTGTACATCAGAGCTGCACCCCCTTTGGCAATGTACCACATGTGCAGCGAGCTCTTTGAGTTCATTGACATGTCAATGGAGCTGCTGCTCAGACCCCCTTCCGTGCTGTGAGATATATGAGCTCACAAGCTGATCTGCCCAGAGTCCCTGCTTTCAATAAGCTCTGGAACCTGCTGCTGCTTGCTTTTCACTCTCGCCTCCCTACCTCCTTGTATTCAGTAGTGGGGGGG
>NW_017729024.1:95272223-95309827 GCF_001723915.1 Gavialis gangeticus
GGGGGGGGGGGGGGGGGGGGGAGAAGAGTTCTTCACTGCACATGTGCAACACAACCAAAGTGGGAGTGACTGCACTGCTGTTACAATGATCTTGGATCTTCACGTCTATCTTTACACTTAATAAATTGGTAAGTCTGTGTTTACCATTCCCCCTGCATCCTATACTATAGACCAATTATTTCGGGTGGAGGGCTGGTTACCAAGTTTTGGTAAGCCACCAAGGGTTGCATGACAGACAGCCAGGGACAGATAAATATTAATTTTCTAAAATTTTTAGGGGCCCCATGGACTGGAGAGAATGGCTTGGCAGGCCGCATCTGATCCATGGGCCACATTTTGCCCACCCCTGCTATAGACCTTTCTGAGAAATACCTGGAATTCCATCTGTCCTTGCAGCAAAGTCTGAAAGATTGTCCTTTTTCAATTTTTTTTATTTGGAGTATTCTTTTCTTATTTTATTTTACCAATGGAACTATCAGGAAAGGAAAGCAATTTACAATAGTGAATGACGAAGTGTAAATATAATAATGCCTTCAACCAAAATAATCAGTTTCCCCTTAGATACCAATTTCAGCATCGAAATCATCAGTAAGAAGCAACTTTTTCAGTAAACAAGAGAATGTTTTGCTTCCCTAAACTATCTTCTGTGCCTTGTGATAGGAGATGGCTATGTAGCTCAAGGTCAGAGTTCACGCTGCTTTCACCAGCCCTTAGTTTCAAAGTTTCAATCCATCTGCAACTCATATGGTGGCTACAATTGGCTTATGCAATAGGGAGGACCTACGTAGGGTTCAGAGAGGTTGTTTGAGAATTAGCAAGGGAAAAAAACAAAACAGAACTTTTCTGTATTTCTTCAATCTTCTTCATTGGGTAATATGTGTAGTTGCATGTATTGAAAAGTATAGTAATAATTTAGTATCTGATGTGTAGCATAGGAGTTTATCCCATCATCTCTTGGGCCTCTTCCAAGTGAGTTCCCATGAGTTCTATCACTACACATTAACAATGAGCTACTAGTGACAGCTGCCATAAAACTATATTTCCTAACGTTGCCTTGTACTCAGGTCTCAAGTCTATTATTCTGTGTTAAGGATTTTTAAGGTACTTGTCACCATGGTATCTCCTTCCCCCTCCCCACTGCTCCCATGTCCTGGATTTTTACTAATCTCCCTATTGCTACTTCCAATTATATCTTATAAATTCTGCCTGTCCTGTTCTTTCTTTAATACCTCATCTCTACTTTATAGTGAAGAATCAAGCACATTTAAGAAGCCCATGTATCTTCCCCTGTTCAACCACCTACTCTGGAAGAGAAAATCCCAGTTTTGAAAACAAACTTCAGTCGTTAGAGATGTGCTAATGAAATTTAGCAGGCAGTAACTGCTAACATTTTAAACAATGGGCTGCTTGCTGGATCAGAGAACACATGACTGGTCTCAATGCACAGCAATACATATCAGAAAAGATACCAGGATTTTAGAAACCACAAATAACTTTTGAATCACTTTTCATATACTTCATCATAGTGGAAGAAAACAGCATCCCAACTGGAGTTTTATGAATTGTTTGCTACATCTGCAAAGTGGTGGATTTCGGCTGCCAGTCCTATTTTAAGGGTCATTTGCACAATCTGATGCAAAATATCCCTGCTCAGCAAGCTTTGTGTACTAACTTTCAAACCGCCTGAAGCACAGACTTGTATTTCTGTGTTCCCAGAGCTAGATTTAAACTTAGGTGGTCAGGCTCATTCTTTGAGAAGGCTAAACTATACCTTTAATGATAGGCAACAAATAACCCATATAGAGGAAAAGTGAGTATGTTTTTAGGCATGAGTTGAGGACAATGGGTTCTTCCATGGAGAAAAGATCAAGTGATTAGCTGGAAACTTAGTGTTACTTTTACTTATCAGCTCATAAAACTATTACTATGTTGACATAACATCACTTTCTTTGGCTTCTTGCCTTAACTAATCAGGGTGAGGCAAGAAGCCAAAGGACCAGGCTGACCATCAGATGCAAAATGATAAATACAACATTTCTTTGGGAAACATATTTTCCAAAATGGGAATATTTAGAAGGAAAACAAATCAATAAAAAAACCACAAGCATGTTTAAACCAAACTAGATATTGTAGCTGGACCCAATATTGCTGCTCTTACTCTGAGCCTGTCAGCTCAGAGACACGTCTACTTTCTCAGCATTTAATATCTTGTTCTTATCGCATCCCAGTGAGCGGACACTTTGCCAATGCCAACAGGTATACTATTTTATTTGAAGATTCTGTAGACTCCTTACAATGAACGTTGATAGTGACACTCTGTTCAGAGTAAAGTACAATGAAAGATCTGCATTATAACTAGTTTGGTCATATTCACATAGGTATATCTAGTTCTTGTAAGGATCCCAGGGAGGGAAAAACTGCTCTGATTCCCTGCAAAGATGAAAAGCAATTATGGAGGGGCGTGACTGTATCCTCTGTACATGCCAGAGCTGGGTTCTCTCCTAGATCTTCATGCTAAGAGAGAACCCAGCATGAAGGCGTTGGAGGACTGACAGATCCTTGGTTGTGTTCATCCAATGGCCACACACCCAAACATGCCTTTGTCACAGCTGGCTTCAACTCTGTCCAAGAAATACTGGATGAATGTCTTCCTCATAATGCACTGCTTCTGCAGTTCCTAGTCATTCACCTTGTCCTATAGGTTTTGAAACATTTTAGCTGTTAGCAGTTAAAAAGAAACCCCTATTCAACACTTGAGCAGGGTTTGTGAGAATTTCAACAGCAATGAACCTTTACTGCTTTAAGACCATTTAAACATATATATCTCATTATAAGAGGTCTCGATTGCATGTACAAAAATGACTGTGGAAATCTACTCAGACATTTCTGAAAAGATTCAATTGCATTTCTGATGTGAATACTGGCCAAAAAAAACCTCTAAAAAGTATAGTATTCTGATGGTTTGTGGTGCTTTTTCTGCCAGTTTCCAGACCAAATGATCGTTCTGACAAATAAAATTTTACAGACGGTTAGTCTTTTAAGTGAGGTGAAATACTTTTGAGTATTCTGATTTCATAAGGAAGTGTTTTGAAGTAGCCACTACATTTGAAACCAGCTACTGTACATGTAAGGCATCATTTTGCCAAGGTGGAGTCTGTGATTTTGGGAGGACATGTAGGACTATTGAGGATGGGAGATGGGAATATGCCACTCACCTGGTCCCAGCTGTCTGAGCTTTCTTGAAACAAAGCAAGACAAAACGCCTTATTCCCTAGCTATTATCATTACAAAGAAAACCAACAATATGCAAAAATCACTGGGAGCAGTGCAGAGATGCCTCCTTGAGTTTGCAAAGAGCCAGAAAGAAGTGCTCTAAGATATGAACTACTCTACTCATATTCCTAAATACTAACTTGCATGATATCATGTTTAATATCAGCATTGTTAACTGTTTCCTTGACTGAAACATATAAGAACAAATAGAAAGTATTCTTTATGGATATCTACAGCCAAGAGGGATTGCAAACAAAAATGCTGGGAGAATGGAAAAAATGTAAATTAAGATATATAGTGCTTCAGTCATCTATGGTGGGCTGTGCAGGGTATAGAAAAAGACTGGCTTTATTTTCCAAAAGGTAGGGGGATCAGCTTTCAAACAAGATTGAGAAACACTGATATTCAAATTAGCATTCTGTGTCCACAGACTGTCACATGTCTCACCATCTGCCATGCCCCAGCACTTCAAGCTGCACAAACCAAACCACCAAAGCCTCCTAGTTCTCTCTTCCCAGTGCTCAGAGAAAACATATTTCAAAAGCACATTTTCTATTGGCTTTCTGTGTGGGAGATTTGGCTCTCGCTCCTTGAAGTAAAGCCACAAATATTTTTTTAAAAGAAAATTGCAAAAGATTTTTGTTATCAGCTTAACTACAATTTCCCAGTGGCTCAGGTCTACTGAAGATGGTGCCAAAAAACTGTTAGTACTTGTAGTTCATTCTGATTTAAATTCTGTGCCAGCTGAACTGTATAAAAATGCAAGGAAACTTTACTTTAACTGGATTTTTAGGGTTAGAGAGCCTGGTAGAGACATACAGCTAAATGGGAATATCACTCTGTATAGTGTTAAATAAGTGCTCAATGTTTGCACTGTGTATTCAGTGTCATTTCAAACCTTCTCCAGGGAAATGCCTGCTTCCAGCATTCATAAACCTTGTAGAACTCCAGAGACTTGAAGATTCACACCAGCCCTTCCTGTATAACCTTACTTAAAGGATCAGTTGTAAAGAATGAGGGTTAATCTAATCTGAAACTATGCACATACATGCACATAAAACAATGATAGCTTTTGCTTTTAAAAAAGCTATGCTGAATATTATTTATGTTCCTTTTCTAACTTCCAGGCACTCAGATGCCAAAGATGGGTGTAGTTTAAGGAGGGGATGGCCAGATTAGACTAGACTTGATAGTTGGAAGAGATACCTATCAGTCACTATAAGCAAGATGAGTTGGAGGAATGAGTATCTGCTCAATACTTAGAGGAGAGGAAAAAGGGGAAACTGGCATACTGAACTCCTTATACAGACTCGTTAATAAACAGGTCTGTCCTTATGTTGTCAACCAGCAGTAGATAAGATCTTTTATGAGACCGGAAAAATGGTTATGTTAAAATAATTTAAGCAAAAGAGGTGAGATTTTAAGGAGAAATGCTAAACAAAACAAAACAAAAAAGGGAAGAAGACAACAGACAAGAGATTTGCTGCAGGCATCCTGAGCAGTGTAAAACACCGAGAGAATATCAACAAAGCCTCTCTCAGGTTGTTCTGTCTGTATGTGGTGACAGACAGTCTTTGGGAACTCAGTTCAATAAGTATGTGAAAGGGATGTTTTAAGATTCACCCATCTCAGAGAGTGCTATCTTTTGTCTGTCTAAGGATTATGTTACTTTAATCCTAACCTCATACAGATGAAAAGTAACAAATTCATCATCTTAATACCAGGCCGGTGTACGTGTGTGTGTTTTATAAGAGAAAATTTCACTGTGGTTAGACTCAAAATTCACTAGCAATAAATAAATAAATACATAAATTACCTAAACAAATAAATGTGGACCTTCTGCCTTTTAAAAAAAAAAAAAAGAAAAAGAAAAATTCATGTCACAAAGGCAGAAAATAAACAGCATCTGTATGTAGAAAAAAATAGGACCAACAGAACCAGAAATGATACTACGTCTCATTGGTACAGCAGGAAAAATCACAAACCAGTTAAAATTCCCTGTCCTCGCTTCTGCTGTACTTCTCTAGCTCATATTATATCTTGTACTTTTTATTATCAATGTTATATGCGAAATATTACACACAGGATAATTTGAGCATTCTGAATGTATGCTCAGGCAGGATGACTAAGTCTTTTGAGACTCCTAGATTAGTCCTATTAGGAGTTGAATGTCATGCTATTTGTCATCTGAAAGGCAATTTTCCCTAGACCAGTATTAAGGTTTTATATTTTATGATAACCTCTATATACTGTTACTCTGGGCATTTTTCATATACCCACTCACTGGACAGGTACCTCCTGCGGTAACTGCAGCCTTGCAAAATTTGGCTTCCCTAGGTAACTAAATATATTTTTCAGTGAGTAAAGTATTTTTTCAGTACCATCAATTGTATAGGGGGTGGGAGAGAAGTGGCTTGCTCCTTTCCTGATACAATTTCATGATAGTTACATACAGAATAAGAATGGTGCATCTGAAAGGTCGTTTATTGAGCTGATAAAATAATAGCAGATGACCCTGCCTAACTTGGTAGGGATAAAATATTAAAATCTGGCAGCAGTTTTGTATTCAGCAGTATCCTACTGATGAAGAATCCTGTAGAAATAAAACAAAACAGTTGAAAAATGTAGCGTTTGGGACATTCAGTGTAGAATTCTATGATAGAAATATATAAGGGTAAATGTACAATAATGCAAAAAGTATGAATGGATTCAAGTTAAAATATTTAGCTGACTGAAAATTCCACTTTACCTGGAGCAAAGTATGCTATATTTAAAGTGCTTGCATACTAGGGATATGTACAAGCAGTATGTTTAAATCAACCCAACTTCAGGAGGTGAAATAACTTTAAAATGACCTGGATTAAGCCAATACTAAATGAGTTAACCCATCCTGAGGCATGCCTGCATGTGTTCACAGCATAACTCTAGGGTTAGGAAAGCTCAGCCACTCACCCCAGCCCCGGGGCTCTGCTGATTTAACCTCCCCAACTACACCTCCTGGACCCACCAGCTCCCAGTGCTATTGCAAGGAAGTCTGGCACCCAAGGCAAAGCTGGCAGCAGCAGCCCGCCCTTGCCCACGCATGGATCTGGGGGACACATGCCTCCCCTAACCATGCTTGCCCAGGAGTGCAGACAATGGTGAGTGCCACTTTCTCCCTGTCCCACTCCTCCCCCAAATGAGCTGCTTGTGGTTCCATCCTGTGCCCCACCCTGGCTGGGCAACACATGTCAGTGCCCCTTTGATTCAGCACATGGGGCAATCACCCCGCTTGCCCCCTCTTGCTACACAACAACCAACTCCCCCATTTTTGTCAGCCTCTCCCTGCCCACCTGACTTACATCCAGCTGCTTGGGAAAATGCCTGCACACAGTAGAACCAGGTATGGCACCTGAGGAAAAGCCTGTAGTGGCACCCACCCTCGCCCTGCACACGGATCCAGGGGGAACATGCCCCCCCCTCCATGCTTGCCTGTGAGTGCAAGCAGTGGCAAGTGCCCCCCCCCCCAAACTAGCTGCTTGTGGCTCCATCCCACGCCCTGCCCCGGCTGGGCAGCACGTGTTGGCACCTCTTTGCTTCAGTGCCCCCCCCTTGCTACAACACAACCAGCTTCCCTAGTATTGTGAGCCTCTCCCTCCACACCTGACTTTCATCCAGCTGCCTGAGAAAATGCCTGTATGTGGTAGAACTGGACTCAGGTTTTGATGGCTCCAAGCAAGCTGCCTGACCCGAGCTGGGTCATTTGAAGGCTTATTCACACCCTCTGATTATCAAACATTAAAACAATTCACAGGAAGACACATTGTTTAGAAATGATATCAAAGCTCTGAGTCCAGGGATCAGGGATTGGTTTCAAGATGGGAATGCTGACTGATAATTAACCCTGCAGCTTCCGCTTTGGTTTCAGACCAGCTTGTGAACCTAACTAAAATTAAACTGAGGGAGGGAGACGGCCATTGCCATATTACAAACTGCAACAGAACACAGAAGATTTAGCAGTATTAACTAATTTATCCTCAGACAGCACTGCGAGGAGCCAATACAGAAACTACAGCAGATCTGCCTAGTTTTAGTCTGTCTCTGTGCAGCCGCAGAACTCGGGGTAGGAAACAAAACAGATCCAGATCCTTTTGCCTGCAGCGTACGTGTCCTATGAATAAGAAGCAACTGTCTGCTCCCCACGGTCCTACTCTACTCTACCTTTCAAGTAGGCTAAAAAAAAATTCAGGCTGTCTTACCCCCTTTCACCTCAGTTAGAAGAAGAAAAAAATTCAAACGTCTCTAAACAAATCAATCCAACATTTCCTAGAGCTTTCAACCTGGAACAAAGTCAATTCTTTCCAGCCTTTATTTTTTTTTAAAAAAAATAAACTCTATGATTCTAATCATTCCCAATATTTTAGAGAACAGCCAGCACAAGTTTAATCAGTCATATCATTTGAATGAGAATGAAAAAGAAGCAGAAAAAAAGATAAATTCGTCAAAGTTGCTAGAATATTCTAGGAAAAAAGGAATTTCCTGAGGTAACTGTCCTTGACCTGGCTCTTTAATCGAGTGAAATTTCATCACTTTATCTAATATCATGCTTCATGCTTCAGGCTCCCAGCAATTCTATTTTAGTGTGGTCTAATGGGCAGCTGACACATCCACTCAGCACCAGACTGCATAATATGTGCTGACACACTGTGTGGTGAGCACCCTATTGAGAGCTGTTTATTTGTGCCTGGCAAGGAAAAATTTCATCCAGTAAAGTCTCTTCATAACAATTTCAGTCTCAGTTTTCAAGGCCTCCGTGGACTTCACATTTCAAGAGGTTCAGAAGCACTTGCAGGGAATTCAGTCACTTATTTGGGTGGCTGTACATTATCTGACTTTAGGTGAGAGGTTGTGAAAGCACCGGTTATGGTTGTCTGAAACCTGAATCTAGATAGTGTAATGAAGAGTGTCATTCTGACTGCTTTGCAGGCAGCTCTTCTCAGAACCCCTGATTCAATTTGATATTCTGAGGTTAACGCACTGCATTGGGACTGAAAATAGGAATGCACACGAAAAGCTTTTATATTTATTCAGTTCAGTAAGCATGGCAAACTCATCAACAGCTATTTGTACACTGTAGGCATGGTGGGACTTACTTTGATGTTCTGATTTATGCTTGCTATTTTTCCTACAGTATTACTTTAGAGCAGAAATGCACTTAAAAAAAAAAGCCTTGGCGTTCAACGTAATAGCTATGGACATTATCATAAACAAAGCAACATGAAAAAAATAAAGGAATGATACAATCAGTAATTCTGCCCTTCTATAATTAGGCAAAAAGCCGAAGGAAAATAAATGTGTTCTTATGTATTTCTAACGTGTAACTAACATGTACATAACACAGCTACATACATAAACATAATTATACTTGGCTATGTGTGTGTGTGGATTTCTCCTGTATTTTAACTATAAGAGACAAAACAGATGATTTAGAGCACAGGTATGTGTGTACACACACACATATCTACGTATACATACACTCACACACACACACACACACCTATCTATCTATATATATATAGAGAGAGAGAAAATAAACACACACAATATTATTTCATACATTTCATCAATCTACCTATATTTGTGAACATCATTTTTACTCTCTCAATATTTTATATTTGCAATGGGAAACAATTTTCTGCAAAAACATCAAGGTGTTTTTGTCCACCTTTAATGTATATAATGACATCCTTATCAAATATAAACACAAATACACTCCAGGTAAAATATGCACATGTATGTGTATAGTTTTCTTAACATCAGTATAATAAGGTTAATTTTTCCAATTCCAGATTTTTGAGCATTTGAAAAGATTCCTTAATATTGTGATAATGGACTATTCGGAAGAAGCTTTGTAGAGGATCTTGATGGAAGAGATATGAAGTCCAGGGTTCTTAGACATCCTGTACTTATGGATGTCATTTACATTCTCCAGTGATGACAGGAAGTTCCTTGAACTAGAATTACTGGAGTGGTTGTTTAAAAGCTCTAGTCCCTACATTACTAGAGTTTGTGAACAGCGCACTTCACTTATGTACTGATTATAAATTCTTCAGGACAAAGGCTTTTCTTTGTAGAGTATTAAAATCCACAACAGCAAAAGTATTTCATGAGAGAATATGCATCTACACCAAGCACTGTCTGCAGAGTTTTGCTGATAAAAATTGTATATATTAATGATGTTTAAAGCTGCAGTCACCATGGAACTGAATTTTTAAATATTTATTTTTTATTCTTTTTTGAAGAAAGTGAAACTGAGGATCAGCCAATGTGATGCTTGCACTGTTTTAAGTGTGTGTGGGTATGGATGGATGAGCAATTTTATATATAAAAATTATATTCCTTACCTTTCCATAACAACAACTGCTGAAAGGATTTTTGGTCAATATTCTCCTCCTCCTGTTTTTCCCCCTTCAAAAAAGGGGAGCCAAAAGTATCATTTGATCAGGAGCTGAAAGTTCCAGTTCCCCCATCCTCCCACAAAAACTTTTTTTTTTTTTTTTAATTATGAACATGTGAAAAGGAGATTATGCAAGTTACCTAACAATGCCATTCCCTGCCAGGAAAGATATTATTTATCATTCATTTATATACACATTTAATCTGGACTACCTAAATATATATATATGATTATGTTTGTTGAACCACACACGTATATGCAAATAGAAAGATACAGTACAAATGGGAAAAATCTATATGAGGACAAAAATCAAGATTAAACAGTTAAGAGGCGAAAAGAAACTAAATGCAAAAATTAGAGGTCCTACAACGACATGAATTTGGCCATCTTGTATGGACCAGATTTAGTATTTTCTATGCAATTTTGATGGTTGGATTTACATTATTCAATGTGTACCAAAACACTGACAGGGATATGCATCATGGCTAAATTAACAATACAAACAAGACTCTTAAGTTTTGTATTTTTTGACATTTTACTTTATTCTGCTTGTGATGCTTTAATGACATCTACTGACACAAGGTGACCTAGGGAACAGTGACCATCACTTGATTGAATTCCCTGTCCAGCATAGGGTGGGAAATATAACTGGTAGGGCAGAAGTGCTAGACTTCAGAAAGGCTAACTTCACTGTGCTCAGGAGATTAGTTAGCAGAACTGAAAAACAGGAGTATTGGTGAGACGGGAGTCCAGGAAGGGTGGTCATTCCTAAAGGGAGCAATCCTACAGGTGCAGAAGGAGACAATCCTATTGCAAAGGGAAGGGGCAAAGGGGCCAAGAAACCCTCTTCACAGGGAAATCCAGGAAAGCTTGGAGGCAAAAAAAGAGACAAATAGACTGTGGAAGCAGGGGGAAGCTACCAAGGTGGAGCATACCTACTTGGCCCACATTTGCGGGGAGGCAGTTAGAAAAGCCAAAGCAGAAATGGAACTTAGGCTGGCAACAAAAATTAAAGACAACAGAAAGTCCATCTTCAAGTATATAGGGAATAAAAAGAAGATGCAGGGTAGCATAGGTCCCCTAAAGGACAAACTAGGGCAATTAGTGACAGATAGGGGGGACAAGGCTGAGCTCTTCAATGAGTTTTTTGCTTCTGTATTCCTGAACTCAGATCCAGTTGGCAAATCTCCCAATTGGATCATAGACAGGCACAAAAGGGACCCCAGCCCACTAACTGTTAGTGCCGACTTGGTGAAGAGGCACTTGGAAAGACTGCATGTGTTTAATTCAGCAAGCCCAGATGATCTTCACCCAAGGGTGCTGAAATAATTGGCCAGTGTCATGGCAGAGTCACTGGCATGGCTGTTTGAACACTCATGGTGCTCAGGTCAGGTCCAGGGGACTGCAAAAGGGCCAGTGTGGTCCCTGTTTTCCAGAAGGGGAGGAAGGAGGATCCGGGTAACTAGACCAGTTAGTCTCACCTCTATCCTTGGGAAAACCCTTGAAAAAATCATCAAAAAACACATCTGTATGAGGGCCAGCGGGAAAAATAATGCTGAAGGCAAGCAGCATGGATTCATAGCAGATAGATCCAGCGTGACTAACTTTGTTTCTTTTTATTACCAGATCACAAAATGCTTAGATACAGGAGTCAAGGTAAATGTCATCTACTTGCATTTTAAGAAGGCCTTTAATACAGTATCTCTTCCTATTCTCATAAATAAACTGAGCAGCTGTGATGATTACATGGTCAGGTGGGTGGCAAATTGGGTTGGGGTCACACCTAGAGAGTGGTGGTGGATGGGTTGCTATTGACCTGGAAAGATGTGGACAGTGGAGTCCCACAAGGCTTGGTCCTTGGACCTGTGCTAATCAATGTCTTCATTAGTGACTTGGATGAGGGTGTGAAAAGCATTCTGTCCCAATTCATAGATGATGCCAAATTATGGAGTAAAGTTAACACACCAGAGGGTAAGGAATGAATCCAGGTGGATCTGGATGGGTTGGGAAAATGGGGGGAACAGAATAAGATGCATTTCAATAAGGACAAATTCAAGATGCTTCACCTAGGAAAAAGGAATCACCACCATGCTTACAGGCTTGAGGGGAGGACCTTCTCAGCAGCACAGCAGCAAAAAGGGATCCTGGAATCACTGTTGACTCCAAGTTGAACATGAGTTGTCAGTGTGATGAAGTGATCAGTAAAGCTAACCACACTTTATCATGCATTAGCAGGTGCATGACCAACAGATCCAGGGAGGTGATACTTCCCCCTCTACGTGGCATTGGTCAGGCCACAGTTGGAGTACTGCATCCAGTTTTGGGTGCCACACTTCAAGAGGGATGTGGACAACCTCGAAAGGATTCAGCGGAGGGCCACTAATGTGGTTAGGGGCCTGCAGGCAAAGCCCTACGAGGACAGATTGAGGGCCCTGGATCTGTTTAGCCTCCACAAGGAACGGCTGAGGGGTGATATTGTGGCCACCTACAAATTCATCAGGGTGGGCAACAAGGAATAGGAGATGCTCTGTTTACCGAGGCACCCCTTGGAGTAACTAGGAACAACAGCCACAAACTGAGGAACAGCAGATTTAGGTTAGACATCAGAAAGAACTTCTTTATGATAAGGGTTGCCAGAATCTAGAATGCGCTTCCAAGGGAGGTGGTGCTCTCCCTGATCTTGGGAGTCTTTAAGAGGAGGCTAGACATGCACCTGGCTGGGGTCATCTAACCTCAGCGCTCTTTCCTGCCCAGGGCAGGGGCTTGCACTTGATGATCTACTCAAGTCCCTTCCGACCCCAACATCTATGAATCTATGAATGCTGGGATGTTATAATTTTAGAACCTAAAGTTACCATGCAAGTAATACACTGAAGACGGGTAAGATCTGGTACTGAAACAAGAAGTATAGGCTATGCCATACTACCCCCATTATAACTACATCCCATAACAGAACCATCACCATTCCTGGATCTTATAGATGTACATCCAGAAATTTTAGACATCTCATCCAGTGCACCAAATGCCCCAAGGGAAAATATGTAGGAGAAACCAAACAGCAACTGCGTACCAGAATGAATGCACACTGAAAACCTATCAAAGACAAGAATACCCAACTACCTGTGGGTGCATTCTTGTCACAGGACAATCACTCCCTCTCTGATCTCTCAGTTCTAATCCTCAAAGGGAACTTACAAAACACCTCCCATAGATGAACCTATGAACTGCACTTCATAAATCTACTGGATACTAAAAATCATGGACTCAATATAGACATTGGTTTTATGACGCATTACAACCTGCCTGACATCTGATTCACCAGGTACCTGCCTGACAGCCTTTTTTCTACCTTGTCTCTATGACTGTACTGTCTCCCTTCAGCCTTTTTTTTCTGCTTTCTTCCCCCTCCCTCCCTCTCCCCCCTCTGCTTCATCGCTCTGCCTCACCTTTTGTCTTTTTAATTCTACCTATTTAACATTTTCACTGACATCCTGCCACACTTTTAGCTTCTTTCATTTCTTCGAGTCTCAGAACAGCAGAGATTCCCCATTCCTGAAAAAGGGTGACTGGGCCCGAAAACTCGCCAAGAAACTTTTTCCAAATACTCAGTTGATCTAATAAAAGATATCACATCTACTCAAAGAACCTTGCCTGCCTAGACTATGCCATGAACTCCATCGCGGTTCCTTTTTAACCATAAACAAATATGCTCCCTGGTCTCCTATAATTTTTGTCCCTGTCTTGCCCCCAAAGATGCTCTGTAGAAGTTACTCCAAAGCCAGCAGTGGAGACTTGGTGAGAGAAGAGAGATAAGAAAGAAAAAAAAAATCCCTTTTCAAGGCAGAGAAAGCATGGAGTCACCAGTAGGAGCTGGGCCTTTTGCTTACTAATTTCCTTGTCTGTAAGGTAAGAAGAAACTTAATCTAAATGGTCTCCTAGCTGATGGTCCTGTGACAGGTTGAAGCTGCTCAACCTATCTCCTCAATTGCTACATAGCCATGTGGATTCCAAATGCCCAAATTCTGCAACTTATCACTTTCTCTGACATCATTTTTCCATAGGCCTACCACATGTAACAGTGGAGATGAACAAAACACTGGACTATCTCAGGTGGAGAGGAAAGGACTTAAGAACTACATAACTGGTAAATGGGGTGCTTTCTCCATCAAGTTTTCATTTGTGCTCTGTAAGTCCAATGTCAGTTAAGGTTGTGGTCATTAGGCTGTCTATAAGTTCCTATGGCAACCAAGTTAGGCGTTCATATACTTTAAAAACAGAGTCACTGCCTTGCCTATGTTTAACGTTAGCCTAAAAATGGTCTCTGTTGGGTTTGAAGCTAATAGCTCATCCAAGTAAAAAAGACAAGGGCAGAGGTGAGTTTCTACCTTTACTGCTCATCTCATTCAGCTGGAGAGAGTTTTCTGCACTAGTTTTTCGGATCCCCTGTAGAACCATTTTCCTCCCCATGGCGATCACTTCATAATCATCCAAATTCACATTGAACTAAAGGGACAAATTCTACCAAAAGAAAGCACAAGCAGCCACTACCAGAAGGTCCTTTAATAACTTTTCATGTGAAGAAAAGAACATTTATTTCAAATTTCTTCCTCTGTAAAGACAGCTCACAGCATGTTTCAACTTCCAGCTAGATAATGTATTGATCTCTGGCATTCAGCTGGACTGAGACTTTAACAGCAAATTCTAGTTTTCAATGTAGAGTGGAATAATTGTGCATGTGTGGGGATCGGAAGGGGGATGTGGAAGTGAAAGGAGGCTATCTTTAAAATGGTTGTGCTTGGAGAGGGGAGGAGGAAATGAGAGAGAGAAGACAGAGATGTTGTTCTCTGCAAGCGGATGGAGAACAGTAGCAGTGCCCACGGTCCCATGGCTCATGGAGAGTGTTCTCATAATTATGTGTGCGCTATTTATCCAAATGGAGTACAAAGGCAAATATAAGCAGTGGGTGGAACTGAGTCAAAGCAACAAAGCAAGAATCTCCTTTTGCCTCTCCATTTCTCTCTGCACCAACAGCCAACATGAAAAGCAGAGCAAAGAAAAAAAAGAAATGCGAAAGAATGAAAGAAACGTTAAGGATACCCTGACACGAGATTTTTCTTGAGAGCAAGGGGGATATGCAACTAGCAATAATGGAAGCATCAGAGACAAGCTTATGTATAGATACCGCAGGTGGAGGGTTTTTTCCCCTTGGTTTCTTTCTTTTTTGCCTTTTAAGCCAACCTAAGCAATTTAAAATGCTTTGTATAAAACAGCATTTTACAATGTCTGCTTGACCTTGAAGTTGCAGCATTTCTCTTTCTCTTGCTGTGGAAGTTAACTGGTGTATTCTCTTCTGGTTTGGTTTGCAATCCCTGAATTGCTAATTCAGTTATAAAGAGGCACTTGGAATATTGGGGAGGGTGGGGGGAGGTTGTACTTCATTTCCTCCAAGAACTATTAATAAGCCCAAAACCTTGAATAATGCAAGTAGGACCTTCCTTAAGGACCATACAGCATAACAAGGGCCAGTGAAAAATTCATTCATTTTGGCAGTGAAGGCATGTTTCTTAGCAACACACACATTTTGTATTGACTCTGCTTTTTGGCTAACTAATTCCATAAATAATGAATTTAAATTACACATTAATGAATGAGGCCTAGGGTTCAATGTGGAATCAATAACAATCTTTCCTCTGTAATGCTTTAGGTTAAGGTCCCCAAATAAACATTTAATTTAGATTTTCATGAGGGAGTTACTGTGTATATACCAAACGATCATTAAACACTTTTACAGTACAAGAGATTAACTATATAATAGATAGAACAGCTGTTAAACAGATTTTAATTCCCATATCCCATTTCTCTCTGTTTTTATTTCTACTATCTGTTTAAGTTCAACTTACGGGAGCTATATGCATAGACTTTGTTTGGTACAGAGTTGTGAATGAATACTTACTGCACATTGAAAAAGGGTGTAACATGAAGAGGGCTAATCGTGGCTTTCATCCACTAAGTGGCTTTAGTGAAAGTGCAAAAACTCACTTGGCCCCAAGCAGCTTTACTGGATACAATGAGACAGACAAGGAGCAAAAGCATAGACATTTCTCAGTCCCTCCCTAATTTAGTTATTATTACTAAGGTTTCTGGGAGGGAGAGGAGCACATAGGCTTAATAGTACTGGAATTGAGGCAGAATACCCACAAAACAAAACTCCACGAATCATCCATTTCCTTTGCTAGGCAAGATATTCTCAGTATTAATCAGAATCACCCTTTGTAGAGAAAGGAGGAATCAGGCAGACAACAGTATAATTGTAATGGTTCATTCCCGAAAATGGTCTGAGAAGGTTACACTTTGGCAGCTGTTCCTCTTGCCATTTAAAGCATGATAACACCATTGTTCAAATGTCCTGACAATAATAATAAACCTATTAGACAGATTTCTGAGTAGCAGTGATAAATGATAAGATACTAATTAAATCAGGCTGACATTAGATAACTTAGCAGCTACAAGAGCTAGGAAATTTCAAAATGTGGAAAAAGGAATGCCAAATCAGCTCCTACAGGCTTAATAAGACAGGTGCTGATGCATTTAAAACAATGCAAAAATCAAGCAATAGATCTTGTGGACACATTTCAGTTTGCCCTGTGCTAAATTGATTACTAAAGACGTGGAAGCAATTTGTGTTGAATGAGTGCATTTGGATATGGGTCAAGGGTCTGAATGCCCTTGCCAAATGGTTATTTCATAATTGTCCATTCTGGGATTTCTTGTACTTCCTCCATAGCATCTAGTATTGGCTGTCACCTAACACAAGGCACTGGGCTATATGAACCAGATACCCTAACATCTCACGGCAGTACCTCTAAGCTGATTTAAATTCTCATTTAAGTAGTATCATTTTGTTCCTTTATCATCTTCTTCATCTCAAAATAGTTCAAGTTCTTTTCAATAAGCCAGTGTTGCCTAGTAATTAAAGCAAGGTTGGAGAGCAAGGGCTAAATCTAGTTACTTAGATATGTATGTGGCTCCCACAACATATAGCCTCTGAAGTATTTGTGTGTTAGTTGTCATCATGCAAATGTTTGCTAGGGACATTATTTTCTATTTTATAGATATATATGGGGGTTTGAAATACAGAGGATAAAATCTGGGCATCACTAAATAGAGCCTAGAATCCACCAGGAAACACTGGGTGCATCTACACATGCACTTTACTGCAGTTAAGTAATTAGCTCTACAGTAAAGCATCACTGTCTACATGTGCACTGGTATTAGGGTGCAGTAAATTAACAAACTCCACCATAAGAAAGAGAGAACTATCTTATGGCGGAGTAGCCGAGTGCAATAAAATACATGTGTAGATGGTGACGGGCTGACTGGGGCACAAGGGTGCTACAGTGGCATGACTGCCTGCTGCACAGGTCCACACTTCAGCACCCTTGTGCCCCAGCCAGCCCCTACACTGCCCAACACCATCGCTCAGAGCCCAAGGCTGCTGCCAGCCCAGGGTTGTTCCACCCAAGCTCAAACTGCTGCTGCTCTGGGCGCATGTGTAGAAGCTGTGCCTGGGAGCAGCTGACTCCAACTCGAACTGCTTGAATTGTGTCATGTTCATTTCATGTGGAGATGCTCCCAATGTGATGTAGCAAGTCTGCAACAAATCCAGGGATGGAACACAATTTTCCAAGTGCTACACCTGTATTTTTATTATGTGGTAAGTACTTTGCATGTGTAGCTGGTATTAAGGTAGTTGCACAATTAAACAGTTAACAATTAAATAGTTAATTGTGCAATGCCTGTCACATGTAGAGGTGGCCTCAGTCACAAAGACCTCCTGGCCATCTAAAGTGTTCCCAAATAAGCCTAACTATGTGACATCAAGCAATGCCTCTGTGCTAAGTGTTTCCTCCTGATAAAACAGGTTTAGCAAAGCATACCTTGCAGGTGCTAAATAGCTTAATTAATGAATGTTTGTAAAGCACCTCAAAAACCTTTAATGAAAGGTACTAGAGAAGTGCAAAGTATTATTATTTCCCAGATGCATTGTAAATGAACAGGAATGCCTCTGTGGAAGCTGACATTTTCACATACCTAGTGAATTGCTGCAAAAAGACCAGCTTCATTGTATTAAATATTTAGCAGAGCTTTTTTCTTTTTTTTTTTTTTTTTTGAATCAGTTCAGTAGGTATGTGAAAATGTCAGCTTCTACAACAGCATTTATATTCATTTTTGGCAGATGTTTATTCCACTGCAAAAGACAATGAGGAGGACCAATGTGCACACAAATACCCCTTCCTCTGATTATACACCCTGTAGGCTACTCTCCTCTGATATATTAGGTGTTCCAGTATTCAGTGAAGCCACGAACTTTTCCCCACACAAGCTTCATACAAGTATTTCATGGTGGAAAATCAGAGCTCAGACCTAGATTTAGCAATAACTTAAACCCTATACAAAGAAGTAGGAGTCAACGATGACTGGATATTTAATCCAGTTTACGGCTGACTGTTCACCAGTGTGTGCACATGGGCATGGCAGGAGGCACCACTGTGGATTTGCACATTAGGTCTCATCATGCCTTATTGTTGGTGCCAGGGGATCCCAATCCCCAGCACTCCCTGCGCTGGCAAGAAGCAAGCTCCTGTGGCTAGGAACACCCTGAGTTGACGGGGTTCTCAGCCCTGGGGGACACTGTGAACTCTTGAGGCTGCAGGATTGCAGCAGCCATGATCTCTCAGGCCCAGGGGTATGTGAAACCCCCAGGCCCTGGGGACTATAGTTGCTTTAGTCCGTAGGGACCAGGAGTTTTATGCACCCCCCCACCAAACCCTAGGGATCATGGCTGCCACAATCCCCAGGGCTCAGGAGTTTCATGCTGGGCCTGGTGCACCCCTGCAGCTAGAAGCCCTATCAGCTGACTGGGGTTCCTGGCTGCAGGGGAGCCCCTGTCACCCATGCAAATTAAAGCTGGATAGCAACCAACTATAAAGTTAGTTGACATTTTTGAGGTCTAACTTTATAACAAGTTAGAGCTTTTTATCGTGTAATAAGTATTTGCACGTGTAGCGGCTCTCAAGGTAGTTGTGCAATTGACCAGCTGATTGCACAATACCTGTAACGTGTAGAGAGGACCTTAGGCACACAATATTACAGAGGACTTTAAAGATTTGACTCTATCCTGAGAGAAGGCATTCCATGTAGTTCTCTACTCTTACTTAAATCCTTGTGAAGTGAATTATCTCAGTACAATCCAGTGGAAAGGACTTCTAAGACTGACTACTATTGGGGAAAGAAAAGCATTCTCCCCTTTACCCCCAAATATTTTACCTAAAATTGTTTCAATCTTTTAAACTTTCAGGCGTGCCTACATTAATTCCTTTTGCTGCTGGGTTCAAATGGATTGATATCCCTGTCCCTGTGAGCCTAACGTTGTTATGTATTCCTCATTTCCTATAGTTTACCCTTTACGTTCTTGGATTACCATAATTACATCTTTGGCAAATAAGCTATTTTCTTAACTGACAAAAAAAAATACACCACCTCTAAAACCAGCAAGTTTTTAAGTATTTTGTCCATGCCTAGTGCTTAAACCAAACGTCTAACCATCCTTCCTCTAAGTTCACTCACCTACTATTTATTTCAACCAGTGCCTGGCATCAGCTATCCCTCCGGGGATGTAATATTTAAAAAGTAATTAAAGGCAGAGTTTGCTGCTCTTAAAGAGTCAAGGACTCATGTACCAAAGAGATCAAAATGCATATGTGCTTTATAAGGCTGTAAGTATAATTGCTTCATCAGCTTGCAGGTGATTCTGAAAAGTCTAAAGAAGTGATTGTTTCACGTTAACCCCAAATGTGCTTTGTTTTTCAAAATTTACAGTGCATCAAAAGTAAAATAAAAATAAATTCTGCAACAAAGGAAATATCTGATCTGATCCGATCTGATAATGGGATAGGAGAAACACTAATTTTCTTCTCATATGCCAGAAGTTATGATAAACAATATGGAATAAGAGTCTTGAGATCTTGGGACATGGACTCTGCCTGTGATTTCTTTTCCCATACTGTCAGGAAATCCACACTTGAGTCATTTTAAAAGGACTACCACATTATCCCTACCACAGCAGCAAAGTGTACAGGAGACAAGGGGATGATTAGGAATCCCTTGATGTCTTCACCATGAGCTAGTTACAAAAACACCCAACCTCCACAATAACTATCACTACCAAAATGAAAATTAACTCCTATGACAAAATGTTTTGCTGTCCAAAAACACCCTGAAACAAAAACAAATAAATGACATCAGAAAATCATTGATAAAAAAACCCTTTGTTAACACAGTTATTGTTACACTGTCCTATTTTGAACATGGCCAGAACACAGAGCTCCACCAAATATAAACCTCTGAAAAACCAGAAAATTAAGAATTAAGGTACAAGCCCAAGCAACATTTTTTCTTTCTGAAGCAATGCCCCAATATTCTCATAATACATATGCTTGTAGGTGGTGCACAAATCTGAAGAAACAGGACATATGCCTGCTGTGGGACTGTCCAGTGCTTGTATTTTTCCCTTAATACAAATGCTGTTTAATCCAGTGTATGAAAGAGAAGCTACCTCCACCAACCTTCTATTCAAACATATATTACAGTAGATAGTGGAGGAAAAGGAAGAGAAATGTAAAGCTAGAATGATCAGGTGATAGCTTTTAAAAGAACCTTGAAATTTCTGTTGCATTTTAATATCCAGGTTTTACTGTGGAAAAAATTATTAGGTCCTGAACTCAGGCAAATTCCCACCAAGGGGAGAGAAAGCCTGTCAGAGTTTCCATAAGGCACAAGCGAGTAAAATGTAAGGATCTTTGTGGTACTTAATTTACATGAAAGGGCTAGAAACTGATACGTACACTATATCCCTGTCATATCCTTTTCCTTCATCAAAACACTTCAGCACTCATCATGGATCTTTTCATGCTAAAATAATAACAATAAACACAAAACGCAATCAGCTACAGTGGCATTTCACACCACCCATCAGTTAAAGAACTTGAAACAGGAAGCACCATTTTCCAAATTGAAAATGTTTGAATGGGCTGTCAAAAAGCCTCTCAGTAAATGTGCTCCATCCAACAGAAACAAACCCTGTGCAAACAAATCAAGTGGTGCAGAAATCCTTTGCACAAGATGATAGGCGAGGCCTCCATGCTGACACTGTATGCAAGCCAAGTTTTCATGTACTTTGATGGCTGACCTCCAACTCCTGACATATTCATTATATTCCAGCATGTTGGGCGCAGATTGCATTGAAGTGATGACAGCTACAAGACAGCCAACGAGGAATATGGGCATTCTGGCAACAGGTGGCCTTTCACTTGTACTGGGAAAGTTAATCTAGTTTATCATCAAAGTGTATTATGTTCAAGGAGTGTCATGTTTTGAGAATTTTAGTGACAGATCAAATAGAGGAAGCATTCTTCCATGGAATGTGACATTTTTTGTAGACCAAACCTTTCAAACTGCTCTATTGTTTATGCTTGATTTAGGTCAGTTTAAAAGTTACGCTGTTGTCTCAGGGTTTACATTACTAGTTCCAAATTACAGTTTGTGTCCCCTGTCAAAGACTTATGGGAGTGCACATGCACACAGCTCCCAAACCATTGCCTGCTAAATACTGGTGAATCAAAATGCATCATGCACCAGGGTGTTTGCAGAAAGTCCACACTCCTCAAGGAATAGTAATAGGCAGACATACCTACAAGTACATGCTTATCTCTGTGGCTCTGACAATCATATCTGGTGCAAATTCAATCCTGAAAAAATCCTACTTACTTGCCCACTCTGCTTATCTGTTTAATGCAGGGCTGTCCAGCTGGGGGCCTGTGGGCCACATATAACCCAGAAGAGGTTAACATATAGCTCCCAGGCTCCTACCTAGCCATCGGTGCTCCTTTTGCTCTGGCTGTAGCAACAGCCAGAATCTTGCAGCTCCTCATCCCTCCTCAGACTTCTCAGGGGGCTAGGCAGCGTGGCACAGCATGGTACAGCACAACCCGTGATGCCGAGGGAGCTGGCAGCCTGGAGCATGTGTTGTGTGGCATGGTGCCACGGGGGACCTGAAGGCAGGCTGTTGTGCTGTACGGGACAGTCCCTTCCCATGCCTATGGTGCAGCAAGATGGAGGAGCACCCCCCATGTATGGTGTAGGGGTGAGGGGAAGCACCTACCCACATGTATATGGAGCATGCAGCTGGGAGGTCCACAGCCCATGAGGCATGTGACCCCCCCAGCCACTTTGAAGTTGGACAGCCCTGATTTAATAGACTGAGGAAAATTATATGCAAAATGAAATCAGGCCAAACACCTGAGGAGATGTGAACTTTTTCCCAAAAATATTCTGACCCCATTAGAGCAAAATGTGTAGGGCATTTACATTTATAAGTCATAAGTCGGTAAGATTCAAGATCCTAGCCTTAAGTGCCAGAGTATTGGCATTGATCTCCATGGGACTAGTATGGATTAAAATTTTTCTGGGGTCTTTTTTTTTTTTTTGGACCAAAGCTTTTCACAGACCATTTCCAATTTTAGTTCTATTTTCTAACAAGTGAATAATATTTCAGCTAGAAATTAATATAATTGCTTTTGGAAATGATAGCATCTTGCCACATGGGACTTTTTAATTTGTCTTGTGGCTCTCCTGACCATCCGCTCTGTTTCACCATGGTCAGGAAATCATTTGATAGACTGCCTTTCTGGTCTTAGATGAGACCATGATGCATCATGGGAGATATGATGAAACGAGGGAGCCTGATCTAGTAAAGAGAAGAACCAACCTGAGGAATCCAAAAGACAAATCCCATGAGGTGATATGATAACATTTTGGAACTAAAGCATTTCAGTAGTTAATTTAAAAAAAAAAATTGTTTTAAGGTTCTTTAAATTTACACAGAAAATCAAAATTTTGCAAGGAAATGTTTCCCCCTATATTGTCAAAATTTGTCTGAGAGTGGCACGGCAGGAGAATAGATTCACTTTTGGTCATCTGAAAATAGAAATGCTCATGTACTTAAAATCAGTGTGTCCTCAAGCATATTGCTGACTCAGGGCTCTAATGCAGTTCAGTGGAACAAGTAGCCATTAAAATCCAGTATGTGAATAACAAGAGAAATAAATGTTTGAAGGATGAATGTTAATAAAGAAGTTTAAAATGGTACTTAGTTTTGGTTTTGCATTCACTATTCCTCGTATATGAAAAGTTTAGAAGACAATGAATTATTGGACAGAAAAGTAGCATTTACTACCAGCTTCAAGCTTTCCAAGTATAATTTTACTGGCATATTTTTTAACCTAAAAGATATTAAGGAACTAATCTCTATACAAACAATGCCTTCAAGACATTTCAGCAAACTTGAAAGCCTATGGTGTACCTACATAAACTATTTCTCATGAAACAGCAGCCTGTAGCTTGTAGCTGTTGATTGAAAATATCAATTTTTTGCTTGCATATTTTTCTTGTATGAGTTAGTCTTCACCATTGCATGCAGAAAATTATCCATGTAACTCTCATACTTTTTTTTGTTAAAAGGGAATAAAATACTTCAGTTTGAATGTTGGGCACAGAGTTGACTTGAATAGTTTGAGAAGCAAGATGTGTTTGAGGCTTGAGAAAGCAAAGAGCCATAATGCCCTGGAGACTTTGTATTTACTCTTTTCTTTCTTTATTGTTTCCATAAATCTAAAATAAAAGTCATTCAGACTGAGCATACATTTTCACTTGTTGTCTACACAAGAGTATAACAGAGTTTAGCTCCGTTGACTTCAGTTACACAAGACAGGTGTGCCAACTCTGTTTTTTCAAGGTTCATAATATTTGGTTACTCATAAACCCCAATCTTCTGGAGTCATGTGATCAATTACAAGTTTCTAAGCCCCAATAATTGCAGAGAAAAGCCTGTAAATCTACTTCAAGTGTATCTTAATGCTTGAAGAATTCGAAGGCAAATAAAAGGAATGAAAGATGTATTATTTATTTTTAAGCCAATATTTAATGCTTTGGGGACCCTGACTAATGATGTTGCGGTTCTTTGTATTGGCAATACTGGTTATTCCCATTTTATGCTAATGAAACAGAGGAGAATCATGTCTTAGGCTCTAATGCCTTTCAGGCTAAAACAAATAAACAGAATATATTTCTGTCATTTTGGAGGACAGGTACCTGCTTCTGTGTCCTGGCTTCTGCTGCTGCATATGAAGGCTTAAACTTCAGTGAGACTTCTGACATTAAATCACACTTTGGTGAGGTATAGTTGTAGAATCATGATGGAACCAGGGACTAACTAATAAGAATTTGAGAGCAAAGTTTTGTAGGTGAGACAAGAATAAAGATTTACACTCCTACGCTCTCACACTTGGGGATTTCAGAGGGCATTGAGAGCAGTCCTCCAAGAGCAAACATAATAAAAAATGAGCTTTTGGTTCTGGCTTCCATCCACCCACCTGGACCACACTTGGCTGGTCATGGTAAGCCCCAGTGAACAAGCATTAAAGTTTTGTTCTAGCCTCTGTTGTTTTTAGAAATAAGATGTATTGAATTATGGCACCATCATATAAACCTTATTTATTTTGTGCCCATTGCTCCTGATAGAGTACTGTCCCCAATACATCTATGATGTTGCAATAACAAATTTAAGGGAACATAGCATATTAGATTGATTTCCTCCTTCACAGCACATATTCATTGTTTATCATTGTGCGTGTGTGTGTGTGTGTATATTTCATTTTATATATATAATGAAAAATTTATATAATTAAATATTTTATATATATAAACGAGGAAGGAAAAGTTGACCATCCCTGGCCCAATGGGGTAGGACAGAAGTAAACCAGCATAGATGCTGATATTCAAGACATCTTGCTTTTGACATTAATCTACCAATTATATCAACTATCTCAGGTCCAAAATTTTGGATCATGTCTCAATATTCTTCTCTCCCTTCATAAAAGTTCCCACAGTACCACACTATGACTGGCTGTGTCTGCTGAGAGGATGCAGTAACATGCTGCCTGCTCCCTGGGAAAATCACGTCTGCTGCTTACCAGAGCTAGTAAGCCTGCTTTCAAATTCGCAATAAGTCAAATATACTGAGAGTAACTAGTAATAGTGTAGACTAGACTACTTACAGGTCCAGAGGTCTGTAAAGCCTCTGGAACTGTTTCCCACATTTTTCTCCCTAAGTGTCTCAGCCGCCTGCGGAGGGTTCAGGATTGAGAGTATGGTCGGGTGTAGAAGGGTAAGAAAGGTTTATTGACTTAACAAAAACACAACTACACGTAGTAACAAGACAAACAATGACAGACAAAGCAATTTACATCAACAACTTATTGGCAGTCCTCTCTGATACCTGATGCACAGCAAGTTTCTCTTCCCACAAAGTTCAGCAAAGACAGACATCCCCGATCAGCGCTGTCCAAGCGGTACCGGGAAGAACCCTGGAATGCAGTTCTTGGACTCCTCAAGGTCCACGGGCCCACTGATCCAGGCAACAGCTAACCAATCCTTTTCACAGAGCTGTGTCTTCCTTCTGAATGGTTTCCAGATATTCCAGCTAATTTATAGCTTCTGAATGGTTCTGATAACGTACGACCACTCAGATTCCTTTTACTTCAACTGTCCTTGGACTGACCAATAGCACTACAAGCCTTGCATTCCTTTGCTAAGGTAATTTTAACTGCACCACAGGGCCTTACTACTTCTAGGCTTTGCTAAATTTACTAGGCCTTACTTTATACAAGGTCTTACTACATCTTAAACTTTAATTAGGCTTTAAGCAACAACATATTGCTTAATATCTAAACAAATACAGAAAAACACTTGCTTTAATCTTCATAGAGCCTTCAGCAAGCACCTATATCACACAGGCATTCTTTTCAGCTGTCACACTAAGAGCTATTGAATTTACTTCACCAGGCTTTTTGAAAGGCTGCAGAGTACGTGGCTGTGTGCCAAGTTGTGCAGGAAGGGTAGTTGGGCTCTGGCTCTTCCCTTTTTCCCTTCCCACCATTTTGAGAGTCTTAGTATACTGCCAGTGTTGGACTTACTGAATGGAGCCTTTGTCCAAAGATAGAAACACTTCTCCAGGACAGATGTACAAAAGTACATCCTGTTTTATACACTACACATAGGAAGCCATTTGCCAAGTCTAACAATACGAAATTTTATTAGTTCTACAAAACTCAGTAGCAACACTGAATATTTTTGAGCACCGTCTTGTTTATATCTACATCTATACAGACCAGGTCCCTTCACAACCTTCCACCAACAGAACTAAGATGTAGTAACAAAACACATTGAGATTATATTACCCATTCTGTACTCATATATGGCCTAATGGATGATCCATGACTGAAGGTCTAGGCACTACAGTAATTTAAATAATAATAAATAGTTATAACTTTATAGATGAGAATGAGGGGAAAGTCATGTACGGTTTATGCATGCTTATCAATAGCAAGCATACGTGATATGCATATCCTAATTACTGTATTTTGATTCCATTCAGAGAAAGCAGGTGTCTAGTGAATATTTCCAGGTGGAGTTAAGAAGTCTGAGTTGTCAGTATAGTTGTAAAATTGTTTTCCTGTGCTCTGTATACTGCCACCATTAAAGATGGCTGAAAACTTGACAATAATTCCTCTCTGGATGTTGAATGTTCCTGGCAGAAGGACTAATATATTGGTAAATAGAAACAGAAATTCCTACAGGACTCTGAAACATATGGAAAGCCTCCTGTAAAGGCTCCTGAAACAATTTTTAAAACTTTGTTTCAATGTACACACACATTAGAGCTGAACAAATAATTCACAGTTAATCATGTATTTAAAAATTTAGGTTCTCTCTTTGCAGCCTACAGTTTGCTCAGGTTTATTCATCACTCTCAATTATTTATTACATTATCATTCTTGTGCATAATGTTGAGGTGTGAATTGCAGAGAAGTGGCTCAACTAGAAGAGTTGAAACTTGAGCTCTGGTGGTTGTGTTGATTGATTATCTAGGTCATATGGAGCTGCTGTTCTCAGATTCACTAAGTGACACTTAGTATCAAGCTTCTAGTAAAAACACTCATGATTATGGCCATAATTATAGATTTAAAAACTCTTCTCTATACATTTTTATATTTGCTTAAAATCACTTTTTCTGCCAACATTTCAGCTGGTAAATTCTTTGAGAATATCTGCTGTGGCTCTAAGGCTTTGTCATCCTTGACTCAGATGTGAGAAATAACAAAAATGAGATCTTCACTTCACTGTAAAATATTAAGCACAGATAATGCAAAACACTAGGACTCCTGGTTCAGATACAATACCTTTTATTAGACCAACTAACACATCACAAAAAATGATCTTACTTCGCTATCTTTCAGGCACGCACATGTTTCCTATGAGGAAAACAGTAATTCCACCCTCATCCTCCTACCCCGCAATGGTGGTTGGCCTCACCTGGCTTACCTTGTGGCTAAAATGAAGTGCCTCATCAGCAGTAGCCAATGTGCATTAGTTACCCTGCTATAAAAACACATCTTTCTCAGTGAAGACATAGCCTATAAGGAAACTAACAGAGGCCCAATCATGAGTTTGCCATTTCTCCAAACATCCTGCCCAGGAGTAGTGTCAGAGAAAGCCAAAGTCTCAGTTTCATTCTCCATCCCCTACTCCTATTAGAAAGCAGTCTATACTTGCAACACCACTTACTGCAGAAACACAACTCAGCCTTTGGATGCACTGTGGGTCAAGGAGCCAAATCCTGCCATCACTTGGGTTCTCCAGAAACAACTTCTTTTCCTGAGTTGCTACCTGTGAAGTAGGTAGGTGATGCACAGTCATAAAAGACCATCTTGCACTACCTTCTAGCCCTACCTGGCCATGTTAATCTGGGCTGAATTTAGATCACAGTAGATTTTTATCTCCCATTAAAATGTGCAAGGTATTTGCTCATCTGTAATACACAAAAATCTGCATCATAGCCTTTAGTTGATATTGTAGCAACCCTCAGGATGATACAACAGGGAAGGAATTAATAAATCAAGAACAGTATAGTCAAAGGTGATCATCAAAATGTTCTTTTTTTCCACAATGTAACCCCTCCCCCTCAAAAAATGAAAAAAATTAGAGGGGCAATGGTTTTCATCCTTTAAATAAAATAATTATACATTGTACTTAAAAAAAATTAAATAAATGCAGGGATGTGAATACCTACTCAAATGTAAAAAAAGTACAGCAATTCCATGGCATAAGCTTCCAGAGGCTCTGTGATACTGGCACTAATTTTTCCTATCAAGAAAAATTACTTTTATTATGTTCTATCGCACCAGATTTTGGTTAAGGAATTAGGTATACAGTAACTCAGATTTGATACAGCATGTCTCATAATTTACTTCATGCTGTTAATTGCCCATCTAGAGATAGTTTAATGATGTCACATTTAATAATCAATATGCATCTCTGTGTAAGCCTGCATACATACATAAACAGGGTGAAACAGATAATGGTCTGGTACATAACTGCCTACAGTAAACTGGAAAGTTCAGAGCATTCATTTAACAGAATATTGGACGAGTAGATTTATACTGATTCTTAAGTCAGTGACAGTCGGATATTGCTGGAGGGTTTCCCTGGATTGTGCTTCATTGTCCAGAGTCACAAATGTTGAGAGCAGCTGGGAAGATTTTTATGATCCTTCTCTTTGCAAAACAAGGACTCAAACATGCAGTTACCATGCCAAACTTCCTATTTTGACTACATGCACTGGTGTCAGTGGGACTGCTCACAGTGGCAAGCCTAGGGGCCCTGATTCATCATGCTACTTAAGTTTGTACATTACTTTACACGCACTGCTCCCATGCTTAAATACCCTTTTGAATGATGACCTAAGCTTGCAGTACATGATTACAGATATTGGTCCCCAAAACAGTGTTAGTGTTGATTTCATTAACCTTTTGGGTTTGTTTTACTTCTGGTTTTCTACATACCATTCTCCAGGTGCCATTGAGATTTTCATTCAGGCAGCTCATTCAGTCATTTATACCCTCCATACCATAGAACTGTATTCTCAGAACATTTGTCTTCAACCATCCAGTCATGCCCAACATGGTCTGTTGCCTTCCATATGTGTGATGTAGACCAGTCACACCTGGCTACGCAATAACTCTTGCTATTTTCTTGTCATATTACAAGATTTTCACTGATAGCAATATCTCAACAAAAAAAAGCCCAAAACAAAAAAACCTAAATGGCATATATATGAATTTACACACTCACCACATTTTCTCTGAAGATGATATTCACATATTCATGCCTTTAAAGATTTCAGTCTTATGAGGGTAGTGATCTTGTTGGCTTTTTAAAGCATATTTCATCAGTCATAAGGATGAGGAATAGGCAGAGAAGAGTAGTTTAAATACTGCATGAAGGAGGTGCACAACTTTTTATTTAGATGCAAATCAGCAAGCACTAAGGAGGGCTGGAATGGATTTTGTAAATATCACAGAACTCTTACCGTGGTAGCCCATCTGGTTTCCTTCTTAACTTATCCTATACTTTAGAGCTCTATCTTGTGTCCTGAATTATAGATTATCCCTATTTTACATCAGCAATATTATTCATTTATTTTTTGTTAAGTGATAACCATGTGCTTGGTACTGTACAAAATATAGCTATCAGGAATCTCTTGCCTCTAGGAAACTTACATTACAAAAATCTGTTGCTAAAAATTCGATGCTCTTTCAAAATAAAAGCAATATGTATGACACACTGTCAAATTCTAATTAAGCAATCATAGTAAACTGATTAAAGAACAAGATCATAGGATCTGAAAATAATAGTTTTCTGAAATAGAACCTTTCATCTCAGAGCGGAAAAATTAGTACCACAGTGGAATCGCAACCACTTAACATTATAGGATATCAAATCGGTCATCTGCCCAATTATGACTTGCTATAGATCTTAGATTCTTTAGAATTCTGATGAGACTTAACAGGAGAAAGGAGCTGATGCCTCTTTAGTATTCAATCATATTTGATAGCTTTGATATTTATGCTTCTAGGATGAAAATTGAGTTTAAACCAATTTACAGACATTTATTTTTCTCCGTCCTTAAGGTGGTATTATACATTTTGGTTCCTTTATGATGGCATTTTATTGGTCTCTTGTACAGATATGAAATGGAATTTCCCTTCCTTGGTTAAAGGAATTCTCTGGCTTCATGTTTCTTATCCATGTATTGTCCATAACATGTCTTTCTTAAGTAGGCTCAGTTCCACATTTGATAATGGTCAATTGTGCTGTTCTTGACCCTGCCTAGTGAAGTGTACTAGCTTTTCTGTTCCTCATCAGCTCAAAAGTAGTTTAACTTGTTGATGAGTGTGGTGTGTTCAGTAGACAAACAATCTCCCTTGTATAGCCTTTTCCAAGGTTTGAATTCAACACTACTCCTTCTAGGCCCCCTTTGATTGGTCTATTCACACATTCTGCTTGTCTACTTGTCCATTTGCATTTGTGTAATAAAGAGAGGTTCTCTTATGGATTATACCATTCATAGTCAAGTAGTCCTCCAACTCCCTGGAGGTCAGTAGAACTCCATTATCTGTTAATCAGAGTTTAGACAACCCTTCTTTTGAAAAGATGCACTGTGCATGAAGAATGTTTTATGACAATGTCCATGTTAGCAAATGATGAAATCATTTACTTTTACCTTTTAGAATAACAGTTTACCAAAATGCATGAATATCACAGAGATTAATGGTCTTGTTATGTCATAAGTTACCTTTCTACCCAAAGGTAATTTGGAATTCCAATGAGATTAAGTGGTGTGGTTGCTCATTTATTAGTTTCACTCAATGAACAAAATCAGGAATTTCAAACGGCGTGATCTGTTTGCCCTTTGACACCACCAGGTTTCTTTTTAAGGTGCATCTTGGTGGGAGATGCGCTGATATGTACGTTGATAGGGTCAGAAGATTGGAAGGGACCACCTGGCTCACACAGGGAACTCCCATCAGATAAACTTATTTAACATATAAACTGATCAACCTTTATCTTAAAATCAGTTAGATAGTTTGCCTACTAGTCTTATTAGAAAACTGTTCAAAAATCCTATTACTCTAATGGATTGACTGAAGGCAGGTTGCAAAAACGTGTGTGTGACCACCACATTTCCTCAATAATTCCACATACACAGAGGGCAAAAAATCCCCCAATGAAGCCAAAAACAAAACTCCATTAACTTAAATATGAGCAGAGTTTTACCCACACGGCTCTTCTTGCAAAAGAATGTTGCATATCATGGTCATACTTCCCTTTGCAATGCCTCCACTATCGTAACTATAACATAGGCATTAAAATTGTACCCACCTGAATGAACAGGAAGGGCTGCCCTTGCAGAGGGACAGTGTGTGAGGAAAGAGAGAGAGTTTGTTCCAGTGGGGACCCCAATTGCATTGCGGGTGAGTGACGCTGCTTGGGAGGCAGCGGTCTTCAAGGTGGGAAGAGTGACGTAACCCCAGCAGGTGTTTTGAATGGGACTGAACATTAACAAAAAGCTCAAGAAGAGTCCTAGCCTGAGATTGGCTGAAAGGGCTTATTTAAAAAGGGGAGTAGTCTTCCCGGTGAAGAGGAGAACAAGAAAAGGAGAGAGAATGGCAAATTGGAGGCTAGGGAAAAGGGCCTCGCCATGGCTGTCTATCGGACAGCCCCTGTGGAGCCCTGCAGGGGTAGTAGTGAGAAGCTTGAGAAGAGCATCTCTACTGCTGTCCCTCCGAGAACCCTTTCCGGAGCCACTGGAGAGTGCTGGGGCCCCAGTCTCCCCAGACTGAAAAGGAGACTGCCCTGGTTTTCCCAGGGATGAGACCACAAGATGGCAACAGAGGGAGGAGGGGTCTCAGTGTGCCAGAAGCAGCACTGGGCAGGAAGTTAAGGGGACAAGGGTCTGGGCAGGTTAGGTTCTCTTGCAGAAATCACAGTGGAAGAGCCACACCCTGCCCACCATGACCCCTGAAGCTTGTGCAAGCAGCAGGGACCCTCCCACAACTCCTGTGTGAGTGACACAAAAGTGGTCCCACTCCCTGAGGCACCAAGCCCAGGGGGCAGTATACATATGGTCACTATATACATATAGTTATCCTTGTGCATAATAATTATCAATTAAGTGTGTAAATAAGTCCCTGATGGGTTATTAGTGGTGTATCAATCTATTTATTTATTGGTTTATTATTCAGTCTGGGTTATTTGTATGCCCTCCCCTGGTATAAGGAGTATCAGAGAAGCCATTAAACTTTAAGCCACCATCACCTGTTTTACTTTATATAGCACTATTTGTTTTTATTGAACTAGTTATATTTTATCCTGTCAATAATTAAATTCTGTATATAGTTTTAAAATGGTCTGAAAGGCTGTTTTGTTCATCAAGAAAGGCTCTCCTCTTGGAGAACCTGCAACAGTTACCAAGGGAGCTGATCAGGGCCACTGGTTACCAAGCCACCCCAGGATTCCACTATTCATTTGAGGGCACATGTAGTGGCATGCCTCAGGGTTACAGACATATTAAATTTTAATAATATTTAATAATTTAAATAATATTAAATTCTGCAGCTATCTTTATTAAATGGTTATTTTGCCTCACTATCCAAAGGACTCAAGAAAAATGGGATCCCGCAAACACATATTTAATAAAGTCCCCACCCCAAGGAACATAACGTTGCACCTTACAGCACAAGTTGCAAAAGAAACAGCAGCACTATAAATGTTGTCATTTGTATTTTCAGTCAAAGGGATCCATTGATATGCAACTGAGAGGTCAAGGACACTGAAGAAATCTAATTCTTGCCAGCCTGAAAGACGTAATTTAAGAAACAGGCAATTCTTAGAAAGTGCAGATTTTTTCCATTTGCAGCCACTCACAGTACAAAAGAATTTTCCACACATTTGTAAAATCAGGTTTGCTTGCAACAAAAGTTGGGCTGATTTCACATTGACAACATGCAAGCATAGAGGTTGAGCTTAATGGAAAGGACCTGAAAGTCAGCGTCAGCAGATCTGATATTCCATGTGCAAGTTATCCGTCAGTTTTTGAGCGGTGGAGCTTCTGAGTAATGTCCAGCTCAATGCAAAGTCCACAGGTACTTTCTTTTCAACATCACTTATATCCTTCACAATTATAATCATAGAGAATATGTAATTCACACACATTTCCTTTTCAGTCAGTCAGCCAGCTATTCATCTAAAACACTGGTTTGGGAAATATACATATATTCTCATTTCAGCAATAGTACAGAGGTCAGACCATGCCTTTAACAGAAACCTGCGGTAGAAGGTTTGTGGGAGGAAATCTCCAGATGTTAAAGAAACTGTGGAGAAGGAAGGCAGGAGTACAACTTGCCCACCTCTCACTACTTGAGTAAACTCCTCCTCCGCTTCTTTGGATGACACAGTAAGAGTTCCTTCTCCAGCAACAATTTACCTGGATGTGAGGGGCTTATAGAATTCATCTTTTTTTATTCCACAAGGGAGTGAAGTTTGTAGCCATCCCTGCAGATCAAAAAGGCTGTGAACATACCCAGAAATCCTGCAGTTATAAATAGACATTTCTAAATGAAGCAGATCACCGGTGCCGGGATGTGTCCCAGTATAGCTGATCCACTTGACTGGGCAAAGTGCACATCATCCATTGCCCTGTCCATTGATCCTGTGGGACAACAGGCAACATATCCTCACCTTGTGTGGACATACCCCAGGAAATCTCCAGAAATGTAAGAAAGGTCCAGTACTACACCAGAGCAAGTTTGATACTCCATGGTCTAAGCACAGCAACACCAGGAATGCACTAGAGTGTCAACAGGCACCTGGAGAACCCTAAAAGAGGAACCTGGTGCAGGATCAAGCCCCTGAAGCCCTGGGAGTGGCCTGTCCGGGGTGGCTACAGAGTACAGGCACATCTGGACTGACCACACTCTCCCTCCATAAACCTAACTGAAGTCTGCCACGATAAAATGGCACAAATTGGTACTGTCATAGCCACAAAGTTGAGGTTTTTGTGGCATGACAAGTGGTATGGACATCTGTTTGCCTGGCCTTTGTACTGCCATAAAAAAAATGGTGGAGGCACAAAGGCGATGCCTGTTTCCACCCTTCAGGAATCCACAAAAAGGCTATGGAGATCCATAGCTGATTGGACTTCTGGTTGGGAAAATGTCCTTCCCAGCCATTCTTCTCCTGTCTGACAGCATCTATGGTAGTGTGACAATTGTGTGGTTTTATCATTTGTTGGCATGTTTTATGTTGACAAGTTTTCTTTGGATGGATTTTGTTCTGTCAGGGACGGGCCAAAGGCTGGATGGCAGAGGGGCTGAGTGTGGCATGGCTAATTGCATTCTGTCCTCTGGGTGGTACTGGAAGGATCCCTTTCCTGAGAATTCTGGCTCCTTTTAGAAGCTGGGTGGGAGGGGAAGGAGACCATTTTGCCTGGGAGCAAAATGGTCACATACCTGCATGTGCCTGTGTGAGTCCCTGCCAGCCAGCAGCCTACTGGAGTCCACAGAGCTTGCTGGGGTGAAGCCCCAGAGAGTGGAGATGGAAGGATTCTGCAATATGGGGACTGTAGCAGAGAAGCCAGGAACAGTGAGGCAAAGGCAACCTGCCAAGGGAAGCAAAGAAATCAATACCCCCAGGTATGGGGCATGTGCTGCAGAGGCAGTATCAATTCCTGCCTGCCACCACAACCAGCTGTGGACAGTGAAGTAAGCCCTAGCCAGGGATATGAGTGTAAAGTGTTAGGAGATAGCATGCTTTAAACCTTTATGTTACATTCTGTTTTCTCCAGCTTCATTGTAGTGAATTCCCTAATTTTTAAAAGATGGGGGTTTTTATCACTAAATTTAACTGTCCTGTAATTGAGTATCTCACTTCAAAGGGAGGTTATACCCTTATTGCCTGGGCCAACTCAGTGACCCATCACAGATAGTATTTCTTGAATCCACGACCACAGAAACTTTAGTTGAGGGGATGTAAAAGGGTAGGCTACACGGTAAATATGATGAGTCTTCTGCCAACAGACTACTGTCCCACAACACTCCAATGCACTTTGAAGAGCCAAGAAATTTAGAGACTCTCTATGGGACATAAAGGAAAGGGTGTGAAGTCCAGAAGGAGGATGATCACACACATTTCTCACTAAGGTAGAAATAAACCTACTGTAAAGAATAAAATATGCAATATCAGAGCAGAGGCTCAAAAGAAATACAAAGAAATAAACAGTAAACTCAGAAGACAAACTTTCAAGAACTCTACATGTGCCAGGATAATGATTAGCTAGTTAAATCCAATTAATGAAATTAGGGTGCAATTATTTATTTAATTAATTAATAGTTAAGGTAGTTACTTTGCAAAACAACTACCCCAAGAAGGAAACACATCCTTCTTGCTTTACTCATGCAACTTGGTCTAGTAACAATGATAAGCAGTAGTGTCCAGCATCAGCATAGTCTGAAGACGATAGGAGCTCATTTGTTTGCTCTTTGGATGACAAAAAACAATCAACTTAGAAGATTCTCTCCACTCAAAGGAAAATCTTTACTGTTAAGTCATGGGTCTCCAATCAATTTGCACTGAATGGGATTGTTTTTTCATTTGCAGGGATTCCCTTCCATGTGCCCATTAAAACAGCAGCTCAGTAGCATGAAGTATGAGTCATAGAGTGTTGGGGAAAACTTCCTGATGCAAGTGCTGGAGCAGCCAACTAGAGGCCATGGTCTTCTTGACCTGCTGCTCACAAACATGGAAGAACTGGTAGGCAAATTGGGCAGCAGTGACCACAAGACAATTGAGTTCAGGATCCTGATGAAAGGAAGGAAGGAGATGAGCAAAGTAAGGACACTGAGCCATGAACAACTGGTGCCTCCTGGCTCTGGGGAGTCCCCCAGCAGCCAATCACTGCCAACCCTGGAAGGACTGACCCTGGTGTTCCCCATTCCCTGGGCACTGAAGGCCAACTTTAGGGGGGGCACGTGCCCCCCATACCTCCCCTGCATGTTGCCTATGCCCTGGGCTTCAGAAAACCAGACTTCAACTCGCTCAGGGAACTCATGGGCAGGATCCCCTGGGAAGCCAGTCTGAGGGGAAGAGGAGTCCAGGAGATCCGGCTGCACTTTAAAGAAGCCTTACTGAGAGTGCAGGAACAAACCATCCCACTGTACAGCAATACTAGCAAGTATGACAGAAGACCAGCTTGGCTTAGCAGGGAACTATTTAGTAAACTAAATCACAAAACAGAAGCTTATAAGAAGTGGAAGCTTGGACAAATAACTAGGTAAGAATATAAAAGTATTCCATAGGCATGCAGGGATGAAGTCAGGAAAGCCAAAGCACAATTGGAGTTGCAGCTAGCAAGGGAAGCAAAGAGTAACAAGAAGGGTTTCTACAAGTGTGTTGGTAGCAAGAGAAGGATCAGGGGAAATGCGACTCCCTTACTGAATGGGGGAGGCAACCCAGTGACAGAGGATGCAGAAAAGGCTGAAGTGCTCAATACCTTTTCTGCCTCGTTCTTCACAGGCAAGGTCAGGCTCCCAGACTACTGCACCGGGCAGCACAGTCTGGGGAGAAGGTCAGCAGCCCTCAGTGATGAAAGAACAGGTTAGGGACTACTTAGAAAAGCTGAATGTGAACAAGTCCATTGGGCCAGATGGGATGCTCCTGAGGGTGCTGAGGGAGTTGGCTGATGCAATTGCAGAGCCATTGGCCATCATCCTTGAAAACTCATGACTATCAGGAGAGGTCCCAGATGATTGAAAAAGGCCAACATAGTGCCCATATTTATGAAAGGAAAAAAGGAGGATCCAGGGAACTACAGACCAGTCAGCCTCATCTCAATCCCAGGAAAATTCATGGAGCAGATCTTCAAGGAATCCATTTCTAAGCACTGGGAGGATAAAGTGATTAGGAACAGACAGCATGGATTCAACAAGGGCAAGTCATGCCTGGACAATCTGATTGCCTTCTATGTTGAGGTGACTGGCTCTGTGGATGTGGGGAGACCAGTAGATGTGGTGTACCTTGATTTTAGCAAGGCTTTTGATATGATCTCCCACAACATCCTCTCAGGCAAGCTAAGGAAGTACAGGCTGGATGAATGGAATGTAAGGTGGATAGAAAACTGGCTGGACCATTGGATTCAGAGAGTAGTAATCAATGTATCCATGTTTAGTTGGCAGCCAGTATCAAGTGGAGCATCCCACCAGTCAGTCTTGGGGCCAGTTTTGTTCAATGCCTTCATCAATGACCTGGAAGATGGCATAGAGTGCAGTCTCAGCAAGTTTTCAGATGACACCAAGCTTCAAGGAGTAGTGGATACACTGGAGGGTAGGGCTAGGATTCAGTGACCTAGACAAATTGGAGGACTGGGCCAAAAAGATTCTCATGAGGTTCAACAAGGACAAGTCCTGCCCTTAGGACTGAACAATTCCATACACGACTACATCCTGGGGACTAACAAGTTGGTCTGCAGAAAAGGCCTGGGGGTTACAGTGGACAATAAGCTGAATATGAACCAGCAATCTGCCTTTGTTGCCAAGAAGTGGCATACTGGGCTACATTGGTAAGTGTGTTGCCAGTCGGTCAAGGGAAGTGATTATTCCCCTCAGTTCAGTTTTGGACCCCCCACTACAGAAAGGATGTGGACAAATTGCAGAGTCTAGCACAGGGAAGCAAAAATAGTGAGGGGCCTTGCACCATGTTGGGTGCTCCTCACGAGCTCCCCAAAGCCCCAAGGCCACTGCAGGAGCAGAGAGTGCTGGGGTTTTTCTCATTTTTTTTGTGAAAGGGCCAGAGCTGGCCTGGGTGGGGCAGCCATGGGGGGGGC
>NW_017729024.1:95309903-95314361 GCF_001723915.1 Gavialis gangeticus
AGGGGGGGAGTGAGGGGGATCATGGCAGAGCCCCCCATGCAGCATGGAGTAGTGAGGGCAGTAGGGATTGCCCCCCTGCCTGGCAGCACCCAGTGAGTTGGGGCTTTTTTTTTAAAGACCCAGGAGCTGGGGCGGGTTGGGCAGCCATGGGGGGACTGGGGGAGCAGACAGGGGTGGAGAAGTTGGGGGAGCAGGCAGGGAATGGGGCCTGGCAGGGCCCCCCATGGTCTCCTCCCCCATCCTCCAGTCCTTCTTACCATCTTGGAGTCTGGCTGCAGCTCCCTGCTGCAGCCACAGGTGACTGTCCAAATCATCGAAGCCCTCCGAAATTTTTCTGAAGATTCGGAGAGCTTCGAATTGATTTGGATCTTTTAGTTGGTCCCCTGATTCAATTCAGATGTGGAAATTAAGCCGCCGAATTGAGCCAGATCTCCTCTGATTTGAATCACCACCCAAAGCTTCACACAGTCCTATTAGATATTAGGAAGAATTTTCTCACTAGAAGGGTAGTAAAACACTGGAACAGGTTACCCAGAGAGGTGGTGAAATCTCCATCCTTGGAGGTTTTCAAGACCTGAATAGATAAAGCCTTGGCTGGGATGATCTGGTTGGGGCTGGTCCTGCTTTGAGCAGGGGGCTGGACTAGATGATCTCCTGAGGCCCCTTCCACCCCTAATTTTCTACGATTCTAATGTTCCTGTCTGATGATAACTGTAGTGATATTTTAGACCAGATGTTGAAAGCAATTTTAAAAACTTCTCACATTTGTCAAGTTGATATGAGGAGCTGTCAGAATGTTATACCCAATTCTAATTTTTACTATTAGCAAACTGCAAGTTATTCTCATTAAAAATTTGCCAGAGGCATATCTTGAGTTATACTAGTACTTATCTAATATATTAAGGATAAAAAACTAGCCCTAACTGATATCTTTATTTTATTTATCATCCATTCAGTTACAAAGGAACATAATTCCAGGCCTCTAGCCAGAAAACTACTTTGAACTGAATCAAAAAGTGAGCAGTGATTCACAGACCATAACTTGGACCTCTATAACAGCTGTGAAGTCACCTTGACCTAAAAAACATGACATAATCAGTTTAAACAGTTGTGCTCCTGTTTTGTTATAGAGTCCTAAACGTCATCCTTTGGAGTACAGTGCATTAATTTTGCATGCAAGTTTTCTAATTGTTTGGTTTTGAGACCAAGACTTCCAAGCATGTTTAACTATTTTTTTCAGATCATTTATTTCAGACAAGCAATGATTTCAGCTTCGTAAGGTAAAAACCAGCTTTACTTTTACTGTACATAATAATTGTTACGCTAATTTTATTACGTGAAATGAATGCATGCAAAATGATTGCAATCCCTTTCAAAAGGTCAGGAATTACTATATCAGTAAGCAAACAACATTTACCAAATACAAAGTCCACCAAGTCTTGCTGATTTTTTTTTCTTTTGCAAGCACTCCCAGTTATGTATAAGTCTTCTTGGTGGTTGAAAATATTTGATGAATATCAGGAGTGAACAAATATCAGTCCATTGATTATTCATTAAGTGGCTGGGATGCTGATTTTTTAGCCTTGAAATTCCCTAGTGCATCAGATATATATATTCAGCATCAGGGGCTTATTTAAAGTAAGTTCCTATCTACATACAAAATGAATACTTATTTATCTAACCTAGACTTACTTACTTAGCTTAAAAAAAGATGATAAGGAATCAACTTAAGCTAAAATGTATATGTAAAAGGCAGTCAAGCTGAAATAGCAATATCCAAAGAAGGAGCTTGTACTGATTAAAGTAAAAAAAGTTTCTCAAATCATGTATTTAAAATTGGTACAATTTTCTTGTGAAGATACAGCTTAAGTAACACAGACTAATTCTGTAACTTCGTGAATTGAATAGGACCAAAATATGGTCAGAATAGTCACAAAATATTTATAAATTATTTGCTGAGGATCGAACAGGCTTAAATTCAGAGAAAAAGTGATAATAGAGTCTTTTTTCCAACTCACATTGACTACAGCAAAAAAGAATTATTAAATTATTGCACATCAGATTCTTGTTATTTTGCTCATCTATGCTTATTTGATTCTGCAGGTTTCTTTTCATGAAGTTAAAGACTGGTACTTTTTATCACTGGAATTATCGCAGCTTCCATCTTTTCATAATGAGGCTTCTAATTATGCTCAACTGGAAATGTGTCCTTTGTTATTGTAATATATTTACTTGGCACCAAGTTGACCCTGTAGCATTGTTACTAAATGTACAACAAATAACGATTTCACATCCTGAGCGTCTCCTCCTGTTCTTTTACCTACCTCAATAGTGTCACTATTTCTCCACTAGAAGCAGTTCTCAGCTCTTAGAATGAGCTGCTTTACCTACTCTTTGATCATGGATCATTGTACCTTCTAGGTTACCAAAATTACATATAGAGGTTAACTTGTGTTACATGGTTACACACCTCTCAGTTGGTTCTCCAGGACTCTGCATTCTCTGACAGAGGTAGTAATGTTCTGCCACAACATTTATCATCAGGTGAAAGTATTCATCAAATTTAAAAATTGCTTAGTCTGTAGAATCAGATTCCACTATGACGGACATATTATAAATACCTTTTGTCCTTCAAGTCCCAAGTTATGAAGAAGCATTTTCTTTCATCCTGTGGAAAAACCAGCACAGTCAACAGCCTGGAAGTAATAGAGAAAAGATTATTTCCAGTGGCACAATGGCAGAGCTGGCAAACCGAGAAGTCACAGGAAAGATGACATTGCTGATAGCTATGTTATACATTAGTACAAAGACAGCCAGCGTGGTAAAGATGGACAGAATTTATACCCATTGCCAAATAAATATTATTTATACTTATTTAAGGAATTGGTAGGAAACAAGGAGTGGATTCTATTTGAACACATCCGTTGCATTCTGTTGTCACAGTTCTGTACTTCACTATTGAATGTCCAATATTTGGTACTAATGTCAGACCAAAAAAGTGGGCCAATTTTCAGGCAGGAGGAAGTCAGTTTTTTAACTATTAATGTTCACCTGAAAGTAGCAATAAATATAATGAAAGCACTGACAAACCCCTTAGCTACACTGGTATTAACATACCTTGCTGTAATACAGTACTTAAGATCTGTGGCAATTAGCTCTTGACCAGAAAGATTAATAATGGGGGCTTTTTGCAAGGCATATTGGATGTAAATTAACTCTAATATTGATCTTGTTTAAACATTGCAATGTAGAAACTGTTAAAATACTGCAACGTAAAGGAAATTTGTTAGAAAGATTCAATAGAGTGACTCAAAGCACTCAAAGGATGTGTTTGAAAGCCTTCCTCATCTTAGCCTTACATCCAGGAGTTTATAACTCACCTGCAAAATATGTGCTTCAAACAGAACATTAGCATGCCACGGTTAAGTGTAATCATGCTTTTTCTTTGCTTTTTTACCTTTGAAAATAATTTTACCTACTTTGAATAAAGTTACAGACAGACATAGTAAAACATGAACTATATATAGATGCTTAGATCATAAACACATTTCTCACTCTTAACTGAAAATAACTTTGCTTCCTGAATTGAAATAGGTCTCATAGTGATATCTAATATGAATTAGAAACAAGTGATTTATTAAAATTTAAAGCCTAAGTCCTTTTCTTGCCAGAAAAAAATGTTCTAAAACCATTTGGGGGGCGGGGTGTGAGCATATGTATGTGAACAGTAATTGCATCTGGTTTTCATACTGTAGAATTTAACAGCCTGATATAATGCTTTCACTGAATTACAACATTTGTACTATATATATTGTAGACCAACAGTTTATATAATTTCTATTCCATTTGTTAGCATCTGGAAAGGACCACAAGACAGCTTGCCAACAAAAAGCCTCTCTCAGTGACATAAGAACACTAACAGGAGATGCGAGTGGCCTTTTAAAGAACAGTAGATTATGCAGATTAGAAGTAGCAAGCATCATCTGATTTGTACTCATCTGGGTACATGGCTTCAAACCAATTCTAATATTCTGATCTGGTATTGAATAAGGTAGAACCTAGATCATTATGTCTGGGTGGTTTGCAACTTGTCTAGTTTACTGTGGGTTGCTGAATTAAAGGCAAACGGTTCATTTGTCTGTTGTGGCTTTTAATTCATAGTTTCATAGTTTCTAGGGTCAGAAGGGACCTGAGCAGATCATCTAGTCCAACCCCCTGCCATGGCAGGAAAGAGTACTGGGGTCAAATGACCCCAGCAAGGTGTACATCTAGCCTCCTTTTAAAGACCCCCAGGGTAGGAGCCAGAACCACTTTGCTTGGAAGTTGGTTCCAGATCCTAGCTGCCCTGACAGTGAAGTAGCGCCTCCTGATATCTAGCCTAAATCTACCCTCTGCCAGCTTGTGACCGTTATTCCTGGTCACTCCTGGTAGTGCTCGGGGGAACAGGGACTCCCCCAA
>NW_017729024.1:95314823-95326600 GCF_001723915.1 Gavialis gangeticus
AGAAGTTCCTTAACTAGTTTCTCACTAACCCTTGGCCTAGGTGCGCCTCCTCTGGGATCCAAGGTGTGCCCAGAGGAGGGGTGACTGTTCCGGTCCCTGCTTAGGAAAATGAAGGCAAGGAAATAGTTAAATATGTTGGCTTTGTCGTCTGGTGTGACGACCAAATTTCCTAACGTGTCCTGCAGGGGCCCCACATTACCCAGAACCTTCTTTTTACCCCCTATGTATTTAAAAAAGGACTTCTTGTTGTCCTTAATCCAGGAAGCTAGTCCCAGTTCCATCTCCACCTTGGTCTTCCTGACTGCCCCCCTGCATCCCCGACCAACTGCATTATAGTCCTCCCTGGTGATGGCCCCTCCCTTCCATTGGGTGTACGCCTCCCTTTTAGCTTGGAGACATTCCTGGATGCTTTTGGCAAGCCATGGGGGCTTATGTGCCCTCCTGCTCCCTTTGATCCATGTTGGGATTACCTCCCTTTGGGCTTGGAGGAACATCTCCTTAAGGATCGACCACTCTCCATGGACACCTGGCTCCCCTCCCCTCTGGGACCTCAGTGCTTCCCCGACTGTTCTCCTTAGCTCATTGAAGTCCGCCCTCCTGAAATCTACTGCCGCTGCCTTGCTGTAGGCCTTTGCCACCTTGCGCTGGATGGTGAATTCCATCAGGCAATGATCGCTGTCGCCCAGGTGGTCGAGCACCCGCAGCCCCCTCACCAGGTCATCTCCCGTGGCCAACACGAGGTCCAACAAGGCATCTCCCCAGGTGGGGCTGTTCACCTCCTGGGATAGAATTCAAAAGGGCATAAACTTCTCTCATCACTTGCAACTCGTCAGCAGTGCCATGCAGCTATTTCCTATAACTATATGTGTGTACAGAAGCATAACAGGGCAGCAGCTCTGCATGGGGCAGTACTGGCTACTGTGTTACCAATGACAGTAGTGTGGTGAGAAGTACTTTTAATCAACCTGCCTTTCCCAAAGGAGGTATGTCCCTCCTCTCTCCCTGCCATGCAGTTATACCACTGGGTATATAAAATAATCATCTTCACAGATGAGTAGGAAATGGAACCTGGATACTTCACAGACTTATATTGTATAGGTATGGGGGTGAGCAGGGGATCAGATGTTTTATGAACAAAACATTAGAGAAAAATTTTATCCCCTTTTCTTGGGAAATTTCAAACTTTTTATTTTTTATTTTTTTATCAGCACCATGGACAAGGTGCATGTGCCACATAGGCCATTGTGTCAGGTAAAAACACTTTATGGATAGCAATGGGACAAGCCCTGCAAAGCAAAGAGAACACTCATTGTGGAGTACACATTTGAGTTCTGTATTAGAAGGCATTTTTAGCCTGTGTAAGACCAAGGATATGACTAAACTGGGGGTTTTTGCACACCAGCGATACTGATGATGCACCAGAACACACATTTCACATAAATGCATTGCACTAGTGTCAAACTAAAGTGACACTGGGACACACTACCCTGTTTTCAAACTCAATTTATCCATACCAATCCAAATCATGTTTTGTACCAGTGCAGCATGTTGTTGAATTGATGCATCCACACTTGTGACTATTATTTCTCTTTCACCATCATGTCTCTCTATTCTAATTAGCTAGTGAAACCCTTAGTTTTATTTGAAGTGCATTTGAAGTGAGGTCACTGCAAACATGACAAAACAGAAACATACAGAGAGGTATTTTTGAGAGAAATTGAATTCTGATCTTGACATTGGGTCAGGACATCATCTCAGAAGGTACCTGAAAGTGAACATCATCCTTACAAAACAATGCTTTTGGGAAAAGAGTGAGCATAGAATAACCAAAGTAGCTGAAAAATAAGACAAGCATGGTTAAATTCAGAAAAGGGAAAATTCATTAAGCAAGCTTATACATCAAATCAAAGCATAAATTTCTGTGCAATATAAACCCAATACAAAAAAGCAGTAAGGCACACATTTAAATTTAAGATTTGACTTGAAAGGCCTTTAAGTAAATGCTTAGGTGCTAGGCCAGGGGTGGGCAAAATGCAGCCCACGGGCCAGATGCGGCCCGCCAAGTCATTCTGTCTGGCCTGTGGGGCCCCTAAAAATATAGACAAATAGTATTTATCTGACCCTGGCTGCCTGTCATGCAGCCCTCAATGGCTTGCTAAAACTCAGTAAGCAGCCTTCCGCCCAAAATAATTGTTCGCCCCTGTGCTAGGCTGTACCAAGAATTCCTTTCCTTGCTTAAAGTGAAATATATGCTTCAATCCTTATAGTTCATGGCTTATGCTATTCATTATGGAAAAGAAAACAACATCTTAGTTTTGTTTTACCCTCGCATCCGTTTCTTCCTCACATCTCCTGGGTTTATTTCTGGTATCATAAAAGAAGCCTGGATAGCATCAAATAGAACAGGCTTTTGACAAGCAGCATGTCATGTACCCTCTTGAAAGAGGTTAAAAAATTAGCACTGTAGAAATCTACAATGCTTAATATGACTAAAAGGCTTAACATTTGCTTTTATTTTACTTGACACAGATTGGAATTCTGGAAAAATCACATATAGAAGAGTTATTATTCACATACCAAGAGTTACAGATTTTTTTAATATATTATGTATTATATATATTCAAATATAAGGGTTTCTGTTAATGTTATTGTGATTTTAGAATGTATTGCTGATTGCCACCATTGAGAAATGACATCATCTGTGACCTCAGTAATACCAGTGACACATGTAAGAGGATTAGTTATAAATAATTTTCCATCATACTTTAATACTAGTTCCTAGCTTGTCACAAGCGATTCTCACAAGCAAAAGCAGTACACATTAAATCTGCCAACAAGTAAGACTCTTTAATTTGTTAACCATGAAGAGCAATATTTGAATGTGCATCACTAGATAGAACAGGGGTGGGCGATTATTTCAGCTGGAGGGTCACTTAATAAGTTTTGGGGTGCCATGGAGAGTGGTAGCCCCACCTTCTGGTCACCATCTTGGGACCAGAAGTCCCCCCCACCAATCACTGACCTTTGGCACTGGAAGTCCCTCCACTTGTACCAGAAGTACTCCTTCTGGAAGCGGGAGGGGGGTTGCCATCTTGGAACCAGAAGAAAAACTAAATCATATACTAAAAGTCAAACACCTACTATAACATATTTTAATTTTATTTTTTTTTTAAATTGTCCTGATTTATTTGTGTTTGCATTGCATATACAGAGGTGATTCCATAATAGCTCAAAATAAAGTCTTATTCTTGTATGTTGTGTCTGGGGTGTGGTTGGGGGTATGTATGAGATTATGGTGGGGTGTATGTATGTGTGGGGGTGTAGTGTATGTTGCAGGGTGTGGAACTCATATCCTTTCTCTCACTTTACAACCTGTATGTCATCAGTGTGAGCTCCTTCTCCTCTGTAGAAATGGCATTCTGGAAAAATCTTCAAGTTTCTCTCTTCCCTTATTACTAACTGTTAAAGTCCATGCTTCTCTATCTAGTTTCTTTCATTCTCTTATTATTTCTTTCAAAATATTTATCTTCATAGGAGATATACACATATACACATACACACATACACAAAAGATGAGGCCTTGTGATCCTGCACATGGGCCCAAGCTGCATTGCATCCAACTGGCTTGGTGGGCAGTTTCTGCTTTACAAAGTGCTTTAGAATCTATGATAAAAAAAAATGCTAAGACCTAGCTATCATCATCAGCATCATCTGTTCCTAAATATTTTGATAACTAGGAATTTTTCCACCCATCAACATCCCTGACTCCTCTTTTCCCCTATGGGATACAAACAGCTAAAGTATTAAAGGGCTTCAGTTGTCTGCTGTATTTAGACATAGTAGCGTAAAGCATTAATATCACCTATTACACCAAACCACATAGTGCATAAAAACATTAAGAACATGAATAAAGAATGGTGCACTTTATACATTTTAAAATCCCCCTCTCATTTATTTTCTCTTTTATGGGCTGTTAGTAATAAAACCAAACAGAGAGATTTTAAAAATTGAGAACAAGATTTAACACTAAAGAACATTTTCTGTGCAAGAGAAGAGGACAAGGCTAATACATTACTCCATTCCTATCTAACCCCATTTTTGCATGTCTGATGAAGCAAACTAACATCTGTCTTTGTTCTGTGGTTGAGGCCTTTAAATATTCAGTATAAGAAATTGTTTCAACCAATGATTCTATTCACATGAAAGTATAGTTGAGAAGACAGGAGTTATGGATCAAATACCTTGGTTTATATATAGTAGTCAGATAGTAAACTGTCATGTTAGCTAAACAATTAAAGGCTCCCATTTAGAATGAACATGATTGAAGCAACTAATTATGTGCTCTAACTATACAGTTCTGGAAATCCTTTACTCCTTTGAGCAGTCCTTACTCATTTGAACCAACAAGACTTTTCTTATGCATTAGGACAACTCATAAGCATAAGGCATATGTAGGCATGGTACTCTAAGAGCACATCTATACATCTCTGTATGTCAACATTCCTACAGCACTATGCTTCAGTACATCCTTTTGGAAGTACTGAAGCATGACATAGTATGGGTGGTTCCTGTGGTGATGCAGTTAAATTTTGCTTCTATGTCACTGTAGTGGCATACTATATCTGGGGACCACACCGCTAGAGTAAGGTAGCTGGCAATCATGTAAACACACCCTAGGATATGCCTAACAGGGGTGTGTGAAATGGGCTGTATTCCATTTGGATTCAGACCAAATCAGGGACAGTGATTAGATTAATTGATTCAGATCCCTGTCCTTGATTCGATTCGGCCAAATCAGAATCTGAAGATTCGACGCTGATTCAGAGAATCAGCAATTCGTCTGTAGACACAGCTTTAAATGTTTTTCTACATACCTTGAGGTACCATGTGCAGCTCATGAACACTGCAATGCTGGGGTGGATGAAGCATCCCCACAGGAGCACAGAGCCCACCCCCCCGCATGCTCGGCGGCAAACCTGGAAGTGGACTAGAAGTACTTCTGGTCCACTTCCAGGTCCACTGGGGAGCACATAGGGCCCCCCTTCCTGCACCCCAGCTCAGTGATCAGCCATGAGGGGACCCTGGATGCCCCCCCAGATCCAGGAGGCACCAGTTGCCGAGCCAGAGGGGCACGGGAGGACCCTCCAGCGCAAACCCCGGCAGACCCAGAAGTGGACCAGAAGTGCTTCTGGTCCACTTCCGGGTCTGCTGCTGAGTGTGCTGGGGAGCCCCCCGACACTCTTGTGAGATGCTCTATCTGCCCCAGCATCACAGCATTGATGAGCCACCTGGTACCTTGAGCTATGTGGAAAAAACATTTAAAGCTGTGGCTCTATCCAAATCTCCAACTCTTTCTGAAACTCTCTGAATCAATTCAGAGGGTTCCAATTCAATTCAGGGAGATTAAAGGATCTCCTGATCAGATTCGAATTTGGAGATTCGGCCACCAAATCAGCCTAATCTCTGCCAAATTGAATAAGGGACCAAAGCTTTGCACAGCCCTAATGCCTAAATGCATAGTAATCCCATTAAGTTCTGTGGGACTATTAAATATGCTTCAAATCAGACACATGCTTATGCATCTTGCTCAGTTGGGGCTTACTATGCAAGCCAGACTCACAGCTACTTGAGACATTACATCAGATGAGGATCTACTGTATTGTCTGATCCTGAAAACTTATGCATCTGACTAGATCTTTGAGACCACATTTGTACTGGGGATAACACTTGCATAAGTAAGTGTTGGGTGAGGGAGTCCATAAATATAGTAAATAAAATTAAACAAAAAACAAAAATGGGAGAATTATGTAACACAACCCACTACATGCTGAGGACAGGTGTGCCATTTTTATTTATTTATTTATTTTACAGATTTGGTGAGGAAAACCACCAATTGATATTGAAGAAAAAGAACTGTAATGAAGATTTTTTTAACAAAATTCAATTTCTGGTGGCAGCAATTTGAAATTTTTTTTGTTGCAAAATTCCTGTTTGAAATAATGTCCTGAAGTTTTTTATAGGATCATTTTAAACAATTGTTGATTGTTTACAAATGTCAGTTTTCCCTTGTTGTTTGTCATATTAATGTTCCTTTTTGGATTGCTTTGCCATAAATAAATTGACACATAACATAATATTATTATTTATACAGAGCTCAAATCTTTATTTCACGGAGAGACTGGCAAAATGCACATTAATTTCAATGGCATCAGGATGAGCAATTTCAGTTCTTCAAGACCTTTCAACCAGACATAGGGCTGGCTCAAGAGCACTACTAGGAATATAACTTCAGGCAAATTAACACCACTTCATGACTGGTGGCCACAAAAGCACCCAAATGCTATGTATCACTAGGGAGAAAATCATGGACCAATACAACAATTACCATTTTTATGCTATTATCCATGTCTGTAACCAGACAGACAAGGGTCCTGGAGTCAGGACCCTAATTGATCAAATCCTTCTCAATTTTCCTACAGAAAAAAAAAATGTAATATAGAAACTGTGGTGGTTTTAGCTTATGATGTTTATTTTTTTTCTTAAAGCAGCAGCTTCTGTATGTATGTGATTAGGGAAGAAGCTCAGCTTTAATTTTTTTTTTTAAACTAACCCTTAACAATACCGGAGACTTGAAAATGGACAATTTGTACCCTTCTGTCTCAAATATAAGAAGAAAAATAAAAATGCACAACAATAGTTACTTCACTGATCTCAGGCAGAAAGTAAGACAGGGCAGCACTTAGGGACAAAATGGTTCAGAGAGACATGAGCTTTCGTAGGCAACCACATACTCTGTCAGATGGTATGTGCTTTTACATGGTATCTGATGAAGTAGGTGGTTCCCTGCAAAAGCTTGTGTGTCTCTGAACCAGTGGCTATTATATGTATTTTAAAATTCTTGGAATGACAATACTTTATGTGTGTCCAGTACTTCCTGGGTAATTTAACACATAAAAAACAGACTATAAAAGAATTAGTAGAAATGATAAAAGCAATTATATAGCAAAGGAGCCAAAGGATGATTATCTTTAAAAAAAGAAAGAAAGAAATATGATTTGAATGACAGTAACACTTTAAGGAGGCTGATGTCCACATATATTCATTTGTGATAGGTAAATCAAGCTCTCAGCTGGGATTTTCTTTAACAATGGCACCCCACATTGAACACTGCTACTCACAAGAATGAAAGAACAATTCTTCTCCATTCTATTTGGTGCCAAGTATGTTATTGTTTAAATGCTGGATAAATCATAAAAGTGATGCATTTGTTTTACTTACTTGATGGCACTGAGATATTTATGAAGGAAATAATTTGTGTAAACTTGTATTCGATTCCAATCTGAATTATCAAGGTATTTGGGTCTCTTTGGCTACTTGAGATGGCACATTAGAAATATTGAAATATGTGTTGGACCTGTGCTAGTCTGGCATTTGCATCTCTGTGTTTTGTTTTGGGTTTTTTTTTTCCCTTTGGGTGTCTCCATTGATTAGTTGCTATGAAGTAGAGGAGACACAAAGTGCTTTGTAATCAATTGGAATGAAGTGGAACAGTTAATGGATCTGAAGTTTGCATATTCTGCATCCTGTAAGGAGTTGGAGATGTTATAAAGAATGACAGACGATACAAAAAATAGTGCAAAGTTGAAGGGATTGGAAGGAAAATGCTATAGTCTCAATAGGTACAGAAAAGACTGTAGGTGCAGGTGCATGCAGAAGCAGATAATTTGACTTTGCTGGACAGTCAAAAATTGTAATGGGAATAAGCTAAGAGCAAGGGAACTGTCAAACCACCCCCAAACAAGAAAAATGCATTGCGACAGGTGTGAAAGATCTGATGCTGCTGCAAGATCAACCTTAAAACTATGTCAAAATTGTACAACAGCAATGCCTTGACAATGCTAAAACAGAACATGGAACAAAATGCACTGAGATAATTAGAGGTTTTCAACACCTCTTGCCTGCAGATGATTTTCAGTTGGCAACATCAGAAAGACTCCCGTAATAGCCAACTAAGCCTATGTATAGAACACCATCTGGAATGCCCAGGCTGGTGGAACCCAGCTAGTGCGAGGAAGCCTCCTATCACAGCTACATCATGCTTTTAGAGGATCTCCCCAGGCAGCAAGTGAGATCATTATGGACTTTGATCACAATAAACATCAATGATGGCAGCAATCTTCCAAAAAATAAGGTGTTGCAATTGATCTTAACTGAATATGAATGGAAGGTGAAAAGAGTACTATTTTATTCAAATCCTAACTGTAACCTCTCTCAAAAATGCATGAATCTCCTTGTCTTTCTTCCAAAAAAAGCCTAGCACTGTGATTAGTTAAACCCATGTCCCATTTTAAAGACTGAGCTTACAAAAAAGAATTGAAGTGGAGAACATTAGATGAATGGGTCATAAAATGTTAGCGAGGAACATTTCTTGAATGGGTTGAAGGAAGTCTCATCTTCTGCATGCTGCCTGTGGTATTTCCTGAATTTAAGTACTTTACCACATACCATAACAGACTCTTAAAATGCCTTTTTTGTATCACGTTGCTTTTCTTTATAAGATGAATATGAAGTTAGTAAAATTAAGTTGGAAATACTGAGCTAGAGGAATGATGGGCTGTTTTACTCATAAAAATAAAATTCTAACATTTCTGTAAATTCATACTGAAAAGACAGTTTTATTTTGATTGAGTGACAAATAACTTATTATGAATTTAAAATAGAAAATTATGTGTATGCTCTTAGGATATAAAATTCTCTGAGCAAGAGCTCAAGAATTACATATCTGCAGCTCAGTTTCATGATCTTCTGTGTTCAAAACTAAAAACCTACCAAAAACAAAAACATTATGCCATGCAAGAAAAATTCAGGAATATAAAAGTTATAGCAAATAAGATTTTTTTTTTATAATATTGTGCTGCTCAAAGAATTTACCAGGTATTGAAAAGTATAGGCACTAGGGCTGTGCAAAACAGGACCATTTTGTTTCAACTTCCATTTCACTGTTTCGAAAGGACAGTGTTTTGTTTCATCATTTCATTTCAAAGCACTGTTCCATTTCTTTTCATCAAAATTGGTTTGCTGTTTCAATGGTGTTTTGACGTTTTGCCCATAGACTACAATGGGAAATCATGAAAATGCTTAAAATGTAGCCAATTCTTGCCTTATTCTGATGAAAATTGCAGGCATGGTAGACCCTTCTGATGGGCATAAAGCCTGCCAATTTTCAAGAAGTTAGGTACAAAGGTTTCTGGGAAACTGCACCTCCAAATGTTCAAAGCAAAACTCGTGACACTTGCCGGGAGTGGCAGCCTCCTGTTATCTGGCACCCTCGGGAGGCGTCCGGCACAGCCCCTCAGCTTGTTAGTTGATGCTTCTTTCTCTATGAATACTGGGGAAGTTGATTGGCATAGCTATGCCACAATAAGTTGTTTCAAAGTACTTTCTGCATGAACATGCTCTTCTGAAATAAAAGTAATATTATTCTGGAACATATTGTCCACATGAGGACAAATAGTACATTATTCCACAAAAGCGATTCTGGTCTGTTTCCATGTAGTCAAGAACTGTTTGTAACAGGACCCCTTATACATTCTATATTTATGCTGCAATTAAGGTGTTAATTGTGGCATGAATGGCAAGTGTGTTACACATGCATCCATTCGAAGATGCCACTTTGGCTAGGGACAGACATTATACATAAACCAGTTTTAGTGGTCAGAAACTGTTTTAAACCTGTAACAGAACAGATGTTCAGTCCACATAAACCAGTTTGAAAATGGCTGAAAATGGTTTGAGATAGACCTGGTTGAATGTAGTATTAGACTTAACAGATTTGACTCAAACCAGTTTATGCAATGTCTATCCCCAAACCCCTTGGTTTAAGATAAACTACACAGCCCCAGCATCCCTGAATGCTCTCTGGGCTGGGCAGGGCTCTCTGCTCCACAATTGGGCTCGTCCCTCTCCTCTTCTCCCTGGCTGGAGCTCCAGCAGAGACTTGCAGGCACAGCAGGGTCTGCCTGGCTTCACCCTGCCCTACCTGCCCCCCTCACTGCACAAGCAGGAAATTCCGCCCCCCTATAGCAGGGACTCCAGCCCCACAGATTCTAGGCATGCAGTATGCTAGCTAATGCGGACATGTGTACGTCTCCAATTTCATGGAGACAGGCAGAAAGAACAGTAACCACTTAGGGCTATTTGGAGCTAATCAACAGGTCAACTGGTAAGATGTTCAAGAAAAATTTGAAATAATGGAGAGATGCTATTGTTTTGCTGATTGGGTGATAAACACTGTTACCAGCCCCATGCTGGCTTGCTCACCTGTCAGTTTGCTACAGACAGTATAAAGAAGCAGGGAGGGAGATTGAAAAGCTCTGTATCATCATCAACAGATGCATGCACTGAACCTGCCTCTTCCCCCCCACCCCCACTTGCTTCACAGTGCTAGCAGGGAGCTGGCAACACTCCCACCCCTGGAGCAGCAAGTGGGGGAAAAACCTGAGATGGTGCAGGCAGACCTCCCTAATCAGAACATCCTGCCAGGGCCTGGCCACACCCCCTCAGCTCAGTACTGTAGAAGAGAAGGGAGGGCTGCTCTAGTGCCCCCGACTTCTAGCCTGAGCCACTGCAGGCATGTGCCTGAATTTCCTCAATCCAGAGTTAATGTCTGTCCTGTTACAAACTGGTTCAGCCTAGTCAGGTTAAACTAACCTGTAAAGATTGAATCAATTCAGACTCAGGCTTTTTGAATGTCTGTCCATAGCCATAATGTAGAACATTTTTCTGGCAGGTTATATGGTGCCTTAAATTGAATATATGGCAGAACAGGGCCAGGGCTGGGTCTGATAATCAGCTGATTGTCCCTGGGATTACACCAGGTCATGCAGGGCTTTAGGTACCTAGCTTTCAACTTGCCAGTGCAGGGGAGCCTACGACCATAATGCTCCCTCTGAACTGGCAAGTAGAAGGGGCATGATTGGGATCTGATCCATGATCCGCAAATCATACCACATGTGGTGCACCAGGAGGGCCAATCAGGGCTCAGACCCCACAGTGCCTTTAAATAAATATGTGCAAGAGGCCTCAGACCCCTAAATAAACCTTTAAGTATTCTTCACAAATACAACTCTTACCAGTGTACATGACATTCACAAAACCGAACAAAAATAGAAAGTCAGCTAACCTGTGATAATACATGTATGCATGTGAACTGAGCTCAAACAAAGCCAAGGATTATTTAATAAAAGGGAAACTAAACTATTGAAACAACCCATTAATTAGAACTATATTAGGAAAGACAGAAGTCCAGCTTTGTATCCGAGTACATAAGTGCTTTCTTTCCCTACACACAATCTATGCCCTTTTTATTCAGAAACACTGCACTATCTGTGGGAGCTAGATGGAGGTATAACTTGGCATCAACAGTCAGTTCTTAATCTGGCAGGAGAAAATAACATCTGTTTCATGTTCATATTTTTCATTCTTGTTTTAACAGTCATAAACACTTTCCCAAGCTGAAAAAGAACAGGGCTGCAATTCAGATAAATTAAGATTCTTGAACTCTGAAAACTACACTTAGATTTATTTACCAGATCAAAAGCAAAGTGGTTTCATTCCAAAAATGGCACATTCTGAGAGTACTAGACAAGGTGTCGGCAGTTTTGCTCATTTGTTTTGTTTTGAGTGTTGCAGTCCTGAGAAGATTAGTGATATAAAGCATTCAGGACTATCCAGTCTAATCACTTCAGTTGGTGTTCCTCCCTCCCCTCCCCCCCCCC
>NW_017729024.1:95326715-95339405 GCF_001723915.1 Gavialis gangeticus
GTTCCCCCCCCCCCCCCCCCCCCCCCACACACACACACACCACCCTTTAACTAAATAAAGTCATGATGGTTGGGATGTCTTAAGCCATAGGACCTTGAGGAAACTGTAGCACAACAAAATGGATAATTCTTCTGTTAAATATCAAAGAATTGAATATTATAGACTGTGATCTTCAAATAAGCCTAACAGAAGTAGGCATTGAATTCCACCTCTATTAAATTCCAGTGGAAGTTTTGTGCCTAATTGTCTTCAGCTCCACTAAAATTTCCAGGCACAGTAAAAAGGGACAGAAGACCACCAAGAAGTAAAACCATAATGATGAAAAGACATTTGTTAGAGAAATATAATTGCATAAAAGGACACACACTAATAAATATTGGGATTAAAAAAAATAAAGCAAAGCAAATAGAAGGAAACAAAAAAGGAAAATACATTCTGCAAAAGCACAAAATCTGTCCTTCATATATAGGACATATTTATTCACAGAACAGTATTCTTATTAAGTCAGCACAAATAAAACACACCAAAAATACTTCTAAATCTACAAATTAGGAAAATTTCCCCACCACCACATGCATTTCAAATTCTCATACTGGTCTGGACTCTTTTTAGCCACTTCATGCCCATATACACTTCAAGTACAACCATGTCAGGGGACTCAGCTATGACTGTTTTTCTGCGAAATGGCTGAGGCACAGTTCCCTATTGCAATTCAGAAGGGTTTGATTCACTGAAATACATTAGCCTTGGACAATTCACATGGTCAGGTCCCATCTACTGTATAAAATTGAACCACATTTTCACTCAACCATTTTGTAACTGCCTGCCCTGATGCAAAATTAGACCACTGGAGTGGCCTTAACTGAAGCAGCTTACAACACGGTAAGTAAAAAGGAAAAAATTATTTGTTTAATATGACTGAAGTGAATGGGAGAATGCTTAGTTCCGAATATATTTTGCATTTCTCTTGGTATCGGATTAATTTTGGCAGTTTGGTAATGACTTCTTGGAGACATTGCAAACAGCTGTTGAGGAGATGCAGCTGATTTGCAACCTCCCTATATCGCTAAATGGGAATTAGGTCCTGGTTAAATTCCAAAAAAGGAGAGTCCTCACAGAAAATTTGAAAACCACTGGTTTCATAAACCTATGAACCAATTTACAGCCTAAAAATCTCTCAACACTCCTAATTAGAAGTGTATACAACTGGCCTACAGGCACATTTTCTAGCTGGTCCTGATGACTATTACGAGGCACCTGCTATACTCTTAGAGAACTCCAGTCACTGAAGGGAAGCTAGCTGGAAAAGAGAAGAACGAGTTCATGACCTCACACAATGAGTTACTGCTTAGCTACATGATGCAATAAAGCAAATCTAAGTGGGTTCCTTGTCCTCAGTCACTTCCTCCTAGAATCCGTTTCACTGCTTTCAGTTTTTTTCCCCTCATTTGAAGTATGTTGAGCTTATCAACCTTCAAGTTAGTGTTATGTTGCAATATTACTTGCAATTTAAAACACAACTACCGTATCCAATTTCTCATCTCCGAGCTCGATAGTTAGTTCCGAATAGTTTTCTCTCGTCATGCCAGATGGTCAAGCTACAGATTCACTACTCAAGAAACAAAAGTTCACTTATGTTGGTAGTGAGATTTAATTTTTGTAATGGAGTGGGGATGTGTGGGATAGGAGTAGGGAGTGCTATACTGAGAGGAAACCATCTTCTTCTGCCATCCTTTTTTGTAGCGTGTCAGAGTAGTAATGAACCTGTGCAGCACAACACAAAAAGACCAGGTAGTTTGGGCTTCATATTTTAAAATCAACACCGTAAAATCAGTCCAGAATGCAACAGGCAAATAAGTGTAATACAGGAGACATGAACTGCACCATTTTGACATGAAAAGTCCATTTTGTTCTCAGGTACTGTGAGATGGCAACCAGAATGCGTGTCTGCCACCTACACATGCCACCTGTTCTTGCCTTTTTTAATGACACAAATGGAAATTAGAGCAACTAGCTGATGAAAATTGATTGGAATTACATGTCTATATAGCTTTGAAACTATCTTCTTTAATAGTCTCCGTTTAATTCAAATCCTGATCGGAATAACAATAAAAAGGTCACCCAATGGATTCTTTTATCTCACTTTCAATGTGTATAATACTTATATTTACAAATAAATGAGACAAATATATGGGACACAACCTAGCCTATGCTGTAGGAGGATATCACTCATTCATACTGGCAAAACTTCTTATGCTTTGAAATGCTGTTAATGTACTTCTATAATGATATACTATAATGATCTTATAGGTCCCTTCCGGTTCTTCTTTCTATGATTCTACAATTCATGCAAATGGAAAAAAGAAATAACCAAAGGGATCAGTGATTGTGTTTAATTGGTTTTCCACAAAGCAGGCTGCTTTCTACAAGCATTATTCTGCCTTGTGGTAACAGACTTCCTTTTGTGGATCCTTTTTCTGAGCTGCCAAGAACACTTACCCCCTGACAAGCAGCCAGCACAGATATTAAGCCCATTGCAGGAGTTCCTCTATAATGTGGTTGCTTTTCAGAGAGAGAGAGAGAAAAAAAAAAAATTGAAAGGCCTTCTCTCAGCTCTGCTGTAGTGGCTATTGTTACAGGAAGAACATACTTGCAAAAGTGCTCCAGACTGTTCTATATTAGAGACAGGATGCTATAAGAAATAGCTTGAGACCTTGCCCATCCTTCTGACCAAAGCCTTTTGAAGGTTTGACAATGTTGCAAAGATAATTCCACCAGTTGGCTGCTTGCCTGCAATTAAAGGTCTTCTTAAGGATTGAAGAAAATATCACTATGTCCACATTTTATCTAACTGGTCACTTCAAAAGGTACCCTGCTCCTCCTATTCATCACCCAAGTCATCTTCAGTTCAATGTCTGTCCCTTTACAAAGTTGTACATCACCCAAGTCCCCATGGCAATCTCTCCTGATCCATAATGTTAGCAATGAAAATCAAAACACAGACTGGGGTGTCAGCAAAGTTACGTACCCAGAGTGAGCAAATAAGGGCTATGGTAAAGGCACTACAGAGGAAGATACGAGACAGTAAAACATAGGTTAGTTCTCATCCTCCCCACATTGAATCAAAGTAATTAGAGACAGGAAATATCTTTTAAGCATTCTCTTCATCACTCTGCCAATAGTGGATTGATCCCTACAATATATTCTTCAGTGTCTGGTTAGCAGGTAGAAAAAGCCTTGACTGCTCACAGCCTTTGCTGATTTCATGTGCAGCCTAGGATATCAGTTGTACCAAAATCCTCTGTGACTTCAGGTGAGCAAAATATTTACTGGGCTGATCTAGCCTCCTGTTCTGCTGGTGGGAAAGCAGACCACAATTTCCATGTGCATATTTACTAACCACATTTACATGACAACGTTTTTGTTTTCCAACTACAAATTGTCTGCGACCGGTTGAATTTATTTGAATCTCTGACTTCTGTGATTCTGCTGCATGGGTCAAACATCCATCGCTGAAGATTGCTTGCTGCTTCTACCTAAACCACACAAGATCTCATTAGGTCCTGATGCTAGCCACTGAAGACCTGCTCTCTATAACTTAAAAGGATGAGTATTTTGACAAAATACTCCTTGGTTCAGAGACAGAGCTTGTAGTTGTTTAGCCTTGCAGTCAAATTCCATTCTCCTGAGCTATAGCCACTTCTCCCATGAATGTGGTTTTGCTTTTGATCTTTAATTTTTAGTGCCTTGCTACAGTTGACCTAAAAGCATTTCACCAAGTTAAGTTCCTTGGAGAGCTGTGCTGCAGAACACCATATCTTAACCAATAAGTAGACATCTGATGTTGGGAAAACCTCAAACTAGCCCTCTTTTAGACCTTTAGTGGTAATTCTCAGAGAACATGACCAGTTAAGTGGCATTTATCCTTCCCCTCTCTGCTCAAGGGAACATGCATCTACTAATTCTGCTACAGAAAAACTATTCATATTGCTTTGTTTCTCGCCTTACTCCCATCTTCCCTCCCCCACCTCCCAAAAAAAGACAGTTTATAACACTACAAGGGGAAAACAAACTGCATCTGTAAACAATCCCAGAAGTAATTAGCTGAGTTCCACACACACCCTTTTTGAAATATAAAAATTAGCGTATTGAAAACAGAAAACAAGATTTAGAACTAGTATTTGCATAAACAGCTTTCTTCAGACAACAGCAGTTAATAATTAGCATAACCGTGCTCAGGGGCAGATCTGGGTGGAGAGGGCAGCAGTGCAGTTGCAACCCCGTTTGATTCCTGCTCCACCCAAACTTTAAAACCAACTGCCTGGTAGGGGGAGTAGCATTTCTATTTAGGCAGTGCTCAGAGAGAATTGACTTCATGCTTCACTGCCAATCTCCCTCATTCCTGCTAATCTCTTTCCACTCCACAAATGTTAAAGACTATCCTTTTTAATGGTCTTGATATTCCACTATTCAGACTATTCTATCCATTCTCTCTTCTATTTCACATCCCTGACGAGTGTTTTTAGCTCTAGTTAAAACCTTACCACAGGCGCCATAATATTAACTCAGGTGTAGAATGACTAACGGCCAAGTATTGGAGACATTGTCAAGAGACCCAAGAAGGCTAGATTTTGTTTTATGAATCTGAATGAGGCATACATTGAACTATGACTACTGGATTAATGACACAATCTCTCTTGATTACTTTATCTTGCCTAGTTTGTTGTGTGTTTTTTAAACAATATATAATCTAGCAAATGAGTGCACATTCCAAGAGTTATTTGTTTTTGCTTTGATCTTCAACTGTATAATATAGTGCTAGCATATTAACTAACATTTACTAGCATATTAGTAAAGCTTCTAGTGTCTCTTTAACTAGAGAAATGTATGTGTTGTGCTATATGTGATGATGTGCTCCACCATCTTCACCACCCTTCTCAAAATCCTCAATCTGCCCATGACCTCTCTATTTTGCAGCCAGCCACTGAACAAGGAGCTTTTAGATTAAATCTTGATTTACATTTTATATTATCAAGCTTATATTAAGTAGCTCAGGACTCAGACTGACAAGTCTTAAAGATTGCTCATCTCATCTCAAGTGAAAGAATGGTTGTTTTTTTTTGGTTTTTTTTTTTTTTTTTTTTTTTTTTTTTTTTTTTTTTTTTTTTTACATAATATAGCATTAAAGAGAGTACTTTTTATAGGTTTAGACCCCAACTTTTATGTAGGGATGTAATTTTTATACATAAAACCAATTTCTATATTTTTGTACCCTTGGAATAAATTATAGGAAATACCTCCAAACATGTCCTTTTAAAATGTTTTTGCCATGAATATTTTTTTGAATGAAGGGAAAGTTTTCTTCCTGTCTTTTTTTTCTCTAGTTGTTTTTAAGATAAATAAATAATGAAATAATTCATTTTAAAGCAAATGAAATTCAGAGTTAATTTTATAGTATTTGTTTGTATGGAAAAATGGCATTTTTGTGCCCATTTATATTTGGATTCCAAAGGAAGCTTTTTCAAAGCCATTTATATATTAGACACATTAACTGAATTCTTGCAGCAATAAAATTGTTGAAAAATGTTGCCACAAAACCTAATCACATACCTAATCACTGACTCAATTCATGTGGCCAGCTTTTTCCTTAGGCAAAAGCTTCACAAAGGTCAAAAGGAATTTTGCCAAGTAAGAACTTGGTAACGAACCCAGGACTTCTCTCAAGAAAAATAGGTCTTTCTGAATGGCTATCTTTGTGCTTCACTTTAATGCCTTAATGTCGGAAATGCTTCTGAACAGAATGGTAGCGAATTATGATAAAATGACTAGAGACGTCTTCTGTAATCTCTCTTATACCTATAGTCACTCACACAGACACAAAAGAACACGTGAGATCTAGTTTGTTAATTAAAGGAAAAGGCTTTATAAAAGAACATACATCCTGTCATTCATCCAATTTTAGATGGCAGGTTTTCTTGAGGGGGGAAGCTGAATGAAGGTCAAACAGAGGGTAAGTAGATACACTAATCAGAAAAGCATTAATGATGAGGATGACATGACAACGACATAGAAACATATATATCAACTCTTTTTTATGCTAACATAATGTACTTTCTGGTCTAGGTAGATCCTGTTACTGGCACCAAACCTTTGACACACCGAGTTGAGATTCCACCAGTATCTTGGCTGGAGGTAGTTGCAAACAGTGCCGTAGCAATGAAGTTTGGCACCCGGGGCAAAGCTGACAGTGGCAGCCCACCTTTGCCCAGCGCACAGATCAGGGGGAGCACATGCCCCCCCATGTTTGCCTGGGAGTGCTCGCAATGGCAGGAGCCACCCTTCCCCCATCCCTGTGCCCCCGAAATGAGCAACTCACAGCTCCGCCCCGGCTGGGCAGTGCCTGTTGGCGCTCCTTCACTTCAGCGTCTGGGGTGGTCACTCTACTTGCCCCCCCCCCCGCCCTCCCTTGCTACAGCAGTGGCTGCAAACAGTTGCATTTTGCAGGGAACTGGCTGCCCTGCTGGGCCATTTCCTCTGAATAAAGCTGATTTTCTCCAGAAAAACCAAACCAAACCAAACCACTCCCTTCCCTGTAATTTTAAAACATCCATGACTGTACTTTGTACAAGTGGATTGCAACATAAAGTGAGACAGATTGCAGCCACCCACATCATTAACATAGAAGTAATTCCCATGGAGTTCACTGGATTTCACAACTTCTGCTCAGATCAAGATGGAACAGGTCTTCTTTCGTTTTATCAACCACATCTCCATACTTAAGACAAGGCCAACCATGGACTATACTGCAAAAGGCTGATGAAAGCACTTTGATTACATCAACCCCAATCCACATCCCTTAAACTCTACATTGCGTGTGGTTCATAACATTTCATAAGACACTTGTGACATGCTTTCAAAATAAAGAACCAACCAAAAACAAGTGTTCTGGAAGGTTAAATGGGTAGAAGGAACTATAAAGCATACCTGCTACATCCAAACAGAAACCTCTGGCTTCTCATTCAATGTGAAATGCCTGGTTTACAAATGCAATTCATTTTAAGCCATTTTACATGTGGCTGAAGGAAATATTGATGAAGTAAAACCTAAATAGACCAACAACTATTCTTACACTGCTGTTAGTGGTTTGTGTTAAACCACTTCAAGAAATAATGTCTTGGGAGGATAAATGCATAATCTGAAATATATACACATGAACACACAGATACATACACCTAAATAAATATATTCCAAGAAAATTATAAATATTCCTTTTATCTTAGCAAGATAAGAGATTTACTGTAGACATTGTTTATGCAAGTAACCACATTAATTTAGAACAAATGAGTTTGAAATGCTTTCATGTAAATGATCACTGACTTTCCTACAGTTGCTAAAAGGCGGTTTGACAATCTTTGTAAGTAGAAGAGAATCTCACAGTGTTTCTGGTAAATTTCAGTTTATTTCTCACTGGCAAGCTGTACTCCATTACATATTGTTTTTGTCTTTGAAGCCTAAACTTTTACATAATATTTACCTAATTGACACTATTTCTGACTCAAATCCTTGTGTAAATAGACTTTGTAATAAATCCTAATGCATTTTAATCAGCTTTATATAAAGTAGGGGTTGAAGCAGGAATGCAGCCAAGAGTACTTTTGAATTATATTAAGAAAAGTATCTTCTAACTCCTACACCTTACCTGTCAGAGCAATAATGCATTTTAACCATCTCCATAATAAAAAATGCTGCTCCTACATCAATTTACTGAACTGGAAGATTAATGGACTCCAAATGTCATATGACCATCAGATTTCTAGAACTAACAAAACCTATTATTTTATGTGATGAACACAGACCTGCTTGGAAATGAAAGACAATTATAATTTTGATTTACACCCATTATCCATGTATTCACAGCAAGCATGTACTACATGAACCAGAATAATAATACATCAAGAGTAAGTCTTTGTAATTCACCTTTTTAATATAACACCATAAATAATAGTCCATCCATGAGCAGAACTTCCTATTTATTATCTTTTTCAAAGAAAGAGTACAATTTTTTACTTGAAAATATTTTTTATGTATGTATCAATGTACCTAAACAGATAAAGCTTCTATTAACTGCCTTCCCCTCATTGCTCATTCCAAGAAAGGAAAGTATGATAAACACTTTGGGATATTGCTATTACAACATGCTGCCCTATCTTTTTCTAATGGATCTACAGAGCGCTATGTTTAACAACTTAACATGTGGACAATACATTCTTAGCATTTAAAAAAAAGTCAGCTAAGCCCACAATACAAACTAACAGATTCTGAAGTAGGAGCCTCTAGATGCAAACAACAGTTTATAGAAGTATAATTAAAGACCCAAGGGATAGACATTTGAAGTTCCTTGTTTACTTGGGTCACTATTGCACATATCCATGTTGCAATAAGTCATCCTTAAGAGACTGGTACTTCTGAGAGTAACAACACAGCACTGGGCAAATACCAACTGACATGTTGTAAGGAGGTACCTCCTTTTAAAAGTGACATGCCATGATAACATGTAACAGGCCTATATTATGGAGTCTGATGTATCCACATGTACGTCAGGTTCTTGTACTGATTTGTCTTTTGGTCTCAAAATAGCCAAAACAGAATATTTGTTAAAAATGCTTGTTCTTTACCTATAAGTAGCCACTAGAAATGCATGCTGTATAGCTTCTTTAGAACTATGAATAAACCTCTTTTAGTAATAGAACATAAGAGCTTTTTACATCTATGGATAACAGTGTAGCTTACAAGGAAGTATATTTATCTTTCACATTTTAAAAGGTGAGTAAATTGCGAGGTTAAGTAAATACCCAGAACTTGAACAAGTCGCTGAATTCTTCCTTCCTACTCTACATATATGGCATCATTGTACTTGAATATTTCTTCACATAGAAGATTATGTAAAAGTAAGAATTTATTGCATATTTCTGCAGAAGTGGGAGAACACAAGATTTTCTAGGACTTTTTGTTCTCATTTTCAGTGAATCGCTTTGGCCCTTCTTTGCAGCTGTAACCAGCTGAGAATATCTGAAAAATCAAGTGCACAATGAAAGTTAATTTAAAAGGCACAGGGACGAGTATTTATAAAAAAAAAAAAAATTTAAATTTATATCTACAGCTCCCTGAATGCTCAGCTAGTCTTTGTACAGAAACAATCCAATGTCATTTCTCTTAGTCACAGAGCACGTTTTGAAATATCACAATATTAATCATTTGGAAATTAAGAGATTCATTGAGATCCTTTCTGGTTCTTCAAAGAAGAATTCTTATAGAAAACCTATACTATAGTACAACTGTTTAGTCCAAATTGCTTTTCAGTTTTGGCTTCAATTAAAATTTCACATTCTAATAGGTAGAGAAAAATCCCCCAGTTCAGGCGATATTGTAAAGTGGCTTTACAACTGAAGAATTACATGACCTCACACAGTAATTCAAGTTTTTGTAAATGAAATAAAAGGGAAAACATGAGACAGCTTATATCAGAAGAGACAACCAGATAAAAAGCAACTGTTGATTTTTTTAAGAGAATTCCCAAATTTCCTCTGAAATGGAAAACTTGCAATAACCAGTAAAACATCATAGATGAGCTGCTAGCATTAAACCCTAAATAGGCTATTACATTGCCTGAAGGGTTGCAGGTAGGAAAATGAGTTCAAGAAGGAAATCCCAACTGACACCAAAGAGTGATTGCAGGGATGCAGGATAGGAGGGAAGACCACAATCCAGTATTGTTGCTGAGTAAATCTTCCCTTGTGTGCCCATATTCTCCCATTCTACTCAACAACAGGTCTTGACAACCTGCAGTTGTAGTAAACATTGGAAACTGAGGATGACTTACCTCTAATACAGCTTGACATAACTGTGCTACTGGTGTCAATGTCCAACACAAACAGTTCCAGCAAATATTGGCAGAGAAAAAAAAAAACAGGACTTCCACAGCCATGTGTATGTCAGCCTTCTACTTTCGAGTTCGAGTGTCTTGTCTCTGGGTAATTTCTTCAAGGCATGGACTGCCTTCTGTTGTGTGTGTACAGCGCATAACATGAGGCCATGGCTTTGGTCCTAGCTAGTGCTTCTAGTAACTGCCAGAATCTAAGAAATATGTATGTTGGCCTTCAGATGGGACCTCTTCAGCTGTGGTCCAGTCTAGGTTTCTGAAAAGAACATCTATTTATTACAGCTGACTGATAATGCTGGAGTCAAATTGCTATAAATCTACATTCTCAGTGTAAAGAAAAGAAGTGACTTTTCACCTTCTCTGACCCTCCAGGTGCCCTTTAGTATGGTGAAAAAGTTATCACTTCACTTTCCAGTCTCCTACCTTGCCATTTTATTCTAACAGAAAATCATACAGTAGCCATGACTTAATGATGCCAATTTTTTTGTTCCTCACAGGAATTTTGTGGAGGCACTTGAGACTCAACAAACCGCATATTTCTCCCATGCATTTTTCTTTGCACACCAGAAAATATGTTTTTTGGAGAGATTTTTAGTGCTCTGGGTAAATCTTTCTAAACAAGACAAGCAACTGCCTTAAAAAACAAACAATCCTCCCCCACAACTACAATATTGGGACAAAAGAAAAATGGCTGAAACTTATGCAATAACCTTTGAGATGCAGCATATAAAGCACATTATCCAAATTCATAATTGCCAAAATGCAATGAATACCCTCCTAATATATCCTAACAGATTTTGAGAGGTGTCAGAAATTTTCCCTATACTAATTAGGGAAACTTAGGTGATAAAGGTGGTATGATGTAACGTGGTGTAGGACATGACCCTTAGTGTTACCATCCTATGTTACACATAGTGGGATTTGGCTGGTAATACCATTTTTCCTCATTCTTCCCAAAACGGTAAGTGAAGGGAACTTCAGAAATCTCTGTCCTCAAGCCACATCTCTCACAGCAGTGAACAGTAGAAGTGAATACTACTAACCTACCAAGAGCTATAATCAAGAGCTGTTCCCTCCTGTGCATCAAAAGTGCATCTTCTATTTTTTTGCTCTTTTTCTGAGCTTCTTACAGTTATCACTCTGCATAGCTGTGGGCATGCTGATACTTCTCTGAAGCCCAAGCCCTACTGACATGGTTAGCAACAGCAAGAGGATATGATAGAAATGCCCTAGAGAATATCCTGATTCAAAAATTCAAACACTGGCTAATATAGGTATTCCTAGTGATCAGAATGAACTAGCAGACTTGAAATTAATCAGTTTAAATAGGTTAGAATACAATACATTACTGTTAGGGTAGTGCTCAGTTTTTGTCTTTTAGCTATTGTTTTTAGATAAGAGCTTTAATGAAAAAAATGGATCGAATCCAATGTATTCTTCAGGTGACCTACGTTTAATTCCAACCATGTAGCTGGCCCAATTAAAAGTCATCGCCCACAAAAATTCTTGTCTCTTGCATATTTCCTAGAGCAATGGCTACAAATCAACCCTCACCCTCTTATCCCACTGACACATTTATAGACAGCAACTGTATCTCTTTTTCAGCTCTCCTTTTGCTAGACTAAACATGTTAAGTTCTACTAGTTTTTTCTCATAGGACAGGCTCTCCATTTCCTTGATCAACCTAGCAGCCAACTCTGTACCTGTTCCAGCGTGAGTTCACCTTTCTTGAATACAAGGAACCAGAACCATATACAGCATCCTAGAAGTCGTCTCACCAGTGGCTTTAATATTTCCCCCCTCTCTACTGAAAATACTTGTCCTGATGCATGCTAATCCTGCATTTGTCTTATTCTAAGCTACATCTCATTGGTGAATTGGACTCATCCTGTGACCTACATCCTCACCTCTCTCTTCAGTAGTTTCAAACTGCCAGGCTCCTATGAAATTTGGTCAAGTAGAAAGGTCACTTAGAAAGATGGTTGCTACTGTTCCCTGCCCCTTCCCCTAATCTTTAAGACTATTCAGAGGCAAAACCAGATGCAAGTCTGTAAGGACTGTGACAGCAGTTGATATGTATATTCTCATCTTCATGGCCACCTTCTATTTCCACTTGCCGATTAGCTAATGAGATCAGTCCAAGAATACTTAAGATACATCAGCTCTCAAGCACTAAGCACCTACTTGAGTACATTTCACAATGTGGGAACAGTAGCATGTCATAGGAAAAAATCATTACACAACTCAAACTCAATCATTTGCTCATTTATTAAAGATCTGGGGAAGATGTGGAGTTATTCTAAAGGACTTGTTCACATTGAAAGTTAAATCTAAGGAATCTTGGAATTTAGCTATTTGGAACTTTTTCATGGTCCCCTTTGGCATGGAAAATGTAACTTTATTGTTTAACAGGGTGTCAGTTACCACTAAAAAACACCCTCCCTCCATTAACAGGGGTGCACCAGCAGGTAAGACATGATTGGGATCTAATCCCCGATCCCAAAAAAAAACATCGCACGTGGCACAGCAGGACACACGATTGTTAGGATCAAGGATATTAGAACCAACCATGTTTTAAAGCGAACACTTGTTAGGGGCCTGAATACCCAACCCTGACACCTAGGAAACTCATTTAGCAGCTTCTAGCTGCCAAATTGTCTCCCTAAAGCGGTTTATATGGCATTTCTGGAACTGCCTTATTCAAATATAGTTTGCTTAAAAAAGAATAGTTTCCTTAAAAAAGAGAAACA
>NW_017729024.1:95339768-95345754 GCF_001723915.1 Gavialis gangeticus
CTATTTCACAGTCAGGGCGGCTAGGGTCTGGAACCAACTTCCAAGGGAGGTGGTGCAGGCTCCTACCCTGGGGGTTTTTAAGAAAAGGTTAGATGAACACCTTGTTGGGGTTGTTTGACCCCAGTACTCTTTCCTGCCATGGCAGGGGGGCGGACTAGATGATCTTCTCAGGTCCCTTCCGACCCTAGAAACTATGAATTGAAATTGCTTCAAGAAGTACTCTCTGCACCCTGCCTCTCTCAAAAAGTATACATTTCGACTGAGATGTGGCTGAAGTCTCAATAACTAAAGAATACCTTGCATGTAAATAACAACTTTCACCCAGAAAAATTTAGAACACCTTACACATACGGATAATTTTGCCAACTAAAATGCAAACACTACCACCAGGTATGGAAATAGAATAGCCATTCTACATGCAATGTGTCCATTTTTTGGTTTTTTAAGATAGAAGGGAGTAGAGGGGGATTATACTTTTCAGTACAAGGCAAATTTACATAGAGGTAGAATAAAAAGACTATAAAATGCCAGTCTGGTACACTTGGTATCACTGTTCTATATATTTTTTTTTCCAGGAGAGTCACAAACTCTTATACAGGTGATATATTTTATTGGATCAACTGCATGGTTGGAACAGACTTAGACAAGCTTTCAACTGCAGTGCAGTTGGTTCAATTCAGCTGTTTCACCCACAAAAATCCTTGCCTCATTTCCTGGGCCATCACAGCTACAGCATCACTCCAACACTACCAAAATCTTGCTTACATATTTAAAAAGAAATCTAAATGGATCAGTTTGGAATTTTCACTTCATTTAGGAATGGAACACCTGCTATACCAAAGTAGCTTCTTGATATTACCAAAATGCAATCAAACCTATTTTTAAAAAAGATCATTCCAGAATTGTTCAAATATATCAGAATTTGGCCAAAGTCTTCCTCTTGTTGCCTCATCATGGAACACATTCCAACCACTAGCACTGAGGACTACTGGAGCAGATCTTCCAAAATATTCATAGGTCACACCTATGTTCCCTGACTCTCACTAGGTCTCTCTGCACAGGACCTAAGCCCAATTTTGCTCAACAGAAATACAAACCGTCCTTTTCTAACCTGATAGTTCTTTAGAGATCAACGTGCCACAGTGTTTGCATCTGTTACAACAATGCTATTTGAAGGATTATAACCCAATCAAGGCAACTATTCCTGAAGGCACTCAAGTTTCTTTTAAAACATAATTGATTGAAAATTAAATTAAACTTTAAATTCTACTAGTCCTTCCTTTATTTCTGTGCAAAAAGAAGATACAATTTTAATCCTTGTCTTGAAAGATACTCTGGGGCAATATAGTTAGTTAATAAGAATAAAAATCATCATGTTTTCTAATCATTTGTTTTTCCTGAATTTACCTGTATTTTAGGACGTTAACTGGCTAATTCAAAACTACTGATATGCAGAGCAACTGTTAGAAACTTTCTCCCTAGATCTGTGTATCTGACAATATCATAGGATTACAGCAAAACCGGAAAAGATGCATTTACAACAACGTTTTAGAATAGATCCAGGAGAGTCCAAGTGACCCACAGAAGTGCTTCTTTGTACTCAACAGCAGGTTTATGGACATGTTGTAAATGTCAGACTACGCCTTTTTTAATAATAAAGAAAGGCACTATAATACTGTTTTCTTGTAACCAGGACAGAAAATCATTTGGTAAGAGTAAGAACATTTATTGGTTTTGACATAAAAAATTTCTTGCTGTGAGGTGGAAATGCTGTACTTCAAATACCGGAAGAAACGTGAAATCTCAAGGGTTATGTTCAGTAACTCCTGGTTCAAAAACAGACGGTGCAGGTACATTATTTAAAAGCCTGTCAAAGATGATCTTCCACAGCACACTACTTCAGGATGCATCTCTTGCTGGGCATGTGAAGGGGGTTCTCTTTAAAATATGTGGCACTATCAGCTGTCACAGCTCAGTCCCCTTATTACCTGATTTCCATAGCATCTTGGCCACTGTGGCGATTCTTGTTAGCATTCTTAATATTAAATACAATCATGTCTCCCACAAATCTTATGTTAGGGCAGGTTTGGGGATGAAAATTTCAATATACACAAGTTGGAAAATTCAAAGTGCCATTTCTCACAGCAACCATAACTGGGAGCCCTTAAACATGCTTTATATCCCTGCATTTAGTAGTATTGTTAATGGCTTAAATATGCATCAGATTAAATGAGGATGAAGAATGGCTGCACCTGACTTCTGTACATGTAATATTTCAGCCTTATTCATTTAACAGGTTTTTGGATTTCAGTTTTTTAAAACATAAATAATTATACATGGTTTAGAAATTGCACCTTCAAATAAATGATGGGAAAATTACAAAAAGGGGTAAGATTAGTAAAGCATAGGACAAAGCAGCTAGATTTACTGAATCGTATTATGCAACACATAATGGGTTAGATCTCGGCTGGGTAGATCACTGTAGTTTCATTGGTTCTAATGAAACTGCTCATTTGTACCAGCCACAGATCTGTCCTATGCTTGTGTAGGTGACATTGCAGTTAGATAAAGATACACATTTATTTGAAGCATCACGTCTGCTAAAATTTATGAGATGAGAAGGAATTATACATATGGTTCATGGGCACAGTGTACAGGACTGCCATTCCAGAAAAAGAAAAAAGGCTTAGTATAGAAAATGATAGCTGGTGAAAACATTCTTTTTTTACTCTTGAATAACTTAAAAGAACAGGGGAAAAAAAAGACAAAAATTAAACACATTTTTGTGCTTGGGGCAAACAAAAGCAACAATTTCACATATTGTCATGTTTTTAGAAAACAGTGTCTCCTAAACACAGTTATAATGCCCAGAAATTGTAAAAAATACCGAAGATTTTCTAACGGATCAAATAACTAACAGGAGTTAACACAGAGGAAAACAAACAGAAGGAAACAAATGTAAAATGCTGAACATGAAAAATTCAAAACAACTCTGGGGTGGTGCTAGCAACAAAATACCCTTGCGAAAGAAAAGAATGACTCCACTGCGATAGAAAAACCAAAAAAGGCATGTGAACTTACTAGCTTTTTATTTTTAGGTAAATATCTGTAACTCAGCAACTTTTCACTTTCTCTAAAAACTGCAGGGGGAGGGAATCAGGATATTTGGTATTTGATTTACTGAAATATTCAAAGACTATCAGCATAAACAACAATATGTAGGTAGGTGTCATTTTTTTAAAATATATTACTATACAATTAAAATAATCTTTGATGGAAATACATGCAATGTATGGAATTTTGTTTTAAAGAATGAAAGGCTTTATTTTTGGCATTTGAAATGGCCTCGTGTGCTTCAACATACAATAATATGACATGCTGCTATGGACGTTGAGCAAATGATTTCTCCTTCTCTTAAAATGAGTGGAATATGTACCAATCTTTCAAATTTCTGGACATCTTTGACAATAATAGGGAACTATCAAAATTAATAGCAGATAAATTATATCCTTTCAGATATGAATAATAAGTAACAAAATGTCTACAACATGTTTACCTCTGTGTAGCCTTGACGTACTAAGATAGATGAGAACCTCCTTTCAGAGAGATTGTACACATGAACAACAAAAGTTACATCAGCATGGAAGACATGTTGTGAAGTCTTCTTCACTGTAATCCTGAAGCAACCAGTTGCTGTGAAAGAAAAGTTAGTACATCCCCCTCCACTCTTCTCTACCAATAAGCATTATGAAATTATTTACAATACTAGTCATTGATTCAGGGTGGTAAAGTGCCATTTTAATTTAGTAAAGCAATGATTTCCAATAGCTATTCATAAACCTATACCCAGAAAGCAACAATAGTCTTTCTGTTGACCAAAGCAGGTGTTCGATTGAGTTTGTAGGCTCAAAGTCCACCGAAGTCAATGAAAATCTTTTCAATGATGTCGATGAACTTTGAATCAGTTCCTTCAGGGTACAGCCTGGGTGCTAAATTCTAAACCAACATCATTTCCCATTTCCCATTCACCTTGTGGGTACATTAGCAACCCATCAAACACAAGTCATTCCAACATAGAGAAGAGGTCTTGGGCACCCCAAGCTTGACAGGACATCAGCAGAGATCCTTGAAATTCGTTTTCTGCAGAAAAGCATAGGATTTGCCTTTTTGCAACCCCTGAGGCTGATTGCCATAGGCCCCGAGCCTTCCCTCTGATCAACGAGAGGCAAAAACTGCATTTAAGTATGAGAATCATTGCATTAAAATACCTTTAGGTATTCTGATGAATAGTGTACTCTGAAAAACAGACTGCTCTTTTCTAAAACACCCATGGGTGTATGTTGTGTAACTTGAAAACTTTCTCTTCTATTGCCTATAACTCTTTACACCAAGCTGTTCAACTACTGAGGTTAGCCAATCCAAAAAGGGGAAAAAACAGAAAATATAATACATCTTAGAAGTTACTTATGTTTAATGCTTAAAAGTCTGAATGCACAAACAATAATCTACCATTATAGAAGTACTGGTGGGTCAATACAATGCATTAGAACTATGTACAATGACACAGTTTAGTATCAAAATCTTTCTACACTGTAGAGTATTACGAAACTGTTAATGACATCAAACACTAAGCACTTAAGACACCATTTTTTGCTACCACATTTGGAACTTCAATGAACAGTCCATTTTAACTTGCAGCATCAATCCATTTCTAGTATCAAATTAAGTAATTTTCTACTTATACAATAAGATTTATCTACACAGTTCTTTTGATTTTGATCCATAGCAGCAAAGGCACTGTACATCAGCAGATCCACAGACTTAAAGATTTTTTTTAAAGCATTCAAAAAAAAATCACAGATCATAGTTTAACAGCAACAACAACAACATAAAAAGATAACACAATGTCTCTGGCATGATGGCTCAGCCTGCATCCATTTCAGGGACATCCAACTAAGCCGTGGATAGAACTTGTGGCAAATAAAGCAAGTCCTTCTCTCAAGTGAGAATCCATTCTTTTCTGTACTTCAGAATGAGTGCTCTTGTAAATCCTACCTCTGAGGTCCTTGCTTTTGTAGTTTGTACATGCGTAGGAATCCATTCTTATTTCTGTGTGGTTTCCAATGAATATATCAAATATTTCCCATAATCTCTTGTAACTGCTAAATTGCCCAAAGACACACATCTCCCTTTTCAAAGAAATGTGGCCAAAGCATCCAGAAGGGATAAAGGTGATTGTTTGAGGCAAGTTATTGTACTTCTCTCTACAATATAACAAAGAGATATTATATTAAAAAAATACCTGGGTTGACACTGAAGTAGTCTAAGAGCAAAAGAAAAAGCAGTGAAAACAAATCCAGTGACAGATTATTAGATGCACTAATACAAATCCTATTTTGATGTATTGTTCCTTACAGTTTTTCATTTTAGATGAACTACAAATTTACATGTAAATCATTGGTTATAAGGTTTGTAATTACGATTTTAGATTCCCAAGTCTGCCTAAAATAGTTAAACAGCTTCCTCCCATAACAATTATCATCTACATTTCAGAAGCATTTACCAGCCTCAACTGAGAGCAATGCTTGATTAGTTAACTTTTCTTTTTATAAATTAGTGGTCTATTTACTGCAACTTTTAATTTTGGACTTTTTCTCCCCAATCCCTTCAATCCACCAGCAAAAGCACAATATACACAACGCACCTTTCAAACCAAGACAGGGCCAGACACCTTTATTTAGTCAGTTCATTGTTAGAAAGCCTTCTTTAAACAAAAATAAATATATTACAGCTATAATACATAATTAAAGAGTCAGTTCACTGTTAAGTATGCTTATTCCATCTTCTTCCAAGTAGATATCTGAAGATTTGGTATCACAAGTTCTTAATGAGCATTCACAATTGAATTGCAAATTAGGAGAGGAAAAAATAAACTCCACAACTGTGATGGTCCTCATTTTGGGTGGAGGAGGGGAAGGGAGAGAGA
>NW_017729024.1:95350754-95355239 GCF_001723915.1 Gavialis gangeticus
CTCATTTTGGGGGGGGGGGGGGAAAGGAATATACAGCAAAGTGCTACGAGGAGGAGTCCTTTTTGCATTCAGATTTGTCTTTAATAAATAACTTCATAGACTGTTGCCTTCTTGTCCCCAGAGCCAGTGACAATGTATTTGTCATCCACAGAGATATCACAGCTAAGCACAGATGAGGACTCTTTGGACTATGGGAAGAAAAGAGAAAGAAAAATACTATGAGCATCAATAAATTAAGTATTTTTGTCTGTTAGTAAACTGAATGAATAGAAAAAGGCACCAGCCTAAAATATTAATCAGGAGAGAAAGACAGAGAGTTTATTGAGGGGGAGTGCATGGCAGTGCTTATTCAAATATCAAAACTAACTGACTCAACTCAGAGATGAAGGGCTGACAGATGAAATTACAAAAATAATTCTCCAAACTTCCTTCACCTGTAGTATTTAAGGTAACACAAATGAACATGAAAGGAAGTGAATATTTTATTCAGTATCAGAGAGCTGAAGATAACCTGTAAAACAAAAACAACTACGTCTATACACACTATTTATAAGCAATGAGCATTAATTAATGTTTTTAATCTCAACCAGGATCTGGGTGTTTTAAAACAAACCAAAGTAAACCTCTTTAAAAGAGTGCGGTCTTTTTCTGCCTTTACAGAGATATCATGGATTATAAAAAGAATGGAACAAGCCGAGTTGTACAGAAATTTAAATTCCATAGGAATAATTCTAAAGACCTTAAACCAGGTACAGACATTACACTTTTACCGTTATAAGTGTTGAGAAACTGGTCTATACCCATAACAGAAGTTCAGTGCACACAGACTGGTGAGAAATGGTGGAACCCAGTCTAAAAGTTGTCCCACCCACCAAAGGGCAAATGTGTTTTTTGTTTACTACTGATCTAAACTATACCACTTACAGAAAACAGTGCAACTTAGATCAATTCTTGGGCTTTTTGAATTTCTGTACCTGGTCCTAGACCTTAGAGAACAATAATAACTATTTTTCCCATAACATCTGTTAGCACTTTCCAAATAGAAAAGGAGACAGACAATTTCTTCACTAAGGAATTTTCAATGTCTAAAACAAGTGAAAAGATGAACAAATACTAGTGTTTTGTATGGCATAAGCACTTAAATGTAACAAGATACAATGGATGAACAGAAGATACAACAAATAGCAGCTTCCTCTATCCTGTATTCCTGTATCTATATCTAGAGAGATCTATTATGATATGATGTTTATCCTGTAAATTTATAGGAAGAAATTTGCATTATTTTCAAATTATAATTATTCCTTGGTGTAAATGCTAGGAGAGTTTCCCCTATCAAAAATATATATCATACATAAATACATCAGCATTTTCCATAGTGGCCAATGCTGTGGCAGCCAAGGCCTTCCTAAGCACATTAAACCTGCACGAAATGGTCCCTAGTGGATTTCATGTACTTTTCTGCTCTTTCCCTGTCCCTCATTAAGGAGACTTTGTGGGGGAATATGTTTTCTGCTCTCATCACTAGGTTTGGTAGAAACAGTTAGTTGGTCTTGTGCCACATTCTAATAGTGGTTGGGCTCCCAGGGATTAATCTGACCTCCTCTGGAAGCTCATTCTGGCTTTGGATACTCTCAGCTAAGAATATTCTACCTTGGGCTTTCTCACAGACAAGCTGCACTGTCCCAAAAGGCAGAGCTTATTAATGAAGCTGACTGCTGACAATAGAAAACTTTGAAAAAGCAGGAAAAAAAAGCTAGGTCCAGTAAAGGACCTGGATGTAAAAAATGGATCCAAGATAGACGAGTAGTCCATCTAACCCAATAATGTGACTAGAGGGAGAGAACTGAACCAGATATATCTAGAGTGATCTAACCCCTGTTCATCATCTTTCCTGGCATCTACTTTTATTGGTTTAGAAATGCCAGAGGAAACATCGCCAACAGTTTGGTTCAACAGATATTAATAGATCTATCATGCATGAATTTATATAGTCCCTTTTTGAACCTGGCTATGCTATCTGCCTCTACCCTCTCTTGTTGCAATGCATTCCACAAATTAACTTTGCATTGCATAAAGTAGTACTTTCTCTTGGTAGTTTTAATCCTGTCTCCTGCTAATTTCAGTGGGTGCCTTGTAGCTCTAGTAATCTGGGACTTGGTGAATAACAATTCTCCCTTCTCTATATCTTTTCCAATTCTACTATATCCTTTTTGAGATGCAGAGACCAGAGCTGTACACAGTACTCAAGATATGGGTGCACTAAGGATTTGTATAATAGTACAATGGTGTTCTCCATTTTGTATTCTATTTCTATTCCCTTCTTAATGATTCCCAGCATCTTACTGGCTGGTTTTTTGGTCACCTCTGGACATTGAACTAACATTTTTAGAGAACTATCACAAAAACTCCAAGATCTCTTTCCTGAGTTTTAACACCTACTTCAGAACTGAGCATTTGTACATTTAGTTGAGATTATTTTCCCCAGGTGCATTACACTCTGCACTTGTCAACACTGAAGTTTATCTGCCATTTTTTTGCCCACTAACTTAACTTAGCGAGATCTTTCTACAGCTCCGCTCTGTCAGCCTAGAATTTGACTACACAGATAACCTGGAAGCATCTACAAAGTTGAGATTTCAGACTGCACTCCCATTTCCAGCTCATTGATGAAAAAGCTGAACAAAACTGGGCCTAACACACATCTCTGAATAACCCCACTTTTGACCTCCCTCCATCCTGAAAAGTGACCATTTATCCCTCCCCTTTGCTTCCTATCTTTCAGCCAGGTCTCAATCCACAAAAGAACCTGCCCTCCAATCCTGTGGCAACACGGGTTTTTTTAAAAGCTTTTGATGAGGGAACCTGTCAAAATATATTTGGACTTCCAAAAAGCTTATGTGAGCTGGATCCCCCTTGTCCATATGCTTGTTAACACCCTCAAAGAACTCCAGCAGATGGTGAGGCAGGATTTCCCTTTACAAAAACTATGCTGACTCCTCCCCAGATTATCACATCTGTCCATGTAATTACTGAACTTATTCTTCATTATAGATTCTATCAACTTGCCAGGGAGGGAAGTAAAACTCACTGGTCTGCAGTTCCCAGGGTCACCTCTGAAGCCCTTTTGAAAGATGGGCATTATGTTGGCAGCACACAAGTGTTCTGGCCTGAGGCCATTTGTAATGACAGGTTATAGTCTACTGCCAACAGTTCTGCAATCTCATCTTTGAGTTCCTTCAGAACCCTTACATGAATGCCATCCAGTCCTGGTGACTTACTAGCATTTAATTTATCAATCTACTCTAAAACTTCTGTTGTCATTTCAACGTGGTCCAACCTTTCAGACCCATTTACTAGGAAGGACTGATCAGGCATGGGAATTTCTTCAGTATTTTCTTTAGTGAAAAACGAATAATTTATTTAGCTTCTCTTCTATGGCTTTATCAACCCTAAGTGCATCTTTTACACCATGGTCAAGTAATGGTCCCACCAATTCTTTTGCTGGCTTCCTGCTTCTGATATATTTTTAAAAAGTTTTACGATTAACTTTAGCATCTTTTGCTACACTGTCCTCAAATTCTTTTTTGGTTGCTTTTTCTTTTACATTTGACCTGCCAGAATTTGTGAGATTTCCCATTTTCCTCATTTTGGCAAGACTTCCACTTCTTGAAAGGTATCTTTTTGCCTTGAATGGTTTCTTTAACTGCTGGTAAACCATGCAGAAGTTTCATTCAGCCACTCGGTATCCCTTTTGATTTGTATTATCAGTTTTCCTGAGCCTCTAACATAGTATTTTAAAGAGCTTCCAAGCTGCCTGCAGGCCCTTAACAGTTCTGACTACTCCTTTTAACTTCTTCCTAAAATTCTCATTGTTGTGTAATTTCCCTTTCTAAAGTTGTACATCTTCATGGTGAAATTTTTTGGCTTGCCCCCTCCCACTAGAACGTTGAAGGCAATTAAATTATGATCGCTATTCCAGAGTAGATTACCAATAGACACCTCTTGAACTTGGTCATGTGTTAGTATTAGGTCTAGAACTGCTTCTGACTTTGGGGCCTGGCCCTCATTGTAGAAACTGTAAACAAGAGTTAGGTGCCCATGCTACCTACTTTAGCACGGGAGCACATCAGCCTGCTTAGGTGGCTGGGGAGTGTTAGATCCCCCCAGTGCCTGACCTGCAGCCCTTAAGGGATGTAGATAGGAGGACATCTAGTTTCTAACCTTCAATTACACTTACATAGGAAATAAGCACCAAGATGCTCAGACTAGGACAATTCTGGGAATACAGAAGCAAAAAGTTACAGTTAAGCAATGGAGGCACCTCTAGCGCTAGGAATTAGCAGAATCTAAATGGTTAAAATGACTTAAACCCTATTTTGGACCTTGTCCCAAATAATTCATTTTTAATGAAGGTGACTGTGCTTGTTTTCACTGTGCCATCATGGAAGTTGACAGCTGTGTTCTGTACAGGTCTCTGGACTGTGA
>NW_017729024.1:95355410-95364908 GCF_001723915.1 Gavialis gangeticus
ACTGTGACCATATTCAGTAACAAGTATAGTAAGTATCCACTCAGAAATCTGTGAATGATTCCAGAGTGCCCATACCCCCTTTTAGGAAGAAGGAGACAGAGTTTGATAGTAACTGTAGATGCTCCAAAGGACTTTTCATCTTTTTGAGCCATTTGGCAAAGTGATAAATCCAAGGCTTTGCACAACTTTGACAGATGGGGGTAGATGCCTTCAGTGATGACTGGGAACCCAAATCCAAGCTAGTTCTTCAAAGCACTCTCTTCTGATGAAAACAAATCTGGTTTTGCCCACATTCATTTTCAGCCCTCTGCTCTTCACCCACGACACTGATTGCCCTGAGACTAACCTAGTAGTTTCCAACCTTTTTAAGTAGATCACCTTAGGCATTTAAAAGCAACCCAAGATCTACTGTGTGGCACCCCCCAACCCCACCACCACTTAGCAGGTAAGTCTGTGGGGAGGGAATTGGGGGGCAGATTGAGGCAGAGGGAGAAAAAATGATTTGGGGGCATGCCCCCCCCAGCAGATAGGTTTGTGGAAGAAGGGGCAGGGGGAGGGGAAAGGGCTGTGGTGGGGCAGATAGAGGCCCCAGCCCTAGCCCCTCTTTCTCCCTCACTGCTGGGGCCTCGAACTGCCCCCCACAAACAGCAGGGAGGAAGTGGGGCTGAGGCAGGGGCAGGCCCTGCACAGCTAGGGTGCAGGATGGAGCCGCAAGCGGCTCATCTGGGGCCCACGGCGGGGGGAGCACACACCCTGGGAGGGCACAGGAGTGCGCATGCCCCTGAATCTGCATGCTGGCTGGCTTGCCTGCTGCTGCGGGCTGGGGTGCGCAAGGAGGTGAGCTACGTGGGGGGCTGCAAGCACACGAAAATTCGCCATAGCCCGCCCCCCCCCTCCCCAGCTCTACCACCACCCGGCCCAACTGCAGCGAAGTGCAGCCCAGACCACCGCGAAGAGCACAGCACTGCCTTCCCCTTCCCCCTGGAATCTGTGCGGGGAGTTGGGGGCAGCAGGCTGGGGCTGGAAGACAGCCGTGCTCTTTATGGCGGCTGGGAACAGGGCTATGGCAAATTTGTGGGTGCCTGCAGCTCCCTGCAAAGCCCTGCTCTTAGCACTGCCTGGCGCGCCCTGGCCCCAGTCCGCAACAGCAGCCAGCCTGGCTGGTGTACAGATCCAGGGGCATATGCTCCCATGCTCCCTCCTGAGATGCATGCCCCCGCATTCCCCGTGGCTCTGTCCCATGTCCTTGGTGTGCACCGCCTGCAATGCCCAGTGTTTTGGGGGCATCTACCAGTTGATCAAATTAACCAGTTGGCGACCACTGCTCTAACGTCTTTCTGAAGGTACTAATCAGTTTTGTGGCATATGAGGTTAATCTGAGATCCCAAAGACTATCGTAGTTCTGCTACCTGTTTTATATGGGGGGTGCAGTAGTATCTCACAGTAAACTGCATCAAAAGCACTGAGATACAGCTTCTTTCTGCTACTATATGGAGCTCATCTTTTGGAGCTACTAGGGCCGTATCAGTGCTGTACTCATAACCAGAGTGTGAGTGTGAAGCATCCAGGAAGCCATATGCGTTTTTTGGAGTTTGATCTCTTCAATGATTTTCACTAAAAGTGAGATTCGGAAGAGTTGGAGAGGTCTTATTCTGCATCAAGCATTGGTTTCTTAAGGACTGGACAAATTTACTTTTCTGAAGGGGGAAATCATTAAATTCCATTAGAGATGAAGATAGTTAATAGCTGTGCGATGGTTTAAAAATTACAGCAAGGTTACCTTCCAATTACATTCTATAGAAGTCTTATACAAGGGTCAGCTCTTCAGTACAAGCATTTGCCCGTGTCATTTAATAACTTTTTAATATGAATACATGTTTTGACATCTTAAATGCTGCTTTATCTATACCAGTCATCAAAAGCTACTTTAAGAAAGAGAAAAAAAAATGGAATGGCAAATCAAAGAAGCAAGCTTGGAAAAATTGCTCATGTGACTGTCATACTGACTATAGTTTCCACCATTTTTAGCAGGATATAGAACATTCAATGAATACTAATTTAATCATGTTGCATGAATGTTGCATCATACTGTCCATGGCAAGACACAAAGGAAGTGGAGGGCGGGTAGGGCGGGGGGTGCAGGGAAGGAAACAGGACACAAAAATTTCAAGATTACTTGAAATATACCTTCCAGTCACGGGCCATTTTACTATGACAATAAAATTATTACAATGGTATTGAGGAACCAAATTTTTTGTACCCTCATCATAAGGGACAGTCTTAAAAGAAACAAAAGAACTCCCATTTAAAAAACCTCTAAATCAAATGACAGACCTTGAAAAAATGCACCACAATTGCACTATAGTGTGGAAAACAGCTTTTAGGAGATTATTACCTGGAATATACTGGCTCCATAAGGTGTTCTCCAGGCATTAAGAAGATTATCTTTTCCAGTGCTTACAAACCATTTGCCTGCAATTAAAATACACCCCAAAACAGATTAGTCAGAGAAAATAATTAATTTTCATGTTAACAAAAAATATATCAGAACAATCAAAAGTTTTAACTGATTAGACTATGGTTTTGTTTTGTTTTAGCTACAATATAAGTATTTTGTAACAAAAAGCATTCATGCAAGGGAAAAATAAGTTTAATTTTAATACTTAAATTGAACATCTGGTTTTAAATTTCCACTGTATTTATTCAAAAGAGATTTGTCAAGAGAGAGAAAATGCTGGCAGAGAAGCTGTTGCTTACCACAGTGAGCAAATTTGAGCGATAACACACAGCTCTCATGAAGATGTAGCTGATACTTGTCTGGTTTAGTAACATGCAGAACTTCAACGTTACTGTTCTCCATTCCTACTGCCAACCATTCACCAGTTGGACAATAGCCCAGTGAGAAGATCTGGAATTAAACACAGCACAGGCTTCAATAATTAAGGGAGGGGCTTGAAATGTTCAAAGCTGATTCCTACCACATTGTCACCACTGTTCAAAAACGTGAGCAACATTTTGGTTTCCTATGACAGTTGTTAAAAGATGCTAATTCAATTACTATAGTAATCAAGATAAATTAGTTCATGTACACAAAACTCCATTTAGCTATACAAGTTAATATCCTAGCCCATCCAACAGCCTTAGAAATATTTTTGTAAGATCTCTTTGAACAAAGAGCTACAAGAAATGATACAGATTGTACATCAGCATACTTGAGTCTGGCAATTCTCCTTTATAAATAAGATTGCCTGATGTTCTTGTGGGAAAAATATTAATCTGTCAAACAGAATAACAGCCCAGAGATATGTTCAGCTGCCATATTGAAAGAGTGCTAGAGACCAAGTGAAAAATTCTTTTGGAACAATCCTTCAAGTCTTATTTTTTTAAAACAAAAACATGCTTTTTTTTTTTTTTTTAATATAAAGACCACTACAGATTTCTATAACATGTCAAAGTTTTCAAGAGCAAACCTGTGATGTGAAGTCATGCTGTTGTAGCTGTCTCCCTTCTCTGAGGTCCCAAGATCTGACTGTATTGTCCAAACCTCCCGTCCAGAGCTTGGTGCCGTCATTAGAAATGTCAATACAGCTGGCTCCATCTGTGTGGCCCTGGAATTGCCTAAAATTGTCAAAAAGAAAACACCTAATCATGTTAGAAAGGATCAGTTTTGCTCCACATACTCAGAAGGGATCAGTGTTCATTTTCTGCGTAGATCATGTCTCTTTCTTGTTCAGTTTGTTTTTTATAATAACTCACGCTATTAAGGACAGTAATAGCATATTTTAGAAGATGGACGTCTAAAACTTCTGAGACAACCAAATTAATTGCGTGCTGAATAAATCAAACAATCAGGTTAATCGGTTGGGCACTAATTTTTTTTAAAATTAGGTTACAAGTTTCAGATCGGTGGTGGATCTTGGCCTTAACTGAGTGGGATTATATCACCCTTGGAGGTTTTAGCAAATGATTCTATATAAACTGGTTTAAGAAAAATCTGAAGGCCCCTTACAACTGCCAAAAGCTCACATTTACATGCCGTGTTAGATTATATTATTGTATACTATAGACCTATACTACTAGTTCTTAAAATGCTTTTCACTGTTGATAAGTAATGAACAATCTGAAGATTCATCCCAAAACAAACCAGATCTGAACACGGTGATTTAGGCTCCCTTTTACTTAAGTCACACATGCTTAACACAGATTGGATGCTCTGAGTGTGAACACAACATACTCTGTTTTTCACTCTTTTTTTTTTTAATCTGCTCTGAGCCTTTTTGGAAAGGGCAGAATATGAATCTGAAATAAATACAAATACAAGAAAACAATTCAAACAATTCCACTTCTGGAGGTGGGGAAACAAGACCTAGGGGACTCTTGATACCAGCTGATTTATTGAAAGTATGCAGCAGGCCCCAATCTGGAAACACTAGAACGCAACTTTCAAGCCTGGAATTATAAACTCCTCAAAGCCTACACAGTTACAATTTTATCACTGGCTAACTATTCAGGCTGCCTAACAATGATACACAAAAAAGTTAGGCTGACATAATTAAGATACAAGTTTATTTAAAAATCTAAGATGTGGGGAGGTAGAGACGGGGGAGGAAAGGCTATGCCTAATTAATTCTTCCCAACCTGTCAATCCAGTTCTGTTGACCTACCTGACTAAAGTCTGGTTGTGCAGGTCCCACACTGCAATGTTCCCATCGCTACAGCAGGAGAAGCAGACCTTGGAGTCAGGGCTGATAGCTAGAGCGTAGCAGGCTGGGGCAGAGGATGTCAGCTCTGCTTTTATACGTGGAGTTGGAGCTGCCAAGTCCCAAATGGATAACGTGCTGGCTTCCCCACCAACTATCAGGGTGCGGCCGTCTGGGAGTAATCTGCAGGAACGGATGTAGTTATCTCTGTTCTGTGGAGACAGAAGCCATCAAGAGATTACTCATGAGGAAAGGAAAACAGCATTAACATGAGAGCAGAAATCCATAAAAGTATTGTATTCCCTCCTGGTTTTAATGAGCCATTTATACTTATGACAATGATAAAGTGTATTAATGCCAGAAAATTACATGACATTAGGGAAGTACTTAAACTTGATCTGCAAAATTCAGTAGTGAGAGATATTTAATCTTAATTAGCATCAAAATGCAAAGACCTGCATCCAACCCCAAACAATTCAATGTTTCTGCATGCGACAGCTTGTAAGGAAAGTTATGTTTTAATACTTGGTTTATTTCAGTTTAACTCCGTGTTGTGAGTACAAATTCCTTGGCTTGTCTCTCCTCTGTTCCAGAGAGACCTGCTGCTACCATCAGGCAGTGATCAGATCAGGAAGATATTTCTGCAGTTTTCTTTATTTCCAGCATTTCGCAGCTTTGATTATAGCAGCACATACAACTGGAAGCAGCACGTACAACGCGTCATCAAGAAGTGGTAAACGACACAAAAGAAAAGCTAACAATAGCACATCTTGTTACCTCATGCAAATACATTTCCTGAAACTTAACAGCAACTAAGGGAGACTTTTAAAGTGTCACATACAGACAGGACATTATACACACAAAGGCAAATATAGACTAGAAAAACATTTTAAAAGATTTTATTGTAGAAGATTCTTGAAGTACAACACCCACATACCTCAAGCTGGACAACTTAGTTATGGAACAAACAATAAAACCACTTCAGTGACGCTTAGCAATTTGTATCCGCTCAACTTCAGTACTGATGACAGTCCCTGAACAATCACTATATTTCATATCTTAACAATATCATGTCAGCCCTACACCAACTGCTTTCTTTTACTCACTATCATTCTGTTCATAGTACATCATCATCTATAGGTCTTCACTTACCAAGCAGTCCAGCTGAGAGACAGGGCTCTTGTTTCCAGGGTGGCTGATATCCCAAACTTTGACACATCCCTTCCCACCAGTGTACACATGTCTAGTTGGGTTGCTGATGGTAACTGCACATACTACTTCTCCGTGATTCAGAGTATTTATCTGGCGAGCATGTCGAGGGATTCCTGGACCAATGAGGGCATCAGGAGGGAAAGGTACAGGCTGCATCTGGCCATCTGCACTTACATGAAATGAATATGCCCTACAAAAGGAAGGTGAATGTGATTAATCATGCCTGCTTCAAAAAAAGAACAAGCTATATCAACCAACATTTTAAAACATGCATGTAGCTTTGATACTTAATTCAGGCATGTAGGGTGCATACAGACATTTGCCACACCCAGTTTATGCTAATGAGGCTTACTTTAAACCACCTAAACATATTCCAGGAGCAGTGCATGCAGCTGGGAGCCATGCGGGGAAACCAGTACAAGTAACCTGGGGCGCAGAGGGGCAGACAGAATTGGGGAGGGAAGGTGGGAAGGGGAGGGAACAGCACAGCCCCAGGGCTGGGGCAAATAGCAGGGCTTTCCCAGCTCTGGGGCTACACTGCAAAGGCATCAGGCATTCGCAAGACTGGTTTAACGCTTTCTCAGGTCAAGTTAACCTGATCTCAAATCTAAGTTAGTGCACCTACTTAGGTAAACTGACTCACAGCACACCATTTTTGGGGCCATTTAAGCCCTCTGCATGCTTGCATGAATGGGCATTTAGATCAGCCTAACTCTGGTCAGGTTAATCTAAATGTAACACCTGTGGTCACCAAGCTATCTAGAGCTCCCGAACATCTTCAACTACATTTATGTTTATAGAAGCCATGGGTGTACATAGCACCTCTGATGACATGAGTACGTCTGGATTTAGATTCCTATCCACAGCACCCAGTTTGGAAACTATCAGCCTGAGAGTTCTTCGCAAGGCAAGCTATCCATCCGCAGACCAAATAGTTTCTATGTCTTAAGCCACATACTTATGATTACTATCATGAGCAGGGATATGTAATGCTAGTTTTCAAACTTCAGTGTACTCAAGACTGGGCCTGATATACATAAGCAGACTGAGAGAAGCCCACATCAAAACCTCCTTGAACACAGAAAGAGGAAGCCAGGAATTGCAGAATTTTAACACCTGGCTGAGCAAAAGAGATTAAAATGAATATTCCCTGAGAACATTTAATTTGTGAATATGAACCTCCAAGTGAGTATGTGTAGTGAAGTCCAACCACCTCTGAAGTTTTGTTGCATTTGTTTTGTTGAATGAAATCTCTGACTTCAAAGGGTTAAGTTCTCAAGGCGCAACTGCTGAAACGGCAGACTAGGAAAAATGTGCAGTGTTTTTGGGTTTTTTTGGGGTGTTTTTTTTTTTTTTTTTTTTAATTGACATGACAACCACAAATCCCAATTCTGCTTGCTGGAATCAGGACTCTCACTGAGAAAGAACGTGTTGCGTGACTGCCAGTTATGCCACCTGTGAATAACCTATCAACAACTTCATCTCAAAATATTTTCCAGGGAGAAGACTTAGGTTGCAAAATTGTTTTGTTCTAAGATGTGCTGTGTCAGACAGTAGCTATTACTGAACACAAATGTTATAAGAGGACCCATCTATATCTGTCTGTCTGATTGCTTGTTTAAAAGAAGTTCTTAATTTCCTTAGATTAGCATATTCCTGATAGTATTGAGAAGAAAACCAGTCATAATAGTAGACAAGACTAATTCGTAGAAATATTATTTTTTTCAGAATACCCTGAAATTAGGTGGAAAGACAGCCTTTACAAGCTAACCATTTTGCTTGATATTTCAGTCTCACAACACACTATTACAATGGCTTTTCAGCAGCATAAAGATTCAACTTTATTCACATAATCTTCCCTTTTTAATTTTTTTATCCCATTACCAGAAATCTTTCACTCTTTCTGCAGCTTTCACTATACTTTCTCTTCTCTTGCTCTGGCAGGCCTGAGTGACAGATCATCATCCTTCATTCCTGACACTAAATACATTCAGACAAGGCTCAAATGGATTGTCGCTGCTGTCAAAAGATGCAATCTGCTTAGTTTTAGTAGATTTTATTTTCAATTAGTGCCTATAGAAATCAGCTATCTATAAAATCTCATTATCTGTTTAATATACCAGCTATAGGCTTGACACTGTACGGTATTAAAAATAAAGCACTAACGCTCCCAGAGACATCGCAGTGATACCAAAAAATGAAATTTTGGCGTTATTTTTGAAACATCATACTTGGGCCAATACCAGCAAAGTTGCTTTGAGCACAGAAACCATCAGATGCCTTCAACAGAACTACACTGACTTACGCTATCTGAGGATTCAGCTCATAAAGCACATAAGTGCTATGTATAATTATTCAAATACAATTCATCCTGGGAAGATTCTGGTGCTGTATTTCTCTCTCTTTCTCCTACTCAACCATTTACTATGAGCCCTCCTGATAGAATTGTACCAATGTACTAAGCTCCTACAGTTATTAATATCTTAAAACATTGTCCTTTACATGTTTCAAGAATTGTAAATGCATTACAAATATATTCCATTATAAGCATTTTCATAGGTTTCAAAATACATTTCCTATGTTTTGATTCATATGCTGTACTGTTTCCTAGGACAATCAATCACAACAATTATGCAACAGTTCAAAAACAAAAAAAAAGGAAGTCAGAAACAAGCTAACCAATGCACTATATACTGTATATTCCATGATAGGGAACTCTCAGCAGAGAATTTATTAAAACTTTTTAAAAAGGGATAAATAATAAAAACAGACAGTGACAATTTTGAACAGCAGCTGTGAAAAATATTGAACTCAAGATGGATCAAATTTAATATTTGCCAAACACTTCAAGGGTTCAGTCTCTACAGCCATCAGATCTAGATGACAATAGATAGCCACTACTAACCTTCTGGATAGCCACTGTTATATCAATGTCATTCAAAAACCTTTGAGATGCAACAACACTTTGCACCTTTTATTCCAATATCAGGCATTTGGTATTCTATACACACACACAGACACACAGACAGGAAGAAGGTTATGTGGCAAGGTCCTGATCCTGAAAGTTACTTTGTGCCAACTCATTAAGTCTGCACATGACTCTACTGGAGCCAGCCTGGCTATATATATGATGGGATGTCCACCAGCACAGAGGAGGTAGTGGAATAGGTCATATGACAGCCAGTTACATCTGAACGGCAGGGGGAAAGGATACGACCATAGCATTTACAATTTTTACAATACACATGTATAATAAAATTGCACATACTATGATCGTGTCCCCACCCTTCATGTGTTACTTTGTTGCATGCAAGACCTGTAAAAGTAATAAATCATACCAACGGTACTAGACCCCTGAACTATACCAAAACCCTCTACCCTCTTCACTGTTGGCTGCTCACAATTTCTTGTATGCGTCACAGAGGACTTGGGAACCTTCAAGCAAAATTTAAATCAATATGGTTTGTATCACCATTTTATTTGCCCTTCTCCCCCAACTCAAGAGAAGTGAGTGGAGAGTTCTTCATATTTGTGTAATTCTTTTTTCCAGGTTCATAGCCATGGGTGACGGGTGCCACCTTAGTCA
>NW_017729024.1:95365109-95400580 GCF_001723915.1 Gavialis gangeticus
GGGGGGGGGTCCACCATGGCTCATCTTGCTGCCCGGAGGGGGAGGGCCTGGGGCTGACCGCTGCAGCTGCTTCTGGGAGTGGCTGCAGTGATCAGCCAGCACTTGCAGGGGGACCACTGGCGCTCCTCCCTAAACCCCCTGCCCATCACCTAAGTGGCAAGCGTGGCCAATCAAGGGATGCATGTGTACCCCCCCCCCCATGCACCCCCTACGCGTTGCCACTATTCATAGCAAGCAAAGTCTGTTAACATAAGTCATCTTTTCTGGTCAATTCCATCATGGATGACGGAACATTATGATACCATAATTCTTTTTAGTATTTTCAATCAAACAAAACATTTCAGTGTTCCTTTACCTGCACAGTACTGTTTATACCATTCAGTAAGTTTGCAAGTGTTTTCAAGGCTTTTGTGAACAAAGGAATTTTTAAACTGAGGGACAAAGCACAGCAGGTATGAATACTAGAGGTCCCTCTGCAGTTTGCATTTTGACACTGAGACAGACTACACAAGTGCAGGACTTCACAGCTAGAAGTTCAGCTCTTCTCCCCACTACAACCTCTCCATACCACCCAATACGTCTTGGCTGGTACTAGTCTTCAAAGAACTCCATCCAAATATATTTTCATGATTAAAAGAAAGATTAGAGCTTCTAAACAATCAGTTAACTTGCTCCTGTCACAACGTTTTCCAAAAGCTCAGGTGGAGATCTAACCAGCATGGAAACGCCATTTCAAGGAAATGTTTAATTTTGTACAGTGGGATTTGATACTCACGGTTTTCCTCCTGGGATGCCTGTCAGACTCGGAGGGATGCCTGGGACTCGCATGTGATGATGTGGATCAAAACCAACCTGCAGTTTTCCCCAAGCAAAACAAAAAAAAAAGGGGGGGGGGGGGGGGGGGGTATATTAAGCATGGAAATAAACAAAACAAAAAAAATGTAGTTCCATGGCCTTCCTCCGAAACTGGAGATAGGCTGGACTACATTCAGCCCTGCATGTCTTTATTTTAGCTCACAGTTCCTGAACTCTAAATACAGCTTTGTTCTCTGAGGCAGGAACTTACCACTGGAGACCTCCCGTAAGCTGCCGCTGCTGCTGCCGCTGCAGCTGCTGCACTCATTTGAGGGGAAATGTTATGTAGACCAGCATACGCAGCTCCTGGACTGGTTAGTTCACCATTCATGCCGGCATGTGGCACAATTCCAAATGGAGCAGGGTAAGGACATGGTACTGCCATGGGGGTCCTTAAGCCTGAAGCTACGGAGGGAAAGAAAAAGAGAGCTAACAAACCAAAGAGAGAGAGAAAAGAAAAAGAAAAAACAATTCAACAAGAAGTCTGGGGAGCAGTAAAACATTGCTTAGTTTAAACACTGGAAAACCAACTCAGGGCTCTGCATAAGCAGGTATATAAAATGTTTGTGCAGTTCTTCACTTAAAAGGATGCTCACCTCCTCTTGGAAAAGAACAACGCAAATAAAAATCAAAGACGCAGGGGGCACATCTACATGAAACGCTGATTGTGCAGTAGCCAACAACTACTGCGCAGTAGTGCGTCACAGCACAGACAGTGCTAATATACTACTGTGCAGTATTATTAGGCTACTGTGCAGTATAGTCACCTAAAGGATGTTTCCCAGCACATTTATTTAGTACTTGCTAGTACAAGTACTAAATAAATGCACAGTAACAACCGAGCAGTAGCATCTTGTGTAGACATGCCCAGGGCGTAGTTTTATAAAGCTCTGAAAAAAATAGATGCAATTGTTACTTACCCAATGGGTCGACTCCTGGGGGTTTTCCAGGCACTGGCCTCAATCCAGGAGTAGAATTGCTGCCTGGAGTTGGAGCATCAGTCCGTGGAGTTGGGGTATTTGATTTAGACACAGGAGTAGTGGATTTCTCATTCTAATTATAAAGTAAGACAGTGAAAGGCAGTTATTTATTTTACTTTCAGGCTTCTTAATTAGCAGCTCTAGATACTGTAGATGAAAATCAGGATGTGGTTTGATTTGTGGAAGCTAATTTTAATAGTAGTCACTGGCAATGCTGAGCAGCAGGCATGGCTAATTAAAAGGAAAGGAAGGCTTCAGGAATCACCATAAGAATTCATAGCTCTGGTCTGTTAGGCCCCCAATATGACTCCTGATAAGATCCGTAACTGAAAATCATTGACATATTTCACCATAATATTATGATATCATGAAATTTGTTGGTGATGTGTCTGCTCCTAGTGGACATGTACACATCACAACTAAATCAGGGTTACTGGCAGTTTCACTGATAGGCCAAAGTCTGAATGGACAAGGAGTCTGTAATAAATCAACTTGTCCCCAGAGACAATTCCTGTCAGACAGAGCTGAGGAACAATGGCTGGGGTACCATGAGGAATTTTGCATTTCTGGCCATGTTGCGGCCTGCCTATTCAATGGACAAACAGTTAACTCCTCTATTTAAAACACGTCTCTCTCTCTCCCATACACATCTTTCCTCAGTCCTGAATTTACTTTTGAGAATTTTAAAATAATTTGAAAAGTGCAAGTGCCCTAACATGCAAAGAATTGAGAGGAGTTACAATACAGCTCAGAACCATGATTAACTGTAGTCACAAAAGAGAAAGAAGAATACCCCTGACTTGCAAGCAGCCTTTTTTTGCATTGTGATTTGTGATGCAAGTCAAGGATGGCTGTTGTAAATGGCAGATTACTTTATTCATAGAAAATGAAAATTACTGTAGTTGTATATGGCCTGGTAATTCAAACAAAGCTAACAACCAAATTGCATCCAAACAGGAAACTGAATTTACTATAAACCATAGCACAAAATAAATAAATAAATATAAACCTCAAGCAAACTGTGTGTACTCTTATTTATCCATAGAATTATGGGTCTCTATCCTTCCCCACATGAAAATCCATCACAGTGTAGACACATCTATCATCTATCTAACCTGGTAGTCAAATAAAGCCTTTCTATCCCAAGGAAGGGCTTTGGATTTTTTACCATATTTTTATTCAACCCAGCACACTTTCATTTAAAGGTGCAATGAGATCTGATCCCCGATTCCAACAATCTCACTTTCTGCCATACTACCAAGCTAGTGCAAGGGAAGTCCATGCTCATGATCCTAGGCTCCCTTTGTGTGAGCAAGTTTAAAACTGGGTGCCCACAAGTCTAGAGCTGGGGTCAACCGCTGGCTGACCCACCAGGAGCTGATTCAAGAGCCCAGTACAGTCTCTGACTGGATCTAACAATCAGTTGATTGTTGGTCCCTGGCTAGATTCAATAATCAGTTGTGCTAGCCCCAACCCGCTTTATGTTCAATTCAAGGCACCATACAAACCAACCATAAAAATGCTCTACATATAAAAGACAAACAACATACAACACAGAACATTTTTATACCTGGTTTAGCATTTTCTGGAACCTTAAACTGGGTGTACATGTAGTAAGTACTCTTGCCACTCATGTCATGATTAACACATCAATCACGGCATAAACATAGTGTGTAGAAGGGCCTAAGGGATTTTTAAAAAGTAGTACCATGTCTCATTGTGTCTTACTAGTTGGATGAATGTGCAAATCAGTGTACCATCACAGCTCAGAAGGGTTCCAAACCACTTACAAGGCTAAGTTCTTTGGATTTGGAGGAAGGAGTACTGCTGGAAGATGCAATAGAAGCTGGGCTAATTGGTGCATCTTTCTTGAGCAGTCGGGTCTTGTCCAAGCCATTCTCTCTTGGAGAATGTGCTGGGCTCCCCCGTGGAGAAGAAGGATCCTAGAAGTGAAGAATATGGTTTAATATAATGTCCTATTAGTGGCACATAGCATCTGGCTTCAGCAATTCAGACTTTTGGAGAAGGGCTCTTATTACTGGTACACGTCACAGGAACACTTAACAATTAGTTAATACAATTTTAAAATCTAGACGAATAGTGAAGTAAAACTTTCTGTTCTTTCCAGTTAAAACTGGAGGTCATTAAACAACTGCTACACGAAAATATAAAAATAGCAGAGGATTTTATTTCTCATTTTGCAGGTGGGAAACTGAGACACACAAGGTTAATTTTCCTGTTTGGTGTCTGACAGTATGTAAGTCTCAGGACAGGAAAAGAACACAGTACTGATGACAATCAGTGCCACTCAACGGTAGGCTGTACTGCTTTAAGAGGACTGAGATAGACTGCTTAACTGCAAAAACAGTAAAGAAAACCTTGTTTGAAAAAAAAAAAGTTAGAGTCAAAAGGTTTTTTTGTATTAGAAAGATATAAAAAAGACCAGATTAACCTGTTCTGAGGATAAAAAGGCAGAATTTCAGTCATGCAGTTAACAGACACTGAAGCTAGATGCCCCATTACTGTAATGTACAGAAAGTGATGTACCATACCTCATTGGAGACGTCAACCACCAAGTTGTCATCGCTCTTTTCACCATCGCTGTCCTGAAACGACACAGTGAAATTCTTAAAAAGATATTCAAAACATATTTCTCGCTTTCATAAAATCAAAAATATCTATTCAAATATAAAGCATCACATAGCTATTTTATACATCCAGTTTCTCTGGTTTGAGTTAAGTCAATAATTAAAAATTACAAGGTCTCTTTTTTATACAGCGTTTTTCACTGGTAGAGCTCAAATTGCTTTGTCTATAAATTAAGCCCATATCACAGCCAGAAAAATGGAGGCAGAAAGTGGGGAATGCATTTGTCCTACATCACTCAACAGGCAGAGGCAGAGCAAGGATAGAACCCAAATCTCTGAAGTCTGGTGTTCTAGCTAATCCATCCCATTATCTCCTAGATGCTCTACCTTTTCACAGGACAAAAGACTGACTGGTGCCGAACCTCTATAACTTCCACTTAGCTTAGCTGAAACCGTAACTGCTCAGTATCTGCTTGGATTTTGCTCAGAGATTTAGAAGATATTCAACAGGATTGGGTTACTGAAACTGTAGAAACAACTTAGACTAGCAATTCAGTGGAAAAAATTTCACTCACATAACGAGTTGCTATTTCTTTCTCTTCCGTTTTCTGCTTTTTACTCTCTGAAGAGTAATCTGTTGAGTTTCTGTGCTTCTCTGCTGTTCTGAAACTGGCTGATGGAGACACAGAAGAGCTCTGAAATGAGACAGGAGAGGAAAAAAAAATATAACCGTACACTTAATGCTGCCTAATTTTCTGGTATCACATGTTGTTTATTATATTATTACCATTAAAGACCATCTAAAGCAGGTGTTAGTGGTAGTACTGATGATTTTGAGGAATTCTGATGGATAACAGTTTGGGCTTTAAGCAATGATAGCTAACTAGTAATGACACTGAAATCATTGCTAGACACCTTTCTATAATTCATTAGTGGAACACTACAGAGTTGAGAGCCAAAGTGTCACTGTGATGGATTTGGAGCTGGCATACATACATACATACACAAGAAATAATATATAACTAAGGTTAATTCAATAAAGAGCTGTCAAAAACAAGAAGAAAGGAAAAGAATGGCTCAGGATAAGTTATCCCTAAGTAAACTTTTGAAAGAATATGTCAGTATCAGATGGTTGAGGATCTGGAACATATTTCCAATAGGAGTAGCAAAAAAACCTGGCTACACAAAGATGGCACTCAGTACTTTTATTAAAGGGATTACATGACATGGTTGCCTGTGATAAGAGGGGATGGCATTTGATGCCCCAGGAGATTCCTTCCAGTTCTATGTTCCTGTGAGAGCCATTGAGGAACAATGCCAGACCCATCAGTCTTGATGATTTTTCAGCCAATGTCACCCAATCTATAAGATTTTTTTGACCAAAAGGATCAAAGTTTGAGAACACAGATGAATGACAGAACTGAATCTGGGTTTAAAAATAATCTGTATGCAAAAGAAGTAGTTGTTTGAGGTAATATGAACTCAGGGTGCTTTAAAAAGTTCACAGGATCACAGAATCATAGAAAAATCAGGGTTGGAAGGGATATTAGGAGGTCATCTAGTCCAACCCCATGGTCAAAGCAGGACCAGCCCCAAGTTGACCATTCCAGCCACAAATGAAGAACAGACTTGTAGGCAATGTAGGCATGAAGACTGCTTAGCAATTTAAAATCTGTTTTGCTCTTGAGATCTGTTCTTGCTAAAAGACAGACAATATTTTTCTTTTTAAGATGGAGGCATGATCACCATTTATCAACAGACTTCCATGGTAAAGAACCACAAATGTCCCACATTAAGCTGGACCATTGACACACATGGTTATCAAGGGTAAATCATTGATGCAGATGTCCTGGACACTGAGCAAAACTGTGAAATTTCATCTTGGGGTAGGAAAAGCAAAAGGTTCAACAGCCACAGGGGTACACTCAGCAAGACAAGAAAAGAGAGAAAGGTCAGCTATAAGTATGCTGTAACTATGACAGCCCTCTTTAATGATAAAGAATACAGCCATGGTTCCTTATTTAAGTAAGAGGCAGGGGGGAATGGGAGATGGAAGGAGGTGAAATAGAAAATAAAACAATTTGTACTATATGTATTAACTGACTATATGTCTGTTCAGTTGCTGGGAACTGGAAATGGAACACATTCACTCAGGCTATTTCCAGAACTTAGTTGAGAAAGTCTGTATCCTGACATACAAACACACAAGTACATGAAACACAGGCATGTTGATTTGTTTCCAATAAGCTTAATATTTCAGGTGCTGAGCTCTCTGACCCTGGTCCAGCAGAGCAGTTATGTATGTGCTTAACTTTATCTCCCATTGAAGTCAGTGTTTACATGTTCAGAATCAAGCTTGTGCTTAAATATGTGTTACAAAACTAAAGCGGATAGGAATGAGAAAGAAAGTAGGTGCTGTCTCAACAGAAACGCTGTTGATCTATTTCTAACTAACTACAGTAAAATCCCTGCTATCCAGCATGAGTGGGGAATAGGTGGTGCAGAGTATCTAAAAATGCTGATTACCTGAGGCCATCCATTTTTGGCTGTGCATGGAGGGGGAGAAGGGAGAGGGCACCACAGCTGCACGTGAAGCAACTACAGTGTAGGGTGGCGGCAGTGGCCACCGCATGCGAGCTTCCCTCTCTCCCCGTGTCTTGCTGCCCAGCCAGAAATTCTGGTTAATAGACTGTTCTGGTTTACTCAAATGCTGGATAACAGGGATTTTACTGTAGTCTAGTTTCAAAAGAAATAACAAGATATCCAAGTGATTTTACAAGAAAAGAGGTTTTACTGGCCGCTAAGATCTATGTGTTTATACTGTCTGACATATACCCAGATATATGTTTTGTTTTTCTTTTAATTTCACACATGCTGTTATGAAATATCACAGCCACCACACTTGTTTAAGTGCCCACCTCATAAACTGATAGATAAATATCTTAAATCTTAAAAAACAAAATGCAAAATAAGAAATCAAAATTCATGTTTAAGAATGTATTGTCTTTCACTTTCTTTACTTCAAGTTGTTTCTAGACCACTAACTTTTAGAAAGGATCAGGGGATACCTAACTACAGAATTAAATTGCAGCTGCCCTTGCTGAACATGAGAATGTTTTCTTATGCTGGAATATTCCAGTCCTGGTTTCCATTACTGTTACCTGAATTTTCCCCAAGATGCTAACTCTGGTTCAGCTCACTAAGTCATGGTAGACCTAGTGGAAAACAGATGCTAGCAGCCATTGACACTTTAAGAACTGTGCCATATTGACCTATCTCATTGCACAATCTTATTGAAGTTGAATTTTGGGCCATTATGTTCTCCTATAGGCTGAGCTGCCTGGCAAACTATTTCCTACAATGCAATGTGGATTTCTCTTTGACTAGAGTCTTATAGGAGTCATGAAACTCTGAGATATTATAGAAGATGTAGTCAAGCCCAGGAGAATGGCCCATATGGACAACAGATATCAGGATCCCAGATTATAACTCCCCACTGAGGAAATGTGCCGTAATGGAGAAAATGTAAATTTAATTTTTAATGGACCCAAAAATCAAACATGACAACTTCACATTGAAAGGGAACATTTTGATCTTGGGAATGTCAAACTATTTAATTGAATCAATACAAAGTATTTTTTGATGTTCAAACTGATTTTTCAAAAATGTTTTGGGGGAAAAAAAAAAAAAAAAAATCAGAATTTCAATTTTTTTCGTCTTGACCCGACGTGAAGACTAAATGTTAGAACATGGGGATTTTCTGCAAAATTAAAATTCCCCAAATTTCCTTAACTCAACCCAGCCCACTTAAATAAAAGCTGCAAGTCTCTTATTAAAGCAGGATCAGGGCAAAATTATGTAGACTTCATTAAAAGCTGGCACCATTTTTTCATATTCCAGTACTTCTTTAAAACATTAAGGCCCTAAAAATCAGGACAGCACACAAGCACATTCTTAACCCGAAGTACAGATGCTGACTTCCACTGATTTCACAAGGATTTACGCAAAGATAGGAGTTTTCCTATAAAGTGATCCTTATTTCAATTGAAGCCTTTATGAAGATATTTATAAATATCTGGATGAAACTTAAAGAAAAAGAAGAAAAAAAAGAAGGAAATGCCTATGAACACCTGACAATTTTGACCAGATGCAATTATTTATATATTTACAATATTGAGTGAGAGTGGAAATCTGAAAACAAAGTAAATGTTGCATATGACCAATAGCCATAGTCATCATTATGAAAGACATAAACAAATGTCTACCCTTCACAAACACTGCTGAAAATGGGTCAAATTATTTTAGATTTAAAAAAGCAGACAATTCCAATCAAATATTTCACTGTAAAGGGTATTTAATTGCAATTGCAATTACTATGCTTTAAAGGCTCTAGACATGCAACACATTAAGACACTGGGGCCACGTCCACATGAGCGTGGACATTTGGTTCCCTGGGGTCAACTAGCAGTGGCACACCTTGTGCCTGGCTGGCAGCTGGAGTGTGGCTCCAGCCAGCCAGACTCCAGTTCTGAGCTGTGCACATTGCCACCACGTGCACCACTCCACTTTATTTTTGCGTGGGTTTTTTTTATCCCTTGGATATCTAAGGGTCAACTTCCCACCCATCCTCTGCCCCCCTGCATAGCTCCCTTGCAGCACAGAGAGTAGCTGAATGTGCAGTATGTGGTGCCCCCAAGACGTGTCTGTGGTGTCGCATAGTGTACAGTCGTGCTCATCTGGACGCAGCCCGAGATGCTAGTGGTTATATGAATTCCCTAAAACAGAGAAAAGCCAACTAAAACTGCAATATTTAAGAGAGCTGATGGCTTAGAAAATGTATTTGCTTACCATTACTACATAGCATACCCTTATGCAAAAGAATATGAATATTAAGAGTACCCCTATCACACTTATATTCATTTCCTAAATTGAGAGGAGGCAACTTATAACGTGAATTCATTCATTATTGCCCAAGTCTTCCATATAGGAAATAATTGGCTTTAAAAAGAAGAAAAATAATCAGCAGCAAGTTATAATAGGAATGCTGTCTAAAGAATTAAAGTAAACTACCATACTTAAATTAAGTAGAAATATTTATTTTCATAAATTTGAAACTACGTGGTTCCATTTTTCTCAATCTGGTTAGCCTTGGTGCTAAAGATACTTTAATCTTTGATTTTGCTCCTTAATAAAGTTATAAATTAGAACTCCTTACTATGATTATGAAGCAGTTAATTATCACTAGCATTTAAAGGATGATCACCACATTGGGCACTGGGGCAACGCATCTTGCTGAATGGTGTAATTACTTCAGAGTCAAATCAGACCTTGTGCCAACATGGAAATTAAGCCATGGAACTTTTTGGATGTTGGCAGTAAGTAGATTAGCAATACCACAGAAAAACAAGCAATATTACAATAGAGACAAAAGTATACCATCACCAAGTATATTTGCTGCTTCATGAAAAATCCAGATGTTTAAATGCTATTATACAACATGAGACACATTTGTTTTTAATGACAAAAATCTGGACACCTATCACACAAATACATTTCCTTTACATTGTTCGCATCACAAGACTAAAATTTTCAAAAGCGTGGTGAGTAGAAAAGTCTATGTGGTCAGCCAACTTTCCAGATTAGTTACAGGTGACTTTGTCTATAGCCATTTCTTTCCCAATGTTTTATTTTAAGGTAAAAAAAAATCTGTTATTAAAATGACGACTAGGTTATAGTTCCTTCTAAAAAATTCAGAAACAGTTTTATAAACTGAGGGTAACATATATATTAGAATACGTTAAAGGCAGTATTGCAAAAATGCCGTATTTCCCAGCCCAGCCTACTCACTGACCATGTACACCCTGGTGAGGGATGGGAATCAGAAACTGAATTACAGTTCACACACCCATCAATTAAAACAAATAAACAAACAAACAAACACACTAGCAAAACTCTCCAACTGCCTGCAAGATCAGAGGAATATAATTTTGCAAGACTACTTTAAGGCTGTTCTAGCTAGTGAAGTTGGAATAAAATCAGGAATATACAGTTACAAGTTAAAATTTCAGTTCTGTTTTTGGATATAAGATCAAGGGGAGGAAATAAAAAGGAACTGAAACTGGGAATGTGAACAGATGAGATTTTGGTAGGCAGAATGAAATCCTCAGTCTGGAACCTGGCTAACATAACAAGGCCAATATGACTGATGCACAAAAACTTTCAGGTTGCCTCTTTTCTATCTTTGAAAACTCCTTACTATAGTAGAGTCTGCCTTTCTTACCTTTGGCATTACTTCACCCATTTTCCCCCGTCGTTCTTCCCTTCCCCTCCCTTCTCTACCCATCGTTTTCCTAATTTCCACCTATTTACATTCTCACTGACCTCCTGTTACACTTTTGGCTACTTTCATTCCTTGGAGATGTCAGAACACTAGCAGAGTCTCCACATGCCTGATGAAGGGTATTTGTGCCCAAAACATTGCAAAGAACCTTATTCCAACTACTCTAGTGGTCTAATAAAAGATATCACATCTACCCAAGGAAGCTTGCCTGCCTATGTCCTTAGAGTAACACTGTTACAACCAAAACTCCTGCATCAGATCTTTAGTTATGACAGGCTGTTTGGACCTGCACTGGATTTGACTCGACTAGCAGATCATTTAAGATGTCGTTCTATATTTGATGTTCTTAGGGAAAAATGAGGGTTTCATTTGGGCCAGTTGTTGGGCAAGATTTTAAAGTTAGACTCCACAAGTAAAAGTAGCCTAACTTTCCTTGCATGGAGTCACAGTTACTTCTCTAAACATTTCTAAACAGCAACTTTTGAGAGGTTGCATACTATCTGTCTTGTACATACTGTACTGCTAAAAAAAAAACCTCTTTAGAACTCTGGAACAGGTGCCGACATACTAAAATTGCATTATATCTACAAAATAATGCAACTGCCATAGATTGTGCAGCAAATGAACTAAAACCTCAATTCACAATAGTATTTAAGCACCTACCTCTCAGAGTTCAATCTATGAGGGCAAGATATAGATTACTGATCATAAGAGATTTTACCACTGGCTGTAGATCTAGATCCAACATGAGAACAGTTGTTATAACCACAGGCATATATATCTGAATGACATAATAAAGCCATAAAATGGAAAGGCATGTGCCACTTCAATCACCTTCTTTACTAGCAAGTTGGTTCAGATTTGAATACGCAAACTGCCTGATTTTTTGTCCCATTACCAAGCTGGTTGTATTCACCATGTCCCCATGCATAAACTCCACCATCTTCAATGCTAAATACAACATGTAATCCATTTCCATAACAGACCCTGCTAGCCTTCTTCCTACATAAGACAATTTCTTTGGTACTATTGTGCTGTGATTATCTTCATTCCCAAAAACAATTATAAGAGTTTAGTCCAAAAATAAACATCTCATCATTATGGAGCATGTATAAAACTGCATTGGCCGATGTGTCAAATGCTTTCAGATGCTATTTCTTGAGGTGCCAGTAAGGTAAATATTGTCTATTTGCCAACAACTGCTATAAGAGTGTTGAGTTTCACCTACTTTCAATAAACAAGTTGACATTTCTGCTGGAAATAGGCAAGGATAATCAGGTCCCACTAGCCCCCATAGTAGCTATTGCTCCCAAGAACCAGGTTACAAGTGGCAAAAAGGTGTATGGACCAACAGTCGCTACTGATCATAAGATGGTGGAAGGGAGTCTGGGGAATTTGTCATATGACGCCAGAATCCTTGATACTGATTTCCCATTATTGACTAGGATTTTGGCAGTTAGAGAACTTTTGAGATTCTGACTACAGGTGACAAACACTTACATGTAACTGCAGTTGTGCGTCTTTTAGTGGCATCAGATACCTAGAAGTAACTCTGGCATCTGCACAATTTTTTTAAAATCCAAGTCTATGTAGTGATTCTCTAAGAGATCCTGAGTCCAGCAGCCAGTACACAAAAGAACTCCATCAAAGTACACAATTTAGCTGTCAGACTTTGCTCTGCTCTTTGATTAGAACATCAATGCTATTCTAATGGCTGCCATTGAGGAAGCTGGAATAGGGTAGCTACTTACCAAAATTAAGTGATTCAGCATTATGTTTTGGCAGGCTGTATCTTAATGGCCAGCATCCCCATTTTAGTAACTATTAAAATTTAAAGGTAAAGAAGGTCTTTTCACACTGATGTTTTCTCCAATAAGCTCTTTTAATATACTAGAGAGACTAAGCATTTTGCTACCAAAACACCATTGAGTTTATTCACATACAACAACTGAATGAGACAGGTGCCAACATACTGAATGAGACAAGGGAAAATGCTCTTTGGTAAAGTAGAGGTTTTTGGTTTCTATTTTAGCAAAAAGTATCATGTTTTCCATTTTCTGTTTGTGTAGAAAAGTTTTGTTCTGGGTAAATATAATACCTAGGTGAGGCAGGTATACTAAACACACAAGTGTAAGTACAGTAAAGCCTAGCGTTTTGACAAATAAATGCAGTTTAAGAGATCACACCCAAAACACTGGACAATCAGATTATACCATTTGTACAGAAGTCAAGTATCTGGGGTCCACTGTGCAAGAAAGTGGAGAGAGAGAGGAGGAAATTAGAAGCAGAATAAACAAGGCATGGATGAAGCAGGGCAAAAATGAGTCAAGCAGTTTGTGATGGGAAAACGCTACAAGACAGTAAGGCCAATGTTATTGCATAGATAAGAGTGCTGGGAAATAAAGAAACTATAGCTGAGAAGTGGGGAAATAAAATAGTTGCCCATGATGAGAATGAGGTTGCAGAAATGGATCTCTGGAGTAAATAAGAAACATCATGTAAGACAGGGATGTCAAAGTCATCTGGCTGGATAAGTGGTGTGGGGCTGTCCCTGGAGGCCAAATCAGGCCCACAGACCTCCCTCCAATCCCACATTCCAGATCCAACAGCAATCACTCTACATGGCAGCCACTCCACGGAGGGCACTGCATATAATGCTGGTGCAGGGCCCTGCACATACAGCCAGTCCTGCCCATGCTACATGTAGGCTGTAGGTCTACTCCAGACCCTGGGGCAGCACTGCAGGCCAGATCTTTGACTACCCTGAAGTAATAAGTGCAAAGGTACAGTAACATGTGAAAGTGATGGAAACATGGGAAGAACAGAGAGAGAGGTTTTTTGCTATGTAGTCAGAAGGCCTGAAGAGTACAAGGAAATTAAAATTCACACTATGAAAGTAAGGAACAGGAGAAAGAGAAGGCGACTTACCAAAACAACATGGCCCAAGCACAAGCAGTTCCTGGGAACTTGCAGTGTTTCGTAACAGATGGCAAAGGACAGCAGCTTATGGAGTATGAGCACTTTAAAAGCAACTCAACCCAGTTGCTTGAAAAAGAGACATCAAAGAATCAGAGAAACAGGGCTGAGAGGGAGATCATCTAGTCCAAACCCCTGCTTAAGGCAGGATCATCTGTATCTAACACCGTGCTATACAAATTAAATCATTGTCTAACCTCCTAGCAAAACTACACAGTACACCCAGACACAACATGAAACACCACCCTAATTTGACACAGGTAAAGCAGGGGGACCACAGTGGCCAGCTTCCTGCTGCTGCAAAGGTTGTTCAACTTATGCTCAAGGGAAACTGGGAAGAGGGCCACACCTCTTTCTACAGAGGAAGGCAAAACCTGTCCATACCAATCTGACCATGGCAGATTGGCCCATTGCTTCCTGACCTCAAATACAGTTACTGATCTGACTTTGAGTGAAAAGGCAAGCCCTTCTAGCCACGAACCTCCAGCTTCAAGTCCCAGGTGGGGCACTGGCCCACCCCAGTCAAAATCCCCAGCTTTGCTTGCACTCAACACTCAATGCCCCTCAGGAAAGCTTAAAAATGCCTTGACACATGTAGCAGAAAGGAGAAAGGGAAGGGAAGGAGTAAGAAACATCATGTAAGACAGGGATGTCAAAGTCCAGAAGCATTGGAAATATCCATGGTAGAACATAGGCAAGGCACAGCAAGGCCTATATCATCTTTGACCAGTGGCTGCCCGAACTCCTGAAAGCCTCCAGCGATGGAGTGTCCAAAACTTTGCTAGACAGTTTAGTCCACCCAATCAGGTGTCCCCCATTTTGTATTTGTGTGTTTAATTGTTCTTCCCAAGCTGCAGCACCTTGCGTTTTCTGCACGTGAAGGATATACTTGGAAGGAGAAAAACACCACATCTACTCTGTGAAAGCATCAGCTTGTGGCACTATCCATGCAGTTACTCAGAAAGGCTAATTGGACTAATACAACTTACAGTATTTTCAGTGCAGAGCTAGTTATTGCACATGGCACTGTCCAGACCCATGGAGACCAGGGGTATTAAACTTGTTCCTGACATGGGGGACTCCTCCTAGGCCCAATTTAGAGTGCCAGCAGTTTCAAGAGCAGTGGGTCCAGCAGTGGCTGCTATGGATCTGGTGGAGGCAGCCGCAGGCCAAGTGGCCATAAGGCAAGCAGGCACATCCCTTGCTTGCCCTCTACTGCCCCTGGCCACATCCAGTGGGCCAAAATTCTGCAGCAGGCACACCCCCAACTTCCAGATACAGGCAACCCCCACTTAGTGCTCTTAATTGGTTCCTGAAAACATAAGCGTTAAGGGAAACTAGCGTTAAGCGAAACCAAAAGTATTTGACGACCCAAGATTGCAAGTGTTTTTAATTACCCAAGATGGCGAATGCGAGCATTATAATGAAGCTTGCTGAATGCCAGGTGAAATCAGGTAGCAATTTAAAATGAGTATTACAAAGAAATAGCGCTAAGCGAAATAGTGTTAAGTGGGGTTGTCTGGTACAATGGCTATAAGACCAAATCTAACTCAAAGGCTGTATCTTTGACACCCTTGATGTAGGCCAGTACCATGCTCTGTTTTCCCTTGTATTTACACTGGACTGAGCAATGTTACACAAGGCCGCCGCTTCAGGAATTTCATGCAGTAATGTATCGTTTCTCATATTTCTAGTGCAGCAATCACTGAGCGGAATATAGCCAGTATACAAAATAATGATTAGACAGAAGGCAGTGTAAGCATCTTATAAAAACATAAATGCCCCATACCAGTAGCAGTGGAAGCATCAGTGCACTGTCTACTTGCCATAAGTAATACTTCAAATTACTTCCGTGAATATAAATGACTCGCATTGCAACAAGGGAGAAAAAAATGCAGACCGATCATGCACAAGGGTTGTCCAATTTCTCTAAAAATCCTATGATCTCCAGCTCCCATGAACCAACTCACTTAGATAGCTGACCTTGCTTGGGTAGAAAGAAGTGATAATTAAATAAAATCAGTATTAGAAATAATGACTCAAGATTTTCAGACCAAAAGCCTTGCCACACGGTAAAGCTGGCAACTCTTGAAGCATGGGTGAATATGGCAGTTTCCTAGCATAACTTTACAATTCTGACAAAATGATGCATTTTGAGTTATTATTAGAACAATAATTCGCAGCAAAGTGGGAATGATGAGATAATTGACCATCTTGAAGCATTAAGCATTAAGTAAAAGCCAAGGATGCTCATCGCTAAGGTCAATTACAATATAATTAGCTGAACGACCATTACTGCTGTTACAAAATCTGCTCAAAGTATTAACAAAAAATCTGTAAAAATGAATGCAATGCACATCATAGAACCTCAGAAGAATTCTGGCTGTTTGACTGGAGCTCAAACTAAGTTCTGTGAAATCCAAAAAACAATGTTAGGATTCAGGCATCACTCCACTGCTTGATTTAATTATTTTTAACTCTTTCAGGGAGATATAGCTCTCTGATCAAATCATAAACACGGTGTAAGTGAATTCTTGCAATTCACTCATAAGTCTGAGTCAAGTGTGTTCAGACCAAGGGTGACCCAGCTGCTAACTTACATTATAAAGTAAGTCCACTTTAAGATCAAGTACAGAGAGTCAAAAAGCCCAAAGCTGAATTGATTTAGTCTTTGCAGGTTTGTCTCAGCTGCAAAGACTGAACCAATAAGCAAATGAACAGACATTCAGGAACATGCTGATTCAGGAAATGTAGCCACATGCCTGCAGTGGCTCAAGCCAGAAGCTAGAGGGTGCTAAAGCACAGTTCCCTGGCACGTAGCCAGCATGGGCTGTGTGTTCGTTTCCCCTTCCTGCTGCCCCTGAGGTCTCTGGGATTTGCAGTCCACCATTACAACAGCAGGACTCTGCAGGGCTCATTACTTCCTCATCCTGTTTCCAGGTACCTCTGGGATTTGTAGTCCACAGTCGCAACCAGCAGTAAGATTACCAGGGCAGGACAGCTTTGTACGTGGGATAAGGGAAGTTTAACCTGCCTGCCCACCTCAGACCCCAGCCGGGGTTTGCTGGGGGAAGGGCAGTGAGCCAGCCAGTGAGGCCAGCGAGCCAGCCCTCAATGTTCCAGCTAGGGAGCAGAGGGGCAGGTCCAACCCTGCTCTCTGGAGCAGACAGCACAGCACAGCCCAGCCCAGGGCTCCAAAATACTGGGGGACTCTTATTTAACATAAACCAGGAAGGTGTGTGGAACAGAAGTTTTATAAACCAGCTTGACCTATATCAGTTAAGTCTACATTCAACCAGGTTCATCTTAAACCAGTTTCAAGCATTCTGAAACAGGTTTGTATGAACTTCTATTCTGTTACAGGTTTAAACCAGTTTCCGATCACTTAAACTGGTTTATGTGTAGCTTCTGTCCCTAGCCTAGGAATAGCTGAGACAAGATGATGTGATATTTTCCTTATTGGGTATAGTGTCCCATCTGGTAGAATGAAAGGATTATTGATAAGAGTATTTGTTTTGTCAGAATACTGGGAAGGTGAGTCTTCAGGTCACCGAGCTTCCTCAAAAGCGGGCCAAACCCTTCAACACTCTTCTCAGCTAGGCAGAAGGATACAATGGACAAGTGTCCCAAATACTACTTTCCTGATTTAAGTAGGAAAACGGCATTACGGCTTCACCCATTCAAAAATCTTAAAAGACACTTGGGTCCTTCTGTGAAATCAGAGACTATGTTAACCCCAAATTACATACCCTAGAGTGGTGGTTCTCAATTTTTTTTAGATTCAAGATACCACTCAGACTTAAGGCACCACCCCCACACACTTTTGTGAACTGAGTGGCAACCCACTTCAAAGACTGAATTTATCTATTACACAGCTTGCATCTTTGCAGCCAGGGGAGGCAGATGGGAGTGGGAAACCAACCAGGCAGGGAAAGCCTAAGCCTGCCTTTATCTGCTAATCTCTTCACACCTGAAGCCTAAGTCTGCCTTCATCTGTTTATCTCCTAACACCTTGCTTATCCCCTCACACTTTCTGGGGCACCCTTCAAAGAATCTCGCAGCACCCTAGATGTTAATCACTGCTCTAGGAAGACACCCAACTTCAAACTGCTGTGGCACTTATTTCCTCCAGTCTGCCTCCTGCTTATTAGCATAATCTTAAAAAATATAAAGGGAAAGGGGGAAAAAAAAGGATAACAATAAATTAGAAATACAGGCACTGATGAAGGTGGAAAAAAGGCAGGATACATCATGCAAAGAAAAAAAGAATTGAAGAAGATGAATTTTTAAAAAGTATGTTATGCTGTTTATTCCTAGCAAATCTATAAAATTTATATTTTACCATATATTTTTATATATTACCGTACCTTTACCATATATTTTCAAGTGGCTCTCAAAAGTCTATTTAAATATCCCTCAATTTATTGGAATCTGTAAGCATACATGCTCCCCCATGCACATCCATTTGCACATGTACATACCCATATATACACAGATAAAGATTTAGTAACTTGAACAGAGCAACTATGAAATTCTGTCAACTGCTCAAAAATACCACACAAGGTATATACACCTATCAACTGTTTCTCTAAAAATCATCTATAACTCTAATGAAACTTCCAAAAGGTCCCAACCAGTGGTGCTCAACCTATGAGGCCATGGGCCAGATCCGGCCTCCAATGCGACTGGATCCAGCCTGCAGAATCAGCAGCTTGGCCTGGTACATCATCTTCCCTGCCTGTCCCATGCCACAGATCCGATTCCACACCCAGAGATACATTCTCTTCTTTCCTTCCCTTCCCTCTGGCCCTGGCAGCCACCTCCCTCTCCTGCTCCCATACCAAAGGGGACTGATGGCCCAGGGTGCAGCCAGATTGTAAGCACGTGGCCCATCACTCTATAAAGCTGAGGTCCACTGGACTAAACTGGTACGGATCTCTAAAATTTTTCATCTTATCTTGAATTTTTTTTTTTTATTAAAGAATATCCACTGTCCTAGCACCTGAGAAGCAACCCAACATCTTGCTCACTTTATTTACTTCACAGAAGGTTGAGGCCAGGGTCTCAACTGTCACACTGTCAATCAGGACTTCCTTGCCCTGCTTTCTCTTGTCTCCCTTTCAGTGATCACCTTTTCACTTCAACTTGTCACATTTCAGTTTGATCCTTCCCCGGGAGGAATTCCTCTGTGGTGTCCAAGTCAAATGGATGCAAAAAACATTTTTCTTATTTGCCCTCCTGCTACTTATAGTTTTTCTTCATAGCATTACCTATCCCTATCTCCAAGCACATTTATTTCAACTACTGTTTTCCATGGCCACTGTATCCAATTTGGCTTCAGTGATCTCTCTCAAGGACTTTGCCCAATATTTCATTTAATTTGAATCCTCCCATCTTCAAAATGACTTGCTATCTTATGATGCATACATACTTCTATACTTTAGGCACAACTCTTCCATACCAGACTGTTTTTCAAACTTCAGTGGCCATTACAATAGCTTAGCTAGCATCTTTTCACTTGGTGATGCCCTTATGGAATTTTGCATAACCCAAAGTGAACTTTTGGAATAGTTTCATCTTCCATTCTCACACCCACTCACTCTTTAGCCAATAAGAACATACTTCCCTACTCAGCTCTGAATTCATTTCTGTATCATTCTGCTGTGTTTTATCTGTTGTTGGATTCTCCGATATCAAATGGGCAATTCTGGTAATTTTTCATGTCAAATGCTACTGACTAGTTAGGAAAGACAAAGCAAAAAGCTAGTTCATATCACATACCCTGCTTGAGCTAATTGGATTGAGTTTTGTAATCAAGAGTGTGATAATTATTTTTTTATACAAACTATGATTAAAATGCAAACTTTGAAGTTTTATATGGCATTTTTACCCACTAATTAACATCACTAATTGCAAAATTAATTAAGTTAATTAGCGGGTAAGAGTGTCATATAAAACATCAAAGTCTGGCTGTTTAGTGTTGCTGCCAGAACAACTAAACAACCATAAAGAAATCTGAAATAAAGAGGATGTGTACATTCAGCAATCATCCTTCCATACTCAAATATTCACAAAATTTAATCTGAAAAATATCAACAGATACTAGTTCACGCAGATGATCTAATTGCATTAGTACCACCAATATAACATGTGCCATAAGTTAATTAAATGAGAAAGAACAATCTACATAGCATCAAAGGCTAGATGTTTAATCATAGTTATAAGAATGACAACTGAATGAACATAGCACCGTTCTGGGGGCTGTGTGCACAAACCCACTCCATGCTAATTCCAGTCATGGATTCCCACACATGTGCCATTTAAGTTTCAGGCAAACTAGGCGACACAGCAGAAGCCTCAGGTACCTAGCAATTTTGAGGCATAATTCTATCAGCATGGGCTGCTGCTTCTCTGGCCCCTCCTGGTGTACAAGTGCACAATGGCAAGGAAAACAGGTGTTTAAAGCAATGGCTAGGGCTACTGGCTAGCCTTTTGCAGGTGGATGTTAAAAATAAATCCTCTAAAATACAGCTTCTTCTGTAATCACTGACTGAGGGACATAACACAGGTAAGGCCTAATCCCTGCTGACACTGTGAAGGTCAAAGGACAGAAAAAAGAACTAATGCTGCTTAAGTACAAGCAGTGAAGTATTTGAAGAGCACAGCTGTGAAGAAAAGAGGAAAGACAGGCATAAGTAAAAGGACATCTTAGCACAAATATATTAAAAAAAATGTGTGGCCAGTATAACAGGCACCCTTTGGTAAGCAAGACAGTTTGAATAAAGGGACAAAAGGAGGCGTGGGATTTAAAACACACACACGCACAGCTATGGTGGGGGAAAACAAAGGAGAAAAAAACCCCCCTCTTCTGTTCAGTTTATAAAAGCTTGAAAGTTCACAGATTATAACTCAACATCAAGTCTGCTCTTGTCTGTATCTGCCACATTGTAAATATTGAATTTAACTAACGGTAACAGCCAAGACATAGTCAAACAGTCTCCCTTCTAATCTATAAAGCAATTTACAAGTCCTTTCTCAATCACCTCCTCTTCTCCCGCTTCAGTTTCTTCCAGTTTCAACACTTCCTAAATTAAACAACGTACTTCACAACAGAATATAGTAAGCAACTCCAAAACTTGGATAGAATGAAGAGTTTCACAAGGATATATCAGCATACATGTTACATTAGTATGAGCAACAGAGGAGGTAACCGTGAGAAAGAGCCTGAGGTCATACACAAGGTACACAAGATTTCCTGTCCTAATAATGCCAGAGAGGATTAGCATTCTGGACTAATAAAGAAATGAAAGCAGATACACTCTACCAAACAGATGAAGAGTCTCCTTAAAACCACATTTTACATACTTAAAAAAAAAAAAAGGAACTGTGCAGACATATCCTTGACACTAGCATAAGAGTGCTCACAAGATACCAAGTATTACTTAAGCTTAAACTAAATGTGCTGAAACAGACAAGCCAAAGGTCACCAAGACATACAAGTTCAAAAGAAGTGAGAATAGACATAATAGTCTTTGGAAATTTGAATAGCACACAGCCAGTAAATGTTAGACTAAAGTTACCCTTTCTCCTCTTTTCAAATATTTATTTGGGGTTCCAGTTGCTGAACTTTCATGCTATTACCTTAGTTAGAGACATAAGACAGATTAACATCAGTAAAATGGAAATTAAAAAAGAAAGGGGAGTTTGGGAGCTAGTGGGTATAAACAACAGCAATAACAGGACAAGAGAAGTAGCTCAACTAGCCATAACATTCGATATAGCAATTTAATTGAGGATTCACCACCATGAAAGATAAACAGAATGATAGCCACCAAACTGCTTTACTGCCTCTGAATCAGTGGCATTTCTACAACTCTAAAGGAAAGCACTTACTATTTTTATGCATTCTTCAAAAAGTGCAGACTGCCAAAAAATATCCCAACGTCTAACATAACACACACACACACACACACACACACACACACACACACACACACACACACACTATAATATATGACTGTTGGTGAATATATACCAACAATCTTTTTGATTGACAGATAGATACCTACCATACATACATAATTTTGCCAACAATCTTTTTTTACTGATAACCAAACTTTTTTACTGGCATATGCTTTACATGATGTAAATGTAGCCCTTCTGTCAGGCCCTGGACAAAGGGTCCCATTCAAATTTAGAAATTTAACAAAAAACATACGGTCAAGGTAAAATGTTTGCAGATCATCAGTACACACTCTTGGACTGGCAACCCTACTTGACTGCAGAATAGTTTTTATACCATGCTGACCCTAAACTAGTGGTCCCCTATTCACTCACACACTCTGATACCCTGACCACACCAGGAACTGTGCCACCCTCCACAGACCATCCTCCAGCCTTAACGTCTGCTGGCCCTACTCCCCGTCTTGGCATGGATCTCCAAAGAAAGACTCTTGTTGGCCTACCTGCAGCCTAGTAGTGTTATAGACAGGAGACTGGACATGGCAGCTGCAGCACATGGCTGATGGAGGAAGAGGCAATAAGCTACAAAGATTTGAGAGAATGCTCTGTGCAGCATGCTGCATTCCCATTCAGACACCAGGTGGCACTGTTTTGGTCGGCCTGTATATCAAAGCTTGCCTCCAGTCTTATACCAACAAGCTTCAAACAAGCTGGGGGCTTCTTAGGGGTTTTTGTTTGTTTGTTTTGTTTCGGTTTTTTGGTCTTGTTTTGTTTTTACTGATGGCTCCATCTTGTACAGACTTAATAGGCAGGTGTTTTTAGGCTTGTTTTCCATGGATGGTCTATAAATTTGCCCAGCTGGCAATTCTGAACTGAATTCTTAGAGCAACAAAATATGCATTGCATTGGGCTAATTTCAGAATGACAGAAAAATGCTAAAAGAGGAGTTCTTTATACTGTAAGAAAGATCAATTAAAGGCTTATATCAGATCTTTAGACATTGTTAAGATTTCAAATATTTAAAAAATGTGTATAATAGGAAGTAAGGAATGCCTTTGAAGAATAAATCAACTTTTGGTTAGAGCTCTCTTTAAAGAGCTAATAACACTGTAAAATAGTTACAGTTTAACTTGTGACAGTGATTTACATGCATTATATATCATCAAACCGAGCTGAATGTGAATTCTTTTTTGTAGTGGCTCAGGCTACCAGTGTTGTAAAAACCTTGTCAGTTCAGGGAATAGAGGTTATTAGACTGAAAACAGAACTTCTGTGCTAAAGGTTTCAAAGCAATAATGACCAAGTTTTAAGCTCTCTGTTCTCAGGGGAGAGGTAAGTGGATTCACTTTTCCTATGGATAGGTCCTAGTAACTTCCCTAGGGGAACAGAACTCTGTTTGATTCCTGCTTTTGACCAGAAGGAGAGAACATAGTGCTAATTAGCCCTCTTTGGTTTTAAACCCATACAGATCATTCTGCCAGAAGCCTCATGAGAAATCACATTTAACTTCTTTCAGCATGAGTTCAAAACAACAGCTTTGCCTCAGTGCCCCACATTTTTAGTTCCCAGGTGCTCGGGGTTTTTTTGTTTTTTTTAAACACTGGTTACATTTCTGAGAAAGACATCTCTTTGAAGTGTTCAAGTATAAATCAAGTGTTCTCCCATAAATCTCTCCTGTGCCTATCTTTGGGGCAGAGACCTTGGCTTGTATTTAAAAAAAATGGAAAGAGAAGAGAAAACAAAGTACTTTATTGCTACATAAACAATGCTTCCCTGTTGCAGAGATTGAGTTAATTATAACAATGTATTCATATTTGCATTTGCTGTTTCAGGGATGGACCTAAACCAACTTCCTTCTTGCCATGTGAAACAAGGTACTCTGCAGATTAACTCCCTCCCTTTACTCCCCCATTTTATAAGCTTCCCAAATTCACTCCCTGTCAAAGTTACCTCACTCAACTGAAATGTGTTCACATTAATCACAGCTAATTACTAAGAGACTGTCAAGCTTGCTCTTCCCTACCCTGTCCAGATCCCACGCGGCTTCTGTAGATACAACTCCATTTAGACTTTCCCTGTATCTGACATTACTTAGTCTCTATAGCAAACACTCAGTAAAAGTATAATTAAATAACCACTCCACTGAATGATCACTAAGAAGTATTATACAAAGCTGAAATTTAGCTCTCTTACTTCTGATGTAACACATGAAATTTCAATTTTAAAAAATTATCTAGAAAATAATATTTGACCCCAATTATTCTGCCTCGAGACTTCTTTCCACCATTCTCCATCCATTGTATTTCACGTTGTGACAAAACAGAAGTCAGAAAAGAAGTCAGGCTTGTGCCAAACTTCAGGCACTTGCCTACCTTTTACTGGAAGCCACCGAGAAGCTAAAGGAATTAGTGGGACTTAAGTGAGTACATGAAGTTCAGCACATGCTTAAGTGCTTGTCTGAATCAGAAGCCAAGAGCCTAGCTGTTCATAAAATCAATTCTCCCCAACAAGAGGTCCTTTAGTCAAGGTGAATGGAATGGATGAGGGAGTGATGGGAGAAGAAATTCACCTACTAGTTCTGGCTCTGTGCTCCATGACCAAGCTGCAAAATTTCCTTAGTCTCACTACGAATTAAGTAGGTCCCTACTTATACAAGTAGGTCCCTACTTACACAAACCACACCTACTTCAAAGATTTGGTAAATAAAATATAAACGGACTCATGCCCATTTTCCAATATGCCACAAACTCTTTAATATTTTTGCATTTTGCCAGCAGCAGTAGTAGTTTTTATTTTGCTGGGCCTTTCATTTTTTATATTAGATAGGTCACTTGCTTAATTTTTTAGATGTTAAAAGCATGATCAAGTACCAACTTGGTCTAGCTGGAAATGTTTTGATGTCAGCAATGAGCAGCCAATAAATTTTTAATTCATGCTACAGCAGCTGAAAAGCAAAATTTGCCGTCTTGTTCTCCTCTACATCCTGCCAAGTCCTTAAGTGTGATAACTGGCATTCATACACATGACCTTCTGTTCTATTCAAATGAGTTATCTTTAGATACTTTGTGAAGACTATTGCTTCTCATTTAGGCACTTCATAATACAATCCACCTTCCTTTTTTCTTTTGTTAAGGAAAGACTGTAGCAAACCCCCTAAAACAGTGTTTTGGCAAACACTTCTAAATTATGTAATTCACCAGGTTAAACTCTGCAGTTGTAATCACTTTCAAGGAAGACGGGTATAATACATTATCATTATAGCTATACAATCCTGAGCTGAATTTTCCTTGGCTGAATTCCTAACATTTTAATGCTGAAATTGATCTGTTTTAAAAACATCATGTGAAAGGTTTTTAAATACCATACATGCTCAAGCTCTTTATTTTAAATGGTTTAGAAATGAGCTTGTATAAACAGAAAAAAAATCTTCTGTTCTCTAATCTGGCATTAAATACATTTTAAAGAACAACAGGCATGTTTCCAAACAAACTATTCCAGTGTACAAATTACCCAGCAGGGATGGAGATAACAATGCCTCTGGTGTGGGTTTAGATCCTAGGAAAGGCTGACATTTCATCAAGGTTGTCTAGGAAACTATATATTTTTTTATTTATAAAAAGCAAAAGGTGTTTATTCTAGTTTGGGATGCTCCTTAAGAAACTGACTGGTAACACCATTTCACGGTGCTTCCTGTCCATATAAAAGTAATAGCTGTGTCTTGGGTTAATTAAAATCTTGGACTTTAAAAGCTCAACTAGTATAAAAATCCCAAAATGCAAGGATTACAGAATTGAGACAAAAAGCTTTCTAAAGTTATAACTATACTAAAACCTACTCTTTTTTTCCCCCCGCTCAACCTTGAATTCTCGACCAGCTAACTGGAGCACTGACGGCAAGCATTCTCCAACTTGAGCGCTTCAAGTTAGGTATGTACCTGCATCCATATTCAGACATTTAGGTGAAAGAACTGATTTTAAAAAAAGCAGGAGAGACAGGCAGAGATCCTGACCTCCCATTAAAATCAAAGTGCCTTAATGCCAATTTAGGTTTTTCACTTTTTGGGTCAGGGGACCCAGTCAGATGAGACTAAAACCGCGCTGCTAGCCGGTAGAGAGAAGCAGACAGAAGACACTATGCAGATGCTAATGGCATTTCTATGAGACCATGACTATAAACTGTAGAACAGGCTTCACAATTAAAGGTGCCTCAGTCAGCCAAGACTGCTCATGTTGCTGTGCCTCATAAGAGGACTATGACCTTCTCTTTCCAAACCCTAACCAGACTCTGGATACTTTAAGGCTCTACACATGTTGATCAGAAACTGAAGTTAGCACAAAAGGTATTCTGCCTGCTTATTCAGTGAGATTTTACACTGTGAAGAAGAAATGCTCCAGTGAGTTTCCAGGTGGATTTTAAGAGCTTGGCTTTAATTTGGAAACACCATGCTGCATTAGGACAGTTAGTTGAGAGATTAATCTCACATACCATGGAAAATGATCTTAGCTGCACTCAGGCTAGACGTTCTCAAGCTACTGTCCAACAGTTTAAACAAGTTATTCTGTGCAGAGGTCCTTAACTACAGAAATTGTTTCCTAATTGTTCCATTACAGCCCCATTTTTTCTTACCTTTTGGTCCTGCTGCAAAGCACAGTTATCCCAACTGACTTGGAATAGGGGAGGACATAACGCCAGGGAATTGGAATTATTGGTTGCTGAATCATAATTATTACTGGGGTGGTGACTAAAGCCTCATATGAAGGGTTTGTTTCTAATAGTAAATGTAAATTCCTGCTTAAATCACCTTCAGCTAGAGAATGGAGACCTTACTTAATACCAAGAGATATACAAATAGAAATAGGAGCTTATTCTCTGGAATAAACTTCAGATCATCCAGGTGTGCCTAACTGGACTCTCCTAGGGAGATTTCACCCCTTCCACACTGCTCCACGTGTGTACCCAAGCACAGTATAGTCTTTACTACAATGGCATGTGTATAAGCACGGAATGACCTCTGGTGCCAGAGAAGAGTCTGTCTAGGTCTAGGTGATGCTTGTAGAGCTAGGCTCCATCTATACCCAAGATATAGCTCTCTTGAATTATATGTGGGAAGCCTGATTCCAGTCCTAAACTACCCAGGAGAATCATACCAAATCAGGTTCATCAAAGGTCCAAAGCAACAATAGAGCTAATGACAGGATCCAGAGTGTAGAAGCTGTAAATCACTCAGCTGTCAAATCCTGTGTTTACTCTCAGAAGGAATGCAAATTCACCTGAGATTTCCCTCTTCAAAAAGTTTGAGAGACTAGTTAGATTAAAACAAAAAAACACCCACTTTGACTTAACCAAACAAGGTCCTCTAAAATACGACAAACTAAAAAGCTCTGAAAATAAGGTCATGAAGGAAATACAATAAATCACTGGACACAGACCCCACCTACCAGTTATGAAAGATAGCTGTTTTTGGCGAGAGCTTCTTTAGAATTACTTCTTTTTTTTTTTTGAACAAGCCTTACTGATTAGGAGGGTGAACAATACTAAAGTATGCCGTCCCCTCAAATTCAAACCTGTATTTCATAATGCATGGGGCCACCTCAAAGAGCTGGACACAGCCTCCTTCTCCCCCATTTAACAGAGGCAGCGTCATTGACATTCTTTTCACTGTAGCTCTCAAAGCATACATTGTCTTTCATTGTGTTTTGTGTAAAGCACTGTTTGCAGTTACAGCACTCTATAAATAAAAAACAAATAGTGCGCACATTTATCTGATTAAAATCCAATGTAAATTATATGCAAAATAGGTGCAGCCCACTAGCTCATGGCAAACTGCCAATGAAGACCTTCTGTGCTGTAAGGCTGTGCATCACTGATTTAGGATACAATCTCTCTGTCATTTTCCAACCCTAGTCTCATTATTGCATGCTTTTCCTATGCTACATTACTCAATGCCCTCTCTCACCTATGCTCTCTCATTTTTACCTGTCCACCTCTGGATTTTTCCCACTCTTATCACACACCATCAGATCAGCTGAAAAAGATTACACCTTAATACATAATAACTTTGTTTTGAATGAGACCAACCACAACCTGGTTCTATGCAAGATGCCATTCCATCTCCCTCCCTGCCCGCAAGGCAAATACTAATTCCTTCCAACACTCGTTCCTGCTTCCAGTTTTCAGGCTTTCCAAGCCCACTGTTCTAACTAGTTGGCAAGCAATTTAGGTTCCTCTTACAGGTCACTAGGCAAAGAAGGTTAATCTAAAACTTTTTCTAATGCTGATCCCCTGATTTTGCATAGCAGGAAGGGGTAGAGAATACATTTCACATGAACTCAGAGAATAATATGACCCTAAAATATTTACCCATTATGCATCTGATCTCTCTCCTAAATTAGGTTATCTAAACTGGATTTTCCAAATAATCTAGATACAACACAAGGATATTTATTTTGATTTAGTTTTAAATCTCCACATTTCACAGATTTTCCTCTTTTTTCCCCCTCTCATTCATGTCTGAAGTGTGCTTTCAGAACTTCTTGAGGGCACCTTGGAATTGTTCAATGTATTCCTTGGAGAGAGAGTGTGGGGACACACTTTACAGGTGTGAGAGACTGCGTATACTCTGACTCTAGCATCTCATTCAGGGTTGTTAGAAATAGCTTGGTGTTTCTTTAGTTGCTTCTAATATTTGTAAGGAGTAATCAATAGTTTAGACCTGCTTCCTGCAATACATGCACTAAAATGGACAAATAATCTGTGGGGCTCTGTATGGACACGGCAAGCCTCTTACATGTTACATGTAGCAAGAACAGAAACTTAGATATAGAGGTTCTTTCCCCTTTCTCATATTTATCACTCCTTTCACTTCTGTGAAAAGAGTACTCAGAAATAATACTGCAACTCAGACACTGAAGCAGAAAAATAGGTGTCTAAAACCATGGAGGCACCTAATAAAATGCATGCAATTATCTTCCTATATTGGAATTTTGCTCAGCTTAAATTGTGCGGTAGGAAGAGACAAAAGTACCTATGACAGAAAACATTACAATATGGAACTCCAACTGCCACCTCAAATTATAAGTGTGGCCAGGCTTCTTCCACTTTCAAACAGCCACAAATCACAGTCTTCCTTTCATCTCAGATCATGATGATCTGAACACTATGATCCACATTTAGGTTGACTGTACTTGGGTGGATACCTATGTGAAAGTGTCAACTAAAACAATACACAGAAACTCTCCAGATAAGTAATACAATATTTCAGGATCATATACCTACAAAACTACAGCAAATGCTTCACATCTGCTTCAGCATCAATTCAATGACCTAGTCCTTCAAGATCACCTCTTCCCCAAATGACCAACTAGTGTAACTAAGCTTCATTGGAGCAATGCACTAACACTCTTGGACAAAGCATGGCCAGGCAAAGGATTTCTAGTCAGAGCAGATCTGATGGAATCTGAGATGCGCTTAGATCTAGACACAGGACACTCCTCTTCAGTAAAACGTACCCAAAGTAATTCTATCCTCCCACCTAGGCAACCCCTAAGAAACAGTGAATGGACAAAATGAAGAACTGACAAAAAAAGAAGGAGTAAAAGCAAAGTTGCAGGAAAGAGAAAAGTAGAAGAGTAAGACCCATACAGTCTGATACCATGACGACAGCCCACAGTAGAAAATTTTATAAATGCTTCCTTTTTCCTTCCTTCCTCCCTTTTTGAAAGGCTACATGCAAAATGAAATCATCTTACAGAAGGACAGCCGCTTCCCTCTGTGCTCAATCATTCTCAGTCACACTATGTTGTCCAGTAACCTGCATTGATAATTCCTCATGAATAAAATGCCAGCATTATCATCCACAGCTATGTTGTTGACATGCTTTTGCTATTTCACTAAAAATACCATTAATTTTCTGGCTTCACAACAGCTGAGCTACTCCCCATTTGAATATACAAAAGAATATTTTGTTTAAACCAAATTAAAAGCGTTCCAGTAAATGACTTCAATTCTGTTGGCTATACTATTTCAGTGTATACTGTTCTTTTTAATCTTCCCTTCACCCGGATCTCTTCCCTGCCCTCCACAACCTTTTCCCCCCGCCTTTTTATACTTAATCCTTCAATAGTAAGAACTGGATTTGCCCAGTATAACAGCTGTTGCTCCCAAAATCACCTGGTGCCAAAGAGTTAAAGTGATGATGACAATGCCTTTACCATGTATTTATTTACCTCTGTTTGCCAAAGCACATTTAACAGCAATTGAAACTGGGAGAAGGGTGGGGGACCTACACACAAATACTAACTGCACCTTCCCTTTCCCATCTAGATAAGTGTCGACATTCCCCATTTAAGTCAGAATGAAAACCACCATTGCTGCCAAGGCCTTCTGGCATCTCACCACTTTATTTGTTCCCATTTGTATCTAATGCTTTTGTCAACAGTTCAACAAAAGTCAAAGCAAACAACCCACTACAAACACTGGGGGTAACAGCAACAAGCATGAATCCTTCACAATTATCCAACCCAGCTGCTCAGTGCCTGTCCAGGCTGCTTTCATTTACAACAATGTCAACAAAAGGCTGAAACCCAATAACTAGGTGGGTCAATACTACCACTGTAAACCCTCTGGAGAAGGAAATGCTGTTCTCCTGCTTTACTGCTTCAGCAAACATGCAGAATAATTCAGTCAGATAGACAAGTGCTTGTCTAATCGTTTGTTGTGTGAATTATTCAAGGCTTTCCACCTAAACTACTAAATGATGGCTCTTCAAATATTTCTGAGGAACTACCAGCTGTCAAACTGTAGACAAGGAAACATCGGACACATTCTGACATAGAAGAGGACAATGGTAACCTATAATCTTAAAAAGCTTAGCATTCAGAGGATTAATGCTTTTGTGCCTCATGCTCCTGGCACTGCTGCAAAGAAGAAAAAGGGCTTTAAAAAATGTTTTGGCTACCCATACATATGAATGGACTAAACCCAACGTATTACATACACACATGCATACACACACATGCATACGCAAAGGAAGAGAATGCATACACAGAGATAGAGAATAAGGCTGTAATACAAGCAACTTTAAAAAAAAATAGATTGTTGAAGATGCCATCCTTGAGGTTGTATAGAAAAGAGTAAACTACACACAGTCATTAGGGTAGACAGTCCATAAAGGGTGGACATAGAACAGCAATACTTGGATTTACTCTGAACTCTGCCTCCGACTTATCTTTTGAAAGCTACTTGTGTGTCCCAGTTTCCTCATCTCTAAAATGAATATTCATTTATTTGTCTAACTGAGGTTCCAGGAGGATCCACGCCTGAAAACACAGAGACTAACCATACAGGAGGTAGTATGCAAGGGCCAGATCCAGAAAGGTATTTAATGAAATCAAGATAAGTTACTCACCTAAATACTGTTTTGGATCTAGGCCAACCCCTTACTGCTAAATACTGCGGTTAATATTCAGTTTGTACATAGGAAGTTTCAGTCAATATTAGATGTTCATTTCCTACCATTCATTGGTTTTGGTCACAACCTTACTATTATGTCAACACTGTCTTTAAAATAATACTTTTTGATGGAGAATCGTACAATTTTGTGCTAGCTTTGACTTAGCTACATTATTGGCAGGAGTAATATTGCGTATTTACAACAGGGTTTGTTTTTACTAAGAATAGTTTACATATACATCACTGCTTAGTGTTAGGCAGATACATATTTTGAGCTAGAACACAGTATCAAATACTCTTATAAATATTTTATTTTTGAAATCTCCAGCAGCAGTTGTGCATGCTGAGTAGTGAGTATTCCAAAGAGAATGCCTAGCTGTTTCAAATTTTACAATATGGTGAAGGCAATGCTCTCCATATTTCAGATTAAACCACATATCTTTGTTTTTTATAGTTAAAGAACACATAATTTGTTTAGTAAGAACTAGGACATTAGTCTCTCTGTACTAGCCAAATACTAATCCACACCTTTCAGTTCTCCCTAAGTTACCCTTTCTAATCTAAATGCCTACAGATTTTTTCACATCTTGTCCTAAACTGTCATGAGACACTGACCTGTTCAATGGCTTCAGCAACTCCTAACTATATTCGGGTCCTGATCCTATAGGTCGAAACACTTGGAAAGACCACACTGAAGCCTACTGAAGTAAAGGGGATTGATATACCTGGTATCTATGCCCAAGTGCATGCATCCATGTTAACAGCGTACAGTCACTTTGTAATATTTGTAAAAAGCTTCAGAATTCATTTGCATACGAGTCATTCATATTCACAGAGCTATAAAAAAATTTTACTTCACAGTACAACACACATTTGAAATCCTAAAGGTTGACCTGAAATACAAAGATGAAAAACACTGTTTGGAGCTACGCACCTTAAAAAGGAGAGAAAAGGGACATAATAAACAGAGATGGAATTTTTGCAATGTATGTGATCTCCTCACTGGTAATCCACTGAACTTGTGGGCTGGGAAGGATTGACACAAGAAACCACCTTGCTCCATTGCAGGGCATTAAATTACCCAGAAATTTAGGTGGAGTTTGGAGGGCAGAGCTGTCCTACAGAATATATGTGAAATTTAAAACTTTGCATCATAGAGAAATTAAACTACCTATGGGATAAGCACAAGAGTGCATTTTATACAAAAGATGCTGAGATGACCCTGGATGGGTTGCCTTCATGCTGAAAACAGGATGTCTTTGCAATTGTACTGTCAAAGATGTATGCTGATGAGACAGAGTGATTCCTTACTCCAAGGGAACTACAATTAAAAAACACAGGAAAAAAAAAAGCCTTTTTTTCCCCTAGAGAACTTACTAGTAAGTAATTTAAAGAGTTTACTTCAATATTACTCATGTCCTGAATGCTTCCTTACACACAGCTCACATTTAAAATGTATATTACATGCATGTGTGCTTGACCCTTCCCTCCGGAAAATCAAACTAGTTTTTCAAACCATGGAAGAAAGAGCCGCCGAAAAACCAAACTTTCTTCAGGGTGAAAGTGTTTTGAATCCTGGAAACAGTTTTAACAGGTCTGAATTCCACATGCCCACCTCAAGAAGCCAGTAAAATGGGCATGATCAGAAATATTGCAATCTACCCCAAAGCTTTCCTAAAGTCTGAGACCCAAGTATCAAAGAACACAGCTATATGTAATTTAGATTAAATATTGCTACTTAATGGAATATTAGCAATTTGTGCGAAAAAAGAATGGTCAAATGCTATACATAGTTTTGCCATTTGGTTATTACAACAAATGAGCAGAGGATTAAACAAAACGTGGCTGTAGCTACTGCCAGGCTCTGCATAGTGTATATAGTCTGTGCCAAACACTGAGCCACACTCCTGCACAGGTAACCCTTTCTAAGCAGGAAAACTAAAACCAACATTCATCTTTCCCAGCCCTTCCTTCCCATACCGGTACTATTAAGGTGAGTGGACATCTCTATATAGCACCTGCACCTCTTTCCAACACCACCCCCCTCCAACAATGCTATTAAATAGGGCCCTTTACTCAAAGTCAGTTTTGTGCATTTTGTCTATGCAAAGATTAGTGTACCAAAGGCAGTATTCTGTAAAAAAACCAAAAACCATCTGACACACTTTAGCTTCACAACACTTTGTTCTTAAGTTCACCTATAACAGGCAACTATGTAGTGAGCAAAAAAAAGGGAACAAACCTTTCTGAAATTGCTTTTCCCCTCCTCTCTTATGCTTAAGTATGTATTAAGGAAACTCCCACAGCTGCATTCATTGCCTCTCAAGAGACAGAAAACCAGAGGTACAGCTGTGACTGTTAATATTCGTATGCAAACACGTAGAGTCCAACTGGCTGTAATGCCTCACTTAAAAGCACCTCAGTACTCTTTGATAAGCTTGTAGCTCAAAAAGAAGGAGTGACACAGAGCAATCTGTTGTCCTCTTAATGCAATTAGCAGATTAAAGCAACATTTCACTTTCAGTACTTCATTAAAATACTGACTGCATCCAGCATTAGCTGATTATATGACATACACAGTGTTCCCCCTACAGTCCTCTCAGAGACACAGTGGAAAACGACAAGGGTAAGCCAAGCAGTTTACAAGTGAGCATCTGGTATTGACATTAGGAGCTGAACACAAAGTCTGCAGTGTAGTGTGCCCAAGGGGTAGCAGAGGGTGGGGGGGAGGTGAAAGAAAATTACATATCCACTCAGAGGTTTTCCTAGCCGCTAACTACCTTGATCCTGACGTGTTAAGTAATTACCGTGTGTTGTACCTGAATACCTCCACTCACTGCAACTCTTCTCCCCCTCCCTCTAGACCTGTGATCCCTAAATAAAGCCAGGACGAACCTCCTTCCAAATCCTGTTACCAACAGATTTTTCTTTTCCATTTCCATTCCCTGGTTTCTGTTACTTGCACTAACTTATCCCTTCCCTCCCCAATCACCCTGTTTATTTTTTTTTCCTTTCTGTAATCCAATGAGAACGAAGTCGAAGAATGGTCAGGTCCAGGAAATTGTGGTATAAACACAAGCGATTATTTCAATTTTCTCCTCCGATTATTTTTTTCATGGCAGACCAATAAACCCAATAATGCCTAGATTTACTAGAAAATTTTTTATTCATTTCCCCGCGCAGCAGAAAGTAAGCTAATAACGTCCCACCGAGAGTGCTGTCAGGCTAAATCCCTCAACTACTGAAAGCACTGCCTGGATAAATCTCACTTCACTTTCCATTCTGCCAACCACTTAGGGCAAGGCCCAGGGGAACTCTTCAGCTTATCCCTCCTCACGCAATGTCACAAGCACAAGCCAGAGTGGCCCAATCAGTGCCAAGAAAAGAACAAACTAAAAAAGATTAATTCACAGATGTTCATGCATTTCACATACACTGTGCCCTATGGTCTGTTGCTAGGGCAACAGGAGACCACCAGTGTGCGCTTTATTGGCTTTATGAAGTGCGTCTCGGGGACTATAGTCCGAGAAATGCTGCATGATAATAGTGAGGCTTTTCAGAAGCCTTGTTTTGTGTTTATCCACATTTAACCCTCTAAGCATTATTAAGAGCATCGCTATGCACATCTTACGTACCAAAAAAAAGCAAAGAGGAGAGGGAGGGAAATGCCTTTGGATTTTAATTCAGAAACATTCAAAACACTTCCTGAGCTTCACTTTCGGAAAGGCTCACAAATTCTCACCTACAGGAGGGCAAGTTAATAAACTGGTATTTTTGTTTGTACATCTCCTAGCACTCTGGAAGCCTCATCCATAACTTGGGCTTCTAAGGACTACTGTAGTATAAATAATATAAACACTGGCAGCAGGCCCCTATTGATTAATATAAACAACGGTGCCAGCAATACCCTCCTGCTAACTGGGCACAACATGTTCCTGAAAAGTAATAAATAAATAAAGTCTGCATACTCCCCAACTTCATCCTGGAGGGGGGAAAAAAAAGGTTTCAATGCCCACATGTACCATGAGCAATCAAATGAAGGTAGCACCTTTGTCACAACTACTCAAAACTTTGTGGTCCTTGTAAAAGGAAACAACAACAAAAAAATCCTTTGTTCATACAATGCTCAGCATTACAGTGTCAAAGACTACAACATAATCCATAAATTCACACAAACATCCTAGAGCCATAAGCCGTCTATGACTTTGCTACTCCGCCTCCCCATACCTTATTTTCAGTACTCTGCTTAATCCCATCTTGTTCTCTTTCAACAGGCCAGCAATGCCTAAGACCAAGTCTTGTTTTGTTAGGCTTTTTTTT
>NW_017729024.1:95405580-95453042 GCF_001723915.1 Gavialis gangeticus
TTTGTGGTCCTTGTAAAAGGAAACAACAACAAAAAAATCCTTTGTTCATACAATGCTCAGCATTACAGTGTCAAAGACTACAACATAATCCATAAATTCACACAAACATCCTAGAGCCATAAGCCGTCTATGACTTTGCTACTCCGCCTCCCCATACCTTATTTTCAGTACTCTGCTTAATCCCATCTTGTTCTCTTTCAACAGGCCAGCAATGCCTAAGACCAAGTCTTTTTTTGTTAGGCTTTTTTTTTTTTTTTGGTGGTTGTTTTATTGGAAAAGGCAGGGCGGTGGTGGAAGGTTGGGGGTTAAAATCACAAATGTCGCAACTCTTAGACCAGCAGCACATATCAAGTGTTAATCCAAAAGAGAGAGGGAGAAAGAGGGCCAGCAGAATAGATCAATAGAAGAAACAGCTTACATTCAGATTCACAGGAGAAAGAACACGCAGAGACAATCATTTCCTGGGAAAAGCTAAAGCCTAATGAGAATTTACTCTGTCTCTTTTATTCAGACAACCAACTCTTTTGTGGCAGGGGCTTCCTGACTGACAGGAACCCAGGGCCCCTTAATAGGATTTCCATATTATTTCCAACACCTGCCTAGAAGTTATTTGTTTACATTGAAGGAGGCAAGATTCTCAAATCAGACATCTGCTTCTAGTTCAAGCATATCTTAGGAAACCATCTAGAAAGCAGCTTTGTTGCTATGGTGACATTTTTATTTTCTTCCCTTAGTTGGCTGCAAAACATTAGCATTTCCAATTTTATTTTGTTCTTCAAAAGGGCAAATGTCGATCAAGGAAACACAGAACTTTTTAAATTGCTATATAAAACAAGCCACTCACGCTTTATTTATTTATTTAATTATTCAGCCTAATTAGAACAGTGTTGGAAAGAGGTTCGAGATGGGCAGTGTAACTTCCTTGCAAACACCTTACTGTCTGATAGCCACTGACTAGGGTAATTATTTCCCTCTCCAAAACATTTTTAACGTTTCATAGTTTATGATGCAATTATAAGTGCATCACAGAAGGGCAATGGGTCCAATCTAAGAAGCTGACAACAGAAGAGAAGAGTCCTACTGGGACTATACTTCTTCTTCACTGTGGGGGACAATGCAATAAAAGCAATTCAATACAAATATTAGCCTGCTATTAGTGTTCAGTGACTTATATTTTTTCATCATTTAGTTGGTAACAGGTGGTAATTTATTTTCCTCTTTTCTTTTTTCCTTGTTTTTTAAGACATGCCTAGTATGTCCCATGAATCAGTTCATTTGAATTTGCATTAAAATAATAGATGTTTCATATTACCTAAGATCCATAGAGGATTTTAAAGAGAATTTAAAATTAAACACAAACTGCTCAATGTAGAGGAAAATATCCTGAAGCTGAGAGATAGCAGAAAGCAGTCAACTACCTTCTGGGTATTTCTTTGATAAAGTTTGATCAATACTGCCTATTATAACCTATTACTAAGACTAAAAGCTATTTGAGTGTGAAGCACAAGTATGTTCTTCATTCTAGACTTATTTGTCATAAATAAATTGTGGCAAATGTTGAATGCCAACATCCTTAGGATAAGTATGATTATACATCATGGAAAACTTTAAGGAAGACAATACAGGTATAAACTCATTTCCCTCTCTTACTTCTTTGCTCCAAAGTATCACATACTTGAAGACTATGGGCATCTTTACATCTGCTCTGGAAGGTGTGGGGGGGATGCTTTAATTAGCGAGCCAATCTAATTAAACAGGGCCGAGTGTCACATGTATCAGCATCCCTGTGCTGAAAAATGGCAGTGGGGCACTTTGAACTAAAGTTCGGATGAGCTTTAGTTCAAACTGCCCCATCACCATTTTTCAGTGTGGGGACACTGATACATGTGATGCTACATTTAGCTGGAGCATGTTAATTTCTGTGCTTCAGCAGACTCGATTAATCAAGTCTGTTCCAACGTGCTGGATTTCCAGCATTTCAGAGCAGGCTCCCTGCACGTGTATAGAAGCCCTATGTGTTTGAGGACACCTCCCCTACTCTTCACCCCAGCAAATATCCTTTTTCTACTCTACAATGTGAAGTCATAATCCTATATTAACAACATCACAATCTGTTGCCATGGAAATAATTAGACATGACTGCTCAGGTTAGAAATTACAACCCATGTAAGTGTTTGCCTCCTGGGTGATGAGAGCATCTGGAGAGAGAATATTTGAGTTACTCTAAATTGCCAAGTGGCAAAATAAAGTATGGCAGTGATAAGCATTGCATGAGTTCATCTAACATGGGGACGATCATGTACCGCAACCAGCCAAAAATACAGGCAATTCTGGTAAAATATAGGGGGTAAAAGAGATGATGTACAGTTTATATACAGTGTGGTGAAAAACACAGTAAAGGACGTAAGAGATGGGGAAGTGAAACCATCAAACCAGCTGAAGATATTAATTTCTTGCTACTCATAAATGAAAGCTCTATACCAAATTAAAACATCCAAATGGCTTCATTTGTGTTGCAATCAAGTGGTGTGATACTGAATGAAAAAAATAAATGAATAAGGAGGGGGAGACAGGGAGCACGAGGACAGCAAAACATTTACCTGAAGATAAATTTTAGTGATTTAAAGAATGTGTTCAAATCTGCACACCTGAGTGACACATTACTAATCTAGCAATAGAAGAGGTTATTTTAAAAAAAAGCAATGCCAAGTAATCAGCTGCATAAGATAGACCAAGACAACAAACAGGGCCCTGCTAATTAATATTTGTTCTGCTTCAGCAGACAGTTACTGGACGAGACTGCAACAAACAAGCATGTCTCACCCAATCACATCATTAATCCATTCACGTTCACCACCTGAGGACCAGCTATGCCCCAAAGATATTTATTCATCTGTTCCACAAACAAACAATTACAACACATTTTCTGGAATTAGGGCACCTGTTACATTCTGTACAGTTTACATGCCCAGAGGCAGATATCAATTAATACTGAACAAATTACTGTATTGCAAACCAACAGAACTGAAGTCACTAATTATACTTTGATAACTGACCCCAAGATATCAGCATGTCTAGTGGAGCTTAAGCAAGTATTTTGTGAAACAAAATTTAGTGCAAATAACTGAAATGACTGTTTCATTACTGTGAAAAACAAAACACAAGCTCCTCATTTCATTTTTAGATGAACATTTAATATATATAGGTACACACACAGAACGGGTGACAGGGAGACACCTGGAAGACTTCAGCGTCGCCCCAAAATGGTGATATTTTAAATTTAACTCATATCTGCAGGTTCCGCCTGCCCCCCCGACAATTAAGTGACAACATATAGCACAGAAAATTCTATAGCCTCCCTTCAGAAGTTTTGGTAACGAAGTCGCATATAAATAACATATAAAGTACATACCAAATATATAAATATCTGAGATGCATGAACACCACTTATATAAAAGTCTCACAATAAAAAAATACTTATTTAGGGAAAAACTACTCTCCATCTGTCATCATCTGTTAGCACAGAAATGAAATAAGCGTGATTTGATATGCAAGAGCACAACAACATAAACAGGAGTTTTTAAGAATGTGTGTTAATAGCTAACCTTACTGCTGCTTTCCAAAATACAAAATTCAAACAATGTGTTCTAAGAGACCAATTTATAAATGTAAGGAGTGAGAAGCTTACTCTCTCTCAGATACTCTGATGAATAGAAATGAAGAGAGAAAAGATGAACATTTTCAAATTGACTGAGTAGTTCAGAGTGCTTGAGTGCAAAGTACTCAAGCCACTTTAACAGGGCTTGATGTACCCAAAATGGCACCAAAGGCTACTTTTTTACAAAGAAAATGGAATTCTCCTTCCCACCTGTATGGATATGTACTGAATTCAGTAAACTGGGCAAAAACCTCAGCCCAAAACTGTACGGAACCTTGACCCGTAACAAAACTGATTTTTACTCTAAGGATTTGCAATCAAACTTGAAAAAGATGCAACAAGTGAGCATAATAAATGATAGGAGAATCAGAAAATTATGCAGTCCTGCCATGCACATAAAATACTGTCAAAGACTTTTGAACCATTATTGTGTGTGTGTGCACACATGTGCACACATGTATGGGCACAATAATGTGCATTTAAAAATCAACTCCGACTGTTCCAACAGGCTAGCCAAAATCACATGTGTCATACCACACACGAAGAAGAAACCACTAAACCTAGATTGCTTGCTGGTGGATGACCTTTTTCTCCACAAACTCTTACTCAGTTTCTTTACAGGATACTTTTGCCGCAAGGGACTTATTTAGGGAATACAGAACTTGGGTTGGAGGTGGGGCATTTAGCAGAAGAGAGATGCCTCTTGTTCTGGTGATGTATGTAGACAGAAAAAACACTTGAAAGGAATAATTTGTGAGAAAGAAGCATATTTTCTACTGCAGTGATTAAGAATTATCTTTAAAAAAAAAATAACCCCCTGGAGTTTTAACATTTATGAAAAGGGGCTGTTTAGAGTATTCTGCAGGAGAGAAAATTAATTGTAGCTCTATTTAAAAAAAAAAAAAAGAGTATATCTCATCATAGTCCTTCAGACATCAGCGCATCTAAAAGAACCCTTGCAATTCACCTCTCCTTTTAGCTGTTGTGCTAGTTTTGTATCTGTATGCACAGAATTCCTGTGGCCTATTTTTCTGGGCATTTTTTCCATGCTTAAACTTTGAAAGGATTGTGATGACTAAATCCAACATAAAAATCAGAATACACCAAAAGTTTCCTTCTTCCATAGAGCCTGTAGTGCTGATGCTGATGTATTATTTAGGAATAGCTTCTGGACAATGTCATGTTATCAGGAAGGTTCCTAATCAGTTTCAGCAGTCAGCTGCTCACTCCAAAGGTGCATCTGGAAGGATCCAAGCTTGGTTTGGTTTATCAGGCAGAAAATGTTCCATTTAGAAGGGTGATATAAACTGGAATATGACTGTGTCTTTCTTGTTTGCACCACGGCCTGAAGAACTGTCTTTTGATGTCAGCCTGTCTTACTTCATGGCTCCAACCACTGATCTTGGCTTCAATGCTCAGCAATGACATGAATGAGTTTTCCACCACATTCCCTGAAGAGTGTGTAAAATCTTGTGCATAAGTAGTATTACATATTCCTTCCCCTCACTCATTCTCTACTTCTTGCCTGAAGGGAGTAATTTCACACAGTGGATCCCTTCTGGATGGATTCAGGATTTCAATTCTCCGGAGCCAGTGAATCAACTGTCACCTTCACCTCCAGGCAAAACTAAAAGTAGGGTCAGGACAAGTGCAATTACAGAAGCCAAGTTTAATGAAAACAACTGGCTGACAGGTCCACTGGAGTTGGTGGCAACAGGTTCAAAATGGGAAAAAATGCATCTGAACTCCTTTCTTTGTATCAGTGGATAAGAAACCTTAATTACCTGAATCTTACAGTACAGCCAAAATTTACATTTTAAGAGCTATTCTAAAATCTGCCCTGCTTAATAATCTGTATCGGCAAGAAAACACTTTAAAGTGTCTCTCACAATTAAACCCAGCCACAACCTTGTATAAATCAAAATTTTGCTACCATATCAAAATGTTACACTGGGGCTGTATAATGTTGCCCATATCCTCATTACATGCTACACTAATTACTACCAGCAGATTCAGAATTTTCTGCACATTAGAGGCTTTTAGAGGAGCTATAAAAAATTTCAGGCACCATTAATTTAAATTTGTATTGAAATTTCCTTTTGACAGATGGCCAAAAATTACTTATTATTTAGAGTACCAGAGCTGCCTGTTTGCACATTAGAAGAGGAAAGGGAAAAATTAAAAGCAAGGAGGAAATTTATGTCACGTTCATTACCTGTTAAATGTTAAGGAGCATTATCCTGCATGAATAAATTATTTCATACAAGCACACAGACTCCAGCTGCTGGCAACTGGCACGTTCTGGCTGATAAAAACCATCTCAAGTCACACAGCAGACAATCATAAAAAGCCTCTCTTAACCAGGAGCCACTTAAGGGAGGACAGATCGATAGAACAAGCGACTAACTGCTACTCTGGGCATCACTGAAAACATTTAAGGAAATTAGCAAACTATTTCACCTTGCAAAGCTGGCAGCAAGCCCTAAATGCTGACAAAATCCAACTCAGAATTTGAATGCTGTACAAGACAAACACCTATTTATAGCTATCATTTCAAAATAAATCAGTGCAAAACAGTCACACCTTTCTTTCAGTCTCTGTAGCGGTATGTGTAACAACTCATTGAACTGATCTAACTAATTGTAAATTAATTAGACAAAATTTACCTTTTGTGTATGAATACTAAATACAATTAATGTGCCAGTGCAGACCCATAGCTATTTCATGAAGAACAGGGAAACAGAACTAACTCAGTTCCTGAAATAGTAATGTATGGTGTACTTTAATAGCATTCTTCATTCACTTGTGTGTGTGCGCGCACGCATTCTTCATTCACTTGTGTGTGTGTGTGTGTGTGTGTGCACGCATTCGTCATTCACTTTGTGTGTGTGTGCGCGCATGCATTCGTCATTCACTTGTGCGTGCGCGCACGCATTCGTCATTCACTTGTGCGCGCACGCATTCGTCATTCACTTGTGCGTGCGCGCACGCATTCGTCATTCACTTGTGTGCACGCACGCATTCTTCATTCACTTGTGTGTGCACGCACGCATTCTTCATTCACTTGTGTGCGCGCACGCATTCGTCATTCACTTGTGTGTGCGCATGCATTCGTCATTCACTTTTGTGTGTGGGCACGCATTCTTCATTCACTTGTGTGTGCGCACGCATTCGTCATTCACTTTTGTGTGCGCGCACGCATTCGTCATTCACTTGTGTGTGTGCGCGCATGCATTCGTCATTCACTTTGTGTGTGCACGCATGTCATTCACTTGTGTGCACGCACGCATTCATCATTCACTTTGTGTGTGCGCGCATGCATTCGTCATTCACTTTGTGTGTGCACGCATGTCATTCACTTGTGTGCGCGCACGCATTCGTCATTCACTTTGTGTGTGTGCACGCATTCGTCATTCACTTGCGTGCGCGCACGCATTCGTCATTCACTTGTGTGTGTGTGCACACATTCTTCATTCACGTGTGTGTGTGTGTGTGTGTGTGTGTGTGTGTGTGTGTGTACACACATACATACATAACTAGGTAAATTATATATTTATAATGTACATAGGTGTAAATACATGCAGGGCAAACCGAGTAAATTTCATTACTGCTTCAAGTAAATCATGTAAAGAAGAAGCTGCATAGAACTAATTTTATATAATTTTTTTTCATAAATATACAGATATAAAAAACATGTTTACGGGACTCGAAAAGTCTATTATCCCAAGGTGCCAGGAGTCTTTCCAAAAAGGGTGTCATCAACTGCCATACGATCTAAGCTTTATGAAAGGCAATAATCTAGTTTCTAACCTCTACTGTAGAGAATATACACTGCAAACTGTTGCACTGTTGTCTTAAGCCTATAGTAGATGCAGTGCCTCTGTAAAAACTGACAGTTCTTGTCAGTTCATATTGTTATTCAGAACCGTGTGGGTCACAGTGAAACTGACAACAATCAGGTCAATTTCATTCTGCTGTGACTTCACCAGGTTGCCAGTGGCAGCAGAGGCAAGCTGGGGAAGGGTTGAGCACAGGACACACCCCAGCCTGCAGCTGGAAGAAAAGCTAAAGAAATATCGCTTTGTATCAGAGCAGCCGAAAAGGAGAACAGAGAGAATGTCATTTTCTTCTAGTAGTTAGAGAAGGGTTTGGAGGGGCAGGAGTTAAGATGTTGTATCTCCTAGGCAGAGGATGAAATGAGAGACAGAGCCCCAAGAGCACAGTACTCTGATAAGAATCCCAACAGCTTTTGTGGGGGCTAGGAGCGAGTCCTGCCCCGGCCAGTGTGATGGTCCCAATCTGCCACATCTAGTAAATATACTCCTTTGACAATTAAATATCTACTAATATTGCCAAACAGTTAGATTTTAATGTTACTTTCTAGTCATTTGCCCAGCTCTTATACTGTTATATATTTTTATTTAAATAGTATTTTAATAGAAACTTGTTTCAGTTGTTATAAGTACAAAATAAACAATATTCAAGTGCTTGATTTGTCTGGAGAGCGTGACATGGCTCAGTTTAAACTTGATAGGAATAAAGTTACCACCACTAATACCAAATTATTGTACTCCTAGGTTCTGGGTAACTTTTTCAAACTGCTGTGTATATTGACAAAAGTTTACATATATTAATTTGATTATGTTCCAGTACAAATGAGCATCCAGGTAAATGTACTTATCCACTTTAAAATATACCGTAAGGCATTCAGCATTACACAAGTTGCTACATATGTTTAATGTACCTACTAAAAATGTAAATACTTGTAGGAGTGCATGTAATTCATACTATCCACAGAGATTAAACACAGGACTAGGAAATCATACTGAGATTGGAGTGTAAAGGGTAAATTGGTAGCCATCTTTCACGAACAGTTCTTTCCTATGACACTTCAGCTCATAGCACTGCTTCTAACAACAACAGGAGACGAGAGGTGGGGAAGAGAGAGAATTTTATTTCTGTTCCTTGAACAACTGATATTTATTTCTAGATTTGTAGCCAAATATATCTTTAGAATACATTTAAATTAGTTTCCAAAAAGGAGTTAAAACCACCTGCTGCCATTTTTTTTTTTTTTTTGCTCATTAGGGGGATACAAGAATTCTTCCATGCTTTAGAACAGGCACAATGCTAAAGAGTCAGCCAATGAGCAAGGAGGCAAAAATTCAACTCACTGGCCTATAAATCATCCTGCAATCTTAGAGGCGTTTATGCTCAGGCACTCTCTTAATGAAATAACTTTATCTGCATGGGACTCCGCTGATAATCAATGAGTGTCACAACCCAGTTTCAATTCATGACATTTTCTACACTTCTAGCTCAAACTGCAATGAAATGTGCTGTGCAATTCCTTTAAGCTATTCCTTGCACCTATGAAATGGAATCCTACCTTTATGGAGTCTCTGTCTGCATGCAGAGCAGCAGCAGCAAAGCAGGAGGCGGCGTCAGTGGTGGAGGGGGAAAGGGAAAGAAAGAGAAAAGTAATAGTTAGTTTACACTAAATTATATATTAATCATACTTGGCAGAAAGAATCCTCACGTCTGTTAAATAAGAAATTGCATAGGTGTTAACTTGACTATACAGTTAATTACTAATACTGTATAGCCAGACTTTATATACTCCGATTTCTACTATCTGAACCCATTTTCTGAATGACTATGATTAGCAAACAAATACCAGAGCAATTATGGAGAAGGTCCCATCAAAACTGTTTTGTTAAAGAGCAAACAAACAAACAAGCAAGCAAAAAGCCTATTGTTGAACAAAGCCTTGTGCTCATCTAGCAGCTCCTACCTCTTTGGTGATCGTTTTCGTGATGCTTCTTTTCATCTTTAATCGGGAGGTGGGACTGCCCACCCAGTGCACTGGACAAAGCTAGGAGACCAGCACTGCTGCCAATTGGTGGGATGGTTGGAGGCTGCAAGCCCGAAGGGTGTGGAGTGAGAGGCACTGGAAGACCATGTCCATGTGATAAATGCTGGGCTTGGAGTTGTTGCTGCTGTGAAAAATTAAACACAGATATTGAACTTGTCCTGAAAAAGAGGGTGTTTAGGACAGAGGGGATGGGGATTGGAGTGGTATTTACGGATCGATTGATTGATTTATACAGACAGCTGCACATACATACATACATACGTTTTGAGACAACACCAATGCCCACATATTGGGCACAGTGTAGTCTTTAAATCTCATTTAGACTCGAGTCTGAATTAAACAACAAATTAATGAGAATCACGTAAACAGATCTGCTGGTTTTGTCAAAGGAACCAGGTTTGACAAGGACTTTATTCTTATATGAACAGACACACACAAACATGTCTAATCAAAACATATGTGAATAACTAAAAGCAGCTATATAGTGCAAGGGGAAAAAAAGCTGAAAATTGAGAAAATTAGTGTTAAACAGTTCTCCCAGCGCTACTGCACAGCATGCAGCGAGAGTTAATTTGAAAGAGAAAACCTGAATTAACAATCCAGAAAAGGAAACTGGTTGCAGCCACCGTTTTAAGCCCTTTAAGTGTCCTCAGCGGTACTTGAGCAAATTACTAAAGAAAATCTAATGTAGCAAGGCTTGGGTCCTCCTGTAGGCTTGCTCAATAATGCTGAAATAATTGGGCACTCTGTGCACGTTTAGTGATGCTCGAATGAAAAGCTAGAGGCCTGCCCTTGTACTCTTCTCTAGCTGCTGACTCTGTGTTGTGACAGGTTTATTTGAGTGGGACTGTGATGCATGCACCAGTAACTGCGCTGACAAGAGTTTAAAGTCATTTTTACCAGTACACTGGCAACACATAGAGAAAGCCCTTGAGAGGTTAGAATTGGAGTGCTTGACCTCAGCCAAGGCTGCATCAAGCTCTGTGCTATACTAACCATTGTGGGGTAGATGGTTTGTTGTTGCTATTGAATGGGAAGAAAAAAAATGTTATGTTAAATATATCCCAACAGGGATCTGTTCAGTACAAGACATGTTCCCTAATAGTCTACCAAATTTCTGTTCAAACATTCACCAGATTAGCTTTGAAATTTACTTTTGCCTTTTAAGCAGTCACTTCTCAGGGCTAACTAATGATAAATCAAATCCCTCCCCTCCATGACTTTCTAAAGATTCACAAGTCAAAAGCCTTACGCTTGCTTCATGTCAAAACAGGGCTTTTAAAATTCCTAAGTCTGGTCCTGTCTGCATTTATTTTATTTTATTTTATTTTAATCAAAATGTACCTGACAGCCCACCTCTCTGTCTCTTGGCTTTAGTCTATCAAGAGACATACATTAGTGCTCCCTTCCAACCTGGCATGAATTCTTAATCCAGGTGTCAAGGCAGATTTTATTTAAAAAAATATAACCAACATAAAAAGCACTATGTAGAGGGAGTGAAACACTGAGGGTAATCACTTGCATTTTCTAAAAGATGCTAATCTCTAGTCACAGACACTTTTCCTCGTTTTTGAAATTTAACAGTGGCTTTGGAACCAGGACAGTAGTATCAATCCTATCCCATACTAGCCACCTCTGCCCAAACTTTATTAAAAACAAGCAAAAGCAAACAAACAAAAACCATCAACAAAAGAAACAGAATTATTTCAGAGGAAAAAGGAAAGGGACACTCATAATCCTAGGTCTATATCATTCTTGGAGGCTCTCCTTTTTGTGGAAAGCATTAAATGCATTTGTTTGTTTGATGATCTTTGAAGGATGCTTCACTGATCAAAATTTAAAATCAACTGCAACAAAAGGAAACTGGAGCCACCTGTGTATTGTTTAGCTCCAGGGTTGAAGGTTGGGGCCACCTTGTTGTAACAGATTGCAAGCATGCTGGCCTGATGGAGATTTTTTGTGGGGTGTGGGCAGGCAAAGGGGCCAGCAGCAGGGAAGAGAGAGTTAGACAGAGGATGGAGAATGACATTCTGTGATCAAGAATCTCAACTTTCATTTTAACAGTCTCTAGTCTTTGCTGCTGTGAACAAAGCCTTCAAGCACAATATTAGACAATGAAGAGATGCCTGCCTGAATCTGCAGACAGCTTGAAATAAGAGTTATGAGAAGGGGTCCTTCTTACTGGGATGTTAACTATGCCAGATGTTATCATTGTTAACTATCTTGTTGCTGGCCAAAGTACACAGAGAAAGGGCATTAAATCAGGAAGCACTGCACCATCTACAACGTACGGCATGTCAGGCAAGTGCTGGCTAGTACCTGGACAGAGTACCCACATTGATCAGTACAATGGCAGTCTAACGCTCTGCATCAGTGATGCAGTAAACAGCAGGAGCATCTTCCATATAGAGGTTAGGTGTTATAAACAGTGTGCAGTGATACCTGTGGTTAAGTTGCCTACTTGTTTCCAATACGATAGATCATCCACAGTTGCCTATTTGGTTCATTTGCTCTTGGCTAAGAAGTGATTTGTTTTCCTGCAAGTTTCATTGAAAACAGTTGAGCTGTTTTCAAGCATGCAAAGAGTGGGAGGACAAAAATCACAGCTTTTCTGCTAGAAAAAAGAAATATTTGCAACCTTTCTTTGATCTGCACTAGCAGCTTAGCAGGTGGTGATAGAAACCTGAAATCTGGCAGAGTCGTGGTCCTGTAAGTCACAAGGTGCTTTTCACTGGGCCTGGAAAATTTAGAATTGACCTAGGCAAGTTGTAACGGTTTAAAAGAAAATCCTTTGGGTACTACAGATGGGATTGTGCAAAATGGTTTCCTAAGCAACTCCCAACTTCCTAGTGTCATACGTGCATCTATAAACAATACGTATATCCACACACTATGTGATGTCTGTATGCATACGTATGCATGATTAAACAAAAGGGGAATGTCAGGTTTAACAGAGAGGATTGCAAAATACGGTTACACCAATGCATACAAAAGCAAAGGGCTCTGAGAAGTCATGCCCCCTTCCACATGAGTGGGGTGGTGAGGAGGTTAAGAAAAAAAAGAAACACTGGTTCAAAAACCAAAATGAGGAGAACAAAAATAAAATACTGAACAGCTGCATCATCCTCTTGGGTACTAACAGAGCCATGGATCCTTGCAGAAGCAATATGATTGTATATTTAAGGGCTGAGTCCTAATGCAGAAGGTGACAACATTAAAAATGACTGTGGCTAGGTACAGGCATTACACACAAACCAGTGTAAGTGATTAGAAACCCACAACCAAGCAGAAGTTCAGCACACACAGGCTGGTTTAAAAATGGTGGAAACTAGTACAAGATATGGATCGATGTGGTCTCAGACTTAAGCAATTTAGGTTAGAACAGTATATCAAATGTCTGTACCAGATCACCTACTGCCTCAACTTAGGTTGCTGTCTGCCGGCATTCTGGACTGCTTTGCAGCCCCCCACTACCCCCCTCCATGCAGGGAGGCACTCTAGCAGCTGGCCTGCACTTAGCTGCTCTGACTAAGTGACTAGCTGGCCCTGCTTCTAGCCTCTCACAGAGCCAAGTCAGCAAAGCCCCTTTACCTAGCCCCACCTTCTGCCTCCTGCCTGTGGCCAGTTGTGAGCCACAGCCAAGCCCAGGTAGAGGACTGGAATAGAGACTTCTGCCCCACAGACCCAGCACTAACTCTCTCAGACCACAGCCCCTCTGCCCATCCCCACCTCCTGCCTGCAGCCAGTTCTCAGCTGCAGCCCGATGGGATGGGGAGAACACAGCCCCTCTGCCCAGCCCTGCATCCTGCCAGCTGTCAGCCACAGGTGGGGGGAAGGGAGTATCTGTAGCTCAGTATTTTTATTTCTTTATACAATGTCCCTAGGCAGGGCAGGGGGGAGGGCTGCTCTACAGAAGGCAAGCTCAGACCTTTCAGAGCTCCTGTGAATGGCAGGCAGTGGCAGCAGGCACGCAGCAGCCCCACACGGGAGCTCTGAGTGGCCCGAACTTTTCTTCTGTGGAGTATCTCCGTCCCACTGCTGCTGGCCAGGCTGCCCGGCATGCCACACTGCTCTGGGGCTCTCCTAGAAACCTATGGCTGCGTGCGCAGGAGGGTCCACAGTGACAGTTATTGGGGGCATGTTTGCCCATACCCAGCAATCAATCGGGGGGGCCTGGCCACTTGGTTCTACTCAGCGTTCCCTGGCAGTCTAAGGAGCACATAGGGCATGGCAAGAGGCATGCAGGTGTGCCCCCCAACCTGCTGGCCTTGGCCAGTGCATGCAACCTGCATGCTCCTCCCCCTCCATCAAAGGGTGAACATATGTTCTGTTTGCTTCTGATCTAACCTGCGCTGCTTACAGACACCCGTGGAGGTTAATTCCCCCCCACCCCACCCCTCCTCTCCCAGGGCTTTGTGAACTTCTGTACTTACCCTGTGAGTCCTTAACTACTATCTCCTGACCTTTGCTATCAAGACCTATGCTCAGACAAATACATAACCTGGACCTGATTCTCAAATATCCAAGTTATGTTCAGATACAGTTAACAATGGTGGATAGCTGAAGTTTATTAGCATCCAGCCTCTTGACTCTGGTACATATGTGACACAACTAGGGTCTGTTTGGCCTGGCAGAAAAGTACCATAAAGCAAGTGTGCATCATAAATGCAAAGGACACCTCTCCTACCTCAAATGCTTCCTGCCACCTACTTAGGCTGAGGTGGGAGTGAGGCAGATGGCACAGAATGTGCTTTACACTACCAGACATTCTCTCTGCATGGGAATAATTCTCCATGGGACTCTCCAGAAGGTTTAAGTTTACCCTCTGCTGCAAAAGTGAACCGTCAGGATCAGAAAATCTAGTAAAATTAAAAAGGCTAGAACATTAGTGAAAAGCTTTTAACTGAACAAACAAGATCTGAGTATGTCTGAGAAACTGTGTGGGGTTCTGTTATTATTCTAGGAATCTTTTTACTTCTCTTCCCAACTCCTCCCTTTAGTTCATTATCCCAACTTATGACACTTCTAAACACTTAGTGTACATTTAACTTTAGCAGCACATACCCCCCAATGACTACAATGGGACCATTCATGCGCATACGAGTTAAGCATGTGCATATTTGCAGGAGGAGAGCATAAATTGTAAAAACTGTTCAAGGTAGGACACTCTCCTTTCTGTGTATACTATAACCTTCCCAGAACAATTTTCATTGCTTAAAGATGACAATAGCAATAGTCAACTATTCCTGAAACCACTGAGCTAAGCTTCCTTTCTGGACTAAAATTTGCCAAATACTGCATCCCAAAGAATACCGATTCTTTTGTATATTCATCAAGAATTGTCCATGATACAAAAGTACAGCAGAGAAGAGAAATCATGCTGAAGTGAATCAAAAGGAAAAAAAACAAACAAAAGAAACCCTTTAAATTTTATTTTTAAATGTCCTTTACTGAAATTAATTTGCTATTAAAAACCAAGATCAAATTTTTAAAATATGTATATGAGATGAGACTAGTGTTATTCTCTATCAGCTAGGATCTTAAAATAAGTTCTCAGTACAGTTTTTCTCCACAGATAATCTACAGTGGAGTCCTTGCTTAATATTGCAAAATTATTTGCTTCTCCTCATCTAACTGGATAGTTAGAAACTTTTTGCTAAAATCCTTTTATCTGGAGACTGAACATTATTAATACTAAACACTGATGTTTAGCTTAATTCTCCTCCCCACACATCTTAAAAGATCAAATTTGAAGTAAAATGTGATATTAAACCCACTGACAAATTAGCTTATAATGTTCTCTTGTTATAGTCAGCACATTCAAAGCCTATTTTCCTGGAAAGAGTTCAAGCAGGATACTGGATACCTTCCAAGCATCTCTGTGTCAGAGTAATCTACGGCTTTTCCCCTTGTAGACCCTGAAAGCTCACAGCCATTATCCAAACAACCTGAACATCCTCTTCTAACCTGAAGACATTTCTAATGCTAATAAATTAATCTTTCAGAAACTTACTTTATCTACTCACTCACACACAGCACTGCAATACTGTAAGAAACAATTTATAAAATATCCAAATAAGATATTCTTGTTAAGTTGTAAAGTTGTATAGATTACAAGATGATTGATGAGGGCAAATCATTACAAAGGTAGAGTAACATAAACCAACTAAAAGGATGAAGGAAGTAGAAGGAAAAGGAAGGAAAGGGAGAAAAAAGTCAATAGCTAGTTCAAAGATTAACAAATAAAGCAATTAAATATATGAAATAAAAGTATGTCAGCATACACAATTGTAGGTGTGTTTAGGGAGATATTGCTTTGGAAAATGTGTTCAATATGATATACACTGGCCTGTTTATATAACCTGCTACAATTACTTTCAGTCCTACTTCTACAATTCTACCTTCTGAAGTAACACCATGAGACAGATTTTTTTTTACAACCTAGTGAATTATCTACTTATAGTAAGTAAAGACAGGGAAAACCAGCTGCAATAAGATTCATACAAGTGCCTCTCCATTAAGATGATAACTGTTGCTAAACGCACACATAACACAGTAATGATTTGCCATAATGGAAGTGATGGCATACCTGCTGTACTGGTTCCTTTAAGACCACTACCTGAATGGAGTGATTATTTCTGTAAATCCATGTTTGGTATGGAAAGAAGACTAACAGATATTGGTGAACGCTCTATGGAGCCTATACAAAGCTAATGTGCTGGGAAAAAAATAGATGGATTTCATTCCTGACCACAAAGGGAAACAAAAGAGTTCTTTGAATGCCTGCTGTAAGAAAAGACTGGGAAGAGGAAGCAATAATATTTAAAAAGGACAAATGGAAGAAAAGCCATGTGAAAACCATGTCAAGCTAAAGGAGCATGGATTTCAGTTTTAGAAGATGTGACGATATTAACAAAAATAGTGGAGCTACACTGTAAAACAACAGGCAGGAGAAAAAGGGAGGAAATCAGTGACCATCAGAAGTAGACCATTTACAACAAGCATATAAATAATAGCTCCAGAGTCCTTTTAGTGGCCTAGGGCAGTGGTTCTCAACTTTTTTTTTAAACCAGGACCCATTTGTAAGCAGCCATGGCCAGTCCCAACCCACTGCCCCCACTCCCAGGCCCCAGGCCCCAGCCCCTCAGTGTGTGAGGCAGGGGCTGGATCCATGGGGTACGAGGGGGAGTAGGGTATGGGGGGCCCCCAAGCAGGCCTTCACAGGCGGGAACTCTGCCAGCCTGCGACGGAAAAAAACACAGTTTCCCATGTTTTTCTCCTTTAAAGGAGACTCCATTTTTAGAAAGTTTTTTGATCCATTTTTTAAGTTTGTTCATGACCCTTTCATATATTCTTTTCACCCACTTTTGGGTTGCAACCCATGGGTTGAGAAACACTGGTCTAGGGAAGACAGACAGATAGATGATACACACCAGAAACACAAAAGAAAGTTGAAACAATATATTGTGAATGCTTTCATTCTTCATTACATGTATAGGCATACCAGTCAGGATGCATGTATCATTAACCTACCATGTAAGTATTTCTTAATCAACAAAATAGCTTACAGCTCAAAAAGAGGGAGGAAACATACAACAACAACAAATATGCATCTAAGCACATCAAGCAAACATTTTATAGAAGAGCAGACATTTAGTCGCTTGGAAAGGGAATGTGCATGTTTTCCCAAAGTGCTGGAATTCACTAGTTCATTATTTTCTTTGCAGGATTCTCTTCCCACTCCACGTATTTTCTGATTGGAAATGAAAAGTGGGGAGAGAAGAGAATTTGGCTGTTTGGAATCACCTTGTGCATCACTCAGTAAAGAACAGAAATGCCTGCGTAAATGATCCAACTGGAGCCCTTTATTTTTTGCTTGCCACCACTGTAAACCTGGTAACTAACAAAAAGGAATTTCTAATCCCCATGGGTGAAATTCATATCTCCCAAAAAGGGAAGGCAAGAGGCTCAAATGCAGCAGAACCTTCCAAAATTGCATGGTGCAGGGTGTTGGTAGGTATTCAGCAGAGGGACTGCTGACCATATTAGACCCAGGCTCTGCAGCAGCTCTGAGCAGACCACCAAGGAGAACATATGCATAAGGATAGACTGGAAGCAGTACCCGTACAGAAAAGAGCCAGCTGTTGTAACATGGAGTCATGGTATAGAAAAGGTTTTGAACCATATAATCAAAATTTAAAGCAATGTCATATACAGAGGTGGATCCAGGAGGGGTATACTGGTGCAGCTGCACCCCCCTTTGATTCATGCTCTACCCAAATTTTAAAACAAATGCCTGAAAGAGGCAGAAGCATTTCTATTTAGGCAGTGCTGAGTCAATTGATTTCATGGCTCATTGCCATGTCCCTGAATCCTGCTAATCTCTCTCTCTCTACTCCACAGTGTTAACAGCTTTCTATCCTAGGGACAGGCAATTATTTCAGCTGGAGGCTCATGTAATGACTTCTGGTGAGCTGCTGAGGGCCACAACAGTAGCCCTACCCCTTAATAGGTACTCTGCCCCCTGGTCACCATCTTGGGACCGGAAGCCCTGCCCCTAACACCTGACCTTTGCCACCGGAAGTCCCTCCCATTGCCCCACCTCCCCCCCACCCCCAAGAAGTACTCCTTTCGGAAGAAAAGTTGCCATCTTAGAACCAGATTTAAAAAAAACCAAAAAAACATATACTAGAAGTCAAACAGAAAGCAGCCCCCGCAGTGAAGAAGGAAGTGGGAGCTGGTACTAGGGGTGGGGCTAGGGCAGGGGCAGACGCTGCCTACCTAGGGCAGGGCAAGGCATGCAATAGAGCCATGGCTCATCCAGGGGCTGCAGTTCCCACCGCTGCACACATCCTGGGATGGGTGGCACATGCCCATGATCTGTGCATGGGGCGGGGGTGGGCTGGCGCTGTGGGCTGGGGTCAGAGCAGTGCCAGGCTCATCCTGGCAGGGGGCTGGGCTGTGCTTGGGGCAGGTGGCAGCAGCATTGGAAGGGGGGTTGGGTGGGCTACAGCCACCCCAAAATTTGCCATAGTCCCCCCTCCCAGTGCTGCTGCCATGCCCCAAGCACAGCCCTAGCCCAACTCCCCCACTGGGAAGAACCCAGCACCGCCTCGGCTCCAGCCCACAGCAGCAGCCCACCCCGCCCTGCACATATCCAGGGGCTCATGGCCCCCATGCCCTCCCATTCCAGGGTACACAATGCATCTTAGATCCACCCATGTTCACATGAGAGAGCTAACTGATATTAGAGGGAGTATCACCCCACCTCTACAGGCTCCAAGTCCTTGGCAAAGGGCTTGGTTACCTGTAGGCCTGACCCTGAAACTCTGGCTTTTGAAGTAAGAGGTTTTACCACTTGAGCCCAGTGACATATACCTGAATATCTACAAATGTGTAGCCACTAGAGGTAGCCAAACAGCCACAATGCATTTGCATCATAGCTTACATAAGTACACATGCATTAAAAAGCTGGTGTTTTCTTATTTTCAATATAATATTTATATTATACGAGTATGAGCTGTTTCAACTTCAGCATAGGACCTTTTGCTCAAGAACTGGAATTTGTTTGCACAGCTTAACATCAACCTATTCTTTTAAACACATTCTGGAAATCCACCCACTGGTAAATTATGATCCTGTGTAAGCCACTAGAAAGATCCCCACTCAGTGGGTGTGTCTACATGACATACTCACTGAACATTAGCCTAACTGCACAATAGCGTGTCATGGCAAAACTGTGCTAATAACCTACTGAACAGTGTTATTAGCAGGGATCCAGGGTTTCTCTTTCCATTGGGAAAATTGAGGAAAAAAACTGGTTTCCCCCTTTACCTGTGAAAAACAAGGATCTTTCATTTTAATGGAGAAAGATGCAGATTTTGCACTTTTGCAAACAGCTCTCCGCAGGCTGGCAGAGCTCCAGCCTGAAGAGGGCTGGGGGGAGCAGGAAGGGAGCAGTCAGCCTGGAGAGCAGCTCCCACAGGTAAGTCTGGCAGGGGGGAAGGAGTTTGAGGCTCCCACAGAGAGGGAGGGAGTGAATTGGGCATGGCTAGTACTGGGGCTGCTGCCAAGCTAAGAGGTGTGGGGTTTGTGGCCACACATTCTGAGACCCAGGGCCCCACCAGACAGCTGGACAGTGCTGCAGGCGTCTTGTCCAGCGAGCAGGGTATGGGGCTGGCTCCCCACTGCTACATACACTCCAGGGGAGGACATGGGGGAACACACATGTCCTCCAGACCTGTGCACGAGTGGGGTCAGGGGCAGACCTCCCACTGCAGACTTGGGCTCCCTGCCCTGCTGCTCTCCCCAGGGGCCTCCATCTGGGCCGGCAGTGCAGAATTGTGCCTCTTGCTGCTGTCAGGTGGGCAGGTGGCACCTCGCCTGGGTGCGGCAGGGCTTATAGTGGCAGGGAGCTTCCTTGCCTGGCCCTACTCTGCCCCAGGGGCCCCAGGGAAAGGCAGCATGGTGGGGAGCCCTGAGTCCTCAGCAAGGAGCCTGCCCCCTCTTCCCCACACAGATCTGGGGGGCACATGCCTGTAGAGTACACGGTGCTACATCCCAAGGCGTATCTAAAAGTGACAATGTTTAGAAGTTGGAGTCCCGCACACGCACAGTAAATGAAGGTTCTGAAAGTTTGAGAACACATGAACTTTCCACCTCTAAGGAGGTACTGACCTAGTTACATTTATTAAGCATGTACAGTGAAGACCTGGTGACATGGATTTTGGCACCAAAAAGGGAACCACTATCTCCATCTCCTGAGGCAAAGTGGAGGATGATTGATCTGAAGTGTGAAGATTGATACGTTTGTTTCAATTTGATGACTGACACATGCACCAGCTGGACGACTGGTTGAGTGACATGTGCCTTAGAGACATGATTGGACTGTGAATGTGGTGTGATTTTGGGATATAAAAGGGCCTGAGCTCTGCTCTGGTGGGTTGGTGTGCGTGACCTGCATCTCTGGTGGGTGTGTCTGCTTGCATGTTTGTGTGAGAGTTGTGTCTGAAGTGTGAGTCTAGTGAATTTGAGACTGTGTAAGATTAAGCATGTTTTGTGAGCATCTAGCGTTTGTGGAATGATTGGAGTTGTGTGTATCCTGGGCAGAGCTAGGCTCCCCAGTGATCAGTTTGTGATGCTCATTCGTCTTGTGGTAACATATAGCCCATTCCCTTGATAAAAGGAGAACGAGTACCCTGGAAGACGGAAAATCCACACAGTTCTCACTGAATGCATAGGAGCTGAAAGCCTGTAAGAGCTAAACTCTCTGTGTAAGCTGTAACATTGTTTGAGTACAGGGACTGAGGGTCTATATTCTGTTTTCTCTCTCTCTCTGTCTCTCTGCACTATTGTAACATCTCCTGTATATAATCTTGTTGTTGTTACTGTTGTCTGTTAATATTAATACGTTCTTGTGGTTTCCAGTTAATTAAGGAGTCTATTTGTACTAGTGGTGGGGTAACGCTGGGCTACAAGCAAACACCCTACTGAGAGTCGCCCACAATCTTAAAATTCTTTCCTTGGGCTGAATTCTGAGAGGAGTAACACCCTCATTTACTTAATTAACAGATTAGCATTCAACAGTGCCCCCCCTGGGAGAGCACTCAGTGGCAGGGTACCAGACCCCCTCTGCCTGAGCCCGCAACTCCCCACGGGCCATGCTGCCTGTGGCGGAAGGAGAGCTGGGCCCCATGCTCTGGTCCACAGCAGCAGCCGCCACCTCCTGTGGGCAGCATCCAGGGCTCAGGCACTGCTCCAGGGGCAGTGGGCTCCAGCCACCAGTCCCTGGCTCCACAGCTCTGGCAGCGGGGCAGGGAGGAAGAGTGAGGGGCACCAGCAGGGCTGAAGGTTGTGGCACGGGAGTGAGGGAGTGGACCTGCACCCTAGTGAACTAAAGGGGCAGGTGGGGCTCTGATTTTCCATGATAAAAACCCCCCCAAAAAATCAATTTTATTATAGTAATTGAGGTACTGGTAGACTTCAAATTGATTTACAGTTGTAAATGTATCAATAAAACATTGTGTTGAATGGCTCTTTCTTGTTCTCATTTTAATCAGTTTTTGGGGGTTTTATCAGAGAATTTGCCTTTATAAAGTATGCATGCATCAGGGAGAAAACCAGGATCCCTGGTTATGATGCTCATGTACAGCTAGTGCCAGCATCTACTAGTACTACTACACAGTAATTCTGGGTACTGCACATTTAAGTTAATACTTTATTAAGGAAGTACTGAACTAAATGCACGGTCTCTAAAGGCACATTAAATCAATGTGTAGATGTGCCCACTGAAGAGTTCTCCAAGCCAAGCTGGTCACTTGCCACATTTGCTCTTCTTCCTGCATATTGGAATGATTTGTTCCTGCACCCTCAGTAAAGTTTTCAATTCAACCAGCTCTCCTGGACTCCTTCCCCACTCAGACTAGCATCCTGACCATCAGTTCCCTAAGGGAGTCAAAGTCTTCTTTTCTGAAGTCCAGGGTCCACACTCTGCTGCTCTCCTTCCTTATGTCAGGATCCTGAACTCGATCACTGCTCCAAGTTACCATCCACTTCTACATCCCCCACCAATTCTTCCCCATTTGTGAGCAGCAGGTCAAGACCAGCACAGCTCCTAGCTGGTCTCGCCAACACTTGCACCAGGAAGTTGGCTCCAGCGCTCTCCAAAAGCTTCCTACATTGTCTGTGCACTGCTGTATTGCCTTCCCAGCAGATATCAGGGTGACTGAAGTCCCCCATGAGAACCAGGGCCTGTGATCTGGAAACTTCCGGTAGATATCTGAAGAGAGCCTCATCTAGCTCATCTTCCTTGTCTGGTGATCTATACCAGACACCCACCATGATAGCACCCTTGTTGCTCTCCCCTCAGACCTGTTGAAAATCTCTGGGTTAAGGTTAATCTCCTGTCCTAAAACCTACCACAGTTTCAAAAAAAAAAAAAAAATTATAATATTATAAATAAAAGGGAACACGCATCAATTCTGGATGAACTACTAATTCTGGATGGGTGCTATATGCAAATTGCTATAGCCATGTTTATAATTTCAAGGTTATTGTTTTCAAATTTGCTTCTTCCTTTTCTGTGCTGAGGGGCAGTAGGAGAGAGGGAAGAAGCTGCCAGAAGAAAAAGGTTGGGGGGAAGCAGAAAGCAAAGGGCTATCCAACCCCCCCCCCGATTTATCTTCCTTGCTGTAACAGTAGGATGGAGGCAAATTCAAGGCAAACCTCCAACAATTAAGATTCTATACCTGGAAGACAGTAACAAAATGCATCATTTTTCCACATATATAATTTAATTGTTGAGCAGCCTCTTACAATCACGGGTGTCTTCTATTGAGCAAATACAGTACTTATTAGTGCCTGATCCAATGGAGTATTTTTAAGAAGGGTTCATTAAGAAGTCTCCACTTCCACAATACTTAGCCTTTGAATAGGGTCTTTATAGAACACATTTTACCTCTAAACCATAGGTATAGGCCATAGCAGAAGGCCACATATGGTACTTAATGGACTAATGGTTTGATGCAATATGGCAAACACTACATTTCTTTCATCAGCAACTTGCATGTGCTCAACTAGAGATTAGTTAGGCAACCTTTTTTCCTCTCCCTTTTTTTCCTTTGCATGAAGTGCTAGGTTATAAAAAACACTCAGAAGGAAAATATTTCAGGTAGTTGTCAGAAACACATGTTGTTGCCACAGAACATGAAGGAAGTTCTCCACAGGGCCTCCCACACCTGCAGAGACTACTCCTAATTCAAAGAGATATAGTGGTCATATAGCTCAAATGCAAGGATTTTGAAGACCCTGAGAAACATGGAGTCAGAAGCCATGCCTCCCTCATGATTAGATACAGTGCATAGACCACACTGATCATGTCACATGTACTTATTTCAACACAATGAACAAGACCTCTGACATCAACATATTGGCGAGTGGGATGTAATAAATGATCTGTACTTTGCACTGCAGCATGTTGCTGGCTGCTCTGGTGGTGACAGGCCGACATAACTCAGCAACTAGGACACTCAGCATGAGCAAGGAAATGGCAGCGTTCCATTACAAATGTAGCAAACTACTTTTGAATGTAAACACTAAAAGCAGCTATTTAGTAAATACAAAACAAAAATCTAGTTTAAAATGAACTCCCCAAAAATGCCTCAGCTAGGATCCTTGTTCTCATTTTATTTCAGCCTTTTTGAATTAGAGCAATTGTTGCATTGGGAAATAAATTACTTAAACAGAAACTATGCTCACTGCTGTAGCTGCCTGGGAATGGAAGGAGGAAGAAAGGAGGGGGAGGAGGAAGAAAGCAAGCCAGCCATCTCAAAAGAGCATAATCTAGATATTAGATTAATAACTCAGAAGGTTGCTGCATTGGAAAATTTTTCCTCTACCAGGACAGACCCTCAAAAAATAAAAAACAAAATTTAAAGAATTAATTTGCAAAGGTTAGATATTACCCTAAATTGCAGGACATCTGAACACAATTCATCCTGCACCTTCAATATGTAAGTTAAGATTACACTAACTAAATTGGAAGTACAGCATTTCAATATTTCTTTTGCTATACAGTGCAAATAAACAACAATACAAAACAGGTACATAATTTAGCTAACCTCTTCCCCCACCTTCCTACCATAATAATCTGTGTATAGTATACAGCAGGTGGCAATTTGTTTTACAGCGTTTAAGCTCCAAGCGTGGCTTAACAGGGGAGAAGCCTTTGATCAAACAATAAAAAAGCCAGAGAGATGAGCAATAGTTGTACCCAGGTCACAGTACATTTACCAGTTTATAGTACTACACACCTACTTCTTCAGTTACCATCTTCAGATGCACACATTATAGGAAAATCTTTTTTTGCTAGCCAACTGAATTTAAACACACACACACACACACTTTGGATGAAAAAAAATCTACCATGCCAAAAAAGTGCCTGGACATTTAGAATCAGTAAGGAGAGAGAAGACCTCCCTCCTTCTAAGATTTTGAACAGGTTCCTCACTTTGTCTTCAAAGAAGCTATACCAGATTACATTGACTGAGAATCTGGTCCTCATTTGCTTTGGTTCAAACCAAAGACCCTTATGCTTACCCACACTGTAAGCACATCTGAATGGCAAAAGTCAGAAATTCCTCTATATGTTAAGCATCAGTGCAAAAATGCATTAGCATTTAGTGGCAGGAGCTCTGGACCGGTGGTGCCAAGGGAATAACAGCATGCATTGATGTTAAGTTTTTATTAGAACTTGTATGCACTTATCTACACCACACCGCTTTTGAAGATTCTCACATTCTGGGGATGCATAAAAGATGACATATTGTTTTCTTAAGAGGCATTGTTCCACACTTTTGTAACACGCTGAACAGTGTGGCTGATGGACAACTCGCTTTAAAAAAAAAAAAAAAAAAAAAAAAGCACACCTTCTGTAATTACGCAAACAACTGTTTCAGTCTAAAACATTGAATGGAAATTGCAAGGGAAAAACTTCATAGCTTGACAATTATATATCACAACACAAAAAAAAGAGTCCTTTCTTCCAGCAAATGCCATTTGTTTATTTTCAAAGATAATAAAACTGACATAATAAAACAAAATGCTTAAAAATTAAACCAAAGCACTTCCCTTCCCCCAAAAATATAGAATGGTAAAGGCAAAATCGTTTAAATCATTTCCTTAGTAATACAAGTAATATTTAAATAGATTTAATAGTGCTGCTCCAAACCAATGAATTATGAGTTTAAAACCTATTAAAATGTAATGTTTTTTTCCTGAGCTGAGGGGAGAGAGATTTAAATCCACTGAATTTTAATATTTCAGCTTGAGCTGCAGGAGGTAGAGAAAGTCCAAATGAACTATTCCATCAGCACCATTCAAGCATGAACATTTTAATCAGTTTTACTTCCTTGGAGTTCTCTAACACAGTTTACGCTGTCATTCTGAAAGCACTTAACACAGAGAGTGTGAAAAACCACCAAGGCTTGTTATTGCCTTCACAATTGATGGCAAATAATTTTGCAGACTTCCTATCATTAAAATGTCACTGCTAAAAATTGAGGTTCAGCATTTCTTGTGCTAAACTGCATTTTCTTTGAACACCATCACATACCTGTTCTTAAGTTTTTGGTACATTTATCTGTCTGTATGCAATAAACAGGCATACAAACAGTAGCCTCCATTTCTGTTTTACAACCTAAATGCAGCTGAACTTATACATATATACAATTTAAAAATGCTAATTGAAGAAGCTCAAACAAAACAAACAAAAAAAATCTTATCCTGATAAAATTCTTATAAAGTTGCAAGTAAATTCCCCCGTTCCCTTATTCAAATGTAACCAATTCACACAGCATGTTCTGACTATATACTGTAATGGATTAAAAACAAAACAAAAAAACATTTTAAGTGAGTTAGATGACTCAATTTAATAATACAGGAAATGAAAACATCATTCCTAATTAGATCATATTACTACTGATTTAAGACTACAATTTCTGTGTTGTTCCAACAGTGTGATCTTGCAGTTCAATTTAAAAACACAGTGGCTATGACATGACAAGATCAACTGGATACATACAATTCCTTATCTCAAGAGAACAAAACTTGTAATTTCTATTGAGCATTTTTTAGTAACTATTCCTCAAAATAAGAAGTCTAAGCAACAGCGCAGTCTACCACAAACAACAGATCCAAAATCTGGGTTAATTAATCAGAGTCAAAAACAATTTTATGATATCTGTGGCCCCTTTCCCCTGTTTTTTTGGGAAGAAGGGGGAGAAGATGGATGATATTTAACTTGTTTCAATCTGTCAATAGTTTTAAACTGAACATGACCTGTGAAAGAAGTCATTATAACTGTGTTTCATTCCATTAAACACAACTAGTTTATTGTCAAGAGAACAAGCAGTCTCTCCAGGTTCCAGGCTCACTTCAGTATTTTGCATTTAAACTGCATGGATCAGTGATTCGGTTCATTTACCAATGAAGGTAGAATAATATTGCAAAGTTAAAAAGGTGCTTCATCAGATTTCATTAAATCAGAGTACATATGTGTAAAAAAATGTATACATGAGACAGAGAAAGACATGATTTGTGCATATTCATTTTTTTCTTGTGCCATCTTTTACTCTGATACAACCCCATTTTGAAATTCTAACCCAAGGTTCCCCCGTTCAAACTAAAGGAGCTTTTGCCTGCAGTGAGGTGAAATGAATGATGCAGAAAATACTACCATTACTCCTAACTTTTTTTCTGACAGAACTGAATGAATGAAAACATATTCTTTAAAAAAAAAACTGAAGTGCCATGGATCCTTTAAAAATACTACAGTGTTACAAACAGAACTATCAGACTTAGTAGAGTGCAAACTAGTATAAGACAAATAGCACAGTTAAAAAGCTAGTGAAAACTAATTATACTCTTTGCTTTTATTGGTATGCATTTTACTAAGTATGCCAGGCTTTTAGTTCTACAACTACATTTTCCAATCTGTTTTTAAAAAAATTCTTGCCATTTTCTGTGTGGGTGTTTTCTCTACTATGTATCTCACACACACACGGGGGTGGGGTGCAAGTTGGGCGGAGAAGGGTGAGACCAACTGACTGGTTAACTATGCAACTAGAACTTCAGCTCTTTTGATAATCTGCTACCCCACTTAAGAATTTTTAAAAGAAAATTATCAAAAGATGAAATGTCATTACTCCCCTTATGCAATAATGTAAATTATATAAACAGGATTTTTTTTTCAGTCAGGATCAGAAATAATCCAAATCAGTCTAAAATTACAGTGTGCACAGGAAGTAAGAAAAAAAGGAAGTATAGCAAGTAAAAATGATTTTTTTCAGGGTGGGAAGGGGTGATGATCAGCTATCACTCTTTTTAAAGCCAAAAAAAATTACAGCCTTTATGAAATTTGGGCCAGGAAGACTTTCGATTCAGTAATAGACAAAATAGGATATTTAGTTCTTCCCTTTCGGACGGCAAAAGGATCAGTCTCCTGAACAAATATCTAGTCTGCTTATATTTATTCTGTATATTTTCATGGCTCGTGGAAGTAGGATAAACTTAAAACAACTGCACTCTGCAATATGCAACAGTGTCATACATTCCATGTCAACAGACTCACTGGTAGAAAGCACATACATGTTTACAGCCTTTCCAATAAATATAATGCTGAATGGAACACACACACACACACACACACACACAGAGTGAGTGTGTTCCATTCAGCATATATATATGCGCACAGGTACACAGAATGCAGTGCATACATACATACATACATACCTTCTTTAAAAAAAACCTTTAGCAACTTACTTTATGCAAAGAATGTTAATAGGAGGCAGTATTTTTGGTTAGGTAATGAAAACTAATTGGGAAATTATTCATCTCCCACTCTCCCCACTGGAGCGTAAAAGACATACAACAAATGTTATTCATGATTCTACACGACTCGCTCTGATTCATCCCCTTCTTTCCAAGGGGCACTTCAGAGGAAATAAAGGTTACTCTTTTCCATTTATATCTTCTAATTGACTACCAGTATTTTCTTGTGGTCAGAGGGACACAAAATAGAGTAAGAAACAGCCTATTAAAAACAAGCTACAATCAGACCACTGCTCTACGCTACTGTCAGCAATGATCAGAGAGCCCCGATTTCCTTGTTAAAAGACAGAGGCATAATTGAAGCAATATCTTCACTTCAGATTGATTATTCGGCGACCCTTATCCACATCTTCACTCAGCAATTTGAATTTTAATGAAAGTAAATGGAATAATTAGCATTTCAAAGTGTGTTTGATACACTGAATAAAAAAATATGGAAGAGACTTATGTATAATCTATACACAAAAGAAAAAGCATTTGGGGGGTAGAGTAAGTACAGTTGTAGTATCTTCATTAGAATAACTTAAACAAGTGCTTGCACCAGCTGAATAATTATAGATGTGAATAATGTGTTATTAAGCTATGATTTCTCACCTATATTTTATGTAGTGTGAACACAGCCAATGTTTCATTGTTTTTCTTTTCCTCTCGAGTCATAAAATGTAAACATCATGGCTACCCAAACCCATAAAAGTCTTGCATGATTTTTATGCTAAGCTAATATTGTTGGCAGTAAAGTTTTTATAAAAGAAGGTTTTAAACTTATTCTTTTTAAATAAATGCGAGTAGTGTACCTCTCACTTCATTTGTGAATGACCATTCATCTCTAGATTTTGTAGGAACAAAAGTCTGTTTTTATTAAGATCATTATTATTTTTAAAAACAATCTACATTTGTCTATTTTTGCCCCCCCCCGCCCATGTGCTAAATTGCAAAGAGAGTTATGAGAGAAGGATGTCCTTATTAAAAAAGGATTTTAAATCAAATGCCACCTGTATGGTAGCTGTAGCGGCAGACTGAATATAGTGCCATACACATGAAACAATTTTAATGGGGGAAGGAGGAGGGAAACGCATCAATAAAAAAAAAAGTATGTACTTTGTGTAGGGGAACAGATAAAATACATAATTACCCTAGTTGCCTTAGGGGCAAGAGCACAATCGAAACTTAAGTCAAATAACTTGGTTTCATTGCTATTCACAACTTTGCTCAGCTGATGGAACTAAATTTAAAGATGGACAGAAAGAAGGAAAAAATTAATTACAGACACTAGGAGAGCTAAAATGGAAAGACCACGTACCCCAATGATTGCGTTCAGTTCTGCCATGGTCACTTGCTTGGCCCGTTCCACAGCCTGCACCACTTGTTGCTGGTGCTATAAATGAAGATCAGAAACAGAATAAAATTATTTGCTTTCCAATTAATTAAGCACAGATTTTTCTTCTTCCTTCTTTCAAAAAAAAATCTTTCAACCACATGCAGGGCTTGTAATAATAGTTCTCTGAATAGACAGTAAAATTCTGAATGGATGAGCATGAGCAAAGGTGGGGAAAATTTTATCCAAGTCATTACCTGCCTGAATTACACTAAAGCCCCCTCCCTTCTCTACAGTGAGCTAGTTCAAGACTGAACTACTACCTTTAAAGAAAAAACACAACCTGATCGGCAAAACGTGCTTCTATTGAGCATGTGCCCCCTCCTAAAATGCAAGCCCATCTCCTTAAAGGAACCAACTTTTCAAATAAAGATACATTCCGATAAGGAAAGGCTTGTTTTGTCACCAGCTTTACTGTTCTCTCTTTAGATGAGGAAATGCTGATTCCCCTTCTTCATATATTTCAAAACAGCTCAACATAGGAAGAAATTTTAAAACTTCATTCACAAGTCTATCAAAATGCTGAAACAGGGTTAATTATTTCAATCCCTGACATGTAAGTTTTAATAGTTTACAAAAGTCCATAAAGAAAGCACACGATCTAATTAACAACACCGTTTACAAGCTTCAACAGTTATATTATCTTGCTTTGAGCAAGGCAGTATTTCAGTAGTCAATTCAGGATGGCTGAAGACTGAAAACTGATATATGTTTGTTTGACAACACTGATAAAAAGAAGAATTATTTCCTAATTCTGGAGTTACATGACCTATGTTTCTTTGGAGCTTCATTGAACTTCATCTATCTGTTCTGGTCAGCTGGAAGAACCCGGAATTATAGTTCACTAATTTTTTCACCAACACCAGACTAAGGTGTTGGGACTAGAGATGTTATAGGCAGACCTTTGGCCTGTATGGGGACTGCACTGCATCATCCCTTATTTATAGGCAGAGGTTAAATGAAGGAAAGTGTCTTCTTTACATCAGAATAATGTATTTGATATAATAGGGTCTTTATACAGTGAACAACTGTTCACTAGGGCACCCCCAGGGAAGATGAGGATCAATGAATACAGACTCCTGGAAGGCTGCTTCAGGCTTAATACCAGGAAAAACTCCTTCACAGTCAGGGTGTCCAGACTGTGGAATCAACTCCCTGCAGAGGTGGTTCAATCACTTACCCTAGAGGTTTTCAAGAAGAGACTAGATCAGGGGCAGGCAATTATTTCAGGCAGAGGGCCACTTACCCACTTTTGGCAAGCTGTCAAGGGCCACATGGGCACAACTGAAACAGATTCCTAGGAGCTCTCCCTGAACACAGGTAGTAAAAGAGTAGCATGCACAACTCACTACTATCTCTGGAGCAGGACCTACATTGCCTAAAAGCAATCTGATGGGGGATAAAAGTGTGTGGAGGTAAAGGGGTAAAAATGAAGGATCACAAGGAGGTGTTGTTAAGTACAGCAGCTCTTAGGCTAGGGACAGACATTACACATAAACCGGTTTAAGTGATCAGAAACTGGTTTAAACCTGTAACAGAATAGATGTTCAGTGCACATAAACTAGTTTGAAAATGGCTGAAACTGGTTTGAGATAAACCTGGTTCATGTAGCATCAGAGACTTAACTGATTTGGGGCAAACAGGTTTATGCAATGTTTGTCCCACATCCTCCCTGGTTTAACTTAAAACAGAGTTCCCCAGCATCCCAGATGCTTTGTAGCCCTGGGCAGGGCTCTTTGCTCCAGAGAGCAGGGCTGGCCCTGCCCCCACCACTCACTGCTCAAGCAGGGATCCCTTCCCTCCCATCTCCCAGAGCATGGACCGTAGTCAGCAAGTGGTATGCTAGCTAATGCCGAGAGGCATCTGTGTAAGGCAGGCAGGACAAAAGCAGGCAAGCAGTGTCAGCTGAGGGCTTTTAGGAGCTAATTAACAGGTAGCTGGTAATATTCTTCCATTCCTTCCTTGGAAAAAGCAGTTTATGAAGAGCATGAACTAAATGAGAGAGACTTTTGTTTTGCTGATGGGCTGATAAATGCTCCATTACCAATTCCCCGTGCAACTCCCTGCTATGCAAGTAAATCCTGTGTAATTCTGTGCTGGCTCCCTCACTGGTCAGGAGCAACAAAGGGTGGGTGGAGGGAACCCATCCCTAATCAGAGCCTCCTGCCTGGCCACATACCCCCTCAGCTGAGCACTATGGAAGGGAGGGAAGGCTGCTCTAGCATCCCTTGGGTCACCACAGGCATGTGCTTGCATCTCTGGGGTGTCTGTACAGTTACAAACCAGTTCAGCCTAAGCAGGTTAGACTAACCTGCAAAAATTAAATGAATTCAGGCTCAGGTTTTTTTTGAATGTCTGTCCCTAGCCTTAGTGGCTTCCCTAAATCATGCTAGAGACACCCTGAATCTAGAAGGCAGCAGTGGCAGTAGTAGCAGCAGCAACAATAGTAATAGTAAGAAGAATGATAAATAGTAGTAATAATAATAAGCTATTTTAAAAAGGCATCCCCTCTCACAAAACTCTGGAGTACTGATTTTTTTTTAAATTGTAGTAATCAAAGACATACCAACACCAAAGGAGTAAATAAAAGCAACCAATACAATAAACAATGATGGTAGAAATTTAGGCATCTCTAAAAAATACATTTTTAGATTTTATATGGTAACAGATTAAATGAACTGGCTTGTGAAAGGCGGGAAGCAAGTTTCACATGGTCAAACATAACCAGGACCAATCTCTGAGCTTACAAGCAAGTAAGAAAGCAAGCAAAAATCCACCATTTGTTAGGCCAGCCAACACATAATGGACTGAACATGAACATGACAGCTCAAACTTATGAGTAATCACACTGCCACATTCAAAACACTTTGCAAACAGTGTCACCATTTCTGATAAAAAGGGAATTCAGATACTTGAGCCTTAAGGTCACAAGAGTATGTGTTATCATGGCTGGGCCATTGCTCGATAAGTAAGGGCATAATCTACGCAAATCAGCCTAGAAAGCCACATTTTTAACCACATCTGACATAAGATGTTCTATGGACAGGCCATGTGACATCAAGATTTTTTAAATTTGACTCTCAACCTCCAGAAAACATATTCCCACAATTCAGCAGCTAGCAGTCAGTTCTCCCTTCCTCCCATCTTTCTTGCCCCAGACAACTGTCCCTCTTTGCACAAAGGCAGAGAACAGAATTTAGCCTATAATTTGGGAGTGGGGGAGGGGAGGCATTTTGTTTCCAATAATATTATATCTATTTATGTAACAAAATAAAGAGAAATACAACCATGTTAGAAGATTGGGCTCTGTGGATATGTGCCTTCTCTGTGACTTTCAGTCCTTTTAAAGTCCGAAAAGCAAGATTCTGAATTTGAGATATTATAGACCTTATTTCAAAAATAGAACATTTTTTTTTCTAAATACAATCCTAGCAAGAGTTAAACAGAACAAAATCCCCCTCACAAATACATGTATAGCAAAGAAAATGTTATGGTGTGTGACAAGGCAAAAGGCAAGGCTGTCAGTAAGAAGAGACTTTGCAAACACCTTTATCAGGAGTTGGCATAAGCAGCACTAAGGTTACTATAGTCAAAAAACTACAAAGTTCTTCCACATTTTGCAAAAACAAGCCACCCCAGCTAGATGGCTTCCCCTCACCAAACACAAAAAACTGAGCTTCTACGAAGGATCTAAGACAAAATGTCATTCCATTCCTTGGAAGGAGGGAGGGATCTCAACCATCAAAAATTCCAAGAGAAATAATTTCTTGTTTTTCCTGCTTTCCAAATCTTACTTCTTTTCCCTGTCCCCAGTCATTGGTATCTAAACTTCAAGTCTCCTTTAAGTCTATATAAAATTCTTGAACAACTAAGTAAGAATTATATTTTATCAGGATCTGATCCAAAGCACACAAATCTTTTCACCGTTTCTAATGGGTTTTAGACCAGGTCCATATAATAAGGAAAGAATACAGGAAGGAGCCTGCTAAAATGTAGTCTTTGCTTCAGTATGAAATGGGCAATCCCCTGTCCTTTTAGAGATTTATTTAATACACACAAACAAAATGGACAGTGCAAAATTAGTGCCTCAATCCTGTGACTGGATCTGGATAGATGAATTGATGCACTTCTGCACAGCCCTAGCAAAGGTCTGCTTTCATGGATCTCCTCAAACTCAGGCCACTCTTCCTCCAAGATATGCATGCAAGCACAGATATTCATGCACATAATGTGCAAGAAAAAAAAAAAAGTACCAGAGAAAACCAAATCACTTACTCCCTGCACAGCAAGAGTCCTATCCACTTTACCTCCAAATCACGCAAGAAATAGTAATGCAAGATTTATAGAAAATACAGACCTCCGGGTGGATTCAGTCTGTACAACCTTTTGGCTTGTGAAAGATGGATTGCTTGTCTTGCCCTATTTTAAACATAATGATATATAGGGGCTCTGTTTTACTGATTGCTATTGTGATGATGCACATCCGTATCTACTGCATGCTGTAAACAAAAGCAAATAGGACAGAGCCCCCAAAAATCTGAGGAGTGCAATATGAAGAGAATGCTAATTTAAGCAAATGCACAGACTGAACAGGATAGCAGCCAGCTCACCATGATATCCTACGTATTTCAGAATCGATTGCTTCAATTTCTCATTGTTTAGCACTTGTGTTTAAATGACTTTTCCTAGTTTAGCATAGTGATATTTCCCACTAACACATGCTGTACAATACTGTCCCTACCAATGGATTGGCTGACAAAGGAAAGATAAAACAAAGAAGGAAGAGCATACTGTTTGTGGGATGTAAACACCCCATACACGGATATATATATATATATATATATATATCAACCTTTCTTCTTGCACACAAGCCGGATACTGATTTTTTTTCTTCCAAAATATAGTGGTCAGTTCTTTTCTCAAAAAAAGTTCACTTTGTATTGTGCTGTACATTACATTAACAAGCCAGAGCATGAATGCATTCCTCTGCCACTCGCAAGCATCCTCTCTCTTTTTTGTATTTCTCCCCTATTTTATCTGCCACCTTCTTGTTTCCTTTCGTGAGTTGCGAATACACTAAACCTTTGTTGGATAATCTCTACCCCATCACACTCCTACAGGTGGCAACAGAACACATGTCAGAAAAATGGCATAGGCACTCCTATGACTATACTGTCTAACCCCAACCAGAGCACTGACAACCACCACTGTGGGGAAAAAAAATAAGAAAAAAAAAGAATACCTAGGCCCTACCTACTACTTCAGTACTTCGACTTCTAGTTGAGTGTCTCTGGCTGCAAGGCAATACTGGGAACATTTTTCCAGGAAAGACTAATGTAGAGGAAATTTCTCCCAGTGAATTTAAAGCAAAACTTACAAAACAAATTACTCTGCTTTGCAGAGCCTGGTTACTTTGGTCTGGTTTTTTAGTACTGTATGTTTCGAGGGGTTGCAGGCCAGGGATTACTTCAGAACTTAAGGAGATTCACTTGCAAGTCTCTCCTAAAGACAGTATAATGGAATGGAGCAGAACAAGAGCAGTATCGTAACTGACTGGGAGGGGGCAAGAGCCCCAGGCACAGACTTAGAAGGGGTGTCAGTATGGGCCTCTCCCTACTGAGTCTTTCCATAGCATATAAGCCCCAAGCAGCCTGGCTAGAGAACCAGGCACGCAGCTGGGAAGAGACTGCATCATTAGTATGGGGGATAGGGAGGTGGGATGACGGCCCTTCCCCCAGGGGGCTTTGCCATGAAAGGCTCAGCCCTTTTACCAAGGGTGGGAGGCAAATGGGGCTCCAGAAGGGGCCCCCAAGCACTGCTGCCTGTCCCTCAGTGACAACAGCCCAGCCCCTGCTGTTAAAGCAGTAGGAGTAACAGTTGCCAGAGCCTGAGCAGGTAAGACTCCTCCACCTCTCTTGCTCTGCCTGTCCTCATCCTGCTTTGCTCTCTAGTGGTTAGTATAATTTCCTCTCCCCTCCCACCCCTACCACTAATAAAGCTTGCAAAGCCTCGGCACAAGAGTCAGCAGCCCAGAGCCAGCGATCTGAAGTGAATTTACAAGAAGGTAAGACCACAGATGTAAGCAAAGAGTAATATAAATTTTGTGCCAACACAATTCCTAGCACAAATGTAGTACAAACATTTCAGAATGGAAAGAACTCTGGGCCTAGCATCTAGCAAACAAAGGATAAGAACAGGAGGGAAACATTTATTTTCCTCTCCACCCTCCCATGCCCCAGAAAGGATAATCATTTTCTGTATTGTGCATCAAAGAACCAGAACTTGAGTTCTTCTATGTGACGGAAACTTGCTCTCACACCATCTGAATTTACTGAAATGTATTAACTGTAGGCCATTTTAAAAACCAAGAGTGTTTGTGGGGAGGAGGGGCATGCTTAATACTGCTCAGATCTCCTCCGCAAGCGGAAAACTATTCACCACCTATATGGTTACGTATCTGATATGGAAAAGCTGAACTGTGCAATAATGCATGTACAATTTCTATTTGCTTATATGTAAAGCAGCTTGCTTCTGAGAATTTTGAACAGTCTTATTTTGAATTTACAGTTGATGTTCCATATAAAAAAATTAAGATAAAGTCTTCTGGCTTATTTTTAACTACTTCACTGGTAGGTGGTGTTAGGTGCATATTTTCAGAAAAGTTTCCAACACACTGTAAATGTCATGTTGACATACTCAAGCTATCCTTTAACGAGCTAACTGGGGTACTGCCAACACTATAGCCATGGCCACCTCAGTCAGGGCTAATCACCTGAATACACAGCTTCTTGAGCAGTTTTTGTAGTCCATGCTGACCACAGACCAGTTGTTCTCAACCTTTTTAGACATAAGACACCTGTTGAACAATGCCAGCTCTTAGTTTTCACTCTTTTTGTGACTAGAGAAAAAAAATTGAGCAGTTTTTCAGTTGCAAATAAGTCAGGAAGACTACAACCGCGGACTTCTATTTGAGATCTCTGGGTTTATCTTGTGAATCATGGTTGTAAACTTACCAGTGCTAAACATTGTGCAGTACCCACCACGGCATCCTTGAAAGGATCAAGGGACCTCAGGGCCACAAGTCACTGGTGTAGACAAGTCTAGTACTGCCCCAAAGAAGACCTGTCATTTATTAGAATCTCCATCACACAATCAGGTACTTTTGTTAAGAATGCTAGTTTCGCATTTCATCTTTGAGATAGACTTCCTGTATTACTACAATGTTCTATGATGGTACCTTAAATGTGATCTCCTAAAGACCCAGTCTTCACCATAAAGACTATCCTTTCTTAGCCAAAATTGAACGTTTAAATTTCTTTGATGAAATGTTTCTAGTCTGCTTAACTCAGACTCCACAAAAATGCAGTATACCAATTTCCTGGTGAAACTGGTATCTGCACTTTTCAGGAGGGCAAGAATATATATTTTATTTATTTATTGCAGAATACAATCAAATTAAAATGCAAGCTCTAGAGAATAGCACTGCACTCATCTGCACTCTGTATTCCCTTGGTAATACAAACACATAGCAAAAGTCTAACTGTACTAAATACTAGGTACACAGTGACAACATAGTATAACTGTATTCTTATCAAGCGATCTCTGGTGATTTTGGCCATGATCCCTTGCATCAAACTGAGTTACCACAAGCCATTGATTCCTTACAAAGTTAACAAGCAATAAGATAAGTTAACCTGGTGCTATTACGAGGCAATAATGCTGCCATCAGTGCATGTAACCACTATTTTGTTCATTTTTCCCCCAGGCACAATACAGAAGTGACTGATCACAGTTCTCAGCCACTACTCCACAATTATACTGTATGCAGAATGCTTAAACAGCAAAAGCACATAGCAATTCAATTCTACATTAATCTACACAATGAAATAAACGGAATTTCAGTAAGATATTCAGTTTTTAAAAGATACAAATGCAATTCTAAACCAAAATCAGAAGAATAAAGCTGGAGCCCAGTTTTTGTTTGCTATGCCTGTACCTACCAATACAGCATGATATAAACAGATAACTAGTAGTAGAGGTCATGCTGTTACTAGCTTTGCCTCATTTCAGCATAAAGACCTTCTTGTGATTGGTGGCACTTTCAAGAAAGATTTTTTCTCCCTATTGGAACAGTTCAGACTACAAATGCTTACACTTGCCCCCAAGCAAGACAAATGTATCCACTGACTTATTGGAAATGTTCCCTTTGCTCTTTGTAAATGCATGTAAAATGCTGAAGTTGTGAACTTTTCTTGAACTCTCCCTTTCCTTTTTAGCCTGCAGAGCTTTGACACTATGGAACATGCACAGGGAAGAAGGTATAATGTTTGGTAAATGTGAAAGAATGAGATGGGAACAGGTAAAGAAATCCTTATGAGCAAAGTTTTAAAAAGCAAAGGCTGCCTAACACTGGAAAATGTCAAAACAACAAGATATTATTCTCAGACCTGAAACTGCTTATCTCTAGAGTATGAGCCAAAGACTAGTAAGTAAAGAGTAATCATTCCATTGACTATAACATGCTTAAGCCCTTAGTAGGCTGTGTGGTGTTGTTAAAAACAGCAAAACAACCTCCTTTTGTAACTATCATCTGAAGGTAAGAGCTGAATTGATCCAAAGTTCCTCAGAATCAGCATGATTTATTGGGAACATGATGCAAGGCTTGAGCATGCAACTACTTTTCTAAATTACACACCTAAAAATTATTCTGCATGCCTAGCTGGGCAGCAATAAGGTTCATAAACTACATTGAGACAATCAGAAACTGGTTTAAACTTGCAAGATAACAGAAGTTCAGTGCACATAAACCAGTTTCAAAATGGCTAAAACTAGTTAAAATAAACCTGGTTGAACATACTATTATTAGGCTTAACTGATTTAGGTCAAACCAGTTTATGGAACTTTTGTCCCACACCCCTTCCTGGTTCAAGTTAAATCCTCCCTGGGTAGCAAGGAGGAGCTGGTTACATCCACTGCCCCCACACAGTACTTGCTGGCCAGCTTCAGCCCCCAGCGCTACTACCTGCCATCCCCCAGATTACCAGGCACTAAACTGGGCATTCCCTACTCACTCTTCCCCTACCTGATGGCAACACAGCATGGCTCAGTGTACCAGGCACCAAGCATAGGGCACTACTCCCATGCTGTCCCTGCCACCGTCAGGGGCGCCCACCCTGGATGTACTGGTAGGCACTGCCTGTGCCACCGAAATGCAGTTGGCCACCAAGTGGACAAATGGCGGTGGCAGCAACAGGGAAGCCACCCAGGGGAAGCACAGAGCTGTAGGAATAGCGCCTGGTACATGGGGCTGTGCTGGGCCACCACCACTGGGTAAGGGAATGGCAGGTGGCCTGGGGAATGGCAGCTAGTAGCACCGGGGGCTAAGGCCATCCAGCAAGTACCATGAAACAACAGCAGGCGCAGCCCGCTCCTCCTTGTCACCCAGGAAGCCCTTGCACCTGTCTGCCTTGGAGCCCATGAAGGGGCTCAGCATCACACTATCCAGCTTCTTGGTGCCTCTCCAGCTGCAGGCAGGGCTGCTGGGGTGAGTCCATCCCACGTGCACCACTGCAGGGTCTGGGGCCAGGCCCAGCCCAGGCACTGCTCTCAAGCAGGTAGAAGGGGCCACTAGGCAGGAGCTGTTCCCCCAGCTGCACGCTTCGCTTGGCTCTGCCACGGGCTAGCACAGACACACACTCAAACTCCTTCCCCACTCCCTTCAACCCCCCAGCTTGCATCCCGCTGCTCAGCAGAGCTCACATCCAGGATGGAGCTGCCATCACCGCGATGCCTCTGCGCTCTTCTTTGTGCATGTCCCCACCTGGGCTTGGAGCCGGTTTTGCTCCCCTCCCTCCCTCAAATCTAGCCTATGCTCTTGAGCTGTTAAGTGAAACCCATGCCCCAGGCTGGGAAGGCACAGCACGATCACCCCCTGGCTGGGAGGGGGGCTCTGGGGCCATGCTGAGCCATGAGCAGTGGCAAAAAGTCCGGCTGGGGTTCTGTGCCGGTGGGAGAGGGGAAGCAGGGGAGCTTAACCCCACCTCCCCCCACCTTCACCAGAGGCGTTGTCCAGGCCACCGGCTAGCCTTGCCCCCTGCTACTCCAGCAACCAGCAGGGAAAAAAGCCAGCCGTGTCAGTGGGAGAGAGGAGGCAGGTGGCATTAACCCCCTCCCCGCTTTTTCTGAGGTACTGCCTGGGCTGCCAGCTGGCCACACCCCTGCTGCTGAGGACAAGCCTGGTAAGGGCTGCTTCCCCTCCAGGAACACCCTGGCTGGGGTCCCTGCAGCCAAGGGTGGGGGTTTAAACCCCTCCCCACTGATGGCAGCGGAGCCATCCCTAGGGATGTGCACGGCCTGGGGCATAGCAGCCTGTGCGGGACCCTGAGGGGTGGAGGATGGTGAGCAGCCAGAGCCAGCAGCGCTCAGCAGCAGAGCTGGTGGTGCTTGGGAGCAGCAGCGCATGGTGGCTGCAGTGGTCAGTGCCATATACACTCCACAGGGCCTCCCCAAAGCACAAGGCCCAGGGTGGTTACCCCGATTCGTCCTCCCCTTGGGACGGACCTGCTGCGGGGCCTGGCCATGTCCCCTCCACCCCCCAGCTCAGCTCCCCTCCAGCCTTCCAGCCACTGCGGAAGGGAAGGGCTCACACTCTAGCACCCCCCAGCTTCTAACCTGAGCCACTGCAGGCACATGGCTACATTTCCAGGATCAAAAGTGGATGTCTATTCACTTGCTTGTCGATTCAATCTATGCAGGTTAGACTAACCTTAAAGATTGAAGCAATTCAGGCTTGGAATTTTGAAAGTCTGTACTTAGCCATAAAGCCCAAAATGGTACTGGCTCTTTACATGTACACTCATACAGAAAGGGTTAAGCTGCAAGTGTTCAAAATGGCAGGAAAAAAACAAACTAAACCAGAGACCATCAAGCAATAACATTTCTTTTCCAGTTAATAAGTCTACTGTCCCCTACACACAGTTCTGTATTTTATGCAGAAGATGTGTGGAGTAGTGGTTGGTACAATGAAGAGTTTGGCTAATCTGTACTGAAACAAGGATTTCTTTAGGTTTTCAAATGAAAAGCACTAAAACTGTAGTCACAAGAAGTAACAATAATAATACAAGGCTTCTGAATGCAGCATAGCTTAAGGCAACCACCAGATCTCACTTTCTGCCCAACAGCACTGGCTTAAGTCAGCAATAAGCACTTTGAATGCTTGGTAAAACAGAAAGCCAGTACATCTACCTGTTACTCAAATCCTGAATGAAGACATGGCCAGATATGTAGTACGTTTATAGCGAATAAGAAATAACAAATGAGTACAAAGACTGAGGTAATTTTCATTGGCAACTCAAATGGAGACAAATTCATATCACTATGTTGAAGGGTTTGGGCTCATCATAACAGCACCTATGAACTCAATGAAGGGTGAGAAATGGTGCATTTTTTCAGGATGCTGGTAGACCTATCACAGCCTATAGCTGATTAAGTTACCTCCTCATCCTAGAAGATGATTTTAGCTGCACTCTCCAGGAAAGAGTTGACCAGAATGGACCAGAGCCCCATTCATCCTCTGCTTGACCAATACAGATGACACTTCAGGCAGCAAGCCTATTCGACGCACTTCTCACATAGTACAAGGCAGTATACTTGGGTGAAAGTGACTGCCAATGGGTTCTTCATGGGTCAGCTGGACCCTACTTCACCAAAAACCACCTGTTCCTGCTTCACTGCAGCCATACTGCTCCATCAGGACTCAGACTACCACATGTTCTAGTAGAAATTTGACCTTCCTGATTTTACTTGCAGCCCAGCCAGCACTTCAGCCTGCTGCAGGATGCCCACTTTTGGGATTACTGCACATACTTCTAGCAGATCTGGACACCCTCAAGAAACTACTTCCTCTCCTGGAAACAGTGGTGGGAAATGGGAAAGACAACATGGGGAAGTTGCCAGCCCTTGACGGATTCCCTGTTGAAATTTTACAAGACCTTCAGGCCCTATCTCAGCCCAGACCTCCCATGCCTCTTCAAGGAGAGCCTCGAAGACAGGATCCTATCAGTCAGGTACCCAAGAAAGGGGATTAGTGTCACTAAGAACAAGTAACTAGTATCATTTCTGTGTATCTAACTTCTGCTTTTTGGTCTGGGTTGGCACCACATTTAATTTTGGATACTTCACATTGAAACAAGATGTGGACAAGCTTGTGTTACACCAGGCCACCAAGAGGGCACTCTCCAACGTGGAAGACAGGGAGCTAGTCCTAAATGTGTAATCTTATGAAGGTCACTGGTAGAAGAGGGTTTCTATCTTGCAGATATGAGTGTTTTCATTGCTGACAGTGTTTCATGCTCACCCCAGAGAAGGGCCACACTTTTGCACTTTCACCTTTTATTTTTAACATTTTATCATAAAGGTTTGAAAAAGTCTCTCATACACACACTTCTATAGGCCGAAGGGTAAAGCAGCAGCTTCTGATCACTGCCCATCTCTAGCACTATCAGTGTTATGTTCATTGTTTCCAACACACACACACACTCTCTCCCTCTCTATTGGCTGAATGCTAATATCAAACATCTGACCTCTAGTAAGCAGAAGAATGAACAGCTCTCTTGAAAAGCAATGACACTTTATGGAACAATTGAAAGAGTGGGAGACAGAATCTTAGTGCATTCTCAAACAGCAATACAATGCTTTGCAGCTGTACTACAAAGAAACATTGATATAAGCTTTAACTTCCCACCTTTCATTTTACTGAAATGAAGACAGAATTATACCAAAAAGAAAGTCAGCCTGTTTCTAACAGCCTCCAATAATCCACCCCCACTTCTCCCCTCAAAATATAAAAAAAATTGTTAGCATGTACCCGAGAGCCTCCTTTCATGAGCCACCTCTCGTTTGATCCCTTACAAGTCAGGGGTAACACGGTTCCCCTGCTAGTACCAACCCATCCCTTGAAAGGCAACTGCAATGTTCATGCCAGTGAATCACCATTTCATGAAAACTGGTGCTTAGTGTGCTTAATTTGTGTATTTTCCCCCAAACACAGAAAATATAAAAGGATATTTAAGTTAATAAGTAATCTGGCATGCAAGGAATACGACAGACAAAAGCTGCATTAGTATGTTCACTGTCTAAAGCATCACCATTTGATAGATCTACACAAGTTTCTGCCAACTTCTAAAGTCCACTGTCAAGAATGTAGCACAAATCATGCCTTTCTAGCAATTTTTCAATCTAGCCTACTTGGTTCCAATTTGGCAAGTCAAAATTCTGCACAACAACACGGCATTGTACATGACAGCAAAATAAATTTACACAACCACATTTTGCTAAACACATTAGAACAGCTCCATCACAGATATACATTTAAATTATATTTTAATTAATTTTAATACACTGTCAAAATTGCAATGAGAACAGTATCTTTGCAAGTCAAACAAGCACCATAAGAATCACAAAGCCAAACCATCAAAGCCCCACTTTTATAAAGAAAATCAGAAGGCAACTTTTTAGGCGATTACCTTCAAACTACCATCTTACCTCTTGGGATAAGAAGGGAATAACTTGTGCACATATAGCATTCAGTCTCTTGACAATTTCTGCCTGTATATAAAAAGAAAAATAAAAGTTAGTTTGATTATATTTATATATATTTTTCAAGTTTCAATGTTATTGCATGAATGCTAGAGAGAAAAAGAAAAGTGTGTTTGTGCGTATCTACACACAAATTGTATTGTCTGTAATCATCCACCTGGAATTGTTTATAAGAATAAAAACTTGTTCAGTGACCTCCTTTAACAATACATAATAACTACTGTTAGTCATACGTAGCTCTCACAAAAAATGAGCTTTCTAGTTTTATGAAATCAGAGGGTTTAAAAAAATGTCTTCAAAAGGAGCAGCATAAACAAACCAGGATAAAGAAAACATTTTTCTCCAACACAGAGAAAAAGGATCATTTCAAATGACATCATCATCCAACAGTTGGAGAGATATAATATTTTCTTTATTCTCTATTAAAATACTGTATTTTGGGAGCTAACCTCACTGAACAACACATTAAAATATTTAGTTCTGATACCACTTTTCCTTGCACCACACCAAAGTTAACTGCATTGAAGTTAACTGACTTCAGTGAAATTATGCTGGATTTAGAGCAGTGTAACTGGAATCAGAATCTGATCATATATGATACTATATTTCCATACAACTGGATTATTTGTTTATATCTAATCTATCATTAAGATTATATATAAAAATCTTTCATTAAAATATGCAGGTGTACATATATACATACCACACACATACACATGCAACCTGCATATATTAATGAAATATTTTGGAAGACAGCACAACAGTTACAACTGCAGGGACCAAAAATATAAAGCTATAGGAACTTTCTTTAAATAAATACTACCTAGGGTCAGTTCCTCATTTTATGGAAGGACACAATGCTCTTTTTCTTGCAAAGTCACTACCAGAACGATAGAGACACTGATACTTGTGCAACCTAAGTTTCCTTTTTCTGTCAACATCCATTTCAACATTTGCTATGCACTATTTAAATAAATAAACTTTAAATAAATAAGTAAATAAATAAATTAAATAAAAAAGAAAATATACATGGAATTGCTAGTAATGCTTAACATCCCAAACAAAACACAAAAATCTATGTGAACAGTACATCACAGTTATACAGCTACATAGTCTGAAGCCATGATACGCTAGAGCATATCCATGTATAACTAACTCTGCCCCCTTGTGCGTGTTATGATACAGTCTAGTCATCCCATTTTCTTTCCCCTCAGACGATACAAAATACTGTTCTTCGATATCTGCTGGAACATGGGGACTCTTGCATACACACATACACAATTAGTAAAAAAAAATAGTAAGCATGTCTGTATATACACACACACAAGTAGTTTTTAATATGCTAATTTAGTGTTCACTGTTCTGATATCTTTTTATTGGCCTTCAACATTTATCTAATCAAGTGTTTTCTGCTTAACCAGAAGCATACCCTCCTGCAGTCTGGGAGCTGACAGTTAACTACAAAGCTACTTTACCTACAAAGTTGAGTGGTCAACATGTTCTGCAATTTTTCAGATACTCTATGCTGAATAAATATATTCTTGATACAAACAACTTTTTAACTGTTTGGCATATAAAGAATAGTGTAAAGAACAGAAGATCTCTGTCTAAGATTGACAAAAACAGCCTTTGTAAGCTAATATTATAGTGCAAGGAAAAGCAGAGTCAAATATGGAATTAAAGCCTAATATTTAGTTACAAACTGAATGAAGTTGTGGTTGTTCAAACATTAAATTTTGTCATTTCCCAATCAATGGCTTAAGCATGAAGTTATTTACATAGTTTCATAGGTGTTTTTAAATGCAAAAAAGACCTTATTTGCTCAAAATCCAAAGACTGTTCTGCCTGAGCAGACCTCTGCCTCTTGGAGGAGCACTGCCAATTTCAGAAAGGTTCTACTGATGCAGCCTGCAGACTCCAGGCCTTGTTGTGCACTACTTCAAAAGTTCTTTCAACTTGTACAATTTTGGCAATGGTAGATGTTAATGCAATGAACTGGAACTGTGTTGCTAGCTAACTGGACAGTTTGCACAGCTCTAGGATGTCTACAGAAGAAAAGCACATTACAACTTCCTCAGCTAGGAAGGCGCATTTCTGTGCACCTTAAAAGCATTCAGCACCAATACCCAACTCTTCTATAATTTATGAGGTCTTTATGTACCGAGGCCAAGAGGCCTTACAGTGCCTTTACTTCAGCCCCTGAACATTGCAGGCTACTGTCCAACCCAGGCTGAAATCAACCAGATAAGGAAGAATATTCAGGAAATGTTTAACTGCAGATGTTAGGAGCTGAGAATACAACTTGTACCAAATGCAGTGCAAAGGCTCAGTATGTAATTTTAAAAGGCTCATAGATTCATAGATTTTAAGGCCAGAAGGGACTATTATGCTCATCTAGTTTGACCTCCTGTATAACACAGGCCATAGAATCTCACCAAGTCATGTCTAAATCAAGTCTGTAACTTCTAGTTGAGCTAAAACATAACTTAGTCGCATAAAAAAAACAATTGTATCGAGATTACTTAAAGGCACTCTCCTCAGTTATATATCTGTGCTAAATTTCAACATTCAATCTTGGCTGTTTCAGCTGTTATTTAAAAAGCTGCAAAAATTATCTCCCCACCCCCTATCCTGCACTCTGCACTCTCCTTGTGGTCAAAAATAATTGAAATGTCAGGCTGAGAAATGTCAGCCTGAAAAATGAAAGTTTCAGAAAGTTATGAGCAATTGAAAACAGGAGGTCAGAGTGCAAATTGTTAGGTAACTTAAAAAGTAGCTTTCAATGCCACTTCCACAATAATACAATGCACTTTCTTGCTGCTACATCTGAAAATCGTATTTCCTTGACTGGTAGAGGCCTTGCTCCTAGAAGAAAGATATCCACAGATGGCTTCAAAAGATGATGAGATGTCTTCTCAGAGGTAATTGTCAACTATAGGAACAGGTTGACAAAAGATTGCAGAAGAGAATGAAAAAAAAAGCCCTCACTAGAGATTCAAATGTTTTGAGCCACATGATAGTCTCAAGATCCTGTTTTTTAATTTTAATTAATTTATGTATTTTTATTTTTAATTTTACTCAAACCCCATGTTAACATGCATGAAGTTGTTTTAGGTCTTGTCACACCAAAAAGCACTAGTCTTCCCTTAAAGCAATAGCTACCTTGAAGACAACTGCAGGTTTTGACTGGAAGAACGTAACCAGTAACTGGCACTACAGTAGCTTTTGTAGACACTAGTCTATGAACAGGGGCAAAAAAGGATTCTTCGTTAAAGAACAAGCCAAAAATATTGGTACTTTGGCATTCTTATACTCACGAGGCAGATTAGTAGATTGTTGTTTTTTTTTTTTTTTATCAATTGTATTGTTTTAAGCTTCATGCTGAAGCCAACAAAAAAGGGGGGAAGAGACTTGGAGAATAACAGTGCTCTGCAAACAAAGTCTTGATCATGGAGTTACAACATCGCCAGGGCAAAGTCTGCATATCATTGAAGACTACGTACAACCCAACTGGCAGACATGGAAACAAAGCATCATGGGGAACAATGCTAGCCAAGACATTAAATATATTATCTATTGATATTTTATGTACATTTTCTTTCAAAGAGGCCTAAAACAACATCGAACCTCCTCTTTTCCATGAATCAGCCTGCCTGCTTTGGCATAGCCCTGCAGTAATCTCACTGTTCAGCAAGTCTTAAAAAAATATGCAAATTGGTAATTACTATTGCCTAGATATGCTTTAGTCTTTAAGACACCATCATGTCCTGCCTGCTGCCTGACATCAAGCTAGTGCGGTTAGCCATCTTTCTCTAGATATGCTTTGGAAGCCATAGTCAAGTTATTGATCTAGCATAAGCAAAGTTACAGTAAATAAGAATGGTTTCCAGTGTGGAAGAGGACAGAAAAGTTGAGAGAGAAAATGAACGTGCCCCAGAAACAAGGGTTGAGTGGCCTACTGAATTTGCTGTTGTTACTCAAGCCAGGATAGACATTTCTGCATTCAAGTGTGCCTGTGCACGTTTGAGTTAATTTATCACATCAATATTTTCAAATACAAAGATTTATTTCCTTGATCTGATAAAAGGCCAATCTCAATTTAAAACTATTAAGAAAGATGGACAGTGGGATAAGTGCTGATATTGAAGAGGGTTAGGGGGATGTTAGATTAGGATCAAAATGGCTATGTGATCCAAGGTAAATCAGGATGGGGGACAGAATGGCAGTGTAAGCAGGTCTAGGGTCATATAGGGGGTCTGTGAGTGTGGTCAATGGGATTGGGGATACAGGCAGGACCTGCAGAGATCTGGGAGGGTTTGGTGAGATCAGGGGGGGCTTGCAGGATCTGCAATGGGGTACAGGGGGACCAGGGGATATTTTTAGTCCCCCAACCTCTCCCACCCAGCAAACATATCTCCCATCCCTCCTGCTCTTCCCCCCATTGATACTTACTTGCTCAGCTCTGTCAGCAATGAATGCTAATAAAATTGGTGGCACCTGGAGCGACGTGCAGGATGAAATGGTTAGGGGTGGCTGGTTGGTTTGTGGGGGGGGGGGGGGCCCCAAAAAAA